>NC_139605.1:101118036-101718036 GCF_964270895.1 Podarcis filfolensis | reverse complement strand
CCCACCCTGTGGAACGCCCTCCCACCAGATGTCAAAGAGAACAACACCAGACGTTTAGAAGACATCTGAAGGCAGCCCTGTTTAGGGAAGCTTTTAATGTTTAACAGACTATTGTATTTTAATATTCTGTTGAAAGCCGCCCAGAGTGGCTGGGAAACCCAGCCAGATGGGCGGGGTATAAATAATAAATTATTATTATTGTTATTGTATAAAAACACTATTCACTTCGTCTACTCCAATATAACACCCTACATATCTGTTTTCTATAAACAGACATTATCTTCAATCCTCAAATCCAGATGGCATTGATTCTTTTTCGCGCAAAAAGTCTATGAGAGGTTAAAGGGGCTACCTTCTTCCTTTCTTTGCTTTCTGTTTCCAGTTCCTTCAAAGACCGCCAAGCCGCCCGAGGAACCGATGAAAGTTGAGAACATCCAGCTGTCCAATTCTTTTAATTACAATATGCTCCAGCATCTTGGCCAGTTCCCTCCCCTCATGCCCAACAAGCAGATCGTGGAATCCAACAGCAACAGCCAGCCCAGCTCTGGTGCGAACAAGCCGGCCATGTCTTACGCCAGTGCTCTGAGGGCCCCACCAAAGCCCAAAGCGCCCCCTGAGCAGGCAAAAAAGAATAGCGATCCTTTGTCTTTGTTTCAGGAACTTAGTCTAGGTAGTTCATCAGGTAGCAATGGCTTTTACTCCTATTTTAAATAATCAGAATATTTTTGTAGAGAACATTTTAATTTCTATTTGTGTCAGTAGACTTAAGATAGTTGGGGCTTCCTATGCAGTTGCCACCATTTCTCTTTGTTTATATTAGTAAATATATCTTGGTTTAATTGCTTTGCTGCTAGACTTGAAGCTAACCTTTTTAAATTATATTCCGTTCTCTCCCCCCCCCCCCGCCCCCCCTGTGGGTCAGAAGTTTGAAAAATTTTCCCTAGAAAAACACACACTTTAAAAAAATGAAAAAAAATATGTAACATTATATATGTGTTGCATTAAAGCTAGCAGCTGAAAAGTTAACTGTGCAACTTAAAAAATATATATATAATTTTTTTTTAAAGAAGTTGTCTAAATTGTATTTAAAAAAGAATTGTAAGTAGCATTTACATTTATTCAATAACATTTAGCATACTATGCTGGGTTTCTGTACCAGAAATGGCCAGTTAATGTACAAATGTATGTTATGTCTGCTTAAATTGTTTTATTTTTTTTTTAAATAAAGGTGCAGCATCTTATAATTACTTTCAGTTTTATCAACTTTCTGTGAAAGGATGCTGCATTCTAAAACTTTTATAGTTTTAGAACCTGTATGATGTGGTATAGTAATCTCCTTTGACTGTAGGATAAAGTGAAGACCTTCTTTGCAGACCCGCACACCACTGTTTTTAACTTTTCAGAGTAAAGCAGTGGTCGATTAAAAAAAAATCAAAAAAAAAATCCTGCACATTTTATTTTTGGACAGGCTGCTAAATTTAGCTTGTTGGAAAGATTAATTTGATAGATTTTTTAAAAAAAGAATCATGAAATTAAAAACTTTTTTTTTTTTTGCTATGTTGGGTGCTTCGTAGTTTAATAACTATTTAAAAAAATTGAGTGAATTTAGTAAAATATTTGGGCCCCCCTCCCAACTATGCATGTGTAAATGCTTGTAATCTGGTTTCTCCTACTCTTGGCTTCTCTAGTGGTATAAAGAATTGTGCCGCTTTAAGTTTTTATTTCTCCTTGCCCCCACCTCAGTAAAACCTTTTGGTACATTATTTGATGTTTACATTAAATGTGACATTATACAACGGATCTTCAGATATTTTGCTAACTGTTTTGTTTGAGGAACATCATTAAAGAAGATTTTTATGTTTGTCAAAGCTGTATCCAAATTAATCCAAAATTTTGGGGAGTCAAGTTGTGAGGGGGGGGAGGGGGAGGACTTGTGAATCCATATGGTTGTTTTTATCTTTGTATGTTCTGCTGAGGTTTTCCACAATCTTGGTCTTTTACCACTATATATTGAAAGTGAAATCTATAAAGAATTATACAGCAATATGTAACAAAATTTTGGAGAAAAAAAACATTTTAGGGTAATGTTTACCTTTCAGGTTGTGGTCTTGTACACTGTTCATACTTTTGAAGTAAGGGATGTATCTTTTATAGCTTCTACAGAGGCCCTTGTCCTCCTTTACACTTGAAAAGATCTCTCTGATCGGGGACGTTAATTTTTATCAATATTTTAATTTATTTTAATTTCCCATTGTGAGACGCGAGAGTAATATTTTCAATAGTATCATTTTTAAAAGTGTGTTTCTCTTTGAGGTGGCACAGCTCCCCACAGCTTTGAAAACATTGGGATTGACCCAGAGCCTTTTTGCTGAGCTACTGTACTTGCTGCTGTATTCAATCTGATATTTGCTCTTGTTACAATCCATTTGTCCCTGTTGGGTTTTTTTTTGTAAATCGTTGTGGTGAAATCTCAGCTTGGTTTGAAATCAGTATCACCTTTCTTACTGATTTCAGGTAAGTCGGGATTTTACCGAAGAGATCTGCATACTGATTTAATGCATTGCAATATCTGAATGGTTACCGGGTTTGTGGTTCAGAAATGCAGGATAAAAGCTGCATGGCTATGTAACTTGTATTTCTTAACGTTATAGAAACAAACAAAAAAGTGAAGGAGAATGTCCCTCCTCAATTTTGCTTCACAGTTTGAGCTCACAGTATCAGGAAGTTCCAGAGGCTAAGTTCTCTGCATCTTAAACAGAGCTTTCATCATTATCAGTAGTATTTTTGGTCTGCTGAGTACTGCAGACAATGGCCCTAATGAAATTAGATTCATAATATCTCAGTTGGTATAAACCAGGGTTAGCCCCTTTGAAATAAATGACGCTATATCTGATGTCACCTCCTAAAGTTCTGAGTTCCAATCCTGCCCCTGGTTACTCATGGCAAATTCTGTTGAAGGCAATGACATTTACCCACTCATAACCCAAGGCAGGAATGTTGTCTTTTTATCCCACTTAATGTGGACACAATAAAGAGTTGTTGGTGATACGTACAAAACCAGGGATAGGCAACCTGATGCACTCCAGATGTTTTGAACTGAATCCATCATCTTTGGCCGTACTAGGTGGGACTGATGGGAGTTGTATTCCAGAACATGTGGTAGTCCCAAGATGCCTACCCCTGTCGATGATGATAGCAGGTTAGTTAGAGCTCAAATGCACTCACTCAAGTCAGCACTATATCTTCAGGGTTTCAAAATCACACATTTATATAGAGTTTTATTATTCTGTTCACCTTATCTGAAATATTAAACTAATAAATTTTGCTTGTTCGTTTACTTCAATCTGTGAGTTAGCTGAGGAACAATTGTTGACATCTGACGGCCTCATTTTTAAACTGTCATACACTGGTATTTTCATCACAGCAACTTTCTAAAAACACATGCTTTATTTTTCTTTCTTTCTTTTATTTCACCCCCCACCCCAGCCTTATTGTTGTTAAACATTTGTCGGAAGCGTATGCCTGCGTTTGGAAGACTGATATTTTATCTTTTCAGACTCCAGAGATTAAAATGAGTAAGAGGCTACAAAATAAATCCATTTACTCTGCATCAGATTTTTTTTTTTTACAGATTGTGGATTTCGGTCAGACTTGGCATATACGAGGACCTTGGTGAGACTGATGTTTCTGAGTTGTTAAATACAGTTTTCTCCAGAGATTCAGAGCTATAGCAATTTCGAAAATAGAACTGGCTTTGCAGAGGTAGGAAAGCTCCAGACCATTCTAGTGCTCTGATATACTCAGATTGCTGGTGTTTAGTTTTACCACTGGACAAATTCTACTTAAAAGCATTCTCACTGATTTTAGTTCTTATGGAATTGCCAGCCTTTTGTCAGGAGTAGGCCATTAGTAAAGGCATACATGTTGTCAATTACTGTGAAATAAAATTTCTAACGATCCTGGTGTTTTTACAGTTTACAGCTCTTGTGTACTTAGGTCTGTACCTAAGTACATAAAAGCTTATATAATTTTCATAGTCCCTTCTCCCCCTGCCCCCCCAGAAAGGAATAGTGCTTTCCACCATTATTTCATTTCACATTTTCAGAAACAAAATATACTAGTGTCATGGGAACGAACATCTTTTATTTTAATAGGAGCATGCCATATATTGCTGCACTTAAAGAGAATTTTAGAATACATTAGTGGAACTACAAATGTAACCCACTTATGCTTGGTAATATTTAAAAGGAAAAGCTGCTGGTCAACATTATATTTGATACATTAGGTAAAGTAAGTATTTTTCTTCTTGCTGGAGAATTCATTTTTCAGGAAGCATCTTGAAGGGTTTCTGATGTTACGGCAATTTAACTTATCAGTCTCATTTAATTGCATTATGGTATTGGATAAATCCTAGATCCTCAGTCTCTATTTTATTTCTTCTTCCATGCCTAGAAGCCATTTTACTATTAGTTATTATAATTTTCCCTTGGTTCATCTGATCGGCCAGCTACCCTGATTCTGCCACCTACTCTATATTAGTAGACCTGATCCTGCCCCAATCTTCATATGCTACTGCATCATATTTGTCACTGAGAATCCCAGTGCAGGATCTGCCTGAGTGACTGGTGATCTCTGTATTAAATGTCCACCATAGGTCTCCTGTTCTTCCTGATGGACACCCCAAATTTAGCACAAAGACCCACTTCTCACATCATTATTTTTGCTAAATAAGTGCATTTGTGTGAGAAGAGGTCTTATGAGAGCCAATGATAAAAGAAAGAAAAAATTGAGGTTTTGTTTGTTATACTTGTCCAAACCTTCCTCTTGAAGAAATCCAAACTTCCAAAGTTATAGCTGGAGTTTTCATTCTAATATTTAATGGTTATAACACCCAAATATTCCTGCCTCCTTCACCTTTAGCATTTGTTTACACAATCTGTTCATCTTCCCGAATTCCTCCAGGAAAATTATCAGTGTTCAAACACCCCTACCTATGACTCTTCTGTCTGCCTGTCTTCCAGCTCATGTTATGCTCAACACTACCAGACTGAGTTACTGCACCAGAGCCTCAAATCTTAATCCCCCCCCCATAATGCTATGAGGACAGAGCTGATGTGGCTTGTTCTATTTGATCAAAATCTGATCCTTAGCAAATTGCAACGTTTACTAGACAAATACGAATTAGACAAGTTACATTTGGGAACATCTGTCTTGTTTGTAGACTTGCAGCCCAAGCATTTTGTACTCAAGTTTCCTTGTCACGAAGACCCCAAAAGTAGCTTAAAAATGTGGATTTGTGAGGATTTGTGCTAACAGTTCTGACTCTAGTAGTGTATCCCTCACAAGGTGTGTTTGTGTATTTGATTACGTGGTGAAAAATAAGGTTTACTGGCATTGCACTGCAGTTTTAAGTGGAGCTGCTTGTCTTGCTGCTCCAAGATAATGCAAAATGGTTTCTCTTAGGATTCAGCTTTAAATTAAATGTGAAGGATAAAGTATGTGTGGTGAAGATTGTATCCAATGAAGTATTCCTATTAAAATAGGACTTTCCACCTGCACAACAGGACTTCTTTTCTCCCCTCTCACAGAACTGATCTGGAGGGTTGAGGGAACACCCAGAACAGTTTGGAGGGTGGGGATGGGGGAATAGAGAAAGAATGAGAGAAAAAGAAAAAGCCCTGTTGCACAGGCAATTTCATTGGAGTCAACTCATGGTGAATTCTGAATCTGCTTCCTGTCCCATCCATATCAGTAGAAATGTACCTATTTAGGCAGGCCATCTTCTCGGAGTGGGCATTGTATTTCTCTCCCGATGTAAGATTGAATATCCTTCCACTTATATTCTATTAGTCTTTGCTGCAGGTATTTACCCCCTTCTTTCTTGCAGTATGCATACTACCTACTTAGCTATTGACATTGATTTTGACAGCAGCCATTAGTCTGAGATGTGGAGTTGCTCATACATCCATTTTGTTTTGGTTTTTTGTTTTGTTTTGCTCATGCTCTGATACACTGCGGTGTAACACCACATGACGTCATCATAAATCTCTTTCAACCTATTCTTTATTATATATTTTTCTAGATACCTCCCCCCCCCCCACCGCCATGCCCTCCTCTGCAGTATGTCACTGCCAGTTGCCCTGCTCAAGTCTAATAAGTAAATTCTTTGTTTTCCTATAGTGCACTCTGGGCTTTAAAACCCGGTATTAAATAATAAACCCTCTTTAATCTACACACTAAAAACAAAAAAGTTCTACCTTCAAGGCCAGCCTTAGCTAAAACTGAGGTAATGTTTAACAGCATATAGAGAAGGAGATGGGAGGCTGAGGGGGTGGGGAAAATCCATCTTGCTTTTGGAAGCAAATACATTGCCTCATGGTTAGGCTGGTCACTTTTGCCTTTAGTAAATGCAGTCATTGTATAAAAGCCATTTGAGAATTAAGTAAAGAAGTAACCGGGAGGCTCATTTGCAAGACAACAGCCCAGTTTAAGCAACCGGCAGGCTTTAAGGTGATCACCTGACGGCTGCTGAAGGATTTAGCCAGCATAGCCTATGCACTCGGCCATGATTGTGGCTTCAAAGGGGCATATAGTGGTTGGAGCAGGACATGTATATGTTCTATATGGAAGCACCACGTAATGGGTACTGCCATACATTCCTCACCAGGTTTGAGCTCATCACCCATTCCTACAGGTGATTGTAGGGTGAAATGGAACGTCTGGGAGCACATATCTTCATCCTGCTGGAAAAGTTGGATGCAGATGTTGGCACAAGCATCTCTCAAAAGTCCTGAGGCACCTTTGCGAGGTGCATGTGCCTGCAATTCTGTCATGACTTAGGAGGGAAGCTACCATGAAAGATACCAGCTAGCTCAGGGGTTTTTTTGTGTGTGCAACGGTCTCTAGATTGGGCTATGCAACACATGCAGACCTTGCTTGTTCTTGTTCTATATCAGCACAGCTAACTAAAAACCCTCCGTCTGGAAGCAGCTACCTTTCAATTGGGTCTCCTGTGCATTTCTCGAGAGAAATATGCCATTGCTCTTGTATTTCTTACCTAGCCCTTGCTAATCTGTATCCCATTCACACAGTAGTGGCCCTGCAATCGGGATTCTCTCCATTTGGGTCCCTGGCTCCATTCTTGCCCTCATAATACGCCCAAGATGGCAAGAGCTGCTGCTCATTACCCTCTTCATTTGCTGCCACTGGCAAAATGCTGCCACCCACAAACTGTTAAGGTAGCCCTGACATGGGGAACCTGAGTCCCTCCAGATGTGGTTGGGCTCCAACCTCCGTCAGCCCCAGCCAGCATGGATGATGGTAGTTGCCGTTCAACAACATCTGGGCGCCTATAGGTTCACTACTGCTGTTATACGGCCAGGTATTTAGGACAAGCTAATGAGAATATTTTTGTGTGCGGCCACAATGTACGAATATGCCAATTTAAACCCCGTTGATTTTAATGAGAGAATGGTGTACCTGAGGCTCTGTAACTGGGATGCCATTGTGGTTCTGTGGATAAATTCCCCTTTCATGTGGCTCTGTTAGTAAAAGGGAGTTAGAAAAACGATCTCTTTTGAATACAGATTATCTCCAATTTAATCCCATTCTCTGAGAGGCAAGATAAATACCCTCGGTGAAATAACTGAGGTGGTTGTGTTGCAAATGATACTCAACGTGGCTTACTTTAGCAAAGAAAATGGCCTTATATTAAAAAGTTAGTACTATCTAGTATTAGCGGAAACCTCAGACGTAGCTCAGAAGAGTTGCAAAGCACCAATAATGTTCTAAACCTTTCAGAACACAAATTACATTAACTGTCCACCAGTGGTCAAGACTGCTAAATCCAGAAGGTGCTTTTGAAATGGTTTCACCAAGTTTTGTTTTGTTTTTGTTTTTTTGCGATTCCTTGTAAACTGCGTGGAGGACTGGGTCTTACAGTATCTTCAAGTGTAATGATTGTCTTGGTGCACTCTTTATTTTTAAAGATTAATGGTAACACAAAAATGTATTTTACTGCTACATTTAAAATGTATTTATAATAAAAATGCCTTTTTAATAAATAATATTGAAATTTACCAGTGCATCATGTTTGCTGTACATGCTGATGGATTGTCTCAGAAAAAACTCCCAGTGATAATACATGTCGGTATGGAGCAGTTGTTTGAATTGAGACCTAAATATTTGTGGGGAGATGATTTTTTTTTTTTTTTGCTGTTTGCTTTTAAGTGGAAGAAGAGGCAAAGTGAAGCTATGTTTGCAAGCAGTCTGTCCAGCTGTTCCCCGTTAAGAGAGGTCTTATCAACCTCTGGGGTGTTCACAATAAAATAAACCCATTTCATGCATCTTTCAACATGGCACTGACATGCAGCTTAAGAACCATGCCTTAACATCTGCTCTAGTACTTAATAATGTTACAAGCATTCGCTTCACTGCCAAGAAGCATATCACAGCTGTTAAACAGAACTGTATATAGGCACTCCCAAATAGCATTGACTACAAATTGTGCAGAGGTCCCTGAACCCATTGCTTTTTCTTCCGTGACTTAGAAGGGCATCTGTTTCACTGAGTACTGCTTGTCTAAGTATAGATCAGCCTGATGGGAACAATAATGTTCTGGTTCTGCTGTGCCCTGTGCCATATCCCTGTCTATGGCAGGCCTGGGAACAAAATAATTGCATGTTGAGCAATGGGAGAAGGTGGGGTGGCCAAGTGTAGGAGCCAAGGACAGAGCTAAACCAGTTTTAGTTTGGTTCCCATCCTCCTGGTTGTGCAAGGGCAACAACAGGTTAAGGAGGCACCTGAGAGCCAGTGATACTCCCCTGGATTGCATGTAAGTAAGAAGGTAGAGAAGCAGGGACTGTGTGAGGGCAGACTTAAGATTGCAGTGCCCCATTTGTTTTAACAGACCAGCCATCACGGCTAAGAAGTGAGTGACTCCAAAGTGACTTTTAAAGCCCTAAACGGCCTTGGTCCTATATACCTGAAGGAGCGTCTCCACCCCCATCATTCAGCCCAGACACTGAGGTCCAGCTCTGAGGGCCTACTGGCAGTTCCCTCCCTGCGAGAAGTGAGGTTACAGGGAACCAGGCAGAGGGCCTACTTGGGAGTGGCACCCGCCCTGTGAAATGCCCTCCCATCAGATGTCAGGGCAATAAACTATCTTATTTTTAAAAGACATCTGGAGGCAGCGCTGTTTAGTGAAGTTTTTAATGTTTAATGCTGTCTTGTGTTTTAATATTTGGTTGGGAGCCACCCAGAGTGCCTGGGGAAACCCAGCCAGATGGGCAGGGTATAAATGGTTTGTTATTATTATTAAAGATAATGTTTGGAGCGATGGTGGCAATGGAATTTTGTGGTTCACCTCAAGGATGATCCTTCTGTGTGGGTATGGACAGGAGCAGCCAAGCAGTCATTAGGAATATCCTAAAGGAACGGCTGTTCTTTGTTGTGGATCGGAGATGAGCATGAATTTCTCAGTAAGATAATTGCTTTGGGTAGCCCTAATTCTCATTTATTTGGAGGAAATTGCTCCTCCGCACAGCCATTTTGAATGATACGCGTCCCCTCTCCAAGGAAGCCTTACTGTATTTTCCCTTAATATTTTGCGCACAGACTTTTGCAGTTCAGGATGGCCACATTTAACTTGGATGATGTGAGATGGGGAAGCAGAACGAAGAACAAGGAAGTATGCCAGATTTTGTGCGCTTTAGTCTTGGGACAGAATAGTGCCTCTTAAAGGGGGTAAGCCTGAAATTCCTTACTGCTAAACATTTGTTCTAGCTGATGTAGAGCAATAAGAACGTAATAAAATAGAATCAACACACACACTACATTGTCATAGGCAGAAGGGCAACGATAGCTAGTCTGGGGATGGATAGGTGTACGTAGAACAATTTGTGGCAAGTGTAGTTTATGATTAAGTGAGGTTACAGGGAACCAGTCAGAGGGCCTTCTCAATAGTGGCGCCCGCCCTGTGGAACGCCTTCCCATCAGATGCTAAGGAACTAAATACAGTGGTACCTCTGGTTACATACGCTTCAGGGTTACATACACTTCAGGTTACAGACTCCGCTAACCCAGAAATAGTACCTCAGGTTAAGAACTTTGCTTCAGGATGAGAACAGAAATTGTGTTCCGGCGGCGCGACGGCAGCAGGAGGCCCCATTAGCTAAAGTGGTACCTCAGGTTAAGAACAGTTTCAGGTTAAGAATGGACCTCCGGAACGAATTAAGTACTTAACCCGAGGTACCACTGTATCTGACTTTTAGAAGACACCTGAAGGCAACCCTGTATTGGGAAAATTTTAATGTCTAATGTTTTACCATTTTTATGTGCTGTAAGCTGCGCAGAGTGGCTGGGGAAACCCAGCCAGATGGGTGGGGTATAAATAATAAAATTATTATTAGTATTATTTATTATAATTATCATCATTATTATTATAATGGCCTGTTGAACTGAGAGATGAGAGATGCTGAGAACTACTTCACACAATTCTGTTTTCAAAGGGTATCCTGATCAAATGCTTTATGTGTACATGTACACACATGACAAATGTATTTGCAAACATATATATCCCAGATTCTCTCATCTGTGAATTGGGATTGGACTTGACCTCCTTGACAAGTGTACATTGGTAGCAAAAGCAGGTTTGCTGGTATATAAAAATATTAAAGTTTTCCTGATATATCTCTGTGATGGTTCCGTGTACCTCCCTGGAGGGACAAAGTATCAGAGTCACCAAAAGTAAAACTGGCCAAAGCACATGACTGATCACATGACTGGAGCAGTCATTAAAAAGGACTACATTAGCAACTACGAGAGGGAAAGCCTTGGAATTTTTGCAGCACACAATTAAAGTACGTAATATGCTCCGAGATATCACTATATTGCCATTAGAATTCCTCTCCCCCACTCATTCTTTTGCCTGTAAACAGCTGTACTTAAGAAATTCTCAGTGTTCAAGTGATTTTAAAATTAGACCCGACCGCAACCAAAGGCTGTATAGATATTCAGTCAACATGTTCATTAGATCTTATTTTTAGTGCCCCAGCATGCCTTGGGCATACAAACAAGTCTATCTAGTAGCGTTGCCTGTCAGATACTAAGAGTTGCTGTCCTATAAAGTGTATAATTGTGCTAGTTGAGACGATTAATTTCCCGTTCAAGGAAACCAAATCCCATATGGAATTTTAGTAAGCAGTTGTTGGCTGATGGAAATCAATAAGGGCTAGGCAAAAAAAGGGGCTTTTCACAGATCAGAATCCACTGATATACAGAGGGCACAACACGCGGTCTTGCTTCCCACCATTTTCTCAACCAATACAAAACAATAGATGCTTCCTATATTCTCATAATTTTTGAGCTACTACAGCTTTTACTCGAATTTGTCGGTGGCAGCTTCTTCATCATCTGTTTATTTGTATGCCATTTTCCCACAAAATCATGCCCAAAATGGCTCACAACATCTCAAGTGAGCAATTAACTATAACAGTAGACTCCCAGCTGCCATCTTGCTTTCTCCCCCAAAATTTTGTTTACATTTCCCCCCCTGTCTGCAGCAGTTTAAGTATTGTCTGTTAGAAATTGTGAAGACTCGCTTCCTTGTTCTCTTTCCCCTACTTTCCTTTCTCTCTTCAGTAATTTCTCTTAAAACTTCAAAATGTGAGTTGTCTCATTCCTTCCTCTGAAGTAGCCAAGGTCTACCAGGGAACAGGCGAAGTTACTAGAGCAGTATGTGAGATGATAGGAGTTTATATCTACATCAGGGGTGGGGGATCTCCAGCGTGCGAGCCAAATTTGGGGCACCAGGCCTCCGCATTTGACCTGTGAGACTGTTCCCCCAATTCACACCCATCTTGCCCACGTCTGACAGATAGGGACATAGCTGGATTGAACTCCCTGCGCATCAGCAGATGGGTGGGGAATTCAGTCCTGTTTAATTTGGATGCTTGAGTGAGTTCCTCACAGGGAACTGGCAGGTGCACTGAACCCTATAGAAAGCAGGATTGAACTTCCTGCATGTCAGCTGATGCACAAGGAGTTCCATCTTCCTTGGCTACTGCCCCCCCCAGGCCAACTTTTACAAGTGGGCAAGACCACCCACCTGTTAAGTCACCTGGCATTACCATGCAGACCCTCCCAAGTACAGTGGTACCTCTGGTTATGAACTTAATTCGTTCCGGAGGTCTGTTCTTAACCTGAAACCGTTCTTAACCTGAGGTACCACTTTAGCTAATGGGGCCTCCCACTGCCGCGGCGTCGCCGGCACACGATTTCTGTTCTCATCCTGAGGTAAAGTTCTTAGCCCGAGGTATTACTTCTGGGTTAGTGGACTCTGTAACCCGAAGTGTTTGTAACCCGAGGTCTTTGTAACCCAAGGTACCATTGTATCCCTATTTTCCAGGGACAGTCCCAGATTTACAGAAGCCGTCCCGGTTTCTGATTTGATCCCAGAATGTCCCACTTTTCCTTAATTAATTCCTGACCATTAGGTCCAGTCGTGGCCGACTCTGGGGTTGCGGCGCTCATCTCGCTTTATTGGCCGAGGGAGCCGGCATACAGCTTCCGTGTCATGTGGCCAGCATGACTAAGCCGCTTCTGGCGAACCAGAGCAGCGCATGGAAACGCCGTTTACCTTCCCACCGGAGCGGTACCTCTTTATCTACTTGCACTTTGACGTGCTTTCAAACTGCTAGGTTGGCAGGAGCAGGGACCGAGCAACGGGAGCTCACCCTGTTGTGGGGATTCAAACCACCGACCTTCTGATCGGCAAGCCCTGGGCTCTGTGGTTTAACCCACAGTGCCACCCGCGTCTCATCACTTTTCCTTAGGGCATCCATATTTCCATCAGAGAATATGGTAGGATGTCCTTACTTTCATCAGAGAAAAGTTGGAGGGTTGGAAGTTATGTGACCCACGAGCCAAGGAGGTGAATACCTATACAACCTTTAGAAGAGTATATGACCTTTAGAAGTCAAGGCAGCCCTGTATAGGAAAGTTTTTTTTAGAAAATGTTTTATTATGTTTTTCTATATGTTGGAAGCTGCCCAGAGTGGCTGGGGTGACCCAGTCGGATGGGAGGGGTACAAATAATAGGGACATTCTTATTTCATAATAATCTTATTATCATTGGAGAAATGTTGGAGGGTATGCATCATGTATACTCTGCATGAATCTCTCTTTAGAGTACTAAATCCAAGGCAAGATAGTTGCTTAGAAAAATATAGGTGGAGAGGAACAAACACACCACCTTTTACCTCAGCTGACATAGCTATACTAATGAAAATGAAGTGTGACACAATTTGAAGTTGGGCAGAGACGCTGCAGATAAATGACTATATGCATATATTGACTATGTCAGAATCTCTGGTTTTCTGCCAGGACAAGTGATAGAGGGACATTAGGGAACCCACTTTAAATTGGATTTCATATTGCATACAGCTACTGAGCTTCTAGCTAAAGATACTGTATTTACCTTTTAGGGAAAGTTTTGTGTCTCTCTCAATCAAGTCAGGATAAATGTTCAGCTTCCATATAATTAGATATAGTAGCAATTAAATTAAATCTCCAACAGTATAAATAGATATGTGCGAAAAATCCCTTTACAAATTGTGACAGGCAGCTTCGTTATGTCGTGAGGTAGCCTTTGGGAAAACGAGGAAAGCAGCTAAGCCTGATAAAGGATTGTGGAATATTGCTGTTTGTAGAAGTTGTGTAGCCCAGTAGAACAATGGTAGGGCTCAGATTTAGAAACCTCTTTACTAACGTCCCAACCTTTACATTTACTTATTAAAACTATTTCCATACCACTATTCATGTAAACATCACAAGGTGGTAGTAGTATTGCAGACCTTCCAAGTGTCTCTATTTTCCAGGGATGTCCCTGATTTAGAGAAGCCGTCCCGGTTTCTGATTTGATCCTGGAATGTCCCGCTTTTCCTTAGGACGTTCCTATTTTCATTGGAGAAATGCTAGAGGGTATGGAGTTTTCTGACCCCCAAGCCGTCTAAAGGCAATCCTGTATAGAGAAGTTTTTTAAAAAAAATGTTTTATGTTTTTATGTATGTTGGAAGCTGCCCAGAGTGGCTGGGGCAACCCAGTAAAATGTGTGAGGTATATATAGTAAAATTATCATTATGGAATGGGACGTCCCTATGTTCATTGGAGAAATGTTGGAGGATACGGTGATGTACAAAAAAGTCAGTAAAATTACCTCAACATTTAGTTACTGAAAAAAACAAAGCAGCCAACATTTGGCCAAAGCAGATATATTATTACGTTAAACTGGCATTAATATCCATCAAAGGCCTGAGGGAATACATTATTTATTTTTTAGCAGACGCTGAAATGTGATCCAAGTTGGTGCCTGCCTTAACTCAATGGAGTGGCCATTCTGACAAGGGCACCACTACCGAAAAGGCCCTCCACTGCATTACCACCAAACAGTTCTCTCAGGGTACTAAGGCAACCAGGAAGGCCTCACTGGAAAACCTCGGTGATTGGGTAGGTCAGTATGGAGGAAAGTTCTCCCTCAGATAGCTTGCACCTAAATTGTTTGGGACTTTGTATGTCAAAACTAAAACCAGGTTTGTGTTCTATGTCCCTTGAAAATGGGGGCAGGCAGGGCTTGAGATATTTTCAGAGCTTAAATAAAGAATAATGCCCTGAACATTTTGTTCTGATGATGTTCAAGGAACATCAACCTAAAAGTGTGTGTTTCTTTTTCTTTTTGAAAGAGTCATTTCCTCAGTGCCTCCTACATTTATTCTCTGTCTTCTCAGTGGCACCTCTTCCTTGGTGAAAGGTGGTGATCTTCTGCTTTGTTACACTGCATGATGTGGAATATATGGGGTCAGTTTGTTAGAAAAAAGTTAGATTTGGAGGAGATCGCTTGCAGCCCTCCAATCCTAAGAATACAATTTTAAACGTGATTTCACCATTTCCCCCAGTCAAGATGTCTCACTGAGCTCAAATAAAATCACAAAAGCTGACATTAAACAGCAAGGTGCTTGTAATGTGGTTAGGAAGACTCTTCCACCCTGACATTATCCAAAATCTTTTTTTTTATTGTTATGCGCTTAATGATGTCGTACATTCCACAGATTAGTTGTAACATTATTTACAGTCATTCGCCAATCAAGTCCTCATCCAGTGATAGAGATGGAGAATATGGTTAACTCACAGAGGAAGGCAAGAATATGCCTTGTATTTTTTTGCTCCCCCCTCATATTTTATGGAAGCTGGGTGGGGTAAAAAAATGGATAAAAGCACTCTCTTAAATGCACATTTCCATTCAAGTGGATTAATGCTATCCGTTCCTCATCTACATTGGGCATATTACAAACTGATAGTGCCGCAGAGCACAATTATTTGTACACGATTCCGGAGCCAGTAATCTTAACACTTTTATTTTTTGTTTTAAATGAACGATGCTTTGTATTTAACCTCCCCCTTCGATTCCACAAACAAGTGTTCTCCAAAGATTCTTCAGTCATCCTACACTGTCTCCTGGAGGCCTCTTATAATATCTATATATATAGCTGACCTTTCCGTATGCATGCTCAGAGCAGGGGGATAGGATGTTACTTAAGTGGCAATCCGAGCCCGGAGTGGCTTAATGCTCTGGCTCGGCATCCATACAAGTCTCCCAGGGATTCTGGGGCATGCGAGGCAAGGAGATGAGCAGCAGAGCAATCCCACAGATGAAGAGCAGGACAAAGGAGGCGCAGGCACAGGCGAAGGACCACGAGTAGTAGTACTCTATCCAGATCGTGTAATCGCTGTCAATCATCCTTTTGACAGACTGCCTCATGACTTCCACGGATATGATAATGCACAAGCCTGGAGGGAGGGAAGAAAGGAAAAGCTGTAAACAGCTGACAAACAGGGTTCGCTGTCGTGATCTTAATTGGTTTTGGGCTTAGCTGAATCCAACATCTTCTTTCTGATTGCCCACCGTTGCTGAAATATAGAATAGAATGTCCAGTCCAGCACCACTTGCTTGTCACAGAGATGCCTATGGGAAGCCCGTAAGCAAGACATAAAGGCAACAGCATCATCTCGCTGTTGTTCCCCAGCACCTGGCATTTTGAGGCATGCTACCTCTGATCGGGACGCGGGTGGCGCTGTGGGTTAAACCACAGAGCCTAGGCCTTGCCGATCAGAACCAACACCTCAAAGTAGATAAATAGGTACTACTCCGGCGGGAAGGTAAACGGCGTTTCCGTGCGCTGCTCTGGTTCGCCAGAAGTGGTTTAGTCATGCTGGCCACATGACCCGGAAGCTGTACGCCGGCTCCGTCGGCCAATAAAGCGAGATGAGCGCCGCAACCCCAGAGTCGGTCACGACTGGACCTAATAGTCAGGGGTCCCTTTACCTTTACCTTTACCTTTACCTCTGATCGGTAGGATACAGCCAATATGATTCATTGCCTTCGACAGCCTTATCCTCCATGTTCTGTGCGTTTGTAAGTCTGTGTGCTCATGCACACAGGCCACATGTGTATGTGTATGCATGCACACAACAAAAGCTGTGAAGGCTGGCCTGGCCATAGCCTTTGCCAGCAAAATTTTCTTGCTGAATGGTTCGGGAAGGCCAGGGAAAAAAGTCCTTAAAGGAATGGAGGATTGTGTGAGAGACCCATCAGAGTCCGAGGAAGGTGTTCCCCGCCCATCAGCTAAGACAGTGATGGCCAAACTCGGCCCTCCAGCTGTTTTGAGACTACAATTCACATCATCCTTGACCACTGGTGAGAGAGAGAGAGAGAGAGAGAGAGAGAGAGAGAGAGAGAGAGCATCTGTGCAAGAGAGAAAAGGAACACAAGAAGCTGTCATTTAAGACAAGAGGAGAAATGGTGACAGAGAGCTAGCTGGAGGCTGGCAGGTATCTTGGGATGCTGGAGTGGCTCTCTGGGGATCTGATGAAGATTAGTGGATTTGCTGCTTGTCTTAAGCTGCTTGTCTCTACCTGTGCTCCACTTCTATATTTGCAAATAAGTGAAATATTACGACGAGACCAAGAAAGAAGGCAAACTTTGGTAACTTTTAGCTGCTCAGGGAAGTGAGAGGCACATAACTAAGGACTTCAAGAGGCTTGAATGAACAATCACAACATATCCTGAGAAGTTTGGGTACCCTTAGCAGAACCAACATGCAATGACAAGGCAGCTTTACAAATGGAGCCCAATATGTGGTCACTGTCTTACACCAAGAGGAAATTAAGAGCAATGAACTAGCTCAGTATGTTTCTTTCCCAGGTGAAAGTAATTGTTTCGTTCTTTAGCATGCCACTCAAATCTGCCCCCCTCTGTTATTTGAATCTTTATCAACATTCTGCCCCCCCATCTTCCCCTGAATTTGATTCACACCATGAAATCTGCATCCATTTACCCCCTTGTGTGATGATCTACCTGAAAAGGTGTAAAACATAGCAGCTGGCCTTAGGAGATAATCCATCTTTTTCCTGAAGGATAAGAGGACACAAATAGTTCCGATGATGGAAAAGCCAACACTGAAGATGGCAATGGCAGCTGCAGAAATGCTGTATTCTGTCAAGACAAAACAGAGGGAAAAAATTATGACTCTCTTCAGACAACTCTTCCAGCCACATTGGTCCTGCAGAATTCCTTTAAAGCAAATAAAAACCATTAAGAATATGTGGTGGTGGTGGTGAAGGCTTATGACAGTCCAAGGCTTTCCATGTGCAGTTATCTCATTTATTATTTCATTCATTAATTGATAGTTTATGTTTTGACATTTCATGTCTATCTGACAAGAGCAAGCCAGCAGCATATCACACCAAGAAAGTTGGAGTTAACTCTTTATTAGCAAAAATAGGATCTGCACAGGAGTGTCAGGCCTAATGAGCACAGCAACTTACCGTATTTTTTGCTCTATAAGACTCACTTTTTCCCTCCTAAAAAGTAAGGGGAAATGTGTGTGCGTCTTATGGAGCAAATGCAGGCTGCGCAGCTATCCCAGAAGCCAGAACAGCAAGAGGGATTGCTACTTTCACTGTGCAGCGATTTCTCTTGCTGTTCTGGCTTCTGGGATTCAGATTTTTTTTCTCTTGTTTTCCTCCTCCAAAAACTAGGTGCGTCTTATGGTCTGGTGCGTCTTATAGAGCGAAAAATACGGTACCTCCGGGAGGTCTTGCCCCAGTGAGGCAGTCGCTCCCTGCCTCCTAACAGCTGCCTAAGTCCCCTTCTCTCCAGGTTTCCCTAAAGCAATCTGAGACAAAATCTGCATGAATCTAACTTCTCCTCTGCCCTTTTCACCCCTCTCCTGGTTCTGGGAGACCGGGGGAGGGGAGCTTGTCACAACAGTAGGGGGAGACACCCATGCCGCTTTCCCAGCCGGATTCATCTCTGCCTCTTGGCCTCCCTCCTCTTGAGCCATTTAAGGGTGTATAAGGTTGAGACTCATTAGAGTCCCATGGACTGCAAGAAGATCAAACCTCTCCATTCTGAAGGAAATAAGCCCTGAGTGCTCACTGGAAGGACAGATCGTGAAGCTGAGGCTCTAATACTTTGGCCACCTCATGAGAAGAGAAGACTCCCTGGAAAAGACCCTGATGTTGGGAAAGATGAAGGGCACAAGGAGAAGGGGACAACAGAGGACCCGATGGTTGGACGGTGTTCTGGAAGCTACCAGCATGAGTTTGACCAAACTGCGGGAGGCAGTGGAAGACAGGAGTGTCTGGCATGCTCTGGTCCATGGGGTCACGAAGAGTCAGACTAAACGACTAAACGACTAAACAACAACAACGTTGTATAGGTCTATTGAGCCTGGAAACTTATTGGCAGTGCAGTCCGACCAGGACTGGAGTTATCTGCAGTTTGAGAAGCTCATATTGCTCAGGACTGGGACATTTCCATCCGATCTCACTTACAGCTTTTCTTTGAGCCAAGGCTTCAGGTCAGCACTCTTGCGCTGCATAGCTAAGCTAAGTATGTTGTATGTTATGAAGCCAAACAAACAAGCCAATGTCTGAGCAAGGAAAGGATGGATATGTTAATTTAATAATTCAGAGGTTTGTTTACATATTGCATTAGTTTGCAGATATATTTAATATTTAACACGCACAGCCATGCATTAATATTACAGTGGCTGATATTTGCCTTTTATGTTGTTTTTAAGTGTTGCAATGCCCCACTCCCCGTTTGTTCAATCTAGGAGAAGTCTTGAAGGTTATTTTCCTGCTAATTGGCTCCAATATAAGTACACTGATTTTTGCAAAATGGCAAACATGTTTCACTTTAATCTGTTGTTTTCTGATTACATATTTTCCTTCATGTTTTTCTGTCCCAAATCACATAGGGGGGAAAAGGGCAGCGTCTGATTTTAACAGCAAAAATGGCACCCCAGTGAAAGGTGCAGAACCCAGCCATCTGCCTCAGTTTACAGCCCCCGTTTTCTCCTCAAGGGCTTGAGAGGAACTCCGGGACTGGAAGTCACCCAAGTTTGGAGAAAAGCACCACGGGAGAGGAGCTGCAGGAGGCAAAGAAGCTGAGGGAGGCAGACCTTTGGCAGTGGGCGGTTTCTGCCCTCCCCACTTGGCGACCACTTTTGCAATTGCAGCCGGAGTCCCCTTACCTGGGCAGTCCTGTGTGTTAAATAAGCACCAAGCAAATTTGTCCATGTCCGTTACTCATTTCCCCCAAAGTTCAGCTTGCCCCACATCAGTTTCCTAATAAGAGTCTGCCCAAAAACCCTTATGCATTTTTATTTTGCACATACAGTGGTACCTCAGGATGCGAACGGGATCCGTTCTGGAGCCCCATTCGCATCCTGAAGTGAACGCAACCCGCGTCTGCGCGTGCACGGGTCGCGATTTGCCGCTTCCGTGCATGCACGTGATGTCATTTTGAGCGTCTGCGCATGCGCAAGTGGCGAAACCTGGAAGTCACCACAAACCGAAAGCACTCATCCTGAAGCAACTTCAACCCGAGGTATGACTGTATATGTTATCCTGTAAATATGCACATAGTTTTGCAAACAAGGTTTCCCCAATACAATGCATTTTGTACATTGTTTTCACTAGATATATGCATTTTTGTGAATACCTTCCCCAAAATACATTATAAGATGTATTTTTGTCAAGTAGCGGGGGGCGGGGGGTTAGAAGAACTGCACTGCAAAATTTTGAGACATGCACATTACACAGGTGTCAGAGACCAGGCTGAGGGGAGCTACTCTGATGAGGAATGGTGGGGACCTTGCCTTCCCCCTGCTTCTGACCAGGATCCTGAAGCTGCCCAGGAGCAGTATAGATTTGAAGCAGTGGTTTGCAGAGGGGCATAGTTCAGAAGACAACAGCTGGGCAGAACTGAGTGGGAAACAGCTAGGAGAAGAAGAACGGGGAGAGAGAATTAACAGACTCCCTTTCGCTGGAAGGTGTCCAACCGATCAGTCCAAGGTCATGGAGAGCAGATAAGGCTTGCCAGATGAGAAAGTGACGGGAGTGGCTCGCGGTGAAGTGGGTGGAAACTTTAATTGCAAGCACCTTTCCCCCAAGAATGGACTTCTTGTTCTTTCGCTGTGAACATTAAAATCCCTTTAACTCGGAGGAGACTATTTTTGCTTTGTTCTTCTCATCCATGGCCAAAGGGAGGGAGAAAGCCGTTTCCCTGAGGCCTGACAACAGGACAACTGTGTTTTGTTTCATGCGTTGGCTTGGGGTGGGCAAATAAGGTAGGCTTGCATTAAAATGTGAACTGAGCACATTTCTCCTCCATAACCCTCCAGTTTAAACTGCTGCCATCATATCTAGTTTGGCCCTGATACAGGTTGATTCCACTTGGGATAGGCTGACATACATTTAAAATGCTTTTGAACATCTTTGAAAAATGAATTTGAGATGGTTTGTGCACTTAAAAAAACAAAACTTTTTTAGCAGTGCACTCTGAGGATTTCCTCTGAAGTGAATAATGATGGGATAGACATGTTTTTGAGATCAAATGGATGCCTCTAATAGTGTGCAAACAGCTAATAAATGTGTGCAGAAATCCAGACTTTTATGCATAGAATGTTTATGATTTAAAGCATAAAGGTTGAAGGAAACTCTTCAGATTATTATTAGTATTTTTATAGTAATTATTAAGATTATTATTACTATCAACAGCAGCAGCAGCAGCAACAAGCTTTCATGGCGTTTAAAACAGTGATTTGTATAAAAATTGCAAACATTTTTTTGCTTGCCTCATGCTAACATATATAGTATTGAAGAATTAAGAAATAAGATGTTGGGCTGGCGTGGAGGAAGAAGCACAGATCTGATAAGAGGTAGGAGATCTGGTGAGAGATAAGAAATCTGACAAGATATAATAGATCTGATAAGATAAGATAAAATAAAATATGAAAAGAGAAGAATACCACCCTAAAATATTGTTATTCTGAAACATAATAAAAGTTACCCATGTGTATAGTTAAGGCAGTTTTTATCAGATAGCGATAGTAAAAGTACTTGAATTTAGCAGTAATGATGCCATATTACTACTGAAAAAGATAATGAAGGTCAACAGGTTGATCCCCATCAACAAACTGTGGAGGGTCCCTTCCCCATTCTCAAGACTGAGTGAGCTATATTGGCTGCTGATAGAAAGAAGAGGAACATTTTTAATTTTTTAAAAATAATCTTATTGCAAGAAAAGACCTTAAAAATCCAAAATAACAGCAGTAGGATAGCTAAACACTATAGACACATGTTAAAATATGTTGTGTAGTAAGAACACAGGTATAGGAGGTGGAAAGACTTTCCAGTACTATTAAGAACGAAATTTTACTTGTGACTATGAACCCTGTCCCCAGCTCTAGAAAGTCCAGTTAGCAGCACAATCCTCTGCATGTCGACTCAAGAGGAAGCCACATGGAGTCAATAGGGCTTGCTCCCACGTAAGGATGCATAAGATTGCAGCTTAAACCTTTATGTAGCTACACCATATGAATTTTCAACTAACTCCACAGAACTGTGTTATCCAATCGTATCCCTGGAAAGCCTCCCATTGCAGCCCATTTTGTCTTTCCGTATTTAGGAGGAGTCACATTCCATGCCTCCTGAATTGGACATTTATTGTGTGAGGCATATTGTAGTGAGAACAAGATGGCCGCCTTACCGGTTTTTCCTTACCTCTTTGTGTTGACACTTCAAAAATCTCTGTGCTCTCTCCTGAGACAAAGTGTGTGAAATAGGAACAGTTGCGTTCTGGAGGGAAACAGAAGAAAAGGCAAATGGATAAAGGCACTTTTTTTTTAATTCCACTTGAATGCTGAAGCATACCCTCCAACATTTCTTCGATGAAAATAGGACGTCCTGTTCCATCATCATCACCACCACAATAATTTTATTATTTGTACGCCACCCATCTGACTAGGTTGCCACAGCCACTCTGGGTGGCTTCCAACATATATAAAAACATAATAAAATATTAAACATTAAAAACTTCCCTATAGAGGGCTGCCTTCAGATGTCTTCTAAAGGTTGTATAGTTACTTATCTCCTTGGCTTTGGGGTCGCATACCCTCCAATATTTCTCTAGTGAAAATAGGGACGTCTTGAGGAAAAGTGGGACATTCTGGGATCAAATCAGAAACTGGGATGGCTTCTGTAAATCTGGGACTGTCTCTGGAAAACAGAGACACTTGGAGGGTCTGCTGAAGCAGTCAAGGGATTTAAATAACACAATGCAGTCATATGACATTTTCTCATAAGTAACTTACTTCAAGGTAAGTATGTATACAGTGGCAGCTTCCTTTATTTATTTATTTTCTCTTTCTTCTTCTTGGAAAGGGCCTTTTAATGAGGCAAGCTATTTCATTAAGTACTTCCCCACCTACTCCGACTTGTAGCAGCTCTCTATCACAGGTTTTATGCAGCATGATGCCCATCAAGAGTTTTTGGACTCCAAGTCCCATCAGCCTCAGCCAGCATGGCTAATGGTGAGGGATGATGGGAGTTGTAGTCCAGCAGCACCTGGAGGGCACCAGTTTGGCTACCCATGCTCTGAGACAGTGTTTCCCAAACTTGGGTCTCCAGCTATTTTTGGACTACAATTCTCATCCTCATCTCTAACTAACCAGGACCACTGCTCTAAGATGTCAGGCAAATATATTTCCTAGACCTTCTCTACATGATATAGACATCAAGAATTTAATTGGAGGCATTATAGGTGCCAAGTATAGCAAACAACTATGTTACCTATTCTGAATTTTTTGCTCCTTTTGCGCAAGATCACAAGACTGCAGCAAGCAACAGTTGGCTGGTGCTAACATAACAGGAAGTATAGTTATGAATGTTGGCCAAACCGTGCCAGCCATATCTTTGTTTGGAAAATTTCAGTTAAAGGTTTGGGATGAATGAGTGGTTGGTATTTCTTCAGCAGAAGCTAAGGGTTGAAAGATCGCCCTGGAATGTGAGAACTGTTTGTGGAAGATTACTCATCCTTCCCTGCCTTGGGAATTTAATATCTCTGTGGAGAAGGAACGGCAGAATCTTGAAAGGAGGAGAGCTTTTAGAACAGGGGTCAGCAACCTTTTTCAGCTGTGGGTTGGTCCACCGTGCCTCAGACCATGTGGTGGGCTGGACTATATTTTGAAAAAAATATATGAACGAATTCCTATGCCCCACAAATAACCCAGAGATGCATTTTAAATAAAAGGACACTTTCTATTCATGTAAAAACACACTGATTCCCAGACTGTCTGCTGGCCGGATTGAAAAGGCGATTGGGCTGCATCCGGCCCCCAGGCCTTAGGTTGCCTACCCCTGTTTTAGAAGAAGCCTGTATCTTTCTAGGGATCTGCTGGGGGGAAGCAGGTCTCCTATCAGCTAGAAGTCCTTATGCCACTTGCCTCCAGTTATCCTCTACTGGTATGTATGTAAGTAAACAACAACAACAACAAAACAACAACTATTATTATTATTATTATTATTATTATTATTATTATTATTATTATTTTATTTGTACCCCACCCATCAGATTGGATTGCCCCAGTCACTCTGGACGGCTTCCAACATACAGTGGTGCCTCGCAAGACGAAATTAATTCGTTCCACGAATTTTTTCATCTAGCGAATTTTTCGTCTTGCGAAGCACGAAATCCCATAGGAATGCATTGAAAATCAATTAATGCGTTCCTATGGTCAAAAAAAGTCCAAACAAAGCCAAATTTCGTACAACAGGAGTTTATTAAGTGCTCTTTAAAGTCACACATACTGTAAAGAGCATTTCAAAATTCAAACCCAGAATTTTTTTTAAAAAACAGCAGAGTGGCCCAATGGTCACAGAAAATCATAAAAATGCAGGGGAAAAAAACAAGCTTCCAGATTCTTGCAAACCCCTCCCCAACTGTTCCCCCAGCCACCCAGCACACAGAAATTCAAATCCAGAAGTTTTTTTAAAAAAACAGCAGAGTGGCCCAATGGTCACAGAAAATCATAAAAATGCAGGGGAAAAAAACAAGCTTCCAGATTCTTGCAAACCCCTGCCCAACACCAAGTCCTTGAATTCCAAACACCCCTACCCAAAATCCAAAACCCCCCAAAAAAGTTTTAAAAGCTTAACTTACCAAATGGCTGCAAAATAAGTTTTGGAAAAGCTTCAAAAATCACCAAAGTCTTTAAAAACCTCAAAAAAGGCTACTATGTACACTGCATTCTATGAGTTGCTCCTCAAAGTCAAGTCGCAACTGTATGAACGGTGTTAAGAAAAAGGAAACAAACTTGCAAGACGTTTTCATCTTGCGAAGCAAGCCCATAGGGAAATTCGTCTTGCGAAGCAGCTCAAAAAACGGAAAACCCTTTCGTCTAGCGAGTTTTCTGTCTTGTGAGGCATTCGTCTTGCGGGGCACCACTGTATACAAAAACATAACAAAACCTTAAACCTTAAACCTTGCCCTATATGTTACAAAATGCCATAATCCTCAAGAGATCTCTCCTTCCAAAGCAATCGAAATCTGGGCAGCACCACCTCTAGATCTTAGGAAAGTGACAAATATTCAATAGTATTGTAGAGGTAACCTTATGATCTATTGCTTGAGAGGCCATGGTACAAAGTATAAAGATTTTAATAATATTTTGCAGCCCTGCTGTCCTTCATCTTTGAAACAGTCCTCCAGGGTCCTGTTTTACAGATGACACAGCTAAGTACACACTAACTCGTTTAAGGCCTTTTGGGGAAGTCTGTGGGCAAGTATGAACTTGCGAAACTGTGATTACAATTTTAACAGACATAATAGATTGGATCTAATGAAGTTGTTCAGCCTCTATGTGCCCCCTACACTGCCCTCAACTGGCCACAGAGGATTGTAGGAAACCCGAGCAAATTTGGTGTGTGTGTGTGTGTGTGTGTGTGTGTGTGTGGAGAGAAAGTTCTAATGTGTGAGCAGAAGTGACTTACAGTGGTACCTCAGGTTACATACGCTTCAGGTTACAGACTCTGCTAACCCAGAAATCGTGCTTTAGGTTAAGAACTTTGCTTCAGGATGAGAACAGAAATCGTGCTCCAGCAGTGCGGCGGCAGCGGGAGGCCCCATTAGCTAAAGTGGTACCTCAGATTAAGAACAGTTTCAGGTTAAGAACGGACCTCCGGAACGAATTAAATACTTAACCAGAGGTACCACTGTAATTGGATAGAACCCACAATCAGTTAAAGGAGTTGGCAAAGCTTTTAGGAAAGGCCAAGAAGTAGGCCATTGAACACGGGAGCTGCTTTTTGTATAGTAGTAGTAGTAGTAGTAGTAGTAATAATAATAATAATAATAATAATAATAATAATAATAATAATAATATATTTATACCCCGCCCATCTGGCTGAGTTTCCCCAGCCACTCTGGGCAGCTCCCAATCGAGTGTTAAAAACAATACAGCATTAAATATTAAAAACGTCCCAATACAGGGCTGCTTTCAGATGCCTTTTAAAGATAGGATAGCTGCTTATTTCCTTCACATCTGAAGGGAGGGCGTTCCACAGGGTGGGCGCCACTACCGAGAAGGCCCTCTGTCTGGTTCCCTGTAACCTGTAATGAAAGTTTTGGGCTTTTACTGCTGGTGGGTCTTCATTTATTGCTTTCTTTTCTTCCTGCTCTAGAGAAGATGGAAATGTATAAAGTGGCAGAAAGAGGCTGGGGCCCTGTGCTTTTTAGGGCTGCATAGAAGAGAGAAATTCAGTTTCTCATACCTTGGCGTAACCAGGGCCGGATTTAGATTTGATGAGGCCCTGAACGTAATGGGGCCCCTTTTATGTCCAGCTGTCCTTCGTCAACAACAAATTGTCGCTGTTTTTTGTTTACTTACATTTTGATTACTTACATCATAGGAGCCTACACAACACAAAACACTGTTGCTGTATGTAGGTTTTATTTTTTTTTATCTTATATTTTGGAAATGTACATCCAGGTTTTTTCCTTTAAATTTTTTTGGGAGGCCCCCAAGAGAGTGGGGCCCTAAGCTATAGCTTATTTAGCTTATACATAAATCTGGCACTGGGTGTAACAATCTGCTTCTGCAACAAGAAACGGTTCTCACGGTTCTGGAGCTACATTCTGTTTTTAGTCCTTCTTTTTTTTAAAATTTTCAATGCAAAATTACAACAAAAATTATAAACATCGAATCCAAAATAAAACTATACAAACAAGGAAGAAAAAAAAAACACAAAAAGAAAAAAGAAAACACACACACATCTACAAATGTCATCTGGGCCAGGACGCAGTTGTTCAGGCCAGGATGCAGAGGCCTGGCCAAGATGCAGAGGCCTAGTCTGGATGCAGGATGTGCAGGCCTGGCCAGGACACACAGGCCTGTTATACCTTCTGGGTTTGACGAGGCATGTGACCCCCACCTGTCCTGAGCCTGAGGAATCACACACCTCCTCCCCAAGCTAGTGAGCCCCAAAACCAAATCCTCATAAACCTGCAAGAACTAATACAACTTCTAAGCACTTCCCCCTCTGACAAAGATAGGGCTGAAGAGGAAGGCAGAGTCAACACCGATAAATTATAGCGGAACGTTCTGAAGAAACACATCTCCTTATACAGTATGAGCCTGCCTGGCCTCGGAGATCTTCTGCAGAGGCCTTTCTCTTGATCATGCCACATTCGCAGGCATGTTTGGTGAGGATGTGAGACAGGGCCTTCTTGGTGGCTGCTCCCAAACTGCTTCTACCCTGGGCTGCCCCCACTATCTGCTTTCGTTTCGCCAGCAGGCAAAAACTTTTTTCAGTTAGCAAATAATTGGTTGTTGTAGCATGGTCTTCTGAGTGTGCGTGTTGTGCATTCTTTTCTTTATTTAATTGTTTTTAAATATTTATTGTATGTGTTCTTACTGGTATTTGTCCTAATTCGTGGAATGCATGCCAGAGAATATGTAGTATACCTTGCTAGGGAATTTTGCTGTGGAGTAAGGCAGGGTTACACTGTGGTTACGCAATGAGAAGTGGTTCATTCTGTGCCTAAATTGCGAGAAAAACAGGGATGGGAAGTTTCTGTGTTCCCATGATTTGTGGAGTGTGTGTTCTGTCATGCTGCGCTTCTTAAAATGTAGTAGCAGTTTTATTTGTTCAGTCCTTGGGCCGTAACAAACGAGATAAAACTTCCGCATCTAATTAAATTCAGAAACGAATTATTCCCTTATAATAAAAATCCACTGCACGGACAGCTAAACATTTTTAGTGCATGCTTGCTACCATGGAGGCAAAGGAGGAAAGCTTTTCAACAACAGCTCTATCACTTTTTAAATACTGTAAGTAATTTTGTTTGTTAATAGGCCAATGACTTATTTGCACACAGCTGCACCAAATAAGGCAGGTTCTCTGTAATGCCTTCATTACATAGAAAATGACTACAGGTGGCATTACAGTGTTTTCTGTCTTTTATTTCGACTACAATAATGCATGAAGCTTGCAGCAAACAGGTGTCCTTTGGATTATTGTCCAGGATTTCTTGGTTGCAGGTAAGGATGGAGGTGGGTGGGAAATTCAACTCAGTTTGCATTTAAAGGTAATTATCAAATTTGCTCTTTCTGAAACCATATGAGAACTGAAACACAGCCAGCCTTTGAAACTTAACCAAATTTTGTGGATGCAGTTCTCCAACCAAACAATGTTTACAGAAGTGCGTATATTGGGGGGAGTGGGCATAAAAATTGATATAATAGTGAAAATAACATACAAAACTGTATAATATATGGGGAAATTGCAAGAAAAGGTGTACATTAGTCAGAATTGCATACAAAAATGTGTGTATTTGGACAGATGCTTATGAATTTTAATGAGATTCCATTTTAATGCAAATTGCTGCAGAAATGTGGAGAATTTAAGATTCAAAAAATCAGAAACTGAGAGATCTGAAACTGACTGCTCCTTCCATGCCTACTTGTAGGCAGGGCAACTCTAGATTTAGTGGTCCCTAAGTGCACCAAAAGACATGTGTGGATGGATATTTTTCTCCCCGCCTCCCTTGCTTTTCTACATGATGGCTTAACATACTCTAATCACCCTGCAGAGCCTTTGAGTGCCAGGCTTGCCTGAGCACTATTGGTACATCATTCCTCATGGGATGTGGGTGGCGCTGTGGTCTAAACCACTGAGCCTCTTGGGCTTGCTGATCAGAAGGCCGGTAGTTCGAATCCCTGCGACAGGGTGAGCTCCCATTGCTCTCTCCCAGCTCCTGACAACCTAGCAGTTTGAAAGCACGCCAGTGCAAGTATATAAATAGGTACCACTGCGATGGGAAGGTAAACAGTGTTTCTGTGCACTCTGGTTTCTGTCACGCTGTTCCGTTGCACCAGAAGCGGTTTAGTCATGACCTGGAAAGCTGTCTGTGGACAAACGCCGGCTCCCTCAGCCTCAAAGCGAGATGAGCGCCACAACCTTTACCGTTATATCATCCCTCATGAATACACTGGTGCTGCTCCACCATGGGACAGTATTGTGCCAGTTTTGGGTTCTGAGCACCCATGAGTCAGACTAGGGGAACAGTGGTTGTTGTGTGACTATAAGAACAAAGTTATGAGGAGGAGAGCGCAACATCTGTTTCAGGCAACTCCAAGTGATTGGAAAGATCCTCTTGGGTGTCTTACATCAGAAATACTCTTTCAGCTAGCTTATGGAGCAATGGCATTTTAAGTACTGTAATTAATTGCTAATATGGAATAACATGGAAATTATTCAATGCAAGATGGCACTCTACCATGTGCATTACTGCTCATGTGGGTACAATAATTATGGTTTAGAGACAATGCAGTTCTTTAGCACAACATTTAATCTTCTGTACTTTGGTTGATTTATGGTAACTGAATAAGCAGTACTGTTTGCAAAACAGACGTGTGGTTTTAATTTCTTAATACAAAGCATTCTGCTTCAGTTTAGACAGTTGCCCTTCTCGATCGTCTTTTCCAGTTACAACAAGGGAGACAACACCCATTTTGTGGTGGTAAGAAGCAGACCAGTTCGTCACACACGAAGGTAAAATACAATGAGACTGTGGCTGTAGACAAGTGAAAATATTTGATTGGGGGTGTTTTGTGTGTAAAATGGCCAGGATCCAACTGAGCTAGATGGATTAATGTTCTGGCTTCCTATTCTCCTAGTTCTGTCAAACAATAAGGATGCTATTGTTTTTTCTTAGGCTGCATTTATTTCCCTGTGCATCATCATCATCATCATCTATTATTTATACCCCACCCATCTGGCTGGGTTTCCCCGGCCACTCTGGGCGGCTTCCAACTGAATATTAAAAACACAATACAGCATTAAACGTTAAAAAACTTCCCTAAACATGGCTGCCTTCCGTTGTCTTTTAAAAGTAAGATAGTTGCTTATTTTCTTGACATCTGATGGGAGGGCATTCCACAGGGTGGGCGCCACTACCGAGAAGATCCTCTGCCTGGTTCCCTGTAACCTCACTTCTCGCAGTGAGGGAACTGCCAGAAGGCCCTCAGAGCTGGACCTCCGTGTCCGGGCTGAATGATGGGGGTGGAGACGCTCCTTCAGGTATACAAGATCGAGGCCGTTTGGGCTTTAAAGGTCAGCACCAACACTTTGAATTGTGCTCGGAAATGTACTGCGAGCCAATGCAGGTCTCTCAGGACCGGTGTTATGTGGTCTCGGCGGTCACTCCCAGTCACCATTCTAGCTGCCGCATACTGGATTAATTGCAGTTTCCAGGTCACCTACAAAGGTAGCCGCACGTAGAGCGCATTGCAGTAGTCAAAGTGGGAGATAACTAGAGCACGCACCACTCTGGCGAGACAGCCTGGGTACCAGATGGTGCTGGTAAACAGCTGCCCTGGACACAGAATTGACCTGTGCCTCCATGGACAGCTGTGAGTCCAAAATGACTCCCAGGCTGTGCGCCTGGTCCTCCAGGGGCACAGTTACCCCATTCAGGACCAGGGAGTCCTCCACACCAGCCCGCCCTCTGTCCCCCAAGAACAGTACTTCTGTCTTGTATAACCTGCTGCTTCTGAAACAGAGTGGAGTTTCAAAAGTAGCTTTTAGTATGGCATGGCAGCAGGTGTGAGTGCTGCTTGTGAAATTCCACTACATTTGAGCAAAGGAGTTTGTGTGAGCTTAAGGCTGTGATCCTCTGTTGCTTGTCTTGGGAGTAAGCTCCATGGGACTCGGTGAGTAGACATGCCTACGATAACACTGAAAACAGCCATTTGGATTTCAGCTCGTGCCTGTAGAAATCATGACTGATTATCATGACATTACTTTTGCAACGCTTTGCTTAGCTTACTAAAATAGCATAGCCATTTTGAAAGCCAATTCATACACAAAGGAAGTGAAATTCAGTTGCCTAATGTACAGTTAAAATCTCCTGTGTTCTTAGGAAGATGGATTGCAAACAAATCAATATACCTAAGTGCAAAAAATAAAATAAAAATCATATTGTGGATTTAATGGCACAAATCAGAAATCCATTTCCTTTGCTTAAGAGGGCTTAGTTGAAAAAATATTTTATTTCTGGTCTGTTGACCATAATAAATTGATGATGATTATGATGAATAGCGTTTAGTTATCAGACTAAGCAAAGCATCATGACATATTATCTTCACCAGCATTTCAAAACCCCAAAGGCATCCTCTACAGTCTCAGGAACAGAGACTGTCCCAAAATTAGGATCATAATTAGATTTTTATTGGTATGTGTGTTGTTGGAGAAACCAACCTAAGTGCAATCCTACATGTATCTACTCAGTGCAATCCTAAACTACAGAGTGTAGGGCTTGCCGATCAGAAGGTTGGCGGTTCGAATCCCTGCGACGGGGTGAGCTCCCATTGTTCGGACCCAGCTCCTGCCCACCTAGCAGTTTGAAAGCATGCCAGTGCACGTAGATAAATAGGTGCCAGTGCGATGGGAAGGTAAACGGCGTTTCCGTGCGCTGCTCTGGTTCGCCAGGAGTGGCTTAGTCATGCTGGCCGCATGGCCCAGATGCTGTACGCCTGCTCCCTTGGTCTATAAAGCGAGATGAGCGCTGCAACCCCAGAGTCGTCCGCGACTGGACCTAATGGTCAGGGGTACCTTTACCTTCTACTTACATTACCATGCAGTCTCTTAATCTTGCCAGTCAATAATATTATAGTTCACTGGAAGCTGCAATGTATCAGGGCCAGGTTCCCACATTCTGAAGTTAAAGAGTGAAGCCTACAGTTTAAGACTAGGGCAGGCAAACATTGCTCCATCATGAGCATTAACAGGGTTATTATGCATTTGCATTTGTTCTGGCAAAATGAGCAGAACAATCCTGAATGCCTGACTGATTGGTTTAGAAAAATAGTCGTAGAATAAACCTGCTTTTGTTATGAAGACACTTTCAGTGTGACTCACTGCACTTGGGAACACTATCTTCTTGAACAGAATCGCTTATCGCTCATCAGAATGAAGACACTTCAGTTTCTACCAGGGCTAAAAATGATGTTTTAAAAAATGCTTGTTGTGTTATGCCCTCGATAGGGAATATATTTCTTAATGGATGAAAACTTTCCATACACTGTTGTTCTTTGTTGCCACTAGGAATATTATCCAAGTTTACACGGCTAAACGAATCACAGAGCTGGATCACCACAAGCCTTTACTGATCCTATTTTGTGCAGCGAGTTGTCAGAGGATGAAAGGCAGACAGAGTACGATCTCTGCAGTTATTTGAACCAGTTGTGCAAATCCTTTTATACTGGGCTGGTATCTTGTCACTCGTTTTATTGCCTATTTAGTTAGTGCATGGGACTGTGATTTGTACTGGGCCTTGGTGTATGCATGGAAATTGGCAAGCTGGGTCTCAGAGAAAAATCCACATGGGCAGGACACTTGTAGATCAGTCACCAGTGCTGAGACACTTCTGTCTGTAGATAGGGTGTGTGTTTGTGTTTGTGTGTGTGTATATATATATATATATATGCTGGCCATGATTTGAAAATGGCGCAAGAAAGCTACACAGCTGGTGTCTCTGGAGGTGGTTTTATCCCTGTCCACTGTTTTTCAACTGAGCTCATACCAAAGCCCATTCAAGGCATGGAATTCCTAAGAAACATCAACATCTAATCGCGCATCACCTTGGCATGCGTGGATCATAACTCGAAGCACTCCTTAATGCGTAATCTCGCTATAGTGCTCTCAAATGATCAAAGCGATTTGCATGGATTCTCTAGCTGTAATTCTCACAACAACCGTGTAAGGTAAGTGTGCACCGCCCATATTGTAGATGCAGTAACCGAAGCTGAGAAAAAGTGGCCACGTAGTGAGTTCACAGCAGAGACTAGACTCAAAGGCTTCCTGACGTGTTGCTTAGTCTGTGACCTTCTGGATAGCTCAGTTGGTTAGAGCGTGGCGCTGATAATGCCAAGGCTGCAAGTTCGATCCCTGCTTGGACCAGGTGATCCTCAGGGTCCCTTCCAGTTCTGTGATTCTTAGCTACTATGCTATAGCTCTAGGGGTTTGCACATATTAACCGGGTCTTTCTAAGCACCTTGTTTACATTATTTGCCACACCAAAATCTATTTTTCAACTTGTGCTGGACAGAGGGGGCTGCCGTTTGAAAAACAAGAGGCCCAGACGGAATTTTTTGTGTAAAGTTCCCCAGGTTATGGCTGTAGAGCCATGGACTCTTTCAGAATTGACTGCTGATGATTTCTGAGTCATGGCTATGTGCAAACCTCCTTTCTCATTTCCCCGGGAGCAAATTTTATTTATTCATTTATTTTAGAGTATTTTTAGCTTGCCTATTATCCGCAGATCTCAGGACGAGTTGCAAAATCTTTAAAACAAAAACACATCCATGTTAATGAAATAAAAGCTGGTCAGAATACAGAACTAAAACTGCACCTTGGTTTCCTGTTGCTGGGGCTCATCCTATTAAAGCTTCTACACACCATCTAGGCTGAGGACAGAAAAGCCTGGGTTGTATCTATTGAGCTCTTTATTTGTTGGGATGCAAATTGCTATTGCCACTGGAAAATAGGAGAAAGAAAGAGCGTCATTTGGAAAGAGCATATTTTGATTTGCTGAAAGGAGCTTCCAGACCGGCTGTTCATTGAGTATTCATATTGTTATGTATGCACAAAATGTACACTGAGGATATACAACATCACCTGTTTATTGAGCAATCATTTTGATAATGTTCGCATGGAAGTTTGCATTGCCAGCTAGTGGTTATTATTCCACACTTTCCAGGGCAATTTCCCATCACTTTTGCAGTTAGAAAAGTGATGGGATAATTCTGCTGTTCAACAACTCAGTTATTCAGCAACTCAGTATTGTGCCAATAAACAGCCCACCAGAAGCATCCTGAAATTTCACCAGCTCACTTCTAATTGGAAAGGGGAGGCTGGATCCCATGTTAAGATCAGTTGGGTTGTATCCAACTCCACTTCACTTGTTTCCTAAGTTTTTGAGGGGAGGGGAAATGAACATCCAAAATATTTACTTTTGAGTTGAGATTTGGAAAATTGCTTCCTTGGAAAGGAACTAATGGCCAGTGCTGTAGTCACCCATTCCCCCAGCCCCCAATAGCAGAAAAGTTCACAAATAGTCAATAGAACTGAGTATTGATTAATACATTATTGAAGGGGTTGATATCGAAGGAACATTTGCCAAGTGAAAATAGGGAAATGCTATATTACTACCACTAGTAATACTGTAGTAGCATACCCTCCAATGTTTGTCTGATGAAAATAGGCACAGGCCCATACTTCTCTAATTAAAATAGGGACGTCCTAGCAATTTCAAGATGACAAACTGCATTATTTCTTAATTAAGGTTCTCTATGAGAAGGAGTGTTGCCTTCTTAAAAGACACTCTTATTTCCTGTTAAGTGGCTTGCTTTGCTATTAAAATGCATATTGATGGGCCTTGGTTAAGTTACTGTTAGATCATGTTTACAATATACAGTGGTACCTCTGGTTACGAACTTAATTCGTTCTGGAAGTACATTCTTAAGCTGAAACCGTTCTTATCCTGAGGCGTGCTTTTGCTAATGAGGCCTCCCGCTGCACGCACACCTCCAGCGCGTGATTTTTGGTCGCATCCTGGGGCAATGTTTGCAGCCAGGAGCAGCTACTTCCGGGTTAGCGGAGCTCGTAACCTGAAGCGTTCATAACCGGAGGTACCACTGTACTGTTAGTGGTTTGGTTTGCCATCACATTTCAGCATAAAGGTAAAGGTAAAGGGACCCCTGACGATTAGGTCCAGTCGTGACCAACTCTGGGGTTGCGGCGCTCATCTCGCTTTATTGGCTGAGGGAGCCGGCGTACAGCTTCCGGGTCATGTGGCCAGCATGACTAAGCCGCTTCTGGCGAACCAGAGCAGCGCACGGAAACGCCGTTTACCTTCCTGCCGAAGCGGTGCCTATTTATCTACTTGCACTTTGATGTGCTTTCGAACTGCTAGGTTGGCAGGAGCAGGGACCGAGCAACGGGAGCTCACCCCGTTGTGGGGATTCGAACCACCGACCTTCTGATCGGCAAGTCCTAGGCTCTGTGGTTTAACCCACAGCACCACCCGCTTGCTTAAAGCCTACCTGAAATATAGGTCCTTTCTTTTTCCCTTTCTGCAAAAAGCGAGCTTGGGTAAAGCACACGGACCTACCTCCGCTGCACGTTGCTGGTTAAATTTAAAGCCCATAAATAACCAGCTGTCTTAATAAAACAGATTCATAACCAGTGCAGCCCAAGTGTATTTGCTGCCGGTGATGGATGTCAGCATATGCCAGCATAGATAGAACATAGCTGAGCTATACACACCCCTCTGCTGTCTTTCAAATGTGCACAGCAAACAAATAGACAATTATAGAGATTGTGAGTTAAGTCAGAGCAGTGTGACTAGAATTTATGGTGCCTAACTGAGACTGGGGGGTGGTGGCATGTCTGTAGAGAGATTTGATGGGCATTCTTGGGATTTTACTAAACTGGGTTGTAAATAACCACTCTGGGTCCCCCGTCCCCCCTGCTTCCTGCCATCTGAGACTCTCAGAAATTCTCCCATTTCTTCTGAATGGCAGACGCAGTAATTTATTACTCCCAATGATTATCCTTTATTATTTTTATAGTGCTATCAAGGCATCTAGTGCTTTGCAAAATTAAATTAAAGTGCTGAAAGCTTTGCAATCATCTGTTAGCTCTCCAGCCAGCAAATTGCAAGCTTTCAATTTGTCTTCTGACTAGCTTTCTCTCGCTAATCAGAGGCGTACAAACAATGGAAAAGGCAATGTTAAAACATGAATAGGAAACCATGCAATTATCTCAACAGTTGTGGTTTTTTTTAAAGTTCCTACCCGTCCCTGGTCACATTAGAGAGGCCACATAATTCCAGGCAAAAGGTTGGTTGTTTTAAACAAGGTTGTGTGTTTTGTGCTTGTTGTTGCTAGGTTATTAGATCCTAATGAAACAGTTGTCTCTACTTTGATTTATTTCGTAATGCAATGCCAGCTTCAGTAACGTGCTCAGCTTTGACAAAATATGTTTTACTGCAGCTCTCTTTCCCCTTCCGTGGAACTAACAATTGAAATAGCCTGAAAGGAACTGCTGTGCACTTATATTGGGTGTGGCCCATCCCACTTCACCAGAGGCAGAACAGGAATGTGCTGGCCCTTCCTCCACCCCTCTGCCCCAACCCCTGTGGCACTGCCACCCTGCCGAAGCCTCGCTTACTGGGGTCATGCAGAGGCAGCAGCTTCCAGTGAGATCTTGCAGAGCGCTTGTGAGCTCTCGCCACAAGCCGCTGCTACGGCTTCTCTTGTGGCAGGAGTAGGCGGGGCACCCACAGGCACCGCCCTGTGAGATTCCGCCTCATCTTTGAAGATCTTTGTGTCTGGAATTTGTGTTAATAATAACAATAATAATATATTTTTATTTATACCCCACTCTCCCCGGCCAGAGCCGGGCTCAGGGCGGCTAACACCAATAAAATTATAATAAAACACAACAGCGGGGGAAACAAACAAAAAAACCCAAAACCAACCCCAACAACCAGTTTATTAAAATAAGGGTTAAAATACAGTTTAAAATGCAGCCTCATTTTAATAGTAGCCCGTAAATCAAACCCACAAGGGGAGGGAAACATAAGGGTCAGACTGAGTCCAAACCAAAGGCCAGGCGGAACAGCTGTGTCTTACAGGCCCTGCGGAAAGATGTCAAGTCCCACAGAGCCCTAGTCTCTTGTGACAGAGCGTTCCACCAAGTACTGAAGAGGCCCTGGCCCTAGTTGAGATCAATCTAACCACCTTGCGGCTTGGGACCTCCAAAGTGTTGTTATTTGTGGACCTTAAGGTCCTCCGCGGGGCATACCAGGAGAGGCGGTCCCGTAGGTACGAGGGTCCTAGGCCATGTTGAATATTTGTAACTGTAAAATAGTAACAATAACTTAAAAAAAAAATCATTGCGTTGCTATACAATACCATGCGACTGTAGTGTTCCAGAATAGTATGAAGGCGGGATCTAGTTTATAAAGGAGCACTCTTAGGGTGGGTGATATTTAATCCTCCACTCGGCACATGTTGATGAGTGCTGTGAATTAGCATGGTTGGCAGGCCATGGGTTGGGTAACATGGGCAACTTGCAAGGGGCTGTTTTGTTTGACTGTCCCTTTTTCTTCTGGCAAGTAAGGTGCTGCCGTCTCCTTCAGATTTTAAGCAAATAATGGATTAGTCAATTTCTGTGTAGGAACTTTTGTTCCTGGAGGCCAGCTGTAGTCTTCGTAAGTTCGATAGAAGAAGGAAGAGGTGCTGTGGGATATTCCCTCAAGCCACCATCTCTAGGCACAAATTTCTAGGTTTCAGAAATCACATCACAGGACTGGAGCCTGAGTCAGATGCTGGGTCGGTAATAGTAATGGTAGTAATAATAAAAACAGCAACACCCAGACCAGTTCTAAACCTGGCAAGAAAGACCATAAAAAGGCACCAGATATAAGATGGGAAGGAGGGTGTGTCAATTGATGGAGCAGAAAGTTGAGCCAGAAGTTTTGAATCAGCTGACTATGCCTGCACTAGTAGGGAAAGAGAAGTCTGTTTTAAAGGAATTGTGCCAGTTGGTAATTATCTTCTGGGTCTGGTTCGAGGTAAGTATGATTATTTACTTGGTCCAAAATACTTGAATGAATGCCTCCCCCTGAATCAACCCGCCCTGGCATTAAGATCAGCAGATGACCTCACCCTGCTAGTGAGTAAGGACTAGGGGGCATGATAGGACCTTCTCTGTTGTGGCCCCTTGCCTGTAGCATTACTTTGCCTCTCAGGTAAATCATTCAGCAACATTGCTGGCATTTTGTGGACTGACTAAAATGCATCTCTTAGCAGGCTTTTGGGAGGGCCGAGGTTTGGTGTTGAAATGGTAGGGTTTGTTTTGCTTGCTTACCTGCAGCCATCTCGACTGCTATTGAGATATATGGGTTGTGTTTTACATGTTTTAGCCTTCAAGGATATTGTTAGCTATTGTTTTAATGTTATATGGACAGGCAACCCCCGATTTGCACAGGGGTTGCGTTCTGGGTCATTGCGTGTGTTGGCAGAGCGCACATAAGCCCACTGCGCCCTGCCCTGTTCCATGCCTGTTCCGCCCTCTTCCGTTTCTGAAAACAGCCTGCGCATGCACAGACACGCGTGCTTTGAATGCACACAAAATGGTTGTTTCTTGGGGCCCTTTCACGAAAGCAGGTTATAAAAAGCAATAAATAATAAACCCACCAATAAATTTCATATGATGAATGCCACAACATTTCAAAGGAGACTGTGCCTTGGATCTATACATTTTGCCAGAATTATAAACATCTCGCATTGATAGGATGTGCGTTACCTGCCTCCCAAGGCAATGCAAACCGCGGTCAGAATTACTGAACGAAACACGATGATAGGTACTCTGTGTAATGATGGTTACCGTATTTTTCGCTCTATAATATGCACCAGACTACAAGATGCGCCTAGTTTTTGGAGGAGGAAAACAAGAAAAAAAATATTCTGAATCTCAGAAGCCAAAACAGCAAGAGCTGCGCAGTGAAAGCAGCAATCCCTCTTGCTGTTCTGGCTTCTGGGATAGCTGCGCAGCCTGCATTCGCCCCATAAGACGCACACACATTTCCCCTTACTTTTTAGGAGGGAAAAAGTGAGTCTTATAGAGCAAAAAATACGGTATTTTACTGAAAGGCTAACATATCAATGTCTATGGCTGGGCTCCAAAGAAGGCAGGCAGGGCAGAGGGAGCAGCGTGGGGATCCCTGCCAGAGTTTTGCTTCTTGTTTTTGTCACAGCTATCTCCGCAAGGTGCTGTTCAGTTTCAAAAGGAGCATTGGATCACATGTTCCAGCTTTCAAGAGGCTAAGTAAAGGCCTGCATCTACGTTGTCATGGCCCTGAGCAAAACACTTCACAATCCCTGATGCAGAAGGAAGACAGAGCTTTGGCACCTTTTATAGTTGTGTAGGAGAGGGAGTCTTGGCAGGTGTAGCAGCTTGTGATGCATGGGTAAAAGATACACACACCTGCTGAAATAATCTTTCCTACACTTCCATGAAAGGAAAAGGAAGCTTTTCCTTTGCATGCCATCGCCTTGCCCAGTGCTTGAAAATCCCACTTCCTGACGCACTCCCAAATCTCTAGGCTTCTCTTTTCACAACATTTCCCCATATCATGGTATTGTTTCCCATCATGCACAGACTGCCACAGGGGCAATGCTTCCTTGGCCCTGTTTCCAGAAACCATGGCATCTTTATTTATTCTGCTTTGACACCGCTGCTCAGATGCAGCTGAACGTTAGAGAGCCCTTCATTCCTTCCAGACAGCGAATTGAGAAAATGAATTCACAAAGGCGCAAAGGGAGTGGAAGCATTATTTATCAATGGCGTTTGTATGTTGCCCAGTTCTCTGGGTGACTTACAATGAATAATAATAGTAAAAATAAAGTAAAACATAAAACTTTTAGAATGGCGAGGGGGTACATAAACGCAACAAAATGGAATTCACCATAACCCCATAATTTAAAAGCAAAAGCAGAGGTTGCAAGTTATTTACAATGTGTGGGTGACTAGGAAGTTGCTGAAAAGACCACTGAAGTATGGCTAGGTGAGCTTCCCTGGCAAGGCTGTTCCAACAATAACCAGGTGCCACTACTGAAATGGCTTTCTCACTGTTGGTTGCCCACCTCACTTAATTAAGTGAGGACTCAATTCAGTGAGGACACCCAGAGCAGGGCTTTCAAAGAGGAAATTTAATCTTCTACCTACGGGAAAAGGAGGTCTTTTGGGTAACTTGGTATCAAACTATTAATGGCAGGAGTGGGGAACACTTTTGCCCCAGTGGGCTAGATATTTATCTCCGCACCCCACCTCATGGGCCAACTTTGACATGTGGGCAGCACCCTGATGTCATAATGATGTCAGGTGATTGGCCCGATTGGCCTGTCAAAGTTTGCAGCTGATGTCCAATCCTGCTTTCTTTGGGGACTCCATATCTACCTGCCCAACATACGATGTCAGGTGTGGAATAGGTGGACATAGTTTGGAGAAAATGGCCTCAGAAGCAAAATTGGTGGACCAAGTTTGGACTGTGGAGTGGAGGTTCCCTACCCGTGCTTTAGAGCTGGGTTTCCCAAACTTGGATCTCCAGCAGTTTTTGGACTACAGTTCCCATCATCCCTGACCACTGGTCCTGCTAGCTAGGGAAGATGGGAGCTGTAGTCCAAGAACTGCTGGAGACCCAAGTTTAGGAAACCCTGCTTTAGAGGAAGCACAACTCCCATCTAGGCTGAACATTGTTCACCTAGGTGGATAAAGCATCAACCTGGACTGAGTCTTGGTTTGTTGGTCCTCATCCAGTCCATTACCACACTCATGCACAGCCATACCTTGTGAAAAAGAGATAAAAATGGGTGACCTCCATGCACTGGTGACACCTAGGCTAAGTCTCTGGATGACTTCTCTCTCTGGTTGCATATAGATGTGAAACAGAAAGAATAGGACGTAGTAACTGCGAAAGGGTTGAGCTGTGATCTCCCAGGATCATCTTCTGGAAATGGCCACCTGAGTAGGAGTGGAATCACTGTCAAGCAGTGCCTTCCACCCCTCTCCAGAAGGGGATACTAGGGCAGATGATGTTAAAAGCAACTGAGAGGTCCAGGAGAACTAACAGGACTGCATGCCCATGTTTTCTTTCAACAAAAGTCATTCAGTAAAGGGTCCAATGCCAGCCTTGAAACCTGTATGAAACGGCTCCATCTTTGGCATAAGCCAAACATAAAAGATTCAGACAGAGCCCACACAACAAAGGAATGCAGACACCAGCTTCTACATACGACCACACAACATTTCTATGCACGTAACCATTGAACATATGTAGAAACTATTCAGAACATGGACAAATGCATGTGGGAGCAGGGAGAAGAGGCTGCTGCTGCAATTCCCCCTTCCACATGAATGCATTGACCAAGCTTGTTGTCCATCTTGAGAAGGCAAGTCAAGAGTAGTAATATATGAACTTTGTGAGTACCCATTTAGGGGGTGATACCTCATTGCTATATTTTATTTCTTTAACAAAATTCATATACCACTTGACGGTTCCAAAACCTCTAAGCAGTTTCCAAAAAATTCAAAACATTAAAATCATCACTAAAAGTTGATGGCTATACTACTGTTTATGTTTCGCATCCATGATGCTCTCTACTATCATGCATTCAGAAGCATGTATGAAGGAGTTCACTGCAATTATTTCCAGCGATGCAGTTAAGTTTTGCTTGTTAAATTGAATGGTTATCCTGTAGCGAAATGATCCATGGCTTATGGTCCTGTGTTTTCCTGCTATGTAATCAAACTTATTGATGTTAACTTCTAAGTATAGGTTAACTTTGTACCTTTGACATCGTTCTTCGTCTCCCGTGCTGGGTTTGATATACTGGAGTTTTTACGGAGACCAAGCCCTTGTTATAATCTTTTGAATGAGGATTTATGCCAGCTCTGTAAGACTAGATTCACTGAACTCATACTACCAAAGAACCAGGAGAAAATATCTCTCATCTTCTGCCTCCCCTGCAATTTGTTTGTTTAATAAAATCTATACACCGCTAGATTGTAAATAGCCACTGTAAAGTGGTTTACAAAAATAAAGGCTAGTTGATGAGCATGGGAGAAACGATTTATACAATATATGCCAAAAGAGGTGGTTCTGATTCCATTTTCCCAGAACGCTGTTTAACTTTCTAAAACGTATCTGGCTCGGTGTTGTAATATAGTCTACAATGCTTTGTCAAGGTGGTTATTTAGTGAACAGAGACACATACCTCCTGGCAGGCTTATTGGCCCACAACCCTTCTCCTTGTCCGTCTCATTTTCTTTCATGAAGATCCGCTTTGTACAGATCCGCCATAGTCCAAAGTGAGCCGCCTCGCAAGTAGCATTGTACTCCTCCACCTTAGGACTCAGCACAGCCCAGTGATCTGTCACCACGGCTGTAAACATTAAAGCGACGCCTATCAAAATAATAGCAAAAGTCACCCGGACTTTGCAAGTCTTGCCTTCAGCCATGCTTGGAAAACTTATGCCTAGATGCTTAGTTAATGCTGTGGCTACTGCTTACTTCTGGATTGTCAGCTGCCAGTGGCAAGGAAGACTGTGAGTTATATCTGAGAAGTGTTCCAAAGTCTTGGTGTCTGAAAGCATTTTGAAATGTCAGCCCTGCAATGCCAAAGTGGAGCAAGTTGGGGGCTGGGAAAGACAGGCTGCCAGCCATACCTACAGCTGTTGAGATATATCAGGGGGTTAGATGACTAGACTGGCTGGTGTGAGTGAGGCTTCTATTAATGCGCAGAATGAGTGAAGTAAGTGGCTCTGCTCAGGTTACGGCCCCATGCCTGCTGGGATTTGTGTTGCGAATTCCACAGGCTGACTTGAAGCTGACTTGTGCAATGAATAGTCACCTCTGTAGCTTTGTGCCAGGATGACGCATACACTCTGCGCTAATGTATTACTACTACTACTAAGATTTATCTCATATAATGCTTCTCGGTCAATTTAATCCATATTCAGCACTAGGAACCTGCATTCAAATGGTGGACTCTTGCGTGTTTTGTGTGTGTGAGTGCACTAATTTTTGTGAAGTTTTTTGTGCTTCTGGTATTCCTAGGGAGCAGCAGTGAGTCATGAAAGACATTGGAAATCCCCTAACTGCTGCAAGTCCGCATAGCTCCATTGCCCTTCCCCAAGACGTTGTGCAAAATGTGGGGTTGTGCTCAGGCCCTGCCCGCCCTACTCAGGTCTCCTTCTCTTTAGGGGTTGCCACAAATGTCAGTCACGTGGCAATCCAGCCTTCAAATCCATCTTCATGCTCCTTCTGCTTCCAGTTCTTCAAAGAAGAAGAAGAATGGATTAATAAAAACCAGCCAACCTAGCAGTTCGAAAGCACGTCAAAGTGCAAATAGATAAATAGGTACCACTCTGGCGGGAAGGTAAGCAGCATTTCCGTGTGCTGCTCTGGTTTCACCAGAAGCGGGCTTAGTCATGCTGGCCACATGACCCGGAAAAACTGTCTGTGGACAAACGCCCGCTCCCTTGGCCTATAGAGCGAGATGAGCGTGCAACCCCAGTCATTTGCAACTGGACTTAACTGTCAGGGGTTCTTTACCTTTTTAAGGGAATGCATAAGAGGAATCAGGTAGCATAGATACAATTACCTCCTAAAGTTACAGTCAGTGTCCTGAAGGAATTGCTTGGGTGATCCAACCCTCACCTTCTTAAGACCCTGAGGGGAGGCAGTAGAGGAGAAGCCCAAACCAGAGAGTGCATATCATTCGTGAGAAAACTCTATTGTCCGATAGTTTGTACTCTTTTGTTTGTTTTAGTAGTACAAATTGTAAACTGCCTTGGATGAAAGGTGGTATATAAATGTAGTAAGTAAGTAAATGAAATACAGTGGTACCTCGGGTTACATACGCTTCAGGTTACATATGCTTCAGGTTACAGACTCCGCTAACCCAGAAATAGTACCTCGGGTTAAGAACTCTGCTTCAGGATGAGAACAGAAATTGTGCTCCGGCGGCGCGGTGGCAGCAGGAGGCCCCATTGGCTAAAGTGGTGCTTTAGGTTAAGAACAGTTTCAGGTTAAGAACAGACCTCTGGAACGAATTAAGTACTTAACCTGAGGTACCACTGTATATATTACCACCACAATTAAACATCAAATAAGCCAGTTAATTTCCATCTCCATCTAGTGCAGGAGAACTAGTAATGGGGGGGGGGAACAGGACCCCATCATTCCCACACCACCAAGACTGCTGTAGAAAGCAACAATGCCTATGACTCAGCTCTTTCATTTCAGTTGGATTATGCTTTCAGTACACATAAGAAAGCATGAAGTGTTGGCTGAGGTGACTGTGATTTTAGATAAAAGGAAGGAAAAGGTACAAAGAAGAAGAAAAAGCTTAATCGCAGCAAGCGTATCTCCCCCCCACATCTCACTCACAGAAAAGATGTCACGCAAATTGTGAGAAATTGCCTTGATGATCTAAGAGCTTTCCACAAGACAGGGAAAACTGTTCCCATTTCATAACTCAAACTCCTGCTATGAGTCACAAGGTGGGCTCTGTGTGGGGTGGAAAAGAGATATCCCATGTGAGTTCGTTAATAAAAGAATTGGTTGGATTCCTAGATCCAAGGTGTGGGGCTAAACACATTCTCCAGTAAGAGAGCCCCAACAGAGCCTTAAAATTACAAAATATGTAGTGACAGTGAAGCATGGGAATTATAAGCTTTTAAATATAAACCTTTTATATTCTGTTTCGTCTGCTTACAGCACTTTCCCTCTTTATCTCTCTCGCAGTGAACAAACCACGTCATTAGTAAGGTAAAATGCTTTACTTACAAACTCCAAAGGTCAGATTCATGTGTTATTCCATGCAGTAGCAAAAAGAACACAGGCAGAAATATTGGGCTTACAAAATACAGAAAAATGTTTCTGAACGTGTGGTCTGGGCTTGAAGTTGCCAGGTCAGCTTCACCTGCTGGAAGAGAATGTGCAAAGGAAGCTTCACTTCCTTCTTCCCTGGAGGTGAGAGGGTGTGACCTAACTGAGTCTAGGAATACCATGCTGTGGTCTTAACCCCTTCATGCATTAACTAGCCCTAAGCTTGCTAGTTATATTTGACTGCAATTTTCCATACTCTGTCTTGGAAAGGCATTCTGCCCTACTTAGGGTGGTAGCTTTCCCTCTTACAACACCCAGTATGCTCTCAGAAGTGGTTCTTAAATCTAAAAATGTCACACAGGAGGCACTGAGATATGCTAGAATGATTATATCAACAGAAAACTTTAGCTGATGAGCAGAGATTAGGAGAACATCTCTGGGGTACGGTGTGGAGGCCAAGAAGGGATATGTTTGTATTTTCCAGTTGTACCAAAGGTAATAATGTGCTTGCTCAAAATATTTGTTTATATTCCCAAACTGTGTAAAATAACTCATTACAAATTATTCAGTAATACATTTTAATTTATTCCAGAAGGAATCACCTGGAGTTTTGTAACAATCCAAAACAATAAGGGGTATACACTCTGCAAGTTTCCTAGGTACAGTTTTTGGGGAAAACTGGTTTAAAGATAGAGTTACAGTCATGTGTGAGATTATCCAAACAGGTTTTAATTTGATGCTTGAGTTGTGAGCTGTTGGCATTTGTGATTTTTCCTTCATTACTGAAGCCACAAAGACTTAATAAAAATTCCCGTAGGCCAACTCAATGGGTGGATTTTGCTGACTCTAGACTATGACTGATTTGAAAACAACAAAATCATTTCCACACTGACCAGATTGGCCTGCAACAATTGAGAGATTTCCACATTCTTTTAACATATCACTTGGTTTACTGACTAGCATCATTTAGGGATATTTGTTTTGCCATGTGCTCCCTGTGACAAATCAGCTAATTGGCACTGTCATCTGAACTATGGGATTCATGTGACTCATGTATGGAATGTGTACATTGGCCCATTCCCAGAAGTGCACATCTCTTTCTTGAAGTGAGCTGTGTATCTCTCACTTGAGGTGACAGGTGGCCCTTCCAGACTGGATAAAGCCTGCCAAGTTGCAGGCAGATAGGTCCAAGGGCTTTTTGTTGGAGATCTTCAAAAGCTGTTTTTGTAAAGGGGAAACATCTATAACTTTTTATTTATTTTTTAATTTTGGGGTAGAACTGGATGGAATTTCCATGCAAGGTCACTCCTTCTGACAGCATGCATCCTGCCAAATTGCAGAAGGATAGCTAGAATGATTTTCTCACGAGGGCAGCCTTTACAGTTTTATGGTGTGTAAAAAGCATTTGCTGAATCTGCCCTAGTGTTTCATGGGTAATTGGTCTGGAAATTGGAGGCATGAGAGAGGTGCCTCTGCATAAGAAACCTGCCAAATTGCAGACAAATAAGTCTAGGGATGTTTGTACCAGGCATATTTAAAGTTGATTTTGAGCTGGGGAGAACTAAAATGGATTCACTTTCTGGGTAAAACCATACCTTCTGTTTAGAAGCTTGACCAATAGAGCTCTCCATTCAACCTCTACCCTCCCCATCTTGGTATCTTCCTTAACCTTAGAGACATATGTTTTGCTCTTGTAAAACTGCTTTTGTTCCCAAAACACAGGGATTGGAGGGCTTTGTAAATTCTTTCCCTCTTATCACAAGCTAGAGCTGTCAGCTGCTCTGTCTTCCCCTGCACACTGCAGTGCTTGTGCTTGGAGACACAATTTTGCTTTTAGTAGACACCTGTCTGTAGTATCTCTTTGATGTCTGAATCACCCAGGCACCACAAAGCATTTCAGACTCCTGCTTTCACTTGTGTAGCCTGGTACAGACCCTGTTTCTTTTGGGGCAAGTATCAAATCCCTCCAAGACACTCAATCTTAGTTAGGAGTCAGGATTTGTCCAAATCCCCACCTTCACTTTCTGCATTAGTGAAACTTGGTAAACACAAAGTGCCAGAAATATTTAGTTTCGTCTCTCTTTCTTCTTTCCATGGCATATTGTCTAAGGGTTAGCACAAGTTTGCAACTGAAGCAAGCCCCCTGTTTTTTAAAGGCACCTAAAAAGACAGCACCTTCACAATCTGTCAGAGCTTCACTTTTCTGACAGTGGTCCCAGCAGTGTTTCCTTTGCCAAGGTTGAGTTGGCACATCTTTCATCAATCCTAATTTTCTAGAGATTAAATAATTTAGATATTTTCCATTCACACTTGGCTGAAATCTGATTTTCAGCTTGCCTGCCATTCCAGACAGGTTTGTTCAATATTTTAAGCCCTTTTGTTAAACTGAATGAGACTGGCTTCGTGGAACAACCAAGATTCTCCCCCGCTCTACAAAAAGAACCCCTGCAAACACCTGCAGAACACTAAAAACAAAGAGGATGCATGCACACTTTGCTTTTGAGTCTTCTTAAATGGGGGTTTGAACCACAGCCCTTAACTATTGTTTCTCCTTTGTTTCACACTCAATGTCCTTTCCCCAAACATTTTTAACTATGTCCAATACAACCTTGTATAATAAAAATATTGTTGCTGTTTAGTCGTTTAGTTGTGTCCGACTCTTCATGACCCCATGGACCAGAGCACGCCAGGCACTCCTGTCTTTCACTGCCTCTCGCAGTTTGGTCAAACTCATGTTAGTAGCTTCGAGAACACTGTCCAACCATCTCATCCTCTGTTGTCCCCTTCTCCTTGTGCCCTCCATCTTTCCCAACATCAGGGTCTTTTCCGGGGAGTCTTCTCTTCTCATGAGGTGGCCAAAGTATTGGAGCTTAAGCTTCAGGATCTGTCCTTCCAGTGAGCACTCAGGGCTGATTTCCTTCAGAATGGATAGGTTTGATCTTCTTGCAGTCCATGGGACTCTCAAGAGTCTCCTCCAGCATACTTGTCCCTTATCATTTGCTATGTTCATTAGCAGGTTATTTCCCCAAATTGTTAGATCTCTTATTGAACCAGTTGTTCAGTAGTGTATTTATTTACGAAAGAAACAAGCTTTCTCTGCAATAACAAAACCATGGAGATACCTTGTAATTTTGTTTTCTGCTGTAATTCCATTAGAGGACTGCCACTATGGAGAAATCTATCAACCTACAGAGACCCTGGCTGCTCCAGCCTTCATGGATTCTGCATGCATAATAAAAATCAGAAAAACGTTTTAAGGGCATCAGAAGAGATACTGCTGGAGCCAGCTTCTCTTTCCTTGTTACCCAGATTTTTAACATTGTTCTAGTGAATCTCTTATCCACTTTATGCAGCCAATTAGACCTGCTTCCATACAATGGAGATGTGATTTCCTAGGTGAATCCATCGGGCACTTTCTAGGTGAGTTTATTGGACACCTTCATCCTTCAAGATGAAGTGAGCCAAATGGCATAGCTGGGGTGCCTCAAAATAAATTGCTAAGTTACTATTCCCCAGCCTTTATATATATAAATAAGTATTCTATATACACGATGGTCTTCAATGGGTACCAAGTCGTGTTGGAGTTTGCAAAGCCAAGCTGAAGACTAAGCCATTTTGATTGCACCATGGGGTCTTGAAAAGACCAGTTTCAAATATCAGAAGAACCCTAGCATAGTTTGGCAGCGGATACTCATTCCCATCACAGTCAGTGGGAATGGGAATGCCAGCTCTCAGAGGATTCCAGGAAACACTCTGTTTCAAGTATCTATTTCCTCCCCGTAAGTATTTCAAATGAAAGTTAGAATGAACGACCGACAGATGCTTCATAAGGAATGCCGTTGCATAGTTTTTATTATGATCTCAGGAAATATGTAATAGTCCCTTTCCCACCCGTCTGATTTCCATGTTGAAGAGTTCTAAACTTCTTAGCACTTCTCCTTTTGAGCAGAGGTTGGGTGAGCAGCCCAGTTCCATCCTGTTTCTTAATATGAGCTCTGCCCTGTCCTGTTTTCTGTGGATTTTTATTTTCAAGGAAGCACGAAAAGTCCAGATTACAATTGTGTGCACTTGTGAAATTCACATTTCCTCAGTGCTTTTCAATGCCTATTTACATAAAAGTTCTAAGTGCAGAATGTTTCTTCTCCATGTGTGTGTGTGGGGGGGGGGTGTGGTCCTGGCCTTTGCGACACAGCTAATGAACTTGGATGCCTCTCGCCATGCAAGTTCCTAGATTAATTTGACAGTTATATGTATTTTTGTGTGGTCCCCAGGCAAAATGTTTATTTGCTAGATATCTCAATTTGTAAATTGGGATTATAGTTTCTTTTGTTTGTTTTTTAGCCTATTTGTAGGGGCTTTTATTTGCCCAGTTCTTACGACCCTCTGCTGCTGTGTAACTTGCACTGTAGCCCCAAAACTCTGATCCCAATTAGCTCATGCTGCAAATGGGCCTTGCCCAGTTCCGCTGTGGTGACGTGCCAGTTCTACCAGGGCTTGGTGTAGCCTATATTATATCTTGCTTAGGCCTTTCTCTTGATGGCCATGAATGCATATACAATCTGTTGCCCCCTAGCTAAAAAAACTGATGTTTCCAGTGGCTGAACAGCCCCTTGCCTTTCGAGGCATAAAAATGGAATCATGTCAGATAAACACGGAGAGAGATTATGGCAGCTTACATTCCTGCTTTTTTCTTTTTCTTAACTGCAGCTAAGAGTTTTCATGGAAGCTGAAGCGGAGGGTGGGGGGTGGGGGAACCCTAAAGGGAGCAGAGTCTGAAGCAGAACAAGAACGCATTAAAGATTTAATGATATTTCCTTTTGAACTAGCCTCTTGTTAAATTTTTCTAGACATCAGTCGGTTTTATGAGCCACATTCCTGCTCATTCTGCTTTAACGGTCCTTGATGCTGGAAACGCTCAGGTTCCTTGCAAGTCAAGGCACACCAGTGTTAATGTGTGTTGCGATTGCAGGCACAGCGCGCCTGCTCTCAAGCAAGCTTTCAGCATGTGAAAAATAGGCTGCCAGTGAATCTGCTTTTAGTTTAATTACGTCTTACCAGTTACACCGTAAGTTATTCCTTCCAGCTGTGGCTGGTGTCAGCGCCTTCTCCATTACTCACAAACAATCACGCTAGCAGTTCCTGATCAGCTCTTGCCGTCTCAATGGGCTTGACTACATTATTTGGTACGGCAGAATGAGTGCCCCAAACAATGCAGGAACCCCGCCCAAGATTTCCTTCTGTATCGGAATAAATTACCTGGGGTATGTGTGAAATTAATTCAATTTCTGATGCACTGAGTTCTTTTAAGTGTTGCTTTCTGGGACTTCAATCCTTTTGGAATTAATGCAAACTGATGTAATACTGTGCTTTGTACTGCCGCAGTTCTAAGCCACAGAGTTCTAAGTAATTTTCTTCTTCTGCCAGTCTTTAGTGGGCATCACTTGTTATTAAAGTTAATAAATGTTTTCCCTCAAATGATGCATCTGCGAGGTGTATATAGTTAGGCAGCAAACTCCAGAGATTTCACCTCCATGGAAGACACAATTTTTAAATCATATTTTGATTAAGTTTTCCAAAAATGTAACGCATACATTTCAATACATTTTTTCTTTGTTATTTTTGTTGACTTCCCACCCTCTTTTCCGCGGGGTTTAAATTTCTCCTTCTGCTGCACCCTATCTGGTATCTCTTATAACAACACTACTATAATCTTTAAGTTCTCCTGTTGCTCATAGTATTCATCATATAATAATATTTCATGGAAGAGACAATTGGTGTGAAGTTGGAAGGGGATTTATTTAATTTGTGGCCGCCATACTTCCATGTTCCTTGCTCTGCTGCACAGTAGTCTCCCTTCCTGAGCTGATAAGATGTGGCCTGTCACCTAGTCCTAACTATTCCCATTGTAATAAATGAAAATCTGCCCTTATTCCCTTATGGGGGACACAAGAGCCCTTATAGAGTCCTTTGTAGGTTCTCCATTGGTCGGAGAAGAGAACAGAGGCCAACCAGAGAATATTGAGAAGCAAAGCAGCTCGTAAGCCTGATCTTTATTGAACTGTTGCAACAGGGTGCCCCCTTCACTTGCAGGAGAAGAAGGAGGAGGACCCTTATATAGACATTTTAAATTGCCTGCCCTGGAGTCCCAGACCACCCCCAGAAACATCATACATACATCTCAGAAAGGAGTGGTCTACAACAGAAATCTGAATGCGTTGTTTACCTCCTGTCTGGTGGGTTACCTGTTAATGCTTACTTGATTGGATACCCTGAGGAGCCTGGCCAGTCTTTTGTAGTGATAAATACTTAGTTCCTGAGCCAGGTCACAGGCTCACCCTATTCATACACAGACATACCCTTAGGACAGGATCTGTGAAGGAAAAGACAATGGGGAGGCTTTTCCATTTTCCTTTGACTTTGCAGAGAAAACATTTGGTCAGTTTGGGAGCCAAAATGGCTTCATGGCTGTTTTCCTGCGCTGCTTCAGACTAGTGGCGTAGCGTGGGGGGTGCAGGGGGGGGCCCGGCCGCACCGGGCGCAACATCTGGGGGTTAGGGTTAGGGGGCGCAAATCCACAGGTTAGGGGGCACAAATCCACGGGTTAGGGGGCGCAAATTACTTGCCTTGCCCCGGGTGCTGACAACCCACGCTACGCCACTGCTTCAGACATGTGGTTTATATATTTATGTACGTGTTTGCTTGGTACATTTATGAACATTTATTATATATATATAAGACCTTGAATTTTTTATTTCACCATGATGCTGGTTTGTGGGGGAAGTCAGCATTCTTGCTGAGGCCACCTTGTCTGGAGGAGTTCAGGACTTCATGGCTGCCATGAAAGCCATGGGGCTGTCCCAAGATGTCATCTGTCCTTCTACAGGTTTTCCACCAACTGTACCATTGTTCCACATGGAGCACCACCATCACATGTAAACTATGCGCTACCTGTCCACATTCCTGGTGGAGGCTCTCTGCTGCCGTTTGAAGACTGTTCTTGGGACAGCCATTTGTACAACAGGACGGTCCGTATATGAAAGATGGAAAGTGGAGAGCTTGCCTTTTCGAAAACAAGTTGCTTTCTTCTAGCCAGATCCTCAGTTTTTGCTTTTGTAACTCCTTGCATATTGCAGAGGCGGAGAGGGGGAGTGAGGGATGGAGATGGGGATGCTGGAAAGAGAGAGAAATGGAAATGGCCCCATCCACTTTTGACTTTGCTCCCACCCCCCACTGCTAGCTTCTGCCCTACCCAAAAGATTTAATATGGCTCTCAAGGGAAAGAAAAGGTTCCCACCCTGTAACAGAAGCAAAAACAAACAAGCAAAACAACTTTACAGTGGTACCTCGGGTTAAGTACTTAATTCGTTCTGGAGGTCCATTCTTAATCAGAAATTGTTCTTAACCTGAGGTACCACTTTAGCTAATGGGGCCTCCCACTGCTGCTGTGCCACCGCGGCACGATTTTTGTTCTCATCCTGAAGCAAAGTTCTTAACCCGAGGTACTATTTCTGGGTTAGCGGAGTCTGTAACCTGAAGCATATGTAACCTGAAGCATATGTAACCTGAAGCGTATGTAACCCGAGGTACCACTGTACTATTCTGAAGTGTAAACAAGCCAAGAGAAGGAAGACAATGGCAGCTGTTGATCTCTTGGAAAGCTTTCACTAGCAAATGACAGTTTAATGTTCCGGCGGCTGCCTTTTTCTTATTGGCAAGTGCTTGCACTTAAAAATCAATACCTCGTCAAATATAAACATACGGTTAATGAGTACCTGTTGGGAAGCATGGAGGGGGGATATAATTAGTTGAACTTTAACAGCTGTGCGTGTGACATGCAATTATGTTTCTCTCCTGAAGAAAATGCTAAATGAGATGTCTTAGGCCAAATCCCAGCCCTTTGCTCCGTCTCGCAGGAAATTAATGACCCGCTGTGAATTCTCTCAGTATTTGCAAATATTCTTCTGGGCAAGTCCAATTCATTAAATGGTTTAAACACATGTCGCAAGGTAAGTGCATGTCCAAGAGAGCAATCAGCAATCCACTTACTCTGGAATCGCTCCACTCCTGCTGACTTTGAGACCGGAGTAAATAATTTAGAGACTGCATGGCAACATTCCCTTCCATATTTACCTGGGATTAATACCTACTGAATTTACTGGGGGGGGGGGGAATTCATCTAATGAGCTCTGCCAGCAGAAGCCCTATGCAAGGGCTTTCCTTGACTTGGGGAGGGGAGTTGGAAGAACCGCCGGAAGGGTGTGTGGGCAGAGAGGCAGGATACTTCCGTCTGGCAAGCTGCAGTGCTTGCGCAGGTGGAAAATCCATCATAGTGTGATTTTGAATTCCACCTACCGACCCCATTCAGAAAGCTTGCTGGTGCTTAGAATCTAAGCAGACTGACACACCCTCCTGTGGGAATTTTCAATGTGGCAGGAGAAGATGCATGGTTTATTAATATCCTTCCTAACTTGTGTTAGCAAGTTCCTTTTCTTAGCAGAGTGCATTCCCCTTTACACAACAGCAAACTAGTTGCAAACTTGTATGAGTTTCTTAAGACAATACGCAATTCAATCTGGCTTGTCCAGATTGAAATGTGTTCTAATATTTTCCTGGTAAGACTCCTTGAATGCCTCCTAAAAGAATAAAGAGACCGCAGTCTTATTCATAAGCAATAAAAAGAAAGTTTACTCACGATCAGGCAGAGCACAGTGTGATGATCCTTGAAGTCAGGCTTTAGGCTTAAAGTTTCAAACATATACAAACAGGTTTACCCCATAAGGGAGATTTACCTAGTGACTAGCAGTCCAGCAGTTCACAGGACGAAAGGAAGATGGAAAAGAGAGAGAGTGGCAGCATGCCTTGTCCTTTTACCAGGTCTGGAAAGGTCATCCCTACCCACTAGTCACATGCAAGGAAAGATGCTCCAGGCCAAGAGGAACAGGAAGTTTTGACTGGCTGGACCAAACATTCCCTTGCATGTCCACTCTAGGAAAACAGTGAATGTTGTATTTGACTGCTCCCAGTGGATTACATCCCACACTGCCAACATTTCTCCGATGTAAATAGGGACGTCCTGTATAATAATAATAATAATAATAATAATAATAATAATAATAATAGTAGTATTGTTTGTACGCCACCCATCTGACTGGGTTGCTCCAGCCACTTTGGGTGGCTTCCAACATATATAAAAACATACTAAAACATTAAGCATTGAAAACTTCCCGATAAAAGGGCTGCCTTCAGATGTCTTCTAAAGGTTGTGTAGTTACTTCTCTCTTTGGCTCAGGGGTTGCGTAACTCCACACCCTCTGACATTTCTACGATGAAAATAGGGACGTCTTGAGGAAAAGTGGGACATTCTGGGATCAAATCATAAACTGGGACGGCTTCTGTAAATCCGGGACTGTCCCTGGAAAATAGGAACACTTGAAGGGTCTGGGCTGATCTTAGATCCATGCAACTTATGGTCTGGAAGGGAGAAGTGAGCTGAGACTGGTGATTGGTTCTTCCTGCGTGACTGTGAGGTGCTTCTACTCCATGACCTTTGAATTTTCCACCTCTGTGATTTGTTCTGTGAATTAGTGGTGGCAGGCTGCTCAGGGAAGCAAACAACTGGATTAAAAAGGTTTCATGTGCCTACTGAGTGCCACTGAGGCTAAACCTCCATCCATCCATCCTGTCTCATAGGCACATGCTGAAGCTAAAAATAGTCCAAGCAACAAACTGTGAGGGGAAAATGGGTGGGTGCTGAGATATGGAGATACTTTGTCTTAATTTTCATGACCCGACAAGCTGAAAATCAGATTCGTTCTGGACAGCCATGCTGACTGGAACTGATCGGGTAAGAGCGAAGGTTACTTCGGGATGAAAAATCAACTGCTTTAAAATGTCCCTTCTTAAAGGGACCCTGGAAAAGTGAAATGGGGTGGGGGTGGGGGAGAGAGTCAACACTTTCTTTGACAGACATTTGCCACACAGAGTTGCCCAGCTTCAAACAATTTTGCTATTTAAATATTTGATCTTTCACACACACACACACACAGACAAAAATACGTTTTAAAATACGTTTATTTAAAAAATAAGCACAGTACACACATTGTGGTTATATTGGGGATGTGGGGGGGGGGGCGGGGAAATCCCCGAAGCACATTGAAAACAACACACCAGAACTTGGAAAGGAAACTGTAGCCTTTGGGGAAACAACAGATTAGCCCTTGTGGATAACATGACAGGAAGAACAATAGAGGAATCTCCCCAATAATCTGATGCAACAGTAAAATGCGGAACGCAATGCAACTTGGTGCTCCTTTCGACCACACCTATGTGGCTGATGCGCTTGCTGCTGGTTTTGACTGCCATGTGGCACAGACTGAAATGTGGGGTATGAATAAGCAAATGCCCTTTCTCCTGGGACATCCACATGCTAGCAGTAGAAAGCTGTGCCCAGCCTGTTTCCATCAATGTTGCAGTTGTCCCCGGCACCTTGGTGCCAGATGTGCTGTACGAGAGCATTGGGCTCACAAAATGGATCATGGTGTACAATTGTCCTTAGGACTGCTTCACACATGACATCAACCCGTGCCCCACCCCGATGCAATTTTCCGCTTAGGGAAATGTACAGTGGTACCTCGGGTTACAGACACGTCAGGTTACATACGCTTCAGGTTACAGACTCCGCTAACCCAGAAATAGTACCTCGGGTTAAGAACTTTGCTTCAGGATGAGAACAGAAATCACGCACTGGCGGCAGCAGCGGGAGGCCCCATTAGCTAAAGTGGTACCTCGGGTTAAGAACAGTTTCAGGTTAAGAACGGAGCTCCAGAACGAATTAAGTTCTTAACCTGAGGTACCACTGTATACGTTATCATACAGTCTCAACAACAGCTTGTTTTTATAGTGGATGATACTCCAGGCATCTTGGCATTCCTGCCTAGAAATTACCTTTATATAGTGGTACCTCGGGTTACATACACTTCAGGTTACATACGCTTCAGGTGACAGACTCCGCTAACCCAGAAATAGTACCTCGGGTTAAGAAATTTGCTTCAGGATGAGAACAGAAATTGTGCAGCAGCGGCATGGCAGCAACAGGAGGCCCCATTAGCTAAAGTGGTGCTTCAGGTTAAGAACAGTTTCAGGTTAAGAACGGACCTCCGGAATGAATTAAGTACTTAACCCGAGGTACCACTGTATAGGAAATGTAATTTCTGTCAGGATTAAGGGTTGTAGTCAACGTAGCACTATGCTGAGCGTTCTGTCAGCACAATGGTCTCCACTTCTGCAATAGAACATTCTCCCATTCTCCTCCCTGTGAACCCCCTAAACCTGTTCTGGGCATTTCACCCAACTCTCTGGAGCAGTTTTGGATGGCACAGAGCCTGTGCACAGAGGGGCTGGCACACTAATCCTTGGACTAGTGCAAGAATTTAGTTGAATATTGTCCTGAATTGGTCACAGGTCCCAACAAAGTAAATGGGCCTTAATATAGTAATGACCAGTTGGAACTCAGTTCTGGCACTTCTCAGGTGAACGCCATTGCCATTCTAAGAGAACATGGGAGGCGTTCGTGGTGAGTTCTGGCACCTCTTTTTCTAGAAAAATAGCACTGGTTATGACTATTACTTATTTGTGTCCCACCTTTCTGCCAAGGAGTGGTGGGAGTACAGAGTCCTCCAGCCACCATTTTATCTTCACTACTGTTATGCTAGGCTGACAGATGGGCCCAGCATCACTCAGTGAATTTCATGGTAGAGTGAGGATTTGAATCAGAATCGCACCAGTCATAGAACCATAGAATTGTAGAGCTGGAAGGACCCCTGAGGGTGTTCTAGTCCAGCCCTGCATATTCTAACCACTTTGCACTGATTTTAAATGGAACTGAAGAAGAAAAAGAAGAGTTGGATTTGATATCCTCCTTTATCACTAACCTAAGGAGTCTCAAAGGGACGCAGGTGGCGCTGTGGGTTAAACCACAGAGCCTAGGACTTACCGATCAGAAGGTTGGCAGTTCGAATCCCCGCAACGGAGTGAGCTCCCGTTGCTTGGTCCCTGCTCCTGCCAACCTAGCAGTTCAAAAGCACGTCAAAGTGCAAGTAGATAAATAGGTACTGCTCCGGCGGGAAGGTAAACGGCGTTTCCATGTGCTGCTCTGGTTCGCCAGAAGCGGCTTAGTCATGCTGGCCACATGACCCGGAAGCTGTACGCCGGCTCCCTTGGCCAATAAAGCGAGATGAGCGCCACAACCCCAGAGTCGGCCATGACTGGACCTAATGGTCAGGGGTCCCTTTACTTTTACCTTTAAGGAGTCTCAAAGTGGCTAACATTCTCCTTTCCCTTCCTCCCCCACAACAAACACTCTGTGAGGTGAGTGGGGCTGAGAGACTTCAAAGAAGTGTGACTAGCTCAAGGTCACCCAGCAGCTGCATGTGGAGGAGCGGAGACGCGAACCCGGTTCACCAGATTACGAGTCTACCGCTCTTAACCACTACACCACACTGGCTCACTTTGGATTCTAACCTTACGTGTGGTGTGTTTTCCTTCCTTTCTGCTCTGCCTACAATGAGAGCCAATGGGTGACCATTGGGTGTTCTTTTTCTCTGTGATCTCGAGTACTTCGAAATAATAGGAAACGGCAAGATTGGTTAATGACCACGATTCTTACAATGATTAATAATGACAATAAGTAACAATTTTTTGAAGTCCACACGGTGTGCCTGGCACACTACCTAAAATTTGATGTGACTCCAACCAGCCCCGACCTTCTAATTTCACCTTCCATCTTTAGAAATAAAGAAAGGAAAGAAACACTGCCAACCAACTGCAAACATGTAGGAGTCTTGCCCTAAATGTTTGTGCTGGCTGGCATTCCTGTCTGCAATCAAGAGTCACATCTCCAGAGTGTTGATGCAACAATATGGTGTGAGATGTTGCTGTGAATAAAAAAACGTGGTTCATCCGATCGTTCATATGCTGGGGTAGGGAATAAATAAGAGGATTTGGCCAGCAGACAACAAATCATCTTGCTTTTAACGAATGTAAATCTAAGGACCGAAATGAAATTATTCAGCGTGTTTAACCAAGACCACGCTTTCTCTTGGCTACCTAACATGGGCTGCAGCCCAAGATATCTCGTTGTCTGAGGCAGACACTATGTCGTGTCTGTCTGGTTCCACGTACGGAAGCCAGCTGGATTCACAGTGGAACTTGAGTTTATCACCAGTTGTAGGACAACATCCTCCACTTCATCTCAGGGTCATAGGCTAGTTTAGGGAGCACAGGACATGTCATGCATGACACACAAAACTCTGTCCTCCTAACACTTCACTACCACTTCTCCACTCCCCAGCTTCTGTCGCTTGAATTGGCCACCTTGCTCTGCCTGATGGTAGGGTTGGTCCAGCATAAGATTTGGATGCTTTTGAGCATCCCAAGGAATGATATGTAGCTCCTGCCCCCAAGCCAGTTACTGAAATAGGATGCATAGGAAATTGTTGCTCGTATCTCTAATGCTGGATCAAAGGTTTAGTCAAGGTTTAGGAATACCCTGTGGAATGTTTGACTTCTTTCCTTTGAACAGTGGTTGCCATCACACAGATTGCTTTTGAAACTGCTTATGGTTTGCTCTGTGGAACCCGGTGATTGGGTGTGTGTGGGGGGGTGGGTGTGCATTCCTGCCTCTGAAAATCACATCCAAAGCTCATCTGAGTACACGGAACTAGTTGTGCAGCTTTTGCTTTTTTTTGCATTGAAGCCGTTATCTAAAAGCTCTTCTCTGGGTCAAAATCTCTACAGAGATGCTGTGTTACAACAGCATCGGTAGCAAAGGGGACCAATACCAAGAACCTTGCTTGAATCACAGGTGCTTTCTCAATAGTAGTACAGTGATACCTCGGGATGCGAATGGGATCCGTTCCAGAGCCCTGTTTGCATCCTGAATAGAACGTAAGACGCGTCTGCGCGGGTCATGTTTCGCCGCTTCTGCGCATGCGCATGACGTTATTTTGACCGTCTGTGCATGTGTGAGCGGTGAAACCCAGAAGTAATGTGCTTATCCTGAAGCATATTTATCCCGAAGTATGACTGTAGTAGCAGCAGAGCTGCGACAGTAGCAATGTACACTTTCCGAAGGAACCAATACCATTAAAATCCTGGTCTCAATAAGAAACATGGAGTAAAAATTGTGCCCACTTAAACTTCTGTTCGTCCTGATATCTGATGCAAATCATATACAGTGGTACCTTGGTTTACGAACGTAATCTGTTCCGGAAGTCCGTTCTTAAACCAAAGCGTTCTTAAACCAAGGCGTGCTTTCCCATAGCAGCAGGGGACTCAATTTACAAATGGAACACACTCAAAAAGAAGCAAAACATGTTCTTATTCCAAGGCAAAGTTCACAAACCAAGACACATACTTCCGGGTTTGCAGCGTTCTTAATCCAAGTTGTTCCTAAACTAAGCTGTTCTTAAACCAAGGTACCGCTGTATATTTAAAGTTGACTACCGTCAATTACAATACCACACAAAAAAAGACAAATACCCTTACGAAATGAAAAACAAAATGAATCGTGGTTTTATGGCACATTAGCTGTATGTGCGTGTGCTGGAATTAATGGCTATGCAGTTCCATTTGGAGATAAGAGCGGATGGAAGGTAGAGAGAGTTAAGCTTACAGACAGTGTGGAAGCCTGGGACTCGGGGTTTCTAAGGTGTCTGCAATATCAAGCCATGTTGCTAACATGGTGGAAGGATGCTTACATGAGTGTGGACGTGTGAGGTGAGGATCACTTTAGTTAATATGTACGTTGGCCTGGTTCAGCCAAAATTTATTGTTTTGACCAGTTTCCTTTCAAACCAGCAAAACAAACAAGTCATCGTGCCTAATGCAGGTTTTCCCTTGTTCTCAACTTAGTCGCTCGCAGCTAACTTTGGTTGTACTGGAAGCGCTGGCTTTTGAGCATAGAACATTTTTGAGGAGTGATGAGCCAGCTCCCCCTGGCTTTCCAGTCCTGTCTTCCCGATCTTTCTCACAGAGTTGTTTGAGAGGAATGGGTCTTCCTAGGTGAGATGCTCTCTTGCCAGGAGTAAGAAGTTTTGAAAACTGCATTGCCGGTACTGTGGGCTGGAGGCTCATGTTATTTTGGGGGATTGGGCATGCTGCTGAAGAACATCTGATTCCCCCGTATAATAACGGTATACATACATGCTTTCACAACATTAATCTGTCTCTGAAAGTCCGACCACTATTTGGCTTGTGTGTAATTAGGGCCCTCGTATTTATAGGACCACCTCTCCTGGTATGCCCCGCAGAGGACCTTAAGGTCCATGAATAATCATAGTTTAGAGGTCCCGGGCCCTAAGGAAGTCAGATTATCCTCCACCTTCTCCTCGCCTTCTCAGTGATGGCGCCGACCTGGTGGAATGCCCACTCCCATGAAACCAGGGCCCTGCAGGATCTAACTTCCTTCTGCAGGGCCTGTAAGAGAGAGCTATTCCGCCTGGCTTTCAATTTGAACTTAGCCTGATCTTTTATTCCCCTTCCTTCCCTCCCCCTCCCCTTTTTATGAAGATTACCCATTCTGGGATCCCACAGCTAATTCTCCCCTGGTCGTCTCGCTGGCCCTAATAGGACTAATTTAGCCAGCTAGCCCTGGTGATCATCTAATGTTTATTGGATGGATTTCCTCCCTAAATTGATTTTTGAATTCCAAATTTATTGTTATTCACATTTTATACTGTATTTTATGCTGTTTTTTGTTGCATCAATTAAGTGTTTTAAATTTGTTGCTAGCCGCCCTGAGCCCGGTTTTTTGAACCAGGAAGAGCGGGGTATAAATAAAAAATTATTATTATTATTATTGTTACTTCTGTTTGGATGCCACCAAGGTCTTGGAAAGGCTAGAGCAGGTCTGAAAATACGCTGCCCTTTTCTTTGTTTCGTACCAGCAGCACAAAAAAGGTGCTGCAATGCATTATTGGACTACCCTGTGGGATCAACATCTTTCCTACACCAATCCTCATACAATCACACACCTGGCAGTTAGTTCCTTACTGCTTTTGAAAGGGTTTGTAAAGTCAGTGTGAGCCACCATGAAAAGATTATCAATAAAAGAGCCATTTGTAGTTTCTCTCCCATTTGCAAAGGCCTGACAACAAATACAGTGGTACCTCAGGTTACATACGCTTCAGGTTACAGACTCCGCTAACCTAGAAATAGTGCTTCAGGTTAAGAAATTTGCTTCAGGATGAGAACAGAAATTGTGCTCCGGTGGTGGGGCAGCAGCGGGAGGCCCCATTAGCTAAAGTGGTGCTTCAGGTTAAGAGCAGTTTCAGGTTAAGTACGGACCTCCGGAACGAATTAAGTACTTAACCCGAGGTACCATTGTAAACGTTGCGCACTGGGCTGAATGTTCTAAAGAGAAAGAACGCCAACTTCATATAGACCTCTCAAACAAACCTAATATTTCACAACCCAAAAAAAGAAAAACCAAACCAAACCGGGAATCAAGTCATTTCAAAACAAAGTGCAGAAAGGGAAAATATTGACAACTTTCTTCAAAAAAAATCACATGTCGTATTTTTTTTAATTAAAAATGTCATTGCCTGTGCTGCAGATGCAATCCAAGGACCACAGGATTCACTTGAGGCTGATCAATTAATTATCAAGCAAAACCACCAAAGAGCTGCACTTTATCTGTGCAGTCCTGCAGGACCACTTGACAGTGACAGGCTATATGCCAGGTTTTGCCACTGTGCTGACAGTCTTCAGTAACAGGATTACCAGAAGAGGTTGAAGTCTTCTACACTCACACAAATGTATATTGGTTAATCGTAAGTCCTTTGATCAAATATCAAGCTAATCACCCATAGCTTGTCCAAATGAGAAAGATCTCCCTAAAAAGGATAGAATTTATCAGATTTCGTGGTTAATAATAATAACTTTATATGCCGCAACATGAGAACGGGCCTTCTCTGCAGTGGCTCCCCGGCTGTGGAATGCTCTCCCCAGGGAAGTTAGCCTGGCGCCTTCATTACACACCTTTAGGCACCAGGCAAAAACGTTCTTTTTAAACCAGGCCTTTGGTTGATCCAATTTACATCCTATGCCCTTTTAAAATGTGTTCTTTAAAATGTGGGGGATATTGGGTTGTTTTTATTTTTATTAGGTATTTTGTGGGTTTATATCTTGATTTTATTCTGTGAACCACCCTGAGACCCCTGGGTATAGGGCAGTATATAAATTCAATAAATCATCATCATCATCATCATCATCATCATCATCATCATCATCATCTTACTGGGTTTCCCAGCCACTCTAGACAGCTTCCCACAATTAAAAAACCACAATAAAACATGAAATGTTAAAAACTTCCTTATACAGGGCTGCCTTCAGATGTCGCCCAGAGTGGCTGGGGAAACTCAGCCAGATGGGCAGGGTATAAATAAATTATTATTATTATTATTATTATTATTATTATTATTATTATTACTATTTCCAATTAGCCTTCCTCCCCTCCTCCTTTCTTTTGATATTGGTCAGCTGCTAACCTCACAACCCTGAGGGTCTTCAACAATGCATTATCTATACAGTGGTATCTCAGGTTACATACGCTACATACATACTTTGCTAACCCAGAAATAGTACCTCAGGTTAAGAACTTTGCTTCAGGATGAGAACAGAAATCGTGCTCCGGCAGCACGGTAGCAGCGGGAGGCCCCATTAGCTAAAGTGGTGTTTCAGGTTAAGAACAGTTTCAGGTTAAGAACGGACCTCCAGAATGAATTAAGTTCTTAACCCGAGGTACCACTTTACTGGAAGATACTTTAAGCAGGTTAACAATATACAGAGGATTACTTTAACACCTGGCAATTGCTCCCTCTGCTTTAACTATTGTGACTTTCCTTTGTAGGCAATAGTTAACAATCAGGATGCAGTCAGGAACAGAAAATGCCGCCCCAACACGTGACAAAAAGTAAAGATGTAAAAGTCAACTTTTCAAATGTTCCTGTCCATCCGGTGTCACCTTTGGACAATTTTGAGATGGGAGCAAGGCTGATCATTTAAAACCTCCCTGATTGACCAAAGTGGGATTCCCAAATGGCTCTTATTTCAAGTATTGGATTGGAAAGGCGCTGTTGCAAATGAAACAGAAAGGTTGCAATTGTACAATTTCTCCCCAAAGGGAAGCATGCACCTGCCAAAATTTTTGTGTTTCCCAGAATTCCAACACAATAGCATTTAGCCAGAAATGTTGGCATTGGTTCAAACTTTGGGGATTTTTGAGAATTTCTCCATTTGGGAAAAAAACACCCACATTCCTTTGATTATTTGAACGACCTCTTAGTAAAAGGAAATCAGGCAATGACTGTTTTGGGTGTGCTGCATCTCATGACATCTTGAGCGATATTTAGGATTGAATTTAAGAAGGTTATGTAATTTGTTGTTGGGATTTAGATGTCAGCTAAAGACGTTTCTATTCACCCATGTCATTTCAGTCTGGTACGGTAATATTTGCCCTGAACACCATTGTAAAGTATCGGTGATGTTCAGCTAAGTTTTACTCACATATATAAAAGTTTTACTCACATATATTAATGGACATGGGACGCGGGTGGTGCTGTGGGTTAAACCACAGAGCCTAGGACTTGCCGATCAGAAGGTCGGCGGTTCGAATCCCCGCAACGGGGTGAGCCCCCGTTGCTCAGTCCTAGCTCCTGCCAACCTAGCAGTTTGCAAGCATGTCAAAGTGCAAGTAGATAAATAGGTACCGCTCCGGTGGGAATGTAAACACCGTTTCCGTGCGCTGCTCTGGTTCGCCAGAAGCGGCTTAGTCATGCTGGCCACATGACCCAGAAGCTGTATGCTGGCTCCCTCGGCCAGTAAAGCGAGATGAGAGCCACAACCCCATAGTCGGTCACGACTGGACCTAATGGTCAGGGGTCCCTTTACCTTTACTCTGTGTCTTACTCTATGAGTATTTTAGTTTTGCATCTGTTTTAATAACTGATGTCAATTTTGTTGTTTCTCTTGTGCGGCACATCACTCTGGTCTCTGTTTGAAGAAGGGCAGTTCAAAAATACAATAAATAATAGCAACAGCATAGACAAATAGCTGCTCGTGTTAGACACACAGTGGTCAACAAATGAATTCTGGTGTACCAGGGCAAGATTTTCACTAGACAATAGAGAAAAAGAAAGGGGACAGATATAAATATATGTGTGTGTGTGATTTTGCAGATTCTACTAAAACGTTAACAGTAACACTCCCACTGGCAGAATACATTTTGTATATTTCTTTCTTTTCTTTCTTTTTTAAAAAAAATCCATTGAATTTCACACTGTCAGTTTTCATTTCAATGCAGAAAAACTTTAGAAAGACAAGCCTACGTCAGTCTCTTGCTTGGAAAGGAAATAATATCTATAAACATGGATATTGTAATTACAGCAAATACAAATGAGGACTAAATTCTACTTGTTAGTTTATTAACACAATGGGGGTGGGGAATTTCAGGGAACTCGCACTTGAAAATACAATGACTAGAAGAGGTATAAAATAGTAAGCACTTAAGTATGACACACGAGTGACACAAATTGCTTCTGTACGTACTCGTCTACCCTTATCATAAGCCTTATTTAATTTTTTAGAGAAGCCTCCCAAAGAAAGTAATAATTTATCATTTGAAAGCATAGACATGTATACAAACAGATCTCTAGCATTTTTAACAAATCATGAAACCTACTTCTCCCCTCCTGCAAAGAGACTTTTTTTTTTACTTTTTGTTTTAAACATGAAAATAGATAAGGACAGACAAGAGAGAGCACTTCTTGACAGACAGGAAAATTGACATAGGGAATCTTTTTCCAGAAAATGTGGTGTCAGCGACTCGTTTAGATGGCTTTTGTTTTTAAAGGATTAGATAAATTCACGGCAGATCAGTCTTATCAATGACTTTCAGCCATGATAGCTAGATGGAATCTCCATGGTCAGAGGCAAGAAACCTCTCTGATTTATTAAGTGCTGAGGACCAGTGACATGGGATAGCTTCACCGTGCCTTAGTTTTGGCATTGCCAGCCTGTGATAAACAGAACTCTAAAGTCAACAGACCTTGGCCTGATCCGGTGGGGCATTTTTATGCTCTTCAGATGCACCACCACCCTGACATTCATTTCAGTCATAGTTTGTTTCATTTTTTTTATTTTTAAAAAAGGCATCTCTGAGCTGTCAAAGTAGCTCAATATAGAAAAAACAAGCATAGCTCTGTGAATGTTTCTAAAACTGCCTTGTTCCGAGTCAGCTTGTATTACTACAAAGTGGAGACAGAACTCAGCACAAAAGGATTCGAGAGTGATCTTAAAAGGCCTTGCATGGGAGCCCAGTAACTGAATGGGGAAGATTCTACTTTCCCTCAATAAAGCTGCAGCGGTACTAGTCTGTGTTAACAGCTTAAGCCACTGATGTAATTTCCGAGAGGGTTTTCTGATTGCGGTCTCTAAGCACTTCACTGATGACTGAAGTGGGGCTACAGCTCAATGATGCTAGATGCCTTGTTACATGATTCAATATGTTAACAGCTGGGAATTTTAGAAGCTGAGCTGGAGGAATCTAGAAGACCCTAGAAAGGACTGGATAGGCTCAATATCTGATTCAGTAAAGGCAGTTTTTTTTCTTCTTCCCTTGACTGTATGGGATTCTAGTTCGATTCTCCTATGCCTGCTTGTTTGTGAAGCTGGGTTTAGGTAGCCATCAGTTTCAACTACGTGCGCATTAACGGATGGGGTGGGCGATGCACAGTATTATTATTACGATTAATAATTTTAAAAAGAGCTTCCTCATCTAAAAAATAATATTTCCTCAAGTGTGAATAGGCCAAAAAGTTGTACAAAATCCAAAAGGGTGTTTTAACAGTCTGGTGGGCAGGGGGAGAAGTAAGGGAAATAAAGTTCACATTACCAGGCCAATTTCAGGCAAATCTTACTTCAGCCACTCACTCTCCACAGGGATTTGATATGGAGAGAAACAGCTTAATTAAAAACCTGGACTTATCCCCCCCACCCCCGGCTCAATAGCAGAACTGTGATTCAAAATGACTTTTGTGGTATTTGGTTCCCTGTCAAGAGTTCTGCAATGTTTGAATCCGTCCAGAGCAAAAATGATATGCTACAGTTTCACAGCTCATGTTGGTTTCAGGTACCCTGCCTTTTTTTTTCCTAGGAGAGAGAGAGGGGGGAAAAAACCCTCCCTCTTTTGTCAGCTTAAAGGAAACAAGAGCACTAGGCAGCGTTTGTGATTGTTCTGGGTTTATACTAAGAGACAGCATTATTGGGGGTGGGGGAGCCCACACTGAAAAATTCAGAACCTTACAATAGCTAAAATGTTTTCCGTTTCACAAGTTACACTACACATACTACAAAAGTGCAGGGAAAGAAGCTGCTGATTTTAATTTTTTTTCCCCTTCCCTTTTGGTGACACTGAGAACTTTAAACAAATTTTGTTTTTTCGAAAGAGCTTATTATAAAAATCAGCTAGAAATGTATAGTTCCGTATCTTCAGGTCATTTCAGAATCTCTTCAACCTCTCCGTATGATTTTTCTCTTGAGGTATGCAAGAGCTTTTGTTTAAAAAATACACGCTTTTCACGTATAAAAAGATCTGGATTTTGCTTCGCGTTGTAGTTTTAAAGAAAAGCAGACAGTCCCCTCTTCAAACAGGCGTTGTTCTCCTGTTGACCATGTTGATATGAAGTCCTTCGTTGTATTCCTTTTGAAGGAAATTGTGAACTTGAAGAAAACCCGCGTCTTGCTCCATGTTGTAGCTTGCGGCCGTGGTGATCTTCAAGGGCTCCCTGGAGAGCGTGTACATGGAGATTTCGTTCATGGGAATGGAACCTGCCATTTTCAGGCCAACGGGCGAAACATCCCTGGAGGGAGAAGGCTCTGTAGATCGAGAGCTAGATCTGGACCGCCTTCTCCTGTACCTATAGCTTGGCATCCTGGCATAAGGGGAAGAAGAAGAAGTGGTCTTAAGGAACTCCCTCTTGGTCTTAAACCTTAGCTCTTTGTTCTTTTCAATATAGATGTTCACAGCTAGGACGCCAACTGTTTCTGCCACAATGAAAGACAAGGCTCCGAAATAAAAAGACCAGCCGTAATTGTATTGGTTCTTTTTGTCCTCATCCCGCTTGTCACTAGGATCACCTGCATTGCTGGATATGTAGACAATGATTCCTATTATGTTACTTAATCCTGGAGACGGAGAAAGAAAGAGGGAAATTAGCCAGCTCGAGAGAATACTTCCATAACAAAATTATCCTCATCACAAGCCCTTGGGTTGGTAAGGATACGATTTAACCAGAGTGAAGCAATATAGGACCAGCAATCTGTTGCATGGGTGGCCCATTATTATTATTATTATTATTATTATTATTATTATTATTATTATTATTATTTTGTGTATACCGACTATACCTGGTTAACAGCACAAAGTTACAGCATACAAAGCACAAAATACATATTAAAAACTATCAAAGCACAGAATACATACTAAAATTACCGTATTTTTTCGTGTATAAGATGATTTTTTTATTGTTAAAAATGTTAAAAATTGGGGGTCATCTTATACATGTCTTATACACAGAGGGGAGACGGGTGATTTGTGGCATCTGCGAGCAGGAGATTGTCATCGGTGATTGGGCGGGTGATTGGTGGCTGCGGCAAGGCCTGCTGATGATTGGCTGCTAATGTGGCGATTGGGTGGGCGATTGGGCAGACGATTGGTTGCTTCTGCGAGGTGAGCGATTGCCGGCAATTCACCTTTCCCAAAGCCCAACAACTCTGGGGATCGTCTTATACACGGGGGCGTGTTATACACGGAAAAATACGGTAATCAAAACATAAAGGCAGTAAAACACGGCTTTTCACTCAGCGAGCTTACACCTTCTCCCAAGCACATTGCAAGTCATCCTCCAGAGAACTCCACATGTCTTTTCACTGCTGATTCTTGCACTGCCGATATCTACTCCAACCATCCATTGTCCGCTCACTGAAAGGATTTCATCTCGCAAGCGAACCTTCCCACATTCCCCCACTGGGCTGTTTCTCTTAAGTCGGTGACCCGGATGCTTCCAACATCCAGCAAAGGGCCTTTATGTCCCTTCCTCTTCTTCCCCACTCTCTGCTTTTCACCATAGTCCCTCAGAGCAGCGATGATCCCAAAACGTTGGCTGAGAGCCTCTGTCTTTCCTGGATCTTTGGCTGGGTTTGTTTTGGTTCCCGAGGCAAAGGTGTACGCCAGGGGGAAGAGCTGCAGCTCAGCGGTAGAGCACCTGCTTTGCATGTGAAACGTCCCAGTCCCTAAACAGCCCTTAAAGCCCTAAACGGCCTCGGCCCAGTATAGCTGAAGGAGCGTCTGCACCCCCATCGTTCTGCCTGGACGCTGAGGTCCAGCGCCAAGGGCCTTCTGGCGGTTCCCTCATTGCGAGAAGCAAAGCTACAGGGAACCAGGCAGAGGGCCTTCTCGGTAGTGGCACCCGCCCTGTGGAACGCCCTTCCATCAGATATCAAAGAGATAAACAACTACCTGACATTCAGAAGACATCTTAAGGCAGCCCTGTTCAGGGAAGTTTTTAATGTGTGACATCTTGGTGTATTTTTGGTCTTTGTGGAAGCCGCCCAGAGTGGCTGGGGAAACCCAGCCAGATGGGCAGGGTACAGATAATAATAATAATAATAATAATAATAATAATAATAATAATTATTATTATTATTATTATTATTATTATTATTATTATTATTATTATTATCTACAGGTAGCACTGGAAAAGACTCCTCGCTTGAAAAAACCCTGGAGAGCTACAGCATGTCAGTGTAGACAACACTGAGTTTTGGTAGACTGGGTTACCCCCACACCAATTCCACATACAGAAGACAATCAGACTGACCGTTCAGCCTCACTGTATCACTGGCAATGGGACAGCACCCTACATTCAGGGGTGCCAACTTGAACAAAATATGGGGGAGCCAGGTAAGCCTTGCCCTGCCTAATCATTTGCCTAATCGGCTCCTAAGAGTTGGCTTTATGCCTCAGGCTGAATACGACACATACACACCTGTTCCACAATGGAGGGGAATGGCTAGGCTGGGGAGCTGCCACTTCTGCTCCCCCCACAACTCCCAGGACCTGCTGCCTACTTCGTAAGAAGACCTTGACTGATACCCTGCACTTGATGATGGTGATAATTTATTATTTATACCCCACCCATCTGGCTGGGTTTCCCCAGCCACTCTGGGCGGCTTCCAACAAAATATTAAAATACAATAGCCCTTCAGATATTAAAAGCTTCCCTAATGAGGGCTGCCTTCAGATGTCTTCTAAAAGCCTGGTAGTTGCTTTTTCCTTTGACATCTGATGGGAGGGTGTTCCACAGGGCAGGCGCCACTTCCGAGAAGGCCCTCTGCCTGGTTCCATGTAACTTGGCTTCTCCCAGTGAGGGAACCACCAGAAGGCCCTCGGCGCTGGACCTCAATATCCAGGCTGAACGATAGGGGTGGAGACGCTCCTTCAGGTATACTGGACCAAGGCCATTTAGGGCTTTAAAGGTCAGCACCAACACTTTGAATTGTGCTCAGAAACCTGCTGGGAGCCAATGTAGGTCTTTCAAGACTGGTGTTATGTGGTCTCAGCAGCCGCTCCCAATCACCAGTCTAGCTGCCGCATTCTGGATTAGTTGTAGTTTCCGAGTCACCTTCAAAGGTAGCCTGACCAAGCTATAAGGCAGTGTTTCTCAAACTTGGGTCCCCAGCTGTTGTTGGACTACAACTCTCATCACCCCTGTGGTTCTGCTAGCTAGGGATGATGGAAATTGTAGTCCAGCAACTCCAGCCACTGCCCACCTGATTTGACTGGGCTGCAGGATATGTAGAAGCTAGTGGAGGATAATGTGTGGCTTGGAATCATAGAATTGTAGAGTTGGAAGCGACCACAAGGGCCATCTAGTCCAGTCCCCTACATTGCAAGAATAAGCAGGTGACCCTGTATGGGAATCGAACTTGCAATCTTGGTGTTGTCAGGCTTGTGGGCTATTGAGCTGCCCAAATAAACCCTGTATCTTGAATCTGTCACAGCAGATGTTTAAAGTGCTTCTTAAATTCTTCTCGAAAATAAGGTGATGCTTTTGCACAGGAGAAACTCTCGACTGCTTTCTTTCTCTGCATATATTGCAAGAGCTGCATTCTTGTTACTCGCTCCATCTGTCAGAGCATGGCCTGGGGAAGGATGGATAGAAATTTGGCCCCAAGAGGATGTTTCACTGTAGAAACTTTGCAAAGACACGTGCTGCCTTTCCATAGTAAATACAAATGCAGAAAGCAGCCCCCAGCCCCTCCCTGCCCATACTACCGTGCGAAGAAAATCCATGAAACGGGCACAGTCAGATCGTCTGATAAACAGTGACCCATCTGCTGCATTTGGAAAGTGTGTCACACGGCAAATCACGGAGGAGACAGCCAAGCCCAGATGCACAAGCACCTTGTTGGGGACGGTGAGGAATAACATCCTCTCTTTTATGTGTGTCAGTCACTGCTGTTACGTAATTATCCAGGGAGATTTCTCAAGCCCCCGGCAACTGGAGGCGAAGCTCGTACACCCACGCGGTGTATGTTTAAAGTCCTGTGCTCTGAAAAAATCTAGCGATGTGTTCCTAGAATAATAAGCACCCTGATATTTAGGGTCACTTCTAGCATGAGCGGGAGATGTTCTAATCTCTGAGCTCTCGCCTAATGAGGAGCTGCGGTGGTCTGCTTGTTAAGACAAAAGAGATTGAGACTTGCACTGAATGCTCCATTCTCTTGGGGACTCACATCATAATAATAAGAAATAGGGAAGGGGAGAAAAAGGTAAGTAATTGCAAGACACTTGTTATTGGTCTTCTCTGCTGCATTCTCTTCTCTAACACCTTTGATTAAAAGGAAGACAAAATACGTATTTTAGGTCCTCCTTGGTCCATGTTCTGGTAAGCTTCAGGTTGGGCTACAGCAATGCACTCTGCGTGGGCCAGATTATCACCACCATGCAATGCCACTGCAGAAAGACTTGTAATTGTGCCCCTGAAGGACCAGATGCACAGCCTGGGGGTCATTTTGGACTCACAGCTGTCCATGAAGACACAGGTTTATTCTGTATCCAGGGCGGCTGTCTACCAGCTCCATCTGGTACGCCTCTACCTGTGCACTGTCTTGCCAGAGTTGTACATGCCCTGGCTATCTTCTGCTTGGACTACTGCAACACTCTCTACATGGGGCTACCTTTGAAGGTGACTCGGAACCTACAACTAATCCAGAATGTGACTGCCAGTCTGGGATCATATCACACCAGTCCTGAAAGACCTACATTGGCTTCCAGTACATTTCCAAGCACAATTCAAAGGGTTGGTGCTGACCTTTAAAGCCCTAAACAGCTTTGGCCCTGTATACCTGAAGGAGCGTCTCCACCCCGTCATCCAGCCCTGATACTGAGCTCTAGCTCCGAGGGCCTTCTGGCGGTTCCCGCACTGCAAGAAATGAGGTTACAGGGAACCAAGCAGAGGACCTTCTCGGCTGTGGCGCCCTCTCTGTGGAACACCCTCCCACCAGATGTCAAGGAGATGAGTAACTAGACAACCCTTAGATGACATCTGAAGGCAGCCCTGTATAGGGAAGCTTTTTAATGTGTAATGTTTTATTATGTTCTTGTATGTGCTGGAAGCCGCTCAGTGTGGTTGGGACATCCCAGCCAGATGGGCAGGGTATAAATAATAACATTAATAATAATAATAATAATAATAATTTCTGCCTGGACTGAATTCAGTGCATTAGTGATGGTATGCAAAGCCTTATGCAGCTTGAGACCAGGATACCCAAAAGATCCCCTCACTCCCTACAAACCCAGCTGATCACTGAGGGATGGTCACCCAACTGATGCAGGAAAGGGCTGTCTGAAGATACAATCTCCTCAGGGAACCTTTGCTACAGGGAGAGGATTTTTAGTGTGGCGGCACCTGCCCTTTGGGACCTCCCCCCCCATTACTTAAGAGACAGGCACCATCTTTGTTGCCTTTTCTTGAAGTGTATCGAATACCGTCCTCTTCCAACAAGCCTTTTAACTGGAGATTTCTGTTCCTAGCTTTTAATCTTCATTGGCCTACAGAAATCGTGCTTTCTTCTATTGTTAACTCGCTTTGAGGCGTTTCGTGGGAAGCGATTCATCAATAAAATGAATAAATGATGACCTACCTGCTGCAACAAAAAGAATCCCAGCGCTGAGGATAATGTTGTTCTTGCTGCTATAAATCCTCCCAGCTCCGATGCAGAGCCCTCCCAGCAACAGTAATACTGTGCTTAGAATCGGAAACACGCTAGAGGCCCGGACAATACCTGAGACCCGGGGAGGAGAGAAATGAAAAAGCACAAGAGATGATTTATCAACTTTGTTGTTTCCTTACGGGGAAAAAAGAAGGAAGAAGAATAAGCGCTTTTGTGGCAATTGGAAATGTTAACAGCTATCCCTGTGGACCATTTATTTATAATTAAGATTTATACCCCGTCCTTGAAAACGTATTGCCAAGGCAACCAAAGACAATGTATTAAACACACCTTGAAACACTGACTACCTTAAAATGAGCTGCAAATGGCAAATCTGCAAAAGAAGCGTTAGAGATGATGTTGAAAGAATTCACGGTAGACGCATCAACAGAAGTTTAAAAGTCTGATACAGTTTTTGGATAAACATGGTCTTTTGAGGGGAACGACCAGGGTAACAATTGGAGAGTCTCCACAAGGGGAAATGCGCCTCCCGTTTAGTTTTTCTAATGCACTCTGCCATTTCTGCCGGAAAATTTGGGGTCATTACCATAATCAGCTTTCCAAAGCCGCCTTGTGTGGAAACATATTCTGGCAAGCTACCAGCTAGAGAGGTTATAAAGAATAACCCACAAATTAATGCAGGGAAGAGGCATGAAAAATGTATGAGCAGGGCTACTGACTGTGAGCTGCCACTTGATACATGTGAATGTAGATAATCAAGCTCGCTGACTATATGACAGCTGTCCTGGAATCTCCCTGCACCCTCTCTATTCATCTCCTCTGCAAAAGTAACAAAGCCAGAACACCTTGGGCTTGAAGATACAAAAAGAGCATTTGGTGCATGTGCATCTTTTGTGTGTGCCTCACGCTGCTCCAATTCCTTTCTGAACCGTAACTGGGATCATCTGTTCCTCAGTTGTTGCTAGGTCCATACTTACACAGATTCGTTTTGTTCTCTACCGTTTACCGTATTTTTCGCTCTATAAGACGCACCAGACCACAAGATGCACCTAGTTTTTGGAGGAGGAAAACAAGAAAAAAAATATTCTGAATCTCAGAAGCCAGAACAGCAAGAGGGATCGCTGTGCAGTGAAAGCAGCAATCCCCCTTGCTGTTCTGGCTTCTGGGATAGCTGTGCAGCCTGCATTTGCTCCATAAGACGCACACACATTTCCCCTTACTTTTTAGAAGGGAAAAAGTGAGTCTTATAGAGCAAAAATTACGGTAATTCTATCCAGTCTCTTATTTTGGTGTTTTATTTTTAAGGCCAGATCATTTCTGCCTCAGTGAACAGAACAAATGCCCTGATTTTCCAGGGGCAGCCCTGGAATTATGAAAGCCGTCCTGGCTTCGGATTTGATGCCCCTATTTTCCCCGCCAGTGTTGCCTCTGCTGAGCTTGGGAAAAGGGATGACCTGGTGCTGCGAGGGAAGATCCCCATTGCCTCTCCTTGGCCACTGCTGCTGGTCTCCTCCCTTGGCTACTAGAGAGCGGGCGAACAGCAGCAAAGGCCGCTGAGGCCCAGCCCCACATGACACGCTGGCTCTGAGGGGCAGGATCGCCCTTGGCAGGAAGAAAGGAGGAGTGGAGCACAAGGAGTCTTGATTTTTAAAAAATGCTTTGTGCATTCGCATTGCATATTGCCCCTTTCTATTTGTCAGGACAGCGGAGGGCATGTGTGCTGTGTCCCGTTGGTGAAATGGTGGTGGCACTTGCCCTTCTTTTGATAGGAAATTGCTCTGCGGTGGCAGCAGGGGAGGTGGGACCACAAAGAATGGGAGGTCGAGGGGGATCGGTTGCAGGGGAGTGAGAAATGTCCCTGTGGCTTAGGGCCCCGTAGAGGACCTTAAGGTCCGTGAATAATCATAGTTTAGAGGTCCCGGGCCCTAAGGAAGTCAGATTATCCTCCACCAGGGCCAGGGCCTTCTCAGTGATGGCTCCGACCTGGTGGAATGCTCTGTCCCATGAGACCAGGGCCCTGCAGGATTTAACTTCCTTCTGCAGGGCCTGTAAGACAGAGCTATTCCACCTGGCTTTCAATTTGAACTTAGCCTCATCTTTTATTCCCCTTCCTTCCCTCCCCCTCCCCTTTTATGAAGATTACCCACTCTGGGATCCCACAGCTAATTCTCCGATGGTCTCCTTGCTGGCCCAATTAGGACTAATTTAGCCAGCTAGCCCTGGTGATCATCTGATGTTTATTTGATGGATTTCCCCCCTAAATTGATTTTTGAATTCTGAATTTATTGTTATTCACGTTTTATACTGTATTTTATGATATTTTTGTTGCATCAATTAAGTGTTTTAAATTTGTTGTTAGCTGCCCTAAGCCCGGTTTTCTGAACTGGGAAGGGCGGGGTATAAATAAAATTATTATTATTATTATTATTATTATTATTATTATTATTATTATTATTATTTTCATCTGAGGCATGTTGGAGGGCATGGAAGGATGAGGATGGGGTGTGTGTTTGGAGGCATTTTGGTGCACTCTGGCACTTTTCATGGTCTTCTGTGTGCCAGAAGCAGTTTAGTCAGGCTGGCCACATGACCCCAGAAAACTGTCTGTGAACAAATGCCGGCTCCCTTGGCCTGAAAAGCGAGATGTGTGCCACAGCCCATAATCGCCTTTGACTGTCTAGGGGTCCTTTACCTGCTCAAAGGCTGAAAGCAAAAGGAACTGGAGATGACCAAAGAGGAGGCAAAGAAAGAGGGAGGGAGAACGAGAATGCATTTGTGTGAGAGAGAAAGCGAGAGAGAATGAATTGCAGTGAGGATTCATGATACGGGAAAAGGTGGCAGAGGGCAAGACAGCATCCTTTGAAGGATGAAAGAAAATATATCTCAAGCCTAGGAATGGGACCATAACAAGAGGGATCAATACTCCTGAGGATATTCTGCCGCTTTTTCACAGCGTTCTTTTGGGTGGATTTTACCATGGGGCAATTGGAGTCTTTGTGTCTATTATCCTAAAGGGCAAGCTGTACTTACCCCGGTAAATGCTCACTGGTTTTCAGGTGAAGTACATCAGTGGAAGGCGCACAACTACCCGGAGGCTAAGCCACACTCACATCTTGGCTCTGCAACCGGGGTGGAAATGTATTGGGCACACAAGGCCCAAGGGTACCATAAAATGGCTGAAAATGGCCTTGGGCTAGTTTGGCTACAGGGCTATTTTATGCCTCAATTGTTATGTAGAAAGATGGCAACTGCTGTGTGTGATAATACCAACGATAATTCTGTTGACCCTCTGGTAGCAACACAGCAGGATATGCATGTTAAGGAATATCATAGATATTTAGTTGCACCTGTCATGGCGAGGGACACAGAGGCTGAAATCTACAAAGGGCCACCAGAATTAAGATTCCACAGGTGATATATTTTCTAAATACAGCATGGCTATATTTAAATATTGTAAATGGTCAAAAATCCTAAGAGGAAGCAGCCCGGTGATCCGCTGTACATTGGTTTTGTGTCTGAATATTGCATTATAATCAGGTTGTCTGTCAACCAGAGAACCCTTAGGGCTCATATTCATGACCCAAAGCAAATACCCTACGTGTCGCTTGCATAAGCGGATTAACAGTGGTGGAGATTTCATTTGAAACAAGTCTGTTGGCTGCGGTTTTCTTATCACCCAGTGGTATTAGACAATTGCATTGGCTGGGGTAAACCTTCCTACGGATAGTGTGAGAGAGACACCATTGCTTTCTGCTACTAATAACTGTTGGGATGTTCAACCATGTTTAATATTCCCGTCATATCGAAATTGTCCTGAAGGATGGAGTTAAGGGCCCCCGAAGTATTATAACGGCTGTCAAAACGTTTGTGCAAGAGATGGAAATCAGAATTGTGAGCCTCCGGGCAATCCTGTTTAACTGTTTTAATCTTTGTGCAGCACCTGGAGGTTTTAGGTACTTAATAAATATAATAATAGTAGTAATTGCTTTCTGGTTGTGACTCTGCGTGCGGCACATACATAATTATGAGAAAAATAAAGTCCAGGATGCAACAGGAGTGTGTCCAAGTACCAGGAGTGAGTGGGGACAAAGGATTTGTGAGAGCTGATGCAAAATTCTGAACCCCGATCTTGATTGAATCTTATAGTAATTCAATCTTTTGAGTCTGTCTACATCAGCTCACAAGTAACTGAGATGTGTGGCACTGACATGTTTCTCCTTACTGGTAATAAAACGTCAAAACATCAGAAAGTGTAAAGAGAGCCCTTCCTCCTCCATTCCTCCTTCTTGCAAACATTTTAGAATCACTTATTCATTATGCCTCTTGGGAAGAGGGCACAGAAACATGGAGCTGTGTTCCTGTTCTGCAAGCAACCCATAATTCCTGCAATTTAAATGCTCCAGTTTTCCATGGGGATGACGAGGGTCACAACCACCATCACTGGGGTCCCCCATTCTGGTTTGCAGTTCTTGCTTGTGTGTGCATGGGGGGGGGTGTTGCATATTACCGGCCAACATCTTCTAAAAACAGCTGCAGGGCAGATATTTTGGTATGTATCGATGGCCAATGACATGGGTGTGTGTGTGCAAATCACACTCCAGTAAATGTCCCAGTAAAGCTTATGGTGTACATTACACATCTGTGGCAGAATGTGGCAGCTGCACATTCCACTCTGCTTCCAGGCTACAACGAAAAGGCAAGATTAGCGATCAAGGCTTGCTAAGGTAGCTCTTTAAAGCCGGTGATAGGCTGGGCGCAATTGAAAGAAGATTGTTTTCAGTGTAGCTGCACCTGCTGTATACCACAAAGAAGCAATTGGCCTCAGTCTCCATGATGTCCAGTATCATCACTTCTACTCAGGCTCCTTCAGATATTGCGCTGCAGTCTAATAAGCACAGTGCAACATTGCAATAACGTTGGCCGAATCTTTCTGCAGGCAAGGGAACGGAGAGCCATTTGCTTGGAAACAAACCCATCACCAGATGTATTTTGGGCATGAAAATATCTTCCTTATGCTCCTGTGCACATATGAACCACAGCTCCACCTGCCACTGGTGGTTTTATTTAGCTAGAAGCATTGATTGATTTTTGCTTAAGATTTTATTGATTTGTTAACCCCAAAAAAGTGCAAAGAAAGAAAGCAAAGAAGCAGATATTTCAACCATAAAGGATCAGCGCCTGGAAGAACAAAAATACAAAGAAACAGCACAGCTCCAAAGGGATAGTAAAGTATTAACTCATAGAAACAATCATTTTACAAATAATATGGATTTATAAAAATGAAAGAATATTCCACCTGTGGAATAATCCTTCCAGCATTATTGATTGATTTTGACACGACATTTAATTGCAGTTGTCCCCAAGAAGTGTTTGAGTTACTCAATACAATACAGGCTGGATCTACACTCAGGGACTTATTTATAAGTCATGATTTAAACTGTTACAACAAAAGGGGAAAAAAACCTCTTTGTAAAACCGCAAAGACAAAGTTTTGTGCTCTACGGTGCCATCTGGTGTTGCATGCTCATAATACACTTATAGCGTTGTAGCATGTCTAATGTAGCTGAGTCCACAGATAAAAATCAGTTAAAATTAGAACATCAGAATTCTGTTATATTGCCTGCTGTAATAAAATAAGTCTTCATTAGGTGTTGGAAGTTCAGCAAGGAGAGGGGCTATTTGACCTCCGCTGGAAGGTAGTTCCATAAACCTGAACAGCTATGACTTATGCATCTGAACCGTGGGGCAGGGTGATCCCCAACAGTGACTCCTCTAAAGACCTCAGTGATCCGGCAGGGATGTAATGAGTCAGGTGGTCCTTAAAGTATCCTGGACCTGAATTGTTAAGGACCTTGTAAACTAATACAAGAAATAGTAAATGGAAAACTGCATCAAGGCCTTTCTAGAGCAATTTTGTGCTCTGGATGCAAGTGCCTAGCGCCAGGTATGACATTATAAGGAGACTGAAATCCACTGATCAGTGTCCAGGGCAGGCATAGGCAAACTCGGCCCTCCAGATGTTTTGGGACTAAAACTCCCATCATCCCTAGCTAACAGGACCAGTGGTCAGGGATGATGGGAATTGTAGCCTCAAAACATCTGGAGCTCCGAGTTTGCTTATGCCTGGTCTAGGGCCAATAGGAGCTCTTCTCCCATCACAAATAGACAAGTCCATAGGGCGGGAGCATTCTGATTCTCTGCCCCACAACATGGTCGCCTCCCCTCATTTAGCTATTCAGTGTATAAAAAGTCTACAAAGATTGAACTATGCGGCATATGTTTAAGTATGTGAAAAAGATGTCACACCCAGTTTGGCCCTCAGAGATAATAGTGGAATGACTATGCTGTAGAAAATAATATTTTCATAAAACTGTGCTTTGATTATTCTGTTTTCGTTTTAATATATGGCCTAGCTAAACTAAAAGGACCTGCTCCTGCCTTTTTGCAGTACAGAACTTGCTGCTTTTAGGTACTGTGCATAGTGAATGTCCGCTCCAGTACACCGAAGAGAATAAACTGTTAGAATCTATGGAGGCCATTGTGTGCCCGAAAAGAGAATCAGCTAGGCGTTGCGGTTGTGATTCATCTTGAATTGTTTTGTAGATAGATGAAAGAAGACATTGGGAGACTTTTAACGAACAAGAAAATTAGTCTCTTAATGCCTCTTATCTTACCGCTTTTAAGCTTTCTGAAGAAACGACCATCTTTCTCTAGCATATATCAAAATTTGATAGCTTTTTGCTCCTATTACTAAAATTAAAATTTACTCTCAGCTGACCTGGTATCAACTTGACTTGAGCCTATGTTTTGTAGAAAAGGCAAGTGTTCTCCCATTGCTCAACATGTGCACTATATCAACTGGCATGGAAAAGGAAGAATATTAGAGTTAGGGAATCTCTAATTTTCTAAATGTATTTTTCCCCTGTTTCAAAAGAATAATCTTTTTGGTTGTACTTAAGTGGCAGTTTTTACTGCAGTTATTGAATGGAACATGTGGAACTTAATAGGATATCTGCAGGCAGGAGAGTTTGTTCTTTTTCCTCTTTAAACTTCAGTTTCTGTCCTATCCTTTCATCTTGAATTCGGAAGAGTGATTTGAAAGCATAATGAAAGCACATGGTTCTGTTTTTCAGCATTCATAAGGACTAGTGGCCCAAGGCCAAATTGGTTGCTGATCTGTGTGCTATATGTCTCTTCACCTCAATATCCTCAATTTTATGACACAGCATGTTATTCCCTTCATATCATTGCGCATACACTTATAGCCTCAGATCCAAGCAAGACAGAAAATGACCATTATATATTTTTTGTTAATTAGCATCTTACTCTCATTATTAAACTTGAATTAGAAGGGAACAAATAAACAGGACTGCATTTATCTGGACATCTTTCAGTTTCATTGTTTATTCTCCCCCTCCTTCCAAGCGCCTTTGGTGCTCTCTTGGGGCATCGGTATTATGGGAGCTGTAACTATTGTATACAATTAGCTTAAAAAATGACATCTGCTATCAACTGTTAAGTGCCTTTCCTCCTACCTACCTTCCTTTCCTCCTACCTTATTTATAAAAAGTCGAGCTTCTAGGGTGTTGTGGAATGTTTACAAACATTCTATCTCCTCCAGCAGAAGCTGTCAGTGGCAGAATGCTGAAAAAATATTTAACAAATCTGTGCGGGAAGCGAAAAATCTGTTTGGCCCGGGAAATAACTTGCCATGTGGAAGCAAGGATTTGAGGGAAAGAAGGATGGTGGGAGCAGAAACTTGGGAGGAAATAGTAGGCGCAAAGAATGCTACTATGAACTCAGGGAGATATTTCGGGGAGGGGGAAACTTCATACAAGGGCAGGAGGGAAATCTGGGGACCAGACTAAACAGACAACATTATGTGAGGAGAGACAGAGGTAGTAGTGATGGGTGAATGATGCGTATTGTTCTAAATCTGTTGCCCTCCATCTGTCTCGAGAGACAATGGAGTGCACCTCCGGGGTGAAGCCCTAAGTGACCTCCCTGGGGCGCAAGCCTGGGCAGTGTTTATGGAGCTCCTGGGCTGCCCAGATAACAAGACCTCCATCTCGGCCTCACTCCAAAGGAAAGCAGAGCAATATGTTTGGCACCAGCTTGGCTGCAGGAGTTGCTGGAAGGAGACATATCAGACACCATCCAACCGTCTTAGGGACTCCACTCTGGATTTGTGTAGGGTTTACTTCTTAGCCTTTTCTTTACCTGAAGATGTGCCACAACACAGAGGAGATTTAGGGCCCGTTTTCCTTCTCCTAGATGACCTACCTTCCCAGGTTGACGAGCCCCATTTGCCCCTTGTTTAAAAGTAGCCAGGCAAATATTTGGTCGCATGTTTCCAAGTTATTAAAGGGATGCGGGTGGCGCTGTGGGTTAAACCACAGAGCCTAGGACTTGCCGATCAGAAGGTCGGCGGTTCGAATCCCTGCGAGGGGGTGAGCTCCTGTTGCTCTGTCCCAGCTCCTGCCAACCTAGCAGTTTGAAAGCATGTCAAAGTGCAAGTAGATAAATAGGTACTGCTCCGGCGGGAAGGTAAACAGCGTTTCTGTATGCTGCTCTGGTTCGCCAGAAGCGGCTTAGTCATGCTGGCCATATGACCCAGAAGCTGTACACCGGCTCCCTCAGCCAATAAAGCGAGATGAGCGCCGCAACCCCAGAGTCGACCACGACTGGACCTAATGGTCAGGGGTCCCTTTACCTTTACTCCAAGTTATTGAAATCCTATTCCCATTCAGTGCTGCGGGCATCTGGGAAAAGTCCAACAACTTAGGTTTGTTCCTTTATGCATTTTCAGTGTATAAAACTGATTTAAGATGGAGTTAGAATGGCAATGATTAAGATGCTGGATATTTCACTTACGGAGAAGGTATTCAGAGCTGTCATGATCATAATCATTGTCTTCAGGGAAGTGGTTAATTCGAAAACAGTGTCCTTTATATATCCCTGGAAAAGAAGAAAAACACAAAAGAAACAGATTGGAGCTTGCTTGGAAGAGGCCTGCCTCATGCCTGCCCTGTCCCCTGCTAAACAAACCAAGGGGAGTTAAAGCTTGCATAAAATGGTTCCTGTAAGGCTGGGATCTTGGGCTGAATTAGTCCATCACGACACCTCCATATTCCACGGGGGAAGGGAGGATGCAATTTCTGAGAGTAGCTCTGTCTTTTTCATCTAGATCTAGTTCTGCTTTCACATTTCCTTTCCTTTCCTTTTTACGCTCCTGCTTTCACATTGTTAACTGCATCACTTGGATTTGCATGACTAGGGAGAGAGGGGAAGTTGAATTCAGTTCACATTAAAATGCAAAGTTACAGGATCTGCATTTTCCAAAGCAATACGGGAACTCAAGGACCGCCAACCTTTGAATTTAGCGTAAAGCGTGCAAAAAATAAATAAATGCATATATTAGTGAAAACAACATACAAAAACATGTTACATAAGGGTGAAAGGCTTTGTGAAACTGTACCTTAGGCAAGATTGCATACCAAAATGCTGCTGAATTTTCAGGAGGCCTTTATAAAACAAAACAAAACTGATGTAGAAATGTGGAGAGGCGAACTTAAGGCTGGAAGAATGAGAGAACCCCAAAGTGACCTGTTCACCCTCCCCATTGCATGCCAACAGCCATAGGGGTGGGTGATACTTTCCCCCTACACTATGGTACTTTGGAAAGTTGTCTCTCCCAAGTTGCGCAGAGACATGTTTCATGTGTCTTTCTGCAAGACTGCAGCCTCCTTTGTGTATTACAGTGGTACCTCAGGTTACATACGCTTCAGGTTACATACACTTCAGGTTACAGACTCCGTTAACCCAGAAATATTACCTCAGGTTAAGAACTTTGCTTCAGGATGAGAACAGAAATCGTGCTCTGGTGGCACGGCGGCAGCAGGAGGCCCCATTAGCTAAAGTGGTGCCTCAGATTAAGAACTGTTTCAGGTTAAGAACGGACCTCCGGAACGAATTAAGTACTTAACCTGAGGTACCACTGTATATATGAAATCGAGTCCCTTGCCATAGGCCCTGCCCCTGCCTCACACCAAGACACTCCTGCTTGCTAGCCACACTCTCTTGATATCCACATGTTTAGTATGGACATCTGCAAAAGGGATGTGTAGGCCCAGGTCTATGCACATGACAGGTGTACAGGTGGGCCACAAGCCTGGGACCCTGAGGGGCTGGAGCCCAAAGGAGGATGCCACCTCAGGGGCGCAGCTAGCAGCACCTGCTTCCTTCCTACTTATGGAGCCCCTTCAGTGCACCTCTTCCCATCTTTTGTCCTCCATCACCCATCAGCAAAATCATGTCAGAAAAAGGAGAGGTGTCATGGGAGAGGACACGAAGCACAGTTCGCAGAGCAGAGAGAGAGAGAGAGGGAGAGAGGGAGAGGGAGAGAGACAAGGCAACATTTTGCTGCTACCCACTCAGGGTCCCTCCATCAACCATCTACCACCCCCCATGAGTATACAATCCCTGGACCTTAAAAAAGGACCAAAGCATAGGACCCCTAAGGGGGGGGAGGAAGATACAAAGAGGGGAAACAAAGAGAAGGAGGGGGGAGAGGAGGAGGAGGAGGAGGAGGAGGAGGAGGAGGAGGAGGAAGAAGAAGAAGAAGAAGAAGAAGAAGAAGAAGAAGAAGAAGAAGAAGAAGAATTATTTTTTATTTATACCCCACCCTTCCCAGTTCAAAAACCGGGCTCAGGGCGGCTAACAACAAATTTAAAACACTTAATTGTAAAAGCAGCATAAAATGCAGTATAAATACATGAATAACAATAAAATTCAAAGTTCAGAAATCAATTTAGGGGAAATAAGCATTAGATAATCACCAGGGCTAGCTGGCTGAGTTAGTCCTACTTGGGCCAGTGAGGAGGCCAGGGGAGAATTAGCTGTGGGGTCTCAGAGCGGGTGATCTTCATAAAAGGGGAGGGGGAGGGAAGAGAAGGGAAATAAAAGATCAGGCTGAATTCAAATTAAAGGCCAGAAGAAAGAAACGAGAAGAAGAAAGGAAAGAGAGAGAAAGGGAGGGTGGGGGGAAATAAAGAGACAAAAGAAAAGAAACCTTTAAAAAAGATAAAAGGACTTCCAATTTTCCATCTGTTGGTTACACCCCCCCCCAAAAAAAAACTATTTAAGACATTCAGTCCATGATAACATCCATCTTCTCCACTTTCTGCTATGGTCTTCAGAGTCCTTATTCACCTTTCCACCATAATCTTGTGCTACAATTGTGCATTTTCAGCTCGTAACAAAGCAGACCTCCTTTGGGCAGCTCTCCTCCTTGCTGATCTCATGCGGAGGAAGACTGCTCCTTTCCCGCTGTTATTTAAGATGGGCTCTAATTTAAGCGTCTAGATTTGAGTGCCAGTTTTGTGAGACTCTGTCAGAAGACATTTAATGCTGTCATTACAACGTAAGCCATGCGCCAGGTGATTCAAGCTGTCCATAGAACGTGCCGTGAACAAATTGGAAGCATCGCATGGCGGCTTTAATAACGTAGGTGGTCAGGGTGAAGGCAGCTGCCAGAGGTGGAAAGGAGAAGGCGAGAGAACATCAGGAGGCAAAACACACATTGATTTGGTCCTGAGGCTCTGAAAGCAGGCAGTTGCTGCGTAGGGCAGGAAATCAAGCTTTCTTGAGGAAAAATACACAGAGGATAAGTGGTTGCCATCAGCCAGTTGCTGTCTGACACCCTGTGAGTTGTGAAACTTACTCAAGTGCCTGTCCACACGCTGCTTATCTGCACACGTTCTGTCTTTGAGGCCTAGCTTTACAAAGTAGCATTTTACCAGAAAGTTTCACCTCACGCGGTGAAATGGGAGGCTCCGCCCCTTCCCACTGCCTATGGAGCAACTGCGAGGCGACTGGAAGCCATTTTCAGTTAACTGCAGTTAGCACTGAGCCAAAACCCTAAACTGTGGTTAATTATAACTATGGTTTATTGAAAGGCATCTTCATAAGCAATGGTTTGCAGCTGGCTTGTTTTGGTAAACCACAGTTCAGAGTGAAGACAATTTTGGAAAGCATCTGATGAGCCTGAGGCTTGTTCGTGTAACTATAAACTGTAGGTCTTTATCATGTCTAAATGCAGGGCTGTCTTAAGCATATGTGGCGCCAGAGTGCAAGGTCCGCCTGGCGCCCCCCTGGTTGCCCAGTCCCAGGTGCGCAGGAGGGCGGAGCCGACCGGCCGCCTCAGCGTCTTGCTGGCTCGGTCGCCCCCGAACTCGCGGCGCAGCAGAAGAGCCCGCCGCAACGCTCCAACCGACGGGCGAGCTCTTCCCTGGACTCTTGGCTTGGCACCCCTGAGAGCCTCGCGCCCGGGTGCCCCACACCCCTAGCGCCTATGGATAAGACAGCCCTGTCTGCATGGAACCCCTGGCACTTCCTTGCAATTACAGAGTTGGATTGAAATATTTAAGCACCTTGGATTGATTCCTATGGCTTTGCAAGCAGAAGGCACCTCACACAATCAATGTTTTATTGAAATCAATATCTTCCCCATCTGCAGCTCCTAGGAGAGAGGATAGGCCTCATAAAGCCTATCCAGAGAATTGGGAGTCCACCTGAACAGTGTGGGCTGTCTTGTTGGGGCTGAATGAGAGGGGGAATATCCCCTGAAATCAGGCAGAGGAATCTTGCAGCTGCAGAGCTCTGCTTGTACCGGATTTTCCTACCCCATTTCAGGTGATTTCCCCTTCTCATTGCAAGCCACATAATAGTACAGCCCACACCATTCAGGAAGACCATCTCCAACCTACTGGAGGAGCTTCTCAAGGAGTGGGAAAGAGAGGAGGGCAAGAGAATATTTGGTTGGGCAAGCTGCCTTCCACTCTTGCAGTCATTAGATTTCAATCCGCTAATTTTATTTCTGTTGTTATGTCAGATACCGTACAAGCTGAAGCTTAAAACCGAGCCTGAGCCTTCATTCTGGTGATTGACCAAGAAGACTAACTGTGATCTGAAAGAGGTCTCGCTTATGCTGGGATTCCTTTGCATCTGATCCTCATGAGACAAGAAATACAGCCCTGTGCTGTTACAAGCTTGCTTGCTTCTCCCCTGGTCAGCCCGTCCCTTGGGCTCTGAGATTAGTGGGTTGATCAATCGGTGCTGTAGGAAGAGGGCTTGCAGACAGTGTACATGTGCAGCCTGCAGATGCTGGTGACATGATTATGGAAATCATCAGGGGGTGAACAGAGCACAGCAGTGAGAAGAACGACAAGCGTTTGGGAGTTACCGACAATGTCTGTTCTTGCTGTGTTTGTAATTCTAATATTTGACTGAGTGCAGGATTTCAGGCTGACGCTTCCCATTTTGATTGTAGAGGTGACCAGAAACATGCAAGGCAACCTTCCTGTGGTGCTGGAATTCTTCCCAATTCCCTGACCACTGGCAGCAGTGACTGCCATTGTAATGGCCAACAGCCTTTTCTCCTTAGTGCCAAAGAAAGGTACTAGGTGGCAGGTGTTGTTAAAGACACATGGGGCATTGTTCTCTTCGTTTGCCTAGTTCAGGATGCTGCTTTCCCTGCAGTGGCACAAAACTTTGCTAATAATAATAATAATTAATAATAATAATAATAATATTTATTTATACCCCCGCCCATTTGGCTGGGTTTCCCCAGCCACTCTGGGCGGCTCCCAACAGAATATTAAAAACACAATAAAACATCAAACATTAAAAACTTCCCTAAACTGGTCTGCCTTCAGATGTCTTCTGAAAGTCAGATAGTTGATTATTTCCTTTGACATCTGATGGGAGGGCGCCACTACCGAGAAGGCCCTCTGCCTGGTTCCCTGTAACCTCACTTCTCGCAGGGAGGGAACTGCCAGAAGGCCCTCTGCGCTGGACCTCAGTGTCCGGGCTGAATGATGGGGGTGGAGACGCCCCTTCAGGTATACTGGGCTGAGGCTGTTTAGGGCTTTAAAGGTCAGCACCAAAACTTTGAATTGTGCTCGGAAACGTACTGGGAGCCAATGCACTACTCTGTGCAAGGTCCAGTTGTACTGGCTTGTAACCAGAAATGTTATGGCGAGGTGGCTTATGGGTGCACTTAGGAGATCCATTGTAAAACAATGTGAAACTGGAAGAAGTTGAATACGTTGAAAGTTCTTTAATGCGTTAATTTAGAAAGTTTCCTTATACAGTATATGCCTAAAAAGTATAGAGCCCTCCCCCCTCCCAATCCTGTCCTCTGCCCACTCATGGCAGTACTGCAGTTGTAAGTCCCTAACATAGAACTTGATCCTGTCAATCCATTTCACTGCTTATACGGAGGGCTCTGGTTGACAGTGTTGGCAGTCAATAAAACATGAAGACTGCTGAGCTCGGCTATTGATATCATATACCAACTCACACTAGGGATGGATAACTTGAGGTCCTCCTGATGTTGCTTGCCTCCAACTCCCATCAGCCCTAGTCACCATAGTTGAAGGTCAGGGATAATTCAGGTTGTAGCTCAGCAACATCTAAAGGACCACAGGTGAGCCACCTGCCCGGATTACCAAGAGGTGGTTGTTGTTTTTTAAGAGATTGTGGTAATATGATTAGATGACTAACAGTTTTAAGCCTTTGCAGATAGCATACTCTCCAACATTTCCCTGATGAAAATTGGGATGTCCTATTCCAATAATAATAATAATACCACCATACCCATTTGACTGGGTTGTCTCAGCCACTTGGGGCGGCTTCCAACATATATATAAACATAACAAAACATTAAACATTTTTTTTAAAAAACCTTTCCTATAGAGGGCTGCCTTCAGATGTCTTCTAAAGGTTGTATAGTTACCCATCTCCTTGACTCAGGGGCTGCAAAGCTCAATACCCTCCAGCATTTCTCTGGTGAAAATTGGGATGTCCTAAGGAAAAGCCTTAAGGAAAAGCGGGTGGCGCTGTGGGTTAAACCACTGAGCCTCTGACTTGCCGATCGGAAGGTCGGTGGTTCGAATCCCCACGACGGGGTGAGCTCCTGTTTCTCGGTTCCAGCTCCTGCCAACCTAGAAATTTGAAAGCATGCCAGCGCAAGTAGATAAATAGGTACCGCTCCGCGGGAAGGTAAACAGTGTTTCCGTGCGCTGCTCTGGTTTTGCCAGAAGCGGCTTAGTTTTGCTGGCCACATGACTCAGAAAAACTGTCTGCAGAAGCGGCCTTTAAAGCAAGATGAGCGCCGCAACCCCAGAGTCGTTCGCGAGCAACCCCAGAGTCGTTAACTGTCAGGGGTCCCTTTACATTTACCTGTAAGGAAAAGCAGGGCATTCCAGGATCTGATCAGAAACTGGGATGGCTTCTGTAAATCAGGGACTGTTCAGGCAAAATAGGGGCACTCGGAGGGTCTGAATTAGGATGAGAACTTCTGAAAAATATATTATACATTTTCCTAGTGGGTGGGCTTTGCCTCTTCTCTGAAGCATGAAGCTCCATGTGAAACAAGATATCTGCTACTATGTGTTGGGTTTTTTGCCTAATTAAAATGAAGCAGACTGCCACCAGGTAGCAACAGAAAATATACTGGCAGACACCAGATTCAACATTATGAGTCTTTGCTGCTTGAAGTGGTTCGTTCCCTCTGGAGTAACAAATCTCTTGCATACACACGGTGGCTTGCATGCAATAGCCCCTCCAGGCACAGTTTACACAACGAAAAAGTATATGGCAATTTTGTTTAGCTTAATCGTGTTTTTTTAATACTTCCTATCTGATCTGAGACTTTGTGGTTGTTGTTTTTTGTTAGGACTAAAGTTTTTTGGTGGCTGTTCCATTCATCAAAAATAACAACATTTAAGTAAGTGCTACAGCACTATGTGGGAATTGGACAAACCATTTTGAATCTGTCAATCATAGTTTATCTAGTTCCCATTTTTTCCATTTTTACGTCCGATTCACCACATTTCTGCATCAGTTTGTGATTTTTTAATTTAAGTCCTCCTGAAAATTCATCAGCATTTTAATGTGAATTCCCCCCTCTAACACATTTTGTATGTAATTCCCCCTAACATAATGCAGTTCATATTTATGAACATATGCATTTTGGTATACAGTACGCCCCATCTTTCTTTTTTTTATAAAAAAAATAGTTATGGTTTTCAGTTATATACATTTCAATAGTTTTACAGTCATTTTAACATTTCAAAACTCGACTTCCTTCCTCCTCTTTCTGTGGTTCCTTAAGTTTATTTTATCATTTCCTGCATATTCTAAATTAACTCAACTTATTCATCTACTTTATTCATCTACTTTAATTGTTTACTCTTGTGAAACTGGAGGTTACTACAATATTCCTGTCAATGTCCTTATCTGTTTACAGTTTATTTGTACATATTCAATAAACCATTTCCATTCTTTTATAAAAAAAATTGTTATTTTGATTTCTTATTTTTCCAGCAAGTCTCGCCATTTCTGCATAGGCCATAAGTTTCTTTATCCATTCTTCTTTCACTGGGACTGCTTCTTTGCGTTTTTGGGCAAATAACATTCTTGCTGCTGTAGTCGCATACATGAATAAATTTCTATACTGTTTAGGTAGTTCTATCCCTATAATTCCTAGGAAAAAAAGCTTCTGGGTTTTTTTATTTTTTGTTTTACAAATGTTATTTTAAACATCTCTTTCAATTTATTATATTTTGGTATACAGTTTTTGGTTGGAGAACTGTATCGCAAGAAATCCTGAGAAGTGTGAATTTCAAAGCTGTTTTTCAGTTCACACATTGTTTCAGGAAGCCGTAATTAGGTCGATTCACATTAAAAGGCAAAACAGACTGAATTTCCTCCCCATTCATAATGTTATGTAATGCTTTTTCATAACATTACCAAAGCAACACTTACCTGTCACAAAGCATTGTATTATTATTTTTTCAACTACACAAATGTTCTGCTAGGTCAGTTAATGTGTCTAGCAACTCCTAAAACACATCTTCAGTATTTCTACCTCATCATTTCTCTGAAAAAGCATACCATTCTCCACCCAATTTAGCTTATACTGTCTGTGTACATGTAAACACACACCTACACAAATACCCCTTTGCACAGAAAACCCTCCTGCTGTTAGACTGTAGAGGTGGCATAATATTTCCACACTGTCCTGAGCTCATGCGCAGCCGTGCATATTAGTTCCATAAACTGATTGATGAAAGTTGAAAACTGCAAAGTCTTATTATGACTAAAAACAAATTCTAGCCTTACGGAAATCAAATTCATTCATGGTGAAAGCAAAAATAGTTTACACACCCTCTCCTAAAGGTGCATCAAACACAACTTCAAATTAATCCTGAATGATGGATTTATCTGACAGGTCAGAGCTGCAATAAAATATTGCAGCATCGAGAGCTCCTGTATATTGCCCTAGTGAGTTATGCCCTGCTCTAAAATAGGCAATTCCATTTCCCCCCCCCCCCCTTGGTTCACCAGCCTTCTGAGGTCACTTGCTGCTTGCTAGAATGTTTGTGGGTTTCCCACTCTTTAAAACAAACCTGCAATTGTTGATGTTTCCCTGAACCTTCCAATACATCCCTCATGTTCGGACAGTGCCATTTGGCTGCATACACACCAAGCTCCTCTGAATATTGGAAATAAGAGGGAACGATGCCTTCGTCTAAAGGGACACAGGTGGTGCTGTGGGTTAAACCACAGAGCCTAGGACTTGCTGATCAGAAGGGCGGCGGTTTGAATCCCTGTGACGGGGTGAGCTCCCGTTGCTCGGTCCCTGCTCCTGCCAACCTAGCAGTTCGAAAGCACGTCAAAGTGCAAGCAGATAAATAGGGACTGCTCCAGCAGGAAGGTAAATGGTTTTAATTACGTAACTCTTTTCATGTTGTGAGTGTGGTGGAAAGATATGGAAAGGCGGCATACAAATTATGATGATGATGACGACACAAACCTACAAGTTTCAGAACTTTCAATAATACCTATGGTAAAGGAGTCATTTATATATGGGTTCGAAACACAAGTTGGGCAGAAGATCCTGCATTGCAGGGGGTAGAACGAAATGGTCGTCGTGGTCCCTTCCAATTTTACAATTCTATGATTCGATGATGGTTTACCTTAACTTCTGGTTGGCTGCAACCCAACAAACACTTGCAATATTACAATAGATTGTGGGAAGGGCATTGTGTCTGTTGGTTGTCTTGAAGTGTTAACTGGTTTTTGTGTGTGTCTTCTTTCACTAGTAAAACCAATTGCACTTGTCATGTTCTCCTACATATTACTGCTATTTCTTTGCACCTAAAAGGGACAGAGGATCATTTCATCTGCCTAGCATTTGCTTGTCTTAAAAACCTCAAGTTGAGAGTGTGATCTGCTGCATGTGAACTAAATCCTTTTTATATGTGACCTACTTCATTTTGCATTCATCATTGTCTTGGGTTGATTCCAGGCAGCGTAAACAGCAGGGTCTTTCTGAGACCTTCATTATCTTTGCTGGGACTTTTGTAAATGGAGTGGCGTTTACTGGGGGTGTTTGCAGTAGATACTTCATTGCCCACCTAGCATGTTGGAACCTTGCTTTCCATTTACTGAAGACACATCAAGAGACAGCCTATGCAGAAACCCGTCATGGCTCATTGCATGTAATGAGATTATTGATTTTAGCCTCAGTCTAAAAGTCAGCACACGCACAATGATTATCCTGCGATAATTCCTCTCAGTAGCTTCCTTGTCACCCCTGACTTTTAAAATTCCTCTGCACAACTTTTTTTTTATAAAAAAAGCTAGTCCTGGGGTTTGGTAGAATGATATAACAGAAAGAAAAAGTGTGCCACCATTGGAGGTGGGTGGAATCCAACCATATTCCAGAGCAGATTTGGGATATTTTATATATATATATATATATATATATATATATATATATATATATATATATGGGATATAATATAATATATAAGATTTGTGATATAATATAACAACAACAACAAATAATATATAATAATAGTAGTAATAATAATAGTAATAATAGTATAATTTATTATTTATACCCCGCCCATCTGGCTGGGCTTCCCCAGCCACTCTGGACGGCTTCCAAAAAAATATTAAAATACCGTAATACACCAAACATTAAAAGCTTCCCTTAAAAGGGCTGCCTTCAGATGTCTTCTAAAAGTCTGGTAGTTGTTGTTCTCTTTGACATCTGGTGGGAGGGCGTTCCACAGGGTGGGTGCCACTACCGAGAAGGCCCTCTGCCTGGTTCCCTGTAACTTGGCTTCTCGCAGTGAGGGAACCACCAGAAGGCCCTCAGTGCTGGACCTCACTGTCCGGGTAGAACGATGGGGGTTGAGACGCTTCTTCAGACCGAGGCCGTTTAGGGCTTTAAAGGGATGGAAAGTTTTGTGGTGCAAACAAAATTCATTCTTCCAGGGGTGTGGCATGAGGGGTGCCAGGGGAGCCATGGCCCTGGGTGCACAATTTTTGAGGGGACACAAACCAGGTGCTCCTAGGTGCCCCCAAGGCGGCTTGACATGGGGCTGTGTTGGACAACTGGGCTCCCCACTCTGTGTGGGTAGGCAAGCGGCTCAGCATAGCCCCGCTTTGCTCCAGTGGGGGGTGAGGGCTGGGCTAACACCCACCTGGCACCCCCAGTGTGTGTGCATGCACATCCCCACCCTGGGCACCAGCAACCGATGTTGCAATGCTTCATTCTGATCTTATAAAATCCCAGTTATACTACACTAAACCAGATTCACCAAAGCTCAGAATTCAGCTGTATCTCGTCTCTTCCGTTGCCCCATTTATTAGAAAATGCATTCCATGTTGGAATTCTGACCCCAAACTGCTTGGCCTCCATTGCACATCCATTTCTAATTCTGATACATTCCATTCTGAAATAATCTTTTTCTCCCAGATCTATCGGGTCTTTGAGAAGGGGTAGAGAAGCTTGCCTCCTCTCATTTCAGCTGAATGTTTCCTTGTGAGCCTTTTCTGCCACAAAGGCTCACTGTCAGAAGCTATTATATCTTTACCCCTGTTATCTTCCCCTTCACATCTTTCTTTTCTTTTTATATATATAAAAAATGTTTACTTCAAATGCTCTTTAACACCTCACTTTGTCCAGCCTGGCTGCATTGTAGCACAGTGGGATGTAACTTAGAGATATCTCTTGCCCCATTTACTGGATATGATTGCTTTCTCATTTCTGACTCCCAAAGTTGTAAATTGGCTCATGCTGACATGGAGGGCGAATCTCTTTTACATATGTACATCCAGGGCTTTTTTTCCAGCCGGAACTCGCCGGAACTTAGTTCTGTCACCTCTCAGGTGGGCGCCATTTCCATTCTAAGAGAACAAGGGAGGTGTTCATGGTGAGTTCCAGCACCTCTTTTTCTAGAAAAATAGCACTGTGTATATCTACTTTTTTCATAAATTTTGTTCAGCCCTAGGAGTCATTGAGGGACACGGGTGGTGCTGTGGGTTAAACCACAGAGCCTAGGACTTGCCGATCAGAAGGTTGGCGGTTCAAATCCCTGCGATGGGGTGAGCTCCCGTTGTTCGGTCCCACCTCCTGCCAACCTAGCAGTTCGAAAGCACGTCAAGTGCAAGTAGATAAATAGGTACCGCTCCGGCGGGAAGGTAAATGGCGTTTCCGTGCGCTGCTCTGGTTCACCAGAAGCGGCTTAGTCATGCTGGCCACATGATGCAGAAGCTGTACGCCGGCTCCCTTGGCCAATAAAGCGAGATGAGTGCTGCAACCCCAGAGTCGGTCACAACTGGACCTAATGGTCAGGGGTCCCTTTACCTTTAGGAGTCATTATCTGTTAGGCTACTTAATGCCATACACTTAACAGCACATGAAACAACCCCCCCCCCAAAAAAAAACCATGGGAACTGTAGTTTACCCCTTACAGAGCTACAATTCCCAGCACCATTAACAAACTACAGACCCCAGGATTTATTTATTTTTTGGGGAAGTCATGTGCTTTAAACCTATGGTGTGTACACAGCTGAGGCCTACCTGCTCTGCTTGAATGCATTGTTCTCCTCCATTAGTTTTTCTGTTTGTTCAGGACAATTATTTGCATGGTTTGGGTCAAATGCTTATTAACTATTTTGCTGCACTTTCTTTGCATGAAGTGTAAAATTCTCCTCACCAGGCTTTACCAGCTAGCGCCTCACTAAATGATCCCTTGCAAACTGGTCGACTTACTCACACTTCCATATCCTGGCAAGGCAAATGTCACTTCTTAATGAAATTAAATTAAAATTAAATGTATTAATTATATTTATATCCTGCCTTTCTTCCAAGGAGCTCAAGGTGGCAAGCATAGTTCTCCTCCTTCCCATTCTGTCCTCGCTGAGAGACAGTGAATGGAGCAAGATCACCAAGTGAGCTTCTTAGCTAGTGGGAATTTGAACCGTGGTCTTCTAAGTTCTGGGCTAACCACTACAGTGGTACCTCTGGATGTGAATGGGATCCGTTCTGGAGCCCCGTTCACATCCTGAAGCGAACGTAACACACGTCTGTGCGTCTGCGCATGCGCGGGTCACGTCTCGCTGCTTCTGCACATGCGCATGACGTCATTTTGAGCGTCTGCACATGCGCAAGCGGCGCGGAAGTAATGCGCTCCGTTACTTCCAGACCGCCGTGGAGCGCAACCCAAAAATAGTCATCCCGGAGCTACTTCAACCCGGGGTATGACTGTATATCACACTGGTTTATGTATTTCCAATTAAGAATCTAAGGCTTCTGGCAGAGCTTAAAGTAGTTTTGAGTTTATAGTCCATTAAAAAAAAATAAAAAATCTGAAAAACTCAGTTACTGTTGTTACTTTGTCTGGACTAAGATTGTAACTCCATATTTCACAAGTGCTGTGCCTGCTATCTCGGATGCACGTCTGCTGCATGTGAGTGGCGCTGTGGTCTTAAACCACTGAGCCTCTTGGGCTTGCCGATCAGAAGGTCAGTGGTTCGAATCCCCGCAATGGGGTGTTCTGTCCCAGCTCCTTCCAACCTAGCAGTTCAAAAGCACACCAGTGCAAGTGGATAAATAGGTACCACTGCAGTGGGAAAGTAAACGGTGTTTCCATGCGCTCTGGCTTCCATCACGGTGTTCCGTTGCACCAGAATCTGTTTAGTCACGCTGGCCACATGACCCGGAAAGCTGTTTGTGGACAAACACTGGCTCCCTCGGCCTGAAAGCAAGATGAGTGCCGCAACCCCATAGTCGCCTTTGACTGGACTTAACATCCAGGGGTCCTTTACCTATCTCGGACGCAGAACTCTCACAGACATAAAGAGCAACAGGCTACAGCTGAAATCCAACAGACACTTGGGAATAACTTCCACAAAGGTAGCCGCCTTAGTCTGTGTTAGCAAAACAATGAAGAGGCTTGTAGCACCTTACAGACAAACATATTTGTTATGGCAGCAGCTTGAAATCTTATGCCATAATAAATCTGTTAGTTTTTAAGCTGCCAGCAGCCTTTATTGTTTGTTCTTGGGGAAAGTCCAACTGATGTAAATAGGGCTCATTTCTGAGTAAACTTGTGTAGAACTGGCTGCAGATCCATTGCTTATTTACATTCCTACAATGCCCTTTGTCCAAGCAGATCCCAGGATTACAATAATGCCAACAGCAATAACAATAGAACACAATAGTGATACATAATACATTGTGTTCATGAGTTCCCTGTTCTCTTTAATGCTCTATCAGCTTACGTAGTTGAAGCATGGTAAACCCTTCCTCCAATTGATTTCTATCCCCCTCAATACAAAAAGAAAACACACTAAATTAAAAATAACACTGTTTGATTCAATTGACCTTAAGCAACAGTCACTTAAATAGTACAAAAGCAATATGGCTACAGCCTTGCCCATACTAACCTGCAATTAAGAGCCACTTCACACTTTGAATTTTATATCGGAAGGATGCTTGAGTTTAAGTACGAAAACATAAATTGCACCATCAATTGTTAAACAAAAAACAAACAAACAAAAAACATGTATGTCTAAATTTAAAGTTTCTTGCTAATGAACTCCATGGGAGAGACCCAGTCCTTTCTTGATTTGCACATCCATGTTTTTTTTATGTACTTTATGCAACTGATATTAATACCATTCCATCAATAAAAGCTGGGGGCATTGGGGACCTGAGTCCTACTAAATTAAGTGAGGCAATCCCCCAAGTAAACATGTTTATGGTTGGTCAGTGAAGTCATTCTCTTACTAAACATAGAATAGCTTTGGGCTGATCCGAATTTGCTGCTTTGACCTAAAAACACAGATCACATTACACTGCTAATGCATGCTTTATTGAAAGATTATTCTTTCTGCAATTGTGCCATGGGCAACCATGGTTCAGAGTTGGACCAATGTTGCCATAAGCATAATTGCAGAAGGATAGTCTCTGGGTTAACAGGGACTGGCAATGTAATTGATATACGTTCAAAGCAGCGTCACACTTAGAAAGATGTTTGTAATATGTGACAACACCCAAAATGTGATGAGGGCATCCTATTGGCTTGCCATGTTATGCGTGGGCCAACCTTCTCTAATGGGTACGTTTAGTTCATTCCTTTTATGCTTTCATTCCTCAAAGATTGCCTTCAGGATCTTTTGTTATCATATCACCATTTTAATTGGTCTTTCCTCCCCCTTCTGATTCAACATCTTTTTGTGCTCCCTCCATGTCTATAACTTGATAGGAACTGTTGATACAACAGCTTTTTGTTGTTGGAGGAAACACTCTATTCCCCCTAATACTCCTGGTGTCAGGCTGCAGAGGAAACAAGCCCCACCGCAGGTTGCCATGAGCAGAGAAGACAAGGAAAAGTCCTTACCATCTGCTTTTTAGTCAATATTTACAGAGAGAGGCTTGAAATGCAGCCTCTTAGAATAATGGCATTGTCCTGAGTGACTCCCCATCCCCTTTCCCTCCCACTTCCTCATTCATCATCATCTCCCCTATGGGTGGCGCTGAGGGCCCTTTGCTTCTGAGCTCTTTGCTCTACTACTTTCAAGGCTCGCTGGGTTCAGGAGGTTGGGGTTGGGTCCAGAATGCTTTCTAAAGCCACTGTGTCCATCAGCTGTTGCCCTCCTGATGCTTCTTCTGCCTCCTTCCCCTCTCCCATTCTTTCCCAGCTTTCCCCTTCATCTGCCTCTGAGCTGTGATCTGCCTCAAACCCCTGTTGTAATTCTGAACTTTGTCCATGGAGTTTTCTTGGCAGGGATACTGCAGTGGCTTGCCGGTTCCTGCTCCAGGTGGATCACGTTTGGTCAAAACTCTCCACTATGACCTGTCCATCTTGGGTGGCCCTGCACGGCATAGCTCATAGCTTCTCTGAGTTATTCAAGCCCCTTCGCCATGGCAAGGCAGTGATCCATGAATGAAGCTATGGTTTTCCCAGTAGTGATGTATGGAAGTGAGAGCTGGACCATAAAGAAGGCTGATCGCCAAAGAATTGATGCTTTTGAATTATGGTGCTGGAGGAGACTCTTGAGAGTCCCATGGACTGCAAGAAGATCAAACCGATCCATTCTGAAGGAAAGCATGGGTTTGACCAAACTGGGGGAGGCAGTGGAAGACAGGAGTGCCTGGCGTGCTCTGGTCCATGGGGTCATGGAGAGTCGGACACGACTAAACGACTAAACAGCAACAACAATTCTGAACTGTCTTCTTCTTCTCTGGAAGGGTCAGGCTGGGGAGGCGTCTCCACCATTCCTTCTCTGACCAGTCCCTGTCACCTGGAGTCTTCATCACTTAATCTTCCTGGTAAGACCTGTAACTCTTCACTGCTTGAGTGGAAAAGATATATCTGTGTTCTTAGGCCCAGGAATGGATTGATCTTGATTTCAGTCTCACATTCTGACACTAAGCAGAGCCTTATGACCGTGTGGCTTCCAATACTTGAGAAAGCAGACCTAGGATGAACATTGCATCACCGTTCCAGGTACGTGAGAATGGCGCCTCCTGCAAAGGAGGGCACGTGCTCCATGAATTTGGAAAAATGAAGGAGCTTGGTAGCATCACCACAAACTTTATTGTACTAGCCAAAGGCCATGGCATCAGGCAAAAACACCGGCAGTCACTCCGTATGCAATAAAACCACTGTCAAGTCTGCTAAAATTCTTTGTTGCATAGGATAAAAAGTAAAAGGAACTTGGTGTGGCTTCACCTGTCTACTGAAAAACATTTTCAGAACAACTAAAAATGCTTTTCCTTTAAAAAAACCAAAACCCAAAAACTTTCCAGTTTTAAAAATCCATTAAGTAAAAAGCAGGATGAAATTATGGTTTACAAATACTATTTATGCACACGTAGGCACAGAGAAAAATAGTAACTGGTGCTTTCAAATGACCATGAAATGAAAGTTGTGCAGCCTCTCACAATGCTGTGCAGTGCTTTGATGTGTATGTAAAGCAAATTCACAATGGCAGTAAAATGCAATGCGGTACAGTATTTGTAGCCTTGCTGTGCTAATTTAACAGGTGCTGTTAGAGAGCAATAACAAGATGGCTGCATACTGCCTTTGGTATCAGAGGCTGAATACTTCTCAATACTAGCGGCTGGGGAGCGCAAGTGGGGAGAATGGTGTGGCATTGGCCTCTGCTTGAAGGCTTCCTGTAGGCATCTGGTTGGCCACTGAGAGAACAGAAAGCTGGATTAAGCTAAGCCTTTGGGGTGATCCATCAGCACTCTTCTTATATTATGTCCTCAACAGAGAGTCCTGGGAGACTGAAACATGCTCTCACTAGTATCTGAAGGCGGATTTGTTTTATGTCTGATTGCATCCACATTATTATTTTGTGTAGAAGCTGCTCCTTCTGCAAGTCTACCAGATACGTATAAGAAAACCCTGAAATATCAAACTTTGTCTGATGAAGCCACGAGTGGTAGTCTCCTTGCTTGATGAAGCATCCATATCCTTCGAGTGACAATCCGTGTTTATTTCCATGCTGTCAAACTGTGTCCCGAACCCACTGAGACAGCAGTACTGGAGTTCTCCCTCCCTTTGGGATGGGCTGTCATCCATTTGGTTTCATGTCCTCCAGACTCTCATCCCTTCTCTCTCATTAATATGGTGATCACCCATGATCTGATGGGCTTGTCTCTATAGCCTGCATCAAGGCCCATCATTTCTTCAGAAGAAAAGATAAATGAATTGACAGCTGTGTCGTTCCAGAAGTCATCGTTGTTTTCTCTATTCAGGCACCCGTCATGGCTTGCCACCTTCTGAAACGCACAGTGCGCACTGTTACTATCACATTTCCTTGTTTTCTTTTGTTTTTCATACATGTCTTGAAGCCATCTGCCTCCACCTCCTGCTTTGCAGCTCAGAGCCAAGCAAGATGTCTCCTTCCATACATGGGTGCTTGTAGACGATACTCCGTCCACCCTGACTCCCTGCCCAGCAGCACGTTCTGAGTGGGATTATGCAACTGCTGCCTGCCAGGATGTACCGAGCTCAGAGTACACAAGCCACACCTGCGCATTGCCACCATTGGAAGCAACAGCCGTCTGGTGCGTGAGCTCAGAATGCAATGGGAGGCAGTAGTCATAGGTCTTCCCTCTGTCTATGCTGCAATGCTACAACTATCATTCTTTCAAGTAGCTAGTACAGTGGTACCTCGGGTTACATACGCTTCAGGTTACAGACTCCACTAACCCAGAAATAGTACCTCGGGTTAAGAACTTTGCTTCAGGATGAGAACAGAAATCGTGCTCCGGCGGCGTGGCAGCAGGAGAAGGCCCCATTAGCTAAAGTGGTGCTTCAGGTTAAGAACAGGTTCAGGTTAAGAATGGACCTCCAGAACGAATTAAGTACTTAACCCGAGGTATGACTGTATACCTTTTCTAGGAACTGCTCCCTAAAATCCTAGAGGTTCAGTCTTCTTATGAAATCCTTTTGCAGACTTTGCTAATGAGGTCATCATGGGTCTCCCCAAGGCAAGTCACAGACAGATCCTATGTAGAGTTAGGCATGCTTAGGCTTACTGAAATAAATGAGTGTAGGCACTTTGCTTCCAGACTTACCGTAGTTTTCCGTGTATAACACGCCCCTGTGTATAAGACAACCCCTATTTTTGGGGACTCGAAATTAAGGAAATGGGGGGATTGCCCAGAGTTGCTGAGCTTTTTTTGGGGGGGGGGGTTTGCAGACAATTGCTCACCCACCTGACCGCCGCTGCCAATCGCACGCCTTGCCTCAGACACCAATCACTCGATCACCACTGACAATCTCCAGCTGGCAGCTGCCACCAGTCGCCCATTCCCCCCCCTGCACTATCCGTGTAGAAGACGACCCCAAAATTTTATCATTTCACTCCAGTAAAAATACATCATATTATACATGGAAATATACAGTGGTACCTCGGGTTACATACGCTTCAGGTTACATATGCTTCAGGTTACACACTCCGCTAACCCAGAAATAGTGCTTCAGGTTAAGAACTTTGCTTCAGGATGAGAACAGAAATTGTGCTCCGGTGGAACGGCAGCAGCAGGAGGCCCCATTAGCTAAAGTGGTGCTTCAGGTTAAGAACAGTTTCAGGTTAAGAACCGACCTCCGGAACGAATTAAATACTTAACCCGAGGTATCACTGTACTCAAGAGGCAGTGTGAGGGAGGATGGGTCATTAAAAGGGGCTTATAATTTCCCCCCTAAACAAATACATAGTTTTAGAGCCTTTAGACTTGGTCAAGTATAGTTTGGGCAATTATTGATGCTAGATTTTGGAACCTCTGGTTGTGTTCTCTTTTGCTCTGTGTGATGTGCCATCATAAGCTACAGAGCTGAAGGTTTCTCAGTCTAAGATGCCATCTCTTGCTTCCATAGATGCTCAGCCCCCTGTTCCCTAGCAGCTTCTTGAGTTTCCTTGGCAATACAGGGATAAACAATGCTTCCTAGCTCAAGCTTGGCCTTTGCTTGTCAGTCTTGACTGCAGCTGCTAGACTTGGCTCTTCTGTGGACTTGCTGCCTTCTCTGCTCTCCTACTTGCTGGATTTCCCTCAGTGCCTGGTCCCAGGGCCATTGGGCCTCTTGCTTTCCCTGACTAAGATCCAGCATCACGGCATGTAGTCAGAATAAGGAAACAGCAAATGGTAAAAATGCAAAGGGGGAAATATGCAAGGGGGGGAAGTTATTTAATATATTCAATAGAACTCTAGAAAATGAGGCTTTAAAAATGCATGACCTACTGAAAGAGTTGGTTACAGTTTCAAGTTACAAGGATAGCATCTTCTGGCAAAAAATGCAAATATATATATATATATAAGCTTGCAGTTTGTAACAGACTACCGTGGGGAAGCTAAATTTAAGAACATGTAGAAGGACATTCATCATTGGATTAGGAAGGGGTTGGATCCTCCTGAATTCCTATAAAACTTCCCCAGCCCTAAGCAATCCATCACCAGATACCAGCCCTTTCTGAAGGGTTTATTTCATTCAAGAAGTTAGAGGAAGCTGTCATACCATAAATCATTTTAATTGAAAGGAATGCTTTCAATATGCAGTCTGGATTCATAATGCAATGACCTTGATTTGGGGCCTCCATTCATTCCGGATCTAAGGCATTGTCTTATGTTCCTGTTGGCAAAATCCCTGGGGATTGATGGCACAATGCGGATGAAGAGAGGTGGGTTAAAGTTAGAGGAAGGGGCGGGAAGAAACTAATGGTTTTCAAGCTTCCAGCTTGATGCTGATAGTCAGAACTAGGGAGCTAAAAGTTTGCAAACCCTTGGAGAGCTGTGCTAAGCGCACAACCCCCCCAAATATGATAATCAGGTAGTTCACTAGTGCCTTTTCTGTATATTAATATTATTATTCAATTTATACTCCACCTACTTATTGGGACACACAAGAGGGCTTAAGTAGAAATTGACGTAATACACAACAAAACACGTTTTCACCAAAAAGGGACATAGTCTTAGAAATGACACAAGATATTCTGCGAGGGAAAACAACGTTGTGAAACGGCACCAACCAATCAATGTGGCAGCCTGGGATTTAAATCTCCTTACTGGCCTAGCTCATGGGAATCTATGCCAAATCTGCCCTCTTCTGCAGCAGCAATTGGATTACTCTTGTGCAGGAAAAAAGAAAACAGGGATCAAATAGCTCCTGAAAGTTCAATACACACACAAGTATTAAAAAGGGACTGTGGACGAGAGAAAGATGTAAAGTGGTCCTCTGATTTGTCACAGGATTACAGTTGATACATTAACAGTAGCTAATAATCAGAGGCAGTTACTAAAATATAGTCAAAGCGTGTTGATATTTCTGTGCTCCTGCTTCCATAAACTGGTAGTGCTCAATAAGGATATGAAAATTAAGATAATGATGCGGCATGCGGTGGCAGAATTATTGATCTTTAACATTGATTAGTTCTTGAGCTGAGCAGATGTGTTCCACCTATTTTTGTCCTGTATGTAGCTTGTAAGGACTGGACGCACTGCAAAGAACACCCAGAAAACACCCAGTCCAAATTGACATGTCTCAAGGGACAGTCAGCTTCTGAAGAACACCAGGTAGAATGACATGTTCTCCCTCACTCACATGCCTTTCGCTTATAACAACTTTCCTTGCCAAGTGCTAACATAAAAGATGAGGTCAAGAATGTTCTTTTCCAGGACTCACTCTATACCACAAGGGTAGCACCCTTCAGATGTTTCTGGACTGCACCTGCCATCCTAAACTCCTTTGAATTCAGTTGGTCATGCTTCCGAATACAGATGTCTAGGATCGCAACCTACATCTCCACCAACTCCATCCAGCATGACCAATACTTGGGAGTTATGGTCCAACATCCGTAGGCAACATGGCAACCCATGTTATGTAATGCCTTGAATTGCGACTTTTGCCCTAATTCCGATTCTCAAGGATGAAGCGCAACAAAGGCACTAAAGTTCTTAGCAGGACTTACTTATTCCAGTACGTTTCTGAGCACAATTCAAAGTGTTGGTGTTGACTTTAAAGCCCTAAACAGCCTCGGCCCAGTATATCTGAAGGAGCGTCTCCACCCACATCGTTCTACCTGGACACTGAGGTCCAGCACCGAGGGCCTTCTGGCGGTTCCCTCACTGCAAGAAGTCAAGTTACAGGGAACCAGGCAGAGGGCCTTCTTGGTAGTGGCACCCGCCCTGTGGAACGCCCTCCCACCAGATGTCAAAGAGAACAACTACCAGACTTTTAGAAGACATCTGAAGGCAGCCCTGTTTAGGGAGACTTTTAATGTTTGATGCATAACGGAATTTTAATATTTTGTTGGAAGCTGCCCAGAGTGGCTGGGGAAGCCCAGCCAGATGTTGTTGTTCTCGTCGTTTAGTCGTGTCCGACTCTTCGTGACCCCATGGACCAGAGCACGCCAGGCACTCCTGTCTTCCACTGCCTCCCGCAGTTTGGTCAAACTCATGCTTCGAGAACACTGTCCAACCATCTCGTCCTCTGTCGTCCCCTTCTCCTTGTGCCCTCCATCTTTCCCAACATCAGGGTCTTTTCCAGGGAGTCTTCTCTTCTCATGAGGTGGCCAGAGTATTGGAGCCTCAGCTTCAGGATCTGTCCTTCCAGTGAGTACTCAGGGCTGATTTCCTTCAGAATGGAGAGGTTTGATCTTCTTGCAGTCCATGGGACTCTCAAAGTCTCCTCCAGCACCATAATTCAAAAGCATCAATTCTTTGGCGATCAGCCTTCTTGATGGTCCAGCTCTCACTTCCATACATCACTACTGGGAAAACCATAGCTTTAACTATATGGACCTTTGTTGGCAAGGTGATGTCTCTGCTTTTCAAGATGGGCGGGGTATAAATAATAAATTATTATTATTGTTAAACAAGTTTTTTTTTTAAAAAAGCTTTTATAAGCAGATTGTTCTAGACTTCCATCTAGTTAGGAATTCTGCATGCTGGGGATACTATCCAGGGCATTGGGTATAGGTGTAGCTGTGACAGTAGTTGCTCATCATTCATTTACCACGTTATGAAATCCACATCAGCCATATTTCACTGATGTTTGGGGAGAAGGAGGAAGATGTTAATAGCTATAAGAAAGAGGAAAGCTCAAGACAATGTGGCAGATTGGCAGAGCCTGTGGAGAAGGAGCAACCAGATGGCAGCCTTTGATCTCGGGTTTTTCCTTTTATCTGGCCGCTTCTTGCGATCTGAACGTGTGTACAGAAATGTGCGTGAATATGCCATATCCCACTGTTCTGTGATGACCCCCCCCCCGTGCTTTTTTTTCATAGCGTCGTGAATCACTAGGTGTTCCTGTCCTATGCTAATTAACAGTCTGCAACTGAAGCATTTAATTCCCCAAGCCTGACAGTTAAATTAAACCATGAAAGCTAACAAGTGAAACAACAGTTGACCGCACATGGCCAATAAGTTCTCTCTCTCCCCCTCCTCCTTTTAAGGAACAGCACTTATTAAAGTCCTTGCTGACTTTTATTGCAAGCTCTGGTGCTCCAAATATGAACAAAAGGCAGCAAAAAGGCAGCATGTGCCCTTTTAGTTTTAATTATTCATTGGATGCATTCCCTCCCCCCCTTTACAGATTCAGAGCATTGCTTTTAAGCATGCTGTTCCTGGGTCTGCATGTTGTTTGCTAACAAACTAAGAAATGCAACGCTCTACAGTTATTAGATTAATCTGGAGCAGTCCCCCCAATCATCATTAATGCCTCTGAAATGAGAACTGATTGTACTTGCCGCCCAGAGAACCTGTATTATGAGATGACAAATAAATATAACTAATCAATGGAATCAGTCTATTTTAGCCGCAAATTAGTAATGCACGGAAAGTGAATTGTAACGTGCTACACTTGCAAGTTCAAAACAAAGTGTTTATAAAGAGTCCCTCCTCTTGCATTCTTTTGTGCCAGAATCAACTAGCAAATGCTTTCATATTTGATAAAAGTAACAAGGATGATATATTATGGAGAGACTTTGGTGCGTATGGCATGTTAGGGCAGGGGGTCTTAACTCTTGTGCTCCTTCTGGGGTAGCTTGACCACCTTTGGTGCCCACTCTGCACTCAGTTCTCACATGTGGCTCCTAGAAGCTGTCAGCATGTGATAGCGGCCACATCCAAGTGGCTTCAACTGGCTGGCTAAACCAGGTGAGAGTAGCCAAGGGGTCTCAAACCCTTGTTGAGTGAGATACCTCCCCTGCATGTGAAGACAGGTTCTGTCGGATTGAGCCAGAAGTTTCTGGTTACCTTAGTGTAGGATGCTGGGCTTGATGTATGGCCAATAGGAAGTGAGAGCTGGACCATAAAGAAGGCTGATCGCCAAAGAATTGATGCTTTTGAATTATGGTGCTGGAGGAGACTCTTGAGAGTTCCATGGACTGCAAGAAGATCAAACCTATCCATTCTTAAGGAAATCAGCCCTGAGTGCTCACTGGAAGGACAGATCCTGAAGCTGAGGCTCCAATACTTTGGCCACCTCATGAGAAGAGAAGACTCCCTGGAAAAGCCCCTGATGTTGGGAAAGATGGAGAGCACAAGGAGAAGGGGACGACAGAGGACGAGATAGTTGGACAGTGTTCTCGAAGCCACCAGCATGAGTTTGACCAAACTGCGGGAGGCAGTGGAAGACAGGAGTGCTTGGCGTGCTCTGGTCCATGGGGTCACGAAGAGTCGGACACGACTAAACGACTAAACAACAACAACAACAACAACAGGTCTAATGGTCAAGAAGGTGGTTTCTGAACATGCTGTAGAGGGAAATGAAGGGCAGATGGGGCTCATCAACATAGGATTGCCCTGTGGAGATCTGTGGTGTGCTTTTCCTAAAGCCAGGTTTCACCATTCCGGAATGTTCCATGACTTTTTTGTGAGGCATCAGCACAGCTAAAAAACAACGGTACTGAACTCAAATAAATGAAGTTGGAAGAGTGGCAAATTATCCTTGTCTTTATTTAATACATTTCTATCCCACCCTTCATAACAAAATTACCACAGGGTACAGTATTTATTCTTCAATTAGAGCTGTCACATTGTCACTTGCAGTGCATTTAGACGCGTGTCCACTCAGATGTCTCATGAGTTCAATGGGGCTTACAGGACTGCAGTTGGACTCAATTAATTGATTTTCTTATGGGCAAAAGTATGCAGATATAATAAATCAGTTGACCTGAAATGATGACTTGACTTGGATTTCTTACAGTAACTGACAGTTCTCATTTCTAGGCATGTGTGATTGTGTTTTTTTTGAGAGTGGTAAGATTATGGATGATGGATTTCCTTCCAATCACCATGCAGTGATTGGAGTCCATGATAATGATTGCTTGAACAGTCAGAGGGAGTAGTTATTCCTGATGAATTAATTCAGAGTAGCAGGATTCCATATTGTATATTGGAAGGTAAAGTATACTTACATATAGCTGAAATCAACCTAGTTTTTAACGGTCACTGCCTAGTTTTGTTATGTGAATTTATTGATCTCCTGCAAATATGCACCACAGTGCCTATGGGATATTGGATAACGGCTTTGGATTCTTGCATAAGAAGTCGGCAATCCCAGCCACAACCCTCTTGCCATCATGTCGTGCTTTTTCCACTTAGTTTAATGGATATTGTGTGTGCTTGGCTCCTTCAGAAAGAGCAGAATGATCTATCCATTTTGAAAGAAAATCCCATTCATACATCTCTCTCTGCTGGACTATTGTGGACAGCTTCCTGTCAAGATAGTTTGTGGTCCACCTTAATTTGTGCAGTATTCATAAAACCCCCTTTCTTTTTATTGAAAGAACATATAATTAAGTGTATAACATTTAACCAAACGCTTAACACCTCACAATCTAAAAAGAATGTCATTTTAAAATCAACAAATACTCCTCCCCATAGCTTGCTTAGACCATTTTATTTTCTCAGATAAATCTTACTTAGCTTGGCTTGCGTTAGTAAGAGATGGTCAGGTAGACTGGGGTGGGGTGAGCATACAAATAAAGACACATGCAAGAATGTACGGGTAATAAAAGTTCTTCCTCCAAACTTTTCTCCAAGTTTGCAGCAACTGTAGTTTCAACGTATAACAGATTTCCTTTCTCCATAGAAAGGCTGCACATGAAATGCTCAGGTTTCCACATGCTGAGACTAACAGCAGCACATATACTCTTTCAGGGCACAGCCCCCTCACTCTGTTGCTTCCTAATTGTCTTGACAGACAGCCTTACTGGGATCAGTCAGCAGAAGAGCAGACTTCCAAATTCCCAGCCCACTCAAAAAAGGCATGTTTATCAGGGTGCAGAGCTATTGGAATTCAAAGCACACGCACCATATCAGTTTTTCATTGACACAGAGTACTGCGAGTTTGAGCGATCACTTGCATGCATTTGCTACATTACTAGATGTTGATATAGATAACTAATTCATTTGCAAGAATGTAATCAAGCACAGCTTAACAGAAAAGAACTTGCTAGGTGAAGCCAGCTTCTATATAGCCCAATATTTTGTTACCAACAGTAGCCGACCAGAAGTCTCTGGTGACCTTAGTATAGGATGCTGGGCTTGATGTATGGCAGTCTTCTCCAATCAGATATGTTGGACCGCAACTGCCATTGGCCCCAGTCGGCATGGCCAGTGGTCAGGGATGATGGGAGTTGTAGTCCAACACACTTGGGAGGGTGCCATATTGGCAATGGCAGCTCTGTGGTCTGATCCACAAGGCCTCTTGTTATATGTGCTTACGAGGAGGGCACAAAGGCAGTCGCACACTCAAGTTTGTCACATTAACAGTTGTGGCTACTGCCCCAGAATAAAGAGCTAGTGCAGTAAATTATTTTGATTCTGAAATAAGTATAGGCACTGTTTCACCATGAAAACGGGGGAAGTTGTCATGCAGTCGTTGCGGGGCAGGGTGTCAAAGACTTGCTACTTTTTCTGCAGCACGGTCCCTGCCTCCAGCTTCCTAGAAGCGCTCAATCAGCATGAAACGGGAGGTATTTAGCCGCAGTATGCTCCAATGCTAAGCCATTAGGAACACTGAAAATGCAAGGTGCCTCAGTTTCAAGAGATTGGCGAGAGAATTCTGTTACATACAATGGAACTTCGTGAGAAACACAACTTAACTCACTCCAAAAGAAGATACTGGAGCACTCCAAATCATTTCCCAAGTATGTGCACAGAAAAATAGATCCCTTAGTGGGGTAGGAAAGCTGAAAATAATGCCAATATATTTCACACCTGGCAACCCAATTGCCCCTTTGGTTTCAGATAGTACATGGGTAGACAAGTCTTAAAAGCCTGGGACACAAATTTTCAGGGCCTTCTAGCAGCTATGGTGGCTTATTTAATGTGTTTAGTGTTAAGTCTGGAAGGGTATCCTCAATTCTGACCAAACTAAGCCTCCTGGTGTGTAAAGGTAAAGGTAAAGGTAAAGGCCCCCTGGACAGTTAAGTCCAGTCAAAGGCGACTATGGGGTTGTGGCGCTCATCTCGCTTTCAGGACAAAGGAGCTGGCGTTTGTCCACAGACAGTTTTCTGGGTCATGTGGCCAGATGACTAAACCACTTCTGGCACAATGGAACACTGTGACGGAAGCCAGAGCACACGGAAACGCCATTTACTTTCCCACCGCAGCAGTACATATTTATCTACTTGCACTGGTGTGCTTTCGAACTGCTAGGTTGGTAGGAGCTGGGACAAAGCAATGGGAGCTCACCCTGTTGCGGGGATTCGAACCACCGACCTTCTGCTCGGCAAGCCCAAGAGGCTCAGTGGTTTAGACCACAGTGCCACCTGTGTGTACTTTGCTCTAGGAAACTTTGTTTGGAGTTAATACTAAATACATTATTTCTGGTAAACGAGCCACCATAGCCGCTAGCAGGCTGTGGAAATTTGTCTCCTGGGCTTTTTAGACTCAGCTACCCACGTTCTACCTGAAACCAAAGGGGTGCATTGGTTGCCAGATGTGATTCCCCCCTCCCGTGCTCCTACCCTACTATAGCTGAAGGGCAACACATGGAGAACTGCATTAATTGTTGCAATGACTCCCTAATTATTGTTATTGTATAATTGTAAGATAAGATTATCTTAGAAGGTTGTACAATTTTGCATGGCTTCAGAGGGTGTGGCTGTGACTATAATGAAGGAACCTTGCAGTTCTGAATTTGCTACTACACTGCTGAGGGAAAGGTGTAATACTCTATCCCTAAGCTCCTGAGAAACATGCTGGTTCTGTCTTCAGTGTGGCTATTGCTGAGTTGAAGTGCAGACCCATATGAAAATGGGAGATGAAGACAATTGCATAGCAGAGCTATATTAGGACATAACAGCGTGAAAGAAAACATAAGGGGGAAAAGAAAGCTTGCATGGAACCATTGCGTTGGGGGTAAAATTCCCATATGGTCTTTCAGAAAACATCAGTGTGCTGGATTCTGCAGGAATTTAATATGCTACATACGGATCTGTCTCTCGAAATCCAGATGAATTTGCCACGTTAACCTATTGTTTTCAATGCTTTTTCATCCACTATTTTGCCTAAACCACAGAGTAGAGAAAGTATAGGTTGCCAAGCAGCTTAGAAGGCAGTAACAAAAGGCAAAAGGGAACAAACACCCCCCAGAATCAGACACCACGGCTGTTCCCCATTAACATAGGTAAGCTTGCTCTTTCCTGTGTGGTAGTCAATGCACCCAGAGTCCCAATATTTCTTCTCTCGCAATGCGTTTAAACATACTATGATACCACTCTAAACATTCCTTGCTTCCTCCAAAGAATTCTGGGAGGTGTATGTTAAGGGTGCTGAGAATTGTTATGAAACACGCTGCTCCCACCACAGAGCCATAATTCCCAGAGCAAGTTTAACAATTAATCCTTCTTCTCGAGGATCTCTGGAAACTGTAGTTGTCCAAGAGGAATAGGAGTCTTGTAACAGCTCTCAGCGCCCTTAGCAAACTCAGTGACCATTCAAAGTGACATCGTAGTGCTTTAAATGCATGGTGTGAATTGGGCCAGCGACTCCTCACAGAATACCTAGGTAACAGTGGGGCATCGTAAGTGAGTCAATGGATGGGACAAGATAGCAGTACAGTGGTACCTCGGTTACATACGCTTCAGGTTACAGACTCCGCTAACCCAGAAATAGTACCTCGGGTTAAGAACTTTGCTTCCCGATGAGAACAGAAATCGCACAGCGGTGACGCGGCAGCAGGAGGCCCCATTAGCTAAAGTGGTCTTCAGGTTAAGAACAGTTTCAGGTTAAGAACGGACCTCCGGAACGAATTAAGTACTTAACCTGAGGTACCACTGTATTGTTTAAGAAAGGATGCAGTCTTGTAAAGCTATTATACGCTAGAGAAAAGTTATTCCTTCCATTGTTTATAAGAAAACTTGTTTCAACGAAGGCGTTTGTGGAAGCTTCCAAACCCCCAACAGAGGTAACCCCCGGTAGTGCTCAACGATACACAAACCTTGACATTAGGTAAATGGACAGTGGTGCGGAGGGAGCAAGCAACCGTGGCTAAAAAGCAGGAGACTGAGGCGACAGTGGTGAGGAAAAGGGGCTATAGTTGCTGCTCTTGCCCAACAGGTTGCACCGTTCCCCATCGGCTGCCCCGCAAAGCGCTCGCTCCCGCTGGAGGAGCTGCTATGCCACTGCCTCGCTGTGCCGGAGCGGCTGGGCAAACCCCAAGTGCTGCTTCCCTTTCATCTCTGCTCACTCTTTCCATGTCTGTGGGGCAGGGGAGAGGGAGGGAGAGAGAGAGAGAAGGAAGAGGAGGCAGCAGCCTCTGCTGCTAGCACGGCCGTCCTCCATTTTGTGGCTGGGGCAAGCTGTAGAGATGAGCACAGACGGTGCGACTGGGCGCTGGGAGGAAGGGAAGGGAGGAGAAGGGGAGGGCAGGATGCTGGTGGGTGTGAAGAGAAGGCAGGGCAAGGTGAGGAGGGAGAGGTTGGAGAAGGGAGAGGGGTACGCAAAATGGGGCTTGAATTAATTGAGGGGGGACAGGAGACTGTGTGAGACAGAAAAAAGGGGGGAAGAGGGTATCAGCACCTTTCCCCCCAAGAAAAAAGCACTGGGTAAAAGGTATCTTGCCCAAAGAACGTAAGGTTGAAAACAAAGGAAATAAATAATCAAGAAGGAAATGGAAACAATGAAGGATTGACTGGTCCAAGGCCATGCAAGCTGGGTACTGGTGGAGAGAAACAAAGAGCAGAAGTATCTCTGTGTCTTCAACTACAGTAGAGCTATCTTTTGAAAATACTAGGATTTGTTTTGTTGAGTGTTCTGCTGGTTCATTACAGAATGGTCTGTTGATGTCTATTCATGAGAGTTAATGTTTGTGAGAAGGACACATCCAAAAACGATTATAGCATGAAATGAATAAAGATAGAATGGGTCTAGAGCAGGGTAGGCAACCTAAGGCCCGGGGCCTGGATGCGGCCCAATCGCATTTTTAATCCGGCCTGCAGATGGTCCGGGAATCCGTGTGTTTCTACATGAGTAGAATGTGTGCTTTTATTTAAAATGCATCTCTGGGTTATTTGTGGGGCATAGGAATTCGTTCATTCCCCCTCCCCAATATAGTCTGGCCCCCCAACAAGGTCTGAGGGACAGTGGACCAGCCCTCTGCTGAAAAAGTTTGCTGACCCCTGGTCTAGAGTAGGTAAGAGGGTTCCCCCTCCCCCGCGAAGGAGCTGAAGGTAAGGAGTTAAACAAGCATAATTCTATTCCAAGTCTTCTTTAGGAAATGCTAGTGGGAGATGTTAGAGGCCCCAGAAGAGGACAATGGTGAGAATGGAAAGTGAAAGAGATAAGGCTGCCACTTGAGAACTGCTGGAAAGAGAAGTCTTGCAGCTCAGAGGCCCAGATAACAGAAAACACTGTTCTAAAGGTTGCCTAACGTTTAGGGTCTGGAGGGGAAACAGAACAACAGGACTGAAAGGTTGAGGAAACACTGGCTGGCATCAATTCCCCACCCAAGCGAAGAAATACCACCACCACCAAAAGGACGAAAAGACTAAAAAGCTACAAATGGGGCTGCCCTCCTCCTTGCATTAGCATGAGATAAGAAACATTAGACTGCAAGAGAAAATTTAAAATGTAAAGCTTGCCACACGAATTGAAATAGAAGGTGAGATTCGAAACTGTTTGGGCATTGCTTCTCTTCCCTATTCCAGTGATCTTAGTGGATCGATCGCCCAATGACAGGGTAACTTTAAGAGATAAAACCCTTCAAGGGGTCAAATTTTTAAGAAGAGTGTGTGCAGTTTGTGAGTTCGAACAGGAAAATCACCAGAGCAGTTGGAAGGGCTTACACCCTGCTCTCTTCAACTAAGGAGTGGAGGGGGAGCAGCTGTGTGTGTGTGTGTGTGTTTGTGTGTAGAGAAAGACCCATATTCAGAGTTTGGCAAGGTGACATGAAGATAGAAGCAGAGTTAGAAAGGGTTGGCTGAAGGCATTGAATGCCTCTGCCTAGGAATCTACTGCTGGCTACCAGATCTGCTGCCTTGTAGGAATGTCTACTGTTTTTTTCTGCTTACGCTGGCACACTGGTAAATAAATAGGACGCACACATGCTGCAGTAAAGTCTCCCATCATCTCCCCACCAAAGAAAACCAAGTCCAGCTTGTGCTCCCCTGGGACGGCTCACTAAAAATGTTGCCAGGTTGTACGAAAGAAGGTGCTCCATCTTGAAATGTTGCATTTTGTTTTCCATATGTAAATATTGGCATGTAAAGTGGTTCCGCTTCTGAGTGCATCTGTTCCTTACACTGGTGCTAGATGGCTCCAGCGTTATTACAGGACCTGGCTATTTGCGAGGGTGTTAATCTGTGGGACAAATGCTTTCAGCCCCACAGACCACTGCCTAGGGAATGCAGGATCCACCACCCCCTCTCCAAGGATATGGTAGTTGCAACCTGTGATTATAAAAATGCCAGAACTTATAAATTCTGGGGTTTTGGTATTAGGGAGAAGTTCCGTAAATGCTTGTGTGAATCAAAATGTCACCTATGCTGGGAAAATAATACCTTCGATAAACTTCATGTTGAGTTGTGACCCTCAAAGATGCTTTTAGTAGACAGAGAAAGCACTTGGAAGTGCTTTTCTCTCTACTCTCCACCTTCAAAGTCTTTCCTATCTGCCACATGTGATATCCAGATATCAAATGGGAACAACAAAAAACCAGGTCCAAAGGTCAGTGAAAATGCAAGTTTTTTTTAAAAAAAATCCTACACCATAGGGTGGCTTTAAAAACGTTGAGCTATAAAGATATATAAAGTTGTTTAAGCCACAAAGGTCCCTCTGCCACACCACCTGCTGAGTTATGAAGACTTCATCTCTTGTCTCTGAAGAACAAGCTTGTGAAAAATCTTTCGTGCTATTGCTAGGATCTCTAATGCTATTCAGGTCAGAATCTCCCAGAAGACGGGTACAGTAATTGAATGTAACTGCGCAGCCTCAGATCTCCTTCTATAGGTGATATAAGTATAAGTTCATCCAGATATAAGATTATAAGTTCATCCAGTGGATGAACCCAGTTTTGGGAATGAAGATTCCTTGAGGGCACAAGCAATGCACTATTGGCAAAGTCTGGGATTATTATAATGCACGCCATGTTGGGCTGCCCTTGAAGACATCTCAGAAACTTCAACTGGTCACAAATGCAGCAGCCAGATTATTGGATGGGGTTCCATTAGATCTCAACTAACCCCTGTTTTAAAACAGATGCATTACTTCCCAGTTCATTTCGGGCCTGTTTTAAGGTGATTTCATTAGTGCTTAAAGCATGAATGACTCAGGACCCAAATACTTGAAATAACACCTGCTTCCCTACAGACCATCTTGGGGGTTAGCATCATCTTGATTGTTCCACCATCCTCTTAAGTTCAAGGGTGGCGGCGGCCCAGGAGAGGGCATTACTCTTTACCCCGGCTTTTGACACTTGAGATGTATGTGTTTTTAGGACACACCTTGTTTCTGTGTTTGTGAGTTGTCTTAAACTATTTCCAAACTGTTTCAATATTGTGCTTTGATGTTGTAACCTACCCTGGGACCTTGGGGTGAAGGGCGAGTAAAAAACAACAGCGGTTACCAGGTAGGAAAAACACTGCAAGAAGCGGTCCTCACAGCCTTCTGTCATATGGTTCTTGCATTACGTTTTCATATATAGTTAGGTACTGTGATGACCAGTATCTACCCTTCTGCTCTTTCGCTGGTTTAATGAGAAGTGGGGACATGGCCCTCAAGTTGATCTGAAATCAGAAACACCCTGAAAGCATCAAAATGCAGTACGTAAAGCGGATTTTTAGGGATGCGAGTGGCACTGTGATCTAAACCACTGAGCCTCTTGGGCTTGCTGATCAGGTCAGCGGTTCGAATCCCCGTGATGGTGTGAGCTCCCATTGCTCGGTCCTTGCTCCTGCCAACCTAGCAGTTTGAAAGCACGCCAAAAAGTGCAAGTAGATAAATAGGTACCGCTCTGGCGGGAAGGTAAACGGCGTTTCCGTGCGCTGCTCTGGTTTCGGTGTTCCATTGCACCAGAAGCGGCTTAGTCATGCTGGCGACATGACCCGGAAAAACTGTCTGCAGACAAACGCCGGCTCCCTCGGCCTGTAAAGCGAGATGAGCGCCGCAACCCCAGAGTTGTCTGCGACTGGACTTAACTGTCAGGGGTCCTTTTACCTTTTTTAAAGGGGATTTATTCACAACACAAACAGTAGCTTCAGAGGAAGTTTCCCCCTTAAAGTTCTCATTCACTCCTGCTGTGATCCTGATTGTCACCAGCCCTTTAAAACGCTGTTTGCATTTTTTTTTAAAAATGTGCACAATGAATGAAAAGAAGTTTATAACATCACATCTAGTTTGGTGCACTAGAAGCAGCCTCATGGTTTTTCAGTTCTCCCTGAGGTCCAGTACAATGCCTGGGAGGCCTAGTATGATGTTTCAGTAAGATCTCCTAAGCCTGGAAAATGGCACAAGTTTTCCCAGGCTTCTCTGATCTGTCTTATTTTCCTAGACTAAAAGTTGCACACGCCAGAGGTGAGCATCTGTGGATTTCTAGCTGTAATTCCCACAACTACCTCTCCATGTAGAAAAATAAAAGTGAGGAGTAGGCCAGACTTTGGCCGTAAATCTTCCTAACAATCAAGGGTACCCAACTTTTCCAAAGTCATGGTGCCTTTTCTAAAAGTTGCGGTCAGAGATTATGGCGTGTGGCCACTTACTGCAGTGACTCACAGAGGCCGTTACTCTCTCACCACGGGGTCCAGCATCAGTGTAGGGATAATTTGCCTCTTGAACATGGTTGATGTGAGTATGGTCTGTCCCCAGAATAACACAGGTATTTACAGGAAAGGATGCTGGTCAGACTGTGCTGCTGATCATCTTCTCCCCATGAGATGGTTTGCAGTGTGATTGAAAACATAAGATATAAATGAAGTTATTCTGAGAACAGTACCCTATCAAGTATGCAAATCATATGTATGAAACTGGCCATTACGTAGGCAAAGGAAAGGCAGAATTTCTGCAGGAATTTGTAACTCTCCAGCCACTGCAACAGGCATGTATTCATGAATAAGTAACTATTCTTCGGTAGAAAGTGGGTAACATACTGGGCTGGAATCTTGCATATTCTTCGAAATATAATTCTGTTCTGCACCGACAATCTTAACCTGCCAGCAAATAATTGAATGTGCCTGATTTGGTTGGGACCAGCTTCTCTGGAATGCCACCTGGAAATATGTGTCTTTATCCAAATTATTATTCCTTCTTCTGAAGAATGGTCCCTTGTTCCTTTGCTATTGTTCTAGTAAGAAACTAGAATTTAGCTCCATTGTGATCACCTGCAACAGGGAGAGATGTGAATCCACAGCTTCAGGTAGCCACCGCTTCCTGATTCCTAACCTGCCTCTGTGTAAAAGACTGTAAGATTAGCACCTTCAATTCTCTTTTTAAAAGCTATATTGTATTTTATGCAGAGCTCCTGCTGGCTTCCCTTACAGCTTGCTGACCATATTCATATCTGCTTATTTTCAAAATTTAATTCAATACAGGCAAATGTAAGGTTCTGCACTTAGGCAAGAAGAATAAGATGCACCTATATAAGATCTGGGACACCTCGCTTGCTAGCTGTACATGTGAAAAGGATCTTGGGGTCTCAGTGGACCACAACCTTAATATGAGTCAACAGTATGATGAAGCAGCAAAAGAAGAAGTTGATGCTGCACCAACAGAAGTATAGTGTCCAGATCAAGGGAAGTAATAATACCATAAAAGTACCACTCTATTCTGCCTTGGTCAGACCACACCTGGAATGCTGTGTCCAATTCTGGGCACCACAATTTAAGAAGGATATTGACATGTGCAGAGGAGGGCAGCCAAGTTGATCAAGGGTCTGGAAACCAAGACTTATGAAGAAAGGTTGAAGGAGGTGGGTATGTTTAGCCTGGAAAAGAGGAGATTGAGAGGATATATGAAAGCCATCTTCTAATATCTCAAGGGCTGTTGCATGGAAGAGGGAGCAGGCTTGTTTTCTCCTGCTCTAGGGGGAGGACTCGAACCAATGGCTTCAAATTGCAAGAAAGGAGATTCCAACTAAACATCAGGCAGAACTTTCTGACAGCGAGAGTTGTTTGACAGTGGAACGGTCTCCCTTGGAAGGCTGTGGGTTTTTAGGCAGAGGTTGGATGGCCAGCTGTCATGGATCCTTTAGCTGAGATTCCTGCATTGCAGGGGGTTGGAGCTTGGTGATCCCTGGGGGACCTTTGAACTCTACAATTCTATGGATTTTGTGATCCTTTGTTGCAGTGTGTTCCCATGTAAGTAAACACATCCCTGTTCAATATGCATTCAGTTGTCGGTACTGAAAAATCTTAGCACCACACCTAAGAGTGCAACTTTGTGCTGGGCCTTCTTAGAGTGCAGCTCAGATCTGGGAAGGCCTATCTTTCACACCCACTCCGTATGACAGCTGCATCTCTGCACATGTTACCCTTGTTACAGCAATGCTTTTGAACATCCTGCCATGCTTCTCTTAACTCCAGCAACAGTGTCAACAGAGATGGCAGTGCTTGGCTTGCATTACAAAGCTTGGATAAGTTACCACAGGGTGGGTTAACTCAGGAGTCAGCAACCTTTTTCAGCCATGGACCGGTCCATCGTCCCTCAGACCATGTGGTGGGCTGGAGTATATTTTTTTTTTGGGGGGGGAATGAACAAATTCCTATGCCCCACAATTAACCCAGAGATGCATTTTAAATAAAAGCACACATTCTACTCATGTAAAAACACACTGATTCCCGGACCATCTGTGGTCCGGACTGAGAAGGCGATTGGGCCGCATCCGGCCCCCGGGCCTTAGGTTGCCTACCCTGGGTTAACTTGTTCTAATTAAAACGCTTTGCACCCTCTCAAACAAGTCCAATTCCTCTTTGAATCCAATGAAATGAATCAAGCTGACGCCATTATTTCTGAGCCAGTCAACAGACACAGGAAATACCGCATGTGTCAAGACTTTTCTCTAAAGTTATAGTCTCTGTCCTTGCAGTCTTCAGGCATAAAGGGTCTGTTGTACTTAATATTCAGTTGGTCTCACTTGCCTATTCAACCCTAGGCTCCGCTCAGCCAGTAACTTTCCATATCCCATACTACTTTCTGCATTCCTATCTGGATTAAATTCCTTAGTATATCAACCCAGAAGATGGAGATACAAGAGACTATTTAAGATTGAGGCTTGAACTATAAATATATTTCCTTGGGAGATTTTCCAAAGAAATCCCAACCTGCAAGCTGCAATTTTGTGTGTGTGTGTTACCAGTTCAACAAAGTGTGTTTTAAAAGTTTAAAAGTTGGTCTAAGAAGCATTTTAAAGAAATGTACACTATAAGTCAGTGTGCTAAAAGAAATGCTCTTTCAGCGGTATTGTCCTTCTGCATGCACACAAATTGAGATCTATTCTTAGAAAAGTAAATATAATATAAAGGGGGTGGGGGTGGAAATCTGCAGTTTAAGCCTTGTGGCACAGAAACAGGAGAGACAGGAACTTCAGAAATGATAAATGGATGAATATATTCTAGGTTGCTGCTCAGCTTTAACATTCATTTTATTCCATTTTTCGTCATGTTTTTTGACAACTCGGAGTAGCTTTCTGTTTACAGCTGCATATGTAAGGAAACAGTTGCATCCTGCCATTAAAGTACACAGGCTGATTTATTGAAACCCCAAGAAACTAGCTTGGATTTGCACCAGCAAAAGGGAGCTTAGCTCACTCTCCTGGAAACAGCTTGACCTCTGAGAAAGTTAAGGCAACCAGGAGAATCCCATATGATATGAAGATGTAAATAAATGCATCCCAAACACCTTATGCCGACAACCTTTTGTTTAAAAGATGTAATTAAGTGTGATTAAGACTATCAGTTCTTCAGCGGCAAGGTTATTTCTCCCTCCCTCTCTCTCTCTCTCTCTCTCTCAGCTGTGAAAATCTTCCAAAATGTTTCAGTCGTTATCCAACATGGGGTGGGAAGCCATCAGTTTTGAAAACTGCTTGTCTCATGTTGATACCTGCTGATGACCTAGTTCCATCAGGAACTCACTGTGAGGACTGTGCAAAAACATTGCCTCACAGTGATAGAGTGGTTCTCTCACTCTCTGGTTGTGTTCTCTCTCTCTCTCTCTCTCTCTCTCTCTCTCTCTCTCTCTCTCTCACACACACACACACAAACACACAAACACACACAGGGTGCAAGTGTGCTGGAAGCAAAGCCCCTGTTTCCTTCCCCTTATGGTGGTCCTTCCCTCATTACAATTATTAAAACAAACATTATCCCATTTCTCAAATATGATGCCTTAGGAAACTGCTCCTTGAACAGCAAATAAATATGCCCATGGGTTTAAGTTAATCAGGAAACTAAGCATATTCCCAATTAATTGATCCCATAGAGCTGATCCTGCTGGTGAGGGTTTAGCAAGTATCTATAATTCACAGTCTAATGAGGTGCAGTTCAACTAATGAGTATTAGAAAAGATGCGGAGTAAATAAATGAGATGAGGGAAATGCGGGCAGGATGTCCCGTTTTGTGATTCAATGCTGCATGGAAAATGTCATTGCTGGGCCTTGGACACCTCATGCACATGGCCATCAAACAACATTGACTGACGTGGCCGCCTCTTCTCTGTACCCATGGCCACAATTACAGATGGTGGGTGATTACTGACGTTTTGAATCAGCTGTCTGGAGGAATTTGTGCTGAGATGCAAAATCAGGCTTGTCTTGAGCAACGCTCCCAGCATCCTGAAGGATCATCTACTACCTAGCAGTTTTGACAAGGAAAGGGAAGGTCTGAAGGCTTAATACTCACTGGGGTACTAAACCTATGTTTAGGCTGTGCCATTTCAAATTACTGGTGGAGCTTATGTGACTCAATGCTCTTTCATACCATATATGAACACCCACTCACCCATATGTATCCCAGTGGTGGCTGGCACCCATTGGAAGACTGGATTGTCACGCATTGCAATGTAGAATGCTACGTCCTGTATTGATACGGTTTTGTCCTGTATTTCAGGTTCTCTCTCTGTCTCTCTCCATTTCTGCCAAGTTACGGATCCTCTCCAAATGAATGTGTTCAAAAGGATGCCTGAAAGGTCATGTATTTAAGCTCCAGGAAGCCAAGCACAGACAGATTTGCAAATTCATGTGCATGTGTGTGTGTGTGTGCACATGCACATGTGTGTGTGACAAATTCCAGAGGGACCATCCTGTTAGGCTGCAATAGATGTCACTGGATTGTTTTGGAGTCACTTCAACACCAAGTGAGGGGGGAAATTGCCCTGCCCTATCCTGTATTTTGCCAGAACAATGGTGGCAACCCTAAGGCAGAACCAATGGCAAGCAGAGCCAACTATCTCTGGTCTTCTCCTCATCCAGCATTGACACTAAGCAGTAGGAAGCTGGCAGGCGGTGCCATGCCTTGGATTGGTTGTGAGACGGTAGGCAGGTGGGAAGATGGCTGAAGACAGGCTGACATAGGGTGGGGCACTGTCTCATTTCCCCTACTGAACCAGCCTCCACTTATGTTTAAAAATCCATGTAGATGAAGAAGTAGGATGGAATGCTTTCCTCTTAATATTGTCTGTTTCATATGTATATGTCTGTCTTCCTATACAGCACAGCAACCGAAACAAAAACAGTATAAGCAACACAGATGCTGCACTTCTTCTTCTTAATAATAATAATAATAATAATAATAATAATAATAATAATAATTTATTATTATTTATACCCCGCCCATCTGGCTGCGTTTCCTCAGCCACTCTGGGCAGCTCCCAATCGAGTGTTAAAAACAATACAGCATTAAATATTAAAAACTTCCCTAAACAGGGCTGCCTTCAGATGTCTTTTAAAGATAAGATAGCTGCTTACTTCCTTCACATCTGAAGGGCGGGCGTTCCACAGGGTGGGCGCCACTACCAAGAAGGCCCTCTGCCTGGTTCCCTGTAACCTCACTTCTTGCAATGAGGGAACCTCCAAAAGGGCCTTGGTGCTGGATCTCAGTGTCCGGGCTGAAGGATGGGGGTGGAGACGCTCCTTCAGGTATACAGGACTTCTTCTTCTTCTTCTGATACTGTTTTTATTTATTTTCATGATACAGTTTTGAGAAAACCATTGTTACGACAGTAAACAACAAGCCACTTGTCCTGATAAGAATCACAGACTTTTACCATGCTGTGTGTTAACATTTCATTTGATTGCTCTAAGAGATCACACCACATTTTCCCATGAGTGCTGGGTGGATTCTCTTTTGTGGTGAGATGGTGCTCATGCTTTTATTTCAGCTACAGCTTTGTAACGGATGGTGAGCAGGATCTAGCAGAAACAGAAAGCAGGAGGAGGCTGTGCTGAAAGCATGCTGAAGTCGTCAGTCTAAGATAGTCCAATAGGAAAGTTGTGGATAATGATATGATATGATATGGAAGCCAGAGACTGGTTAGAGGCCACACTAGAGAACAGGCTGAGCAACCAGGGTAGAATGTACGAGGTCAAGGCCACCGAGGAGAGGACCTCACCAAAATAATTACAGTCTGTGAGATTGGGAGGGGTCATGGCTTGATGACAGAACACATACTTTCTACACAGAAAGTCCTGGGTCTAATTCCTGGCATTTCCGGGTATGTTTTGGAAAGATTCCTGTCCAAAGTCCTGAACTAGATGGACTAATGGTCTTATTTAATCCAAGGCAGCTTCCCAAGAGATGTTTTTAAACACTTAAAAGTGTAATATACCAGTAGGCCATCGTTAATATATTTTCAGTGCCAGGCATTTGACAGACTGAGATGCATGTACTGCTGTTTATTGCTAACTAGTTTTTCACTGCCAAAGTTTTTCTAGGTGTGTTTATGGATCATTGCAATGGTTTTACTATAATGGGCGTGTTTTTCATGCTGTGCCTTTGTCTTATAGTTTTCTGTAAGCGGCTTAGAGGCTCTTATAGAGTGAGTGGAGCACGCAACCCCAGAGTCGTCCACGACTGGACCTAATGGTCAGGGGAACCTTTACCTTTAAATGAATAATAATAATAACAATAATAATAATATATTTATACTCCATCCATCTGGCTGGGTTGCCCCAGCCACTCTGGGCAGCTTCCAACACATATAAAAAACATAATTAAACGTCAAAAATTGAAAACTTTCTGATACAGATGTCTTCTAAAAGCTGTGTACAGTGGTACCTCGGGTTAAGAACTTAATTCGTTCCAGAGGTCCATTCTTAACCTGAAACTGTTCTTAACCTTAGATACCACTTTAGCTAATGGGGCCTCCCACTGCCGCCGCGCAGCTGTGCAATTTCTGTTCTCATCCTGAAGCAAAGTTCTTAACCCGAGGTACTATTTCTGGGTTAGCGGAGTCTGTAACCTGAAGCGTCTGTAACCTGAATCGTCTGTAGCCCGAGGTACCACTGTAGTTCTTTATCTTCTTGACATCTGATGGAAGGGCGTTCCAGAATACTTGCATAGGGTCCTTGTGATGAGGCATATTCTGAGCTTCTAACAATTCACGTTGCATTTCACAGCTAAAGCTGTATCTCTTTATAGGAAGGCCCAGTAAGCTGCTCTGCACAAGCTATGTTTCTATAGAAGCACATATTATTTTCAGGGCAATCCATTGACATAGGGCACAGGGCAGGTTTCAGCTAAAGAGTCCCACCAGTGGAAGCCCTCTGCAAAGACATCTGTTTACAAAACGGGGCTTTCCTCCTCCCCTCCTCCCAGGCCCCCCGCCACTGGCTCGGGTGTCTGTGTGTCAGGAGAATCTGTGGAACAGAACAGGGGTGGGAGAAGAAGGAAGAACACTCCACCCAGAATGCTGAAACACTTATCCTGATGAACAACCACCTTGGCATGGTGTTGAATTCCTTCCAAAAGATCTGCGGCAAATTCAGGAATTTGCACATGTAGCACCAGACGCTGATCTGAGCAACAGCAGCATGCAAATGCTTTGAAATGTTTTTGCAATGATGTGGCTGGAGTGGTGCCCAGAGCCTATTATTAGAAGAATATAGTGTTAATATTTAGAAGCGCAACAAGGCAAATGTTTAAGTGGCAGCCTTAATTATGCATTTACAGGCTTTTGTGGGACATAGTACAGTTGGACACTGGTGATTTTGCAATATTCAGGGGAAGAAAGAAAAATGAAAATGTATAAAACATGATTATGCCAGGATGACAATGTTCCCCTGCCCTATTCTCTTGTTTGTTTTGCTTATTAAAAACCATGGGCACTGACCCCTCTAGCAAAATAAGTGGTGATTTATTTATTAACTGGCTGAGGAAAGTGCAATGTGATATCCAAAGTGAAGCCTCTTAAACATTGCAATTTACTAGTTCCTTTGTTTAAAAAGATGATGTTACTTAAAGCTAGGGAAAACACCGAAAACCACTTTTATCTTAATATTCCCCCCTTTTCAGCCCTTTTTGGTGCTCTGCTCCACTCTCAGGCTTCTTCTTTCTGCTTCCTTGATCCGTAACAGGAGTGATCTCAACCAATCACATAGTTAAAAGGATGATTTCATGATTCTACAGAGCCAATCAAATTTGGCTAAAAGATGACCTTATTGAGGACAAGTGAAGGCAACTGAAAGCGAGAGCAAGAGAGGACAGCAGGTAGAAAAAATGGTTGGGGTGGGGGAAGGAGACTTCTTTTTTTATGTTCTGGAAAATGTTCATGAAAACCTGTGAGTAGATATGATTCACTCTTAATAAATTTGGACTCAAGGGATGGCAGATTAGTTTACGGATTAATGAACCTAGTATATGCAGACGCGGGTGGTGCTGTGGGTTAAACCACAGAAGCCTAGGACTGGCCGATCAGAAGGTCGATGGTTCGAATCCCCGTGACGGGGTGAGCTCCCGTTGCTCAGTCCCTGCTCCTGCCAACCTAGCAGTTCAAAAGCACGTCAAAGTGCAAGTAGATAAATAGGTACCGCTCCGGTGGGAAGGTAAATGGTGTTTCCGTGCGCTGCTCTGGTTCGCCAGAAGCGTCTTAGTCATGCTGGCCACATGACCCGGAAGCTGTATGCCGGCTCCCTTGGCTAATAAAGCAAGATGAGCGCCGCAACCCCAGAGTTGGCCACAACTGGACCTAATGGTCAGGGGTCCCTTTACCTTTTATATGCAGAGCATTACAACCAATGCAGTTTTATTTCTTAGCAGCCACTGTACCACCTACACAATATCTAATTTAGGCCTAAATAATGCAAGTGTGAATCAGCTCTGGCAGTGCATTAATCTGCTGAAGAAGAGAATGGAAATCCTCCTAAACCCAACACACATGATCAGAGCTGATGTGTGCATGGACCTAATTCACAAGGATTTTTACTCTATGTAGCACTGACTAGACTAGCTAGTGCTGAGCATATCAAGCATTGCAACATATACATATACAAATCGAAGTAACTGTGTTTAGACTTTGCAGGTTTCCATTTTCACTAAATAATGAGTCATGATCAGCTAGGTTTTACTCAGAGCAGGCACACTGAAATTAACTTAACTTAGTCATGTTCATTATGTTAACAGGCTTAATCTGAGTAAAATTTAGTTGACTACCACCCAGTGTCTTCTAAAGTAGGCATGCAAGCTGAAGTACCAAACCTGGGTTTAAATCCAAACCTCGCTACTTGGACAACCACCTCAAATTCACTGCTGCATAAAGTGAACAATTAACAGCATGCACCACAAAACTGTTAACGAACAACAAACCATAAATGCTGTGATGTGCTGAACATCTGACATATGCACGATAAATAGCGATAAACCATGCATGCAGCTCTTGGTCTGCGCTTAGACTTCAATGGCTTTAAAACCCACATATGTTCAGCATCAGAACTTGGGATAATTTGTCCTAGTCCCATTTGTATCTTACTCTTCCTTTGAGGAGAGCAGGGTGGGAGTTCATATAGTTCATATATATTTTCCTGTTTACCTCTTACAGTACATCAACCCTGTGAGATTTGTCCAGGGCCGCAGAGTTTTGTGGCTCAATGAGAATCTGAAGTCATGTCTTCTTAGCATGTGTGCACCTGCGTTGGGAATGCTAAGAGTCTGCAGAGGGCCATTTAAAATAAAAAGTGCACTTGATGCCATACTAAAAGTAAAAAAAAAAGAAAAAGATAAAGGACCCCTGGATGGTTAAGTCCAGTCAAAGGTGACTATGGGGTTGTGCTGCTCATCTCGCTTTCAGGCTGAGGGAACTGGCGTTTGTCCACAGACAGCTTTCCGGGTCATGTGGCCAGCATGACTAAGCTTCTAGCACAATGGAACACCGTGATGGAAGCCAGAGTGCACGGAAACACAGTTTACCTTTCTGCCACAGTGGTACCTATTTATCTACTTGCACTGGTGTGCTTTCGAACTGCTAGGTTGGCAGGAGCTGGGACAGAGCAACGGGAGCTCAATCCATCACGGGGATTCGAACCACTGACCTTCCGATCGGCAAGCCCAAGAGGCTCAGTGGTTTAGACCACAGCGCCCCCCCATCCCTTGATGCCATATTAGGGCATCACTAGCATGGGAGTAATAAGGCAGCACCCCAAGGATCATCCACATCAGGCTGGACAGAGAGGCTGCCCAATGATACAGATAAAAGTCTTCCGCTGATTGGATGGAAATTCCTCCTTTCCACATCCTTTTCAGTTCTTGACATCTGAGAATGCCTTGCAGATTGCTCTCTGGAGCCCAAGCAACCAGCAATAACCTCCAGCTACAAGATTCTGAAGCTCCAAAATTCACTTTGGAATATGGAAATTATTTCTCACCTATAGTGTTTAAATTGAAAAAAACCCCCCACATATATTCACAAGCCTATACCATAGTCTGGGCTTGTGAATATCAGCCATTAAAAGATTGATTTCAAAACAGTGTAAAAAGCCTTTACAATCTATTAGCCTTCCATTCTGCATTTTTTAAAATATATATACAAATTCACAACAGGCTTTATGCTTCAAGAATTCCTTCATGCCCCGTGCAAAATGGAGCACCCCTCCTCGCTGTTTTCCCTGTGAAACGATGAACTGGACACTTTACATATAAATAATTCAAGAAAGCAACATTTTAAAAACGGTTTTTAAAAGATTAGAAAGGTTACTTTTCCCTTTTCCTCCCTCTCCACTCCTAACACCCTTCTCTCTCTTTCGATTAGGGTCACGTTTCAAAAGCATCCCAGATATGAAAAAAGGTTCTGTTTATTTTGCACACACTGGTATTAAAAATAGTAAACAAACAAACAAAAACTTAAATAAGCAAACAAAAATGACAGGTTTCCATTTTGATAAGTGAGGGTATTAAAAACCCAAATCTTATTGCAGGAATGCTGTGGGGTCAACATATCCATCCCAAATCAATGCCCACGTAGGTTCCACATTAACACTGTTTACATTAATCTATTTTTTTAAAATGAATTTTATTAGTATTTTCCACACAACAACAACAACACGAAAGATATCAAAAGATGTGTGTTGTGTATTGTTTGCATTAATCTAAATAAGCATCCCCTTTGGTGCTCCTTTCCATAATAACTATCCTGAACAAGAATCTCTAGTTTGCAGTTTCCATCCAGTTACCATAAAACACACCACCCTAGGAAAATATGGACCCCCTGTTAATTAAATTAATAGCACATGTTCTTACTATGCCCTGATGCATTGACAAAGCATGTTCAGAGAAACCAGGGATGCAGTGGAGAGGAGGGAGTGTGCCCTTTAATCCTGTTGGCTAGCAAAGAAGCACAGTGCACCATTGAGCGCATTTCCTCCATGGCAACAAGAGTGGTGTTTCAAGAATTAGATTTCCCCAATGCCCCGAGCATCATTTTGACATCTTCATTGTTCCATGCTACATATATGAGGGGGGGGGGTAGTTCTCCAGATAACATAAATAGAGAGTACATGATACGAGGCAACACAGGGAGGAAAATTAAAATTCTCCTTTGGAATAATAGAAAGGTAGGGTTCGAAATGTGCTAACACGGTCTTGACACTGCTGCTGTATAAATATTGACTGATCATCTCACAGCACTAGAGAGCTGAAATTCCACATTGCATGGGAGATGGTAATAAAAATGTCTTGCCATTAAAAGCATGTGTGATCCCACCCACCCGCCCCACTCCTCCCTATATCTTGTTTCCGAGGCAGATTACTATAGGTCACCTGCTGGCCATCAGCATAAGGAAGTAAGAGTTTCAGGCTGAGTTCTTCCTTGTGTATAATTTTGCCAGTATCAATGGGGTTAAGCCAAGGGTGAATTTGGCCTTTTCAGTAAAGTGTAATTTTCTCCATGGTTAGTTATTAAATGCAATCAAGAGAGATGGCTGCCGCTTGGCATGTGCTGTAGAGGTCATTCTCCTATCCTCTGCAAATCTAACATCGAATGAAACCCAGCATATCCATAACTTTAACCCACTCCATTCATCACTCACTGAACCAAAAATGAGAGCACAAGTCAGGGTTTTTTTTGTTTTTAAATCTTAAAGGTCAAAATGATTTCTGCCCCCCTCACATCCCCTGCTTTAAAGAGCAGCCTGCAGCCTTAAAATCAGAGTCATTTGGGGTGAAGATCAAGGGGCAGGCGTGGCAAGTCTCCACCCAGCTCTTTCCAGCAGCAAGTGCCACATTTAGGGGCCATAAGGGGTTATTGCTTAAGAGTTTCTTTTAATTCATGCAGTGTTGCCAAATGAAGAATTACCTGGGTTCCCCGGTATTTTATTCCGGGCTGTCTTTACCTGGGGGTGCAAGGGGTGCAGTGCACCCGGGCGTTGAATTCAGGGGGAGCGCCTGCCACTGAAGCCGCCTAAGCTCTTAACCGAAATCCCTGGCTGATTTCGGTCGATGGGTCATTTCTGTTCTCTTTTGCGGAAGAGCTGCAGAATCAATGTATCCGGCGCCATCCCCTAGTGGTGTCTTTCATTTCCACATGATCGCAAAAACGGGAAAACGGAGTTATTGCTGCCGCTTTTTTATTTCTTCATGTTAGCGGTTTTCGCTGTTCCCCTCCTTAAAAGCGCAACAACCTTGAGCTGCCCCAATAGCTCAACAACTTTGAGCGGCCCCCCCTAAAAAAATTGGGGGCGCTGGGTGGATCTTTGCTAAAGATGGCCCTGATTTTATTCAAGTTGGCATGCTCATGTAAGTTGGGTTTAGAACTGCTGCCTTAGTTGATCCACTAGCTAGAACAGAAATACTGATATTAGGAATTCATTTTAAGTAGGAATAACCGATCCCTGTATTTTCAGTGTTCAGGCTGTGAATGATCGCTGACATAGCCAATAGGGCACCAGATATGCAGAGGTATCAGCAGCCCTGAGGAGGCCCCAAGGTCTGCAGAGGTACCAACATGTTTAGAAAGAAACCCTAAAGATGGAGATTGCCCAAACAGCTCAATGAAGATTGAGGATGCTCAATGGGTATGGGTTGACTGGTGGGTGGGCAGTGTGGAGAATGGAAAATCAGTGTTGGGGGAATGGAAGAGACTGGATGGAATCCTGAACCACACTGCAACATTTTGTTGCAGGCTCCCTTTGTCACTCTCTCTTAACGAAATGGTGGCACGAAAGAACTTTGCAGGGAATTTCCTTGCATTTTGGCAGGCGGCTCCTTCATGCTGCAGGTATCTTCTGTCTTTGTTGATTATAACCTAATGCCCAATTTGGTAAGAAACCCCTGGTTATTAGGCTGTAATAAAAACAGTTAATGACCCATTTAGTGTTTGGGTAGTTCATGCACCTGGGCACCGAATGAATATGCCTGTATAGTGAAACAGAAATCATTTTTATGCTGGAGGAGGTGAACATCGCTAAAAATCAGAGAAGCCTTTGTACGGCATGCCAAGCTGCTGAAGCGAAAAAATGTCTTCAGTGAAAGGGCTCAGATGTGAGCATGTTTCAATGCACTGCTCAAGGAAGGGGGGGGGGGAACCGACTCTGATAATAAATGTGAGCTTGTTATCATTGCTTTTCAGTGGGAAGTAAAGCCGGAAGCTGGGTCGTGCTGGCTAATTGAAGGTTACAATACATTGAGATTCAAGCGCTACATTTTAATTATAAACTGGTGACATACAACAGTCTCACTTGGTTCTTAGTCCATTTCAAGCAAGAATATTTGTAAAAAAGAGAGAGAAGAAGAAGCTTACTATTGGGAGCCATCACGTTCATTATCCTGTATTGCATCTGTCAGGCAGGTGCTTAATGGCATGTTTGATGTCTGTTGAATTTAGTGCCTATTTTAACAGAGGGCTTAAAAAAACACTTCTTGGTTAAGTTCTATGCCAAAACAGGTGTGCATCAGTGCTTGAAAAGCAACAGCAGCAGCAGCAGCAGCAGCAGCAGCAGCAGCAGCAACAACAACAACAACAACACACACACACACACACACACACACACACACACACACACACCACTTCCTTGTGTATGCATATTCCACTCAGTTGTAGCTGCGTATATTTCCTATGCATGCCACGATTTGAAATGATTGGCAGTCATAAATTGTGCTGCAAATCTAATAACTTTGTTATGTGCACACATTGTTTGCACCTCCAGGTGCAAAACAGCCCCAGGGCAGTATTGCCAGTCCTCCTACATATATGACATTATCTTTTCCACTGATGTCATCTGATGCCAAACCTGTCCACATTCAAATCTTGCACGCTTAACAGTTAAGCATATGCTGAAAACCTTGCCAGAAAAGAAAGCACTGACAAGTTTTAAAAAACCAGCCACCTCAATTGTAATGGTAAGCCCCCTGCCTCTATGAAAATTGTAAGAATTTAACCTCACCGCCAAGGATTAATGCAATCTTCAGGGGCTCTCTCCCCCCCCCCCCGGCCAAGGTGTTGGTGTAGAAAGCCATACAGTGGTACGGGTTAAGAACTTAATTCATTCTGGAGGTCCGTTCTTAACCTGAAACTGTTCTTAACCTGAAGCACCACTTTAGCTAATGGGGCCTCCCGCTGCCGCTGCACCGCCGGAGCACAATTTCTGTTCTCATCCTGAAGCAAAGTTCTTAACCTAAAGCACGATTTCTGGGTTAGCGGAGTCTGTAACCTGAAGCATATGTAACCCGAGATACCACTGTATACAGTTTAGGACCAGGCTAACTAAAAGATAATCTCATTCCTTATGTACCCAATCCATCATTGTGTTTTGCAGGGGAGGGCATCATGCAGACAACATCCAACGATGAGGTCTACTCTGCACAATGTCAGAACTTTAGTTTGGTGGCATCTACCCTTTGGATCTCCTTCACATAACACACCAGGTAGGTACCTTCTCTGTTATCTTTTCAGCACCTGCTAAAGACATCCCTCTTTCACCAAGCTTCAGTTAGCTCAGTTGGTTAGAGTGTGGCGCTCATAATGCCAAGGTCGTGAGTTCAATCCCTACATGGGCCAGCTGCATATTCCTGTGTGTCAGAGAAGTTTTACTAGATGATCCTCAGGGTTCCTTCCAACTCTACAGTTCTACGATTCTAAAATATTTATCTTAGTTGGTACCTGTTTTGGATTTGAATTGATTTTATGTATGTGTCGTTTTGATGTATGGAAGTGAAAGCTGGACCATAAAGAAGGCTGATTGCCGAATAATTGATGCTTTTGAATTATGGTGCTGGAGGAGACTCTTGAGAGTCCCATGGACTGCAAGAAGATCAAACCTCTCCATTCTGAAGGAAATCAGCCCTGAGTGCTCACTGGAAGGACAGATCCTGAAGCTGAGGCTCCAATACTTTGGCCACCTCATGAGAAGAGAAAACTCCCTGGAAAAGACCCTGATGTTGGGAAAGATGGAGGGCACAAGGAGAAGGGGATGACAGAGGACGAGATGATTGGATAGTGCTCTTGAAGCTACCAGCATGAGTTTGACTAACTGCGGGAGGCAGTGGAAGACAGAAGTGCCTGGCATGCTCTGGTCCCATGGGGTCATGAAGAGTCAGACATGACTAAATGACTAAACAACAGCAACATGTGTCGTTTTAACCTGTTTTTATAGTTATAATTGCTTTGATATATGCAATTGTTTGAACTGTTTTTTTAAAATAAATTTTGTTGTATATATCTTGTTGCACTGAGAATTGCTTCAGAATGCCTCGTGGAAAGCAGTTCATAAATGAAACAAATAATTTCAATAGGAGTATCGGTTTAAATAGCAGGAATTGATGCAGAAAGAAAAATCGCACACTAAAATAGTCCAGAAATTTGCTGGCGATGGTAATTAGCGTCTTTCATTGAGCCATAAAACTTGCATGTGATATGTTTCATTTTAGATTTGATTTCACTTAAGCATGACACCCCTGAGCGATATTCTGTTTTGTGTTTTAATTGTTACCCGGCACAGTTTTTATCTAATATCTCAATGCAATAATTCACAGACTATGCCTTTGGGAAGCAAAGACAACAGAATTGCTATCTTAACGGTATTGAACGTTACAATTTGGGACAAGAGTAAATGTTCAACCATCCGTATCCTTAGCAAAACGTTTTATTTAAGGCTTGTGAGCAGAAAAAGAGCTGATCTGAAATCTTCATTATTGGTCAACTGTGGAGAAGTTGATGGGAAGAAGGAACATAATTCCAAAGCTGGCTCCCTCTTTTGAAAATGCTCCTCATCTCAAATCCAATGAGATCAGTTAAACAAGAGCAATTCAAAGGGCATAACGGAGCGGCATGTGCAAATATGGGAACCAAGTTAAGAAAACCGTCAAAATTTAAAAAGCGAATCAGCAGTCTTCAGGAAAAGGGAACATTCCCTTCCTTCCTTCCTTCCTTCCTTCCTTCCTTCCTTCCTTCCTTCCTTCCTTCCTTTGCCTTTCTCATCCTTGTCCTGTAAGTTGCTTTCATACTACAAGGCACAGATAGATGAAACTCATTTAGCTCTGAGGATGCATGCCCAAAGTCAAGTTCCTACTCCAACAACCCCTATGCAAATGTCCTCAGAAGGTAGTTTGATGTGCATAGGATTTAGCCTTAATTATTTAATCTTGGGAGAAGGGTGGGAGGAAAGTCATACTCATTAATAAGATTAGAATAACATTCCTTCTCTTTCACACCCTGCCTCAAGATCATCCTGATCAGACAAGGCAAGGAGAGGGGGGAAACTTCAACTGATGTTTCAATCACAAGTCCTTGAATCATAAATCCTTGGGAAACGATTCTGGTGGACGTATATGTCCAGTGTGGAGGCATTTAAGTCGGAATAGAAACAAGGTGCAACTAGAATGCCTGTAGGAGAAGCTGCCTCTGCCATCTGAAACATTGGCTTTGGGGAGCGGCTAAGACTTTCGTGCCTGGGCTCTGGTGAGCCGCTGCCTCTAACACCCGTGATCTATGAGACTGGCATGAGGATAGTGCAAACTATCATTGACTCCTCTTTGTGCCTCTCAGTGCCAGTTGTTGGGGAACACAAGTGAGGAAGGTGCTGTTGTGCCCATGTCCTGCTTGTGGGTTCCCTCTAGTTGGCCACTCTGAGAACAGACTGCTGGGCTGGATGGGCCTGATCCAGGAGGGCTCTCTTTCTGAGCAGCCTCCTCTTTTTCTGCCTTTATCGATCTGTGGCTGAGAGAACATATTTCCTATCAGGGTGGGGGGTAGATGTCAGGCTTCAGTGAATCGGCTTCCTCCCCTGTGGCCATAAATGAGCAGATCATGGGAAAGGGAATTCTTACCTGTTAGTTTCTTTAATAAACACAGTGAAGGACCAAAGAAAGCATCTAACTAGAATGGCGGTGCTCCCAATTAAGTTCACTTCCCCCTCCGTCCCTCTTAATGTACGTCACTCCTACATCTAGTCATCTGAGCTTGGGGCCTCTGTGTTTTCTGTTCTGACACTTTCTGAGCTCTCCTTGTCCTTGGAGAAGGGGGGTGGAACTATCTAGAGTCTGCGAATATGTTAACTCTCTCTCTTCTAGTGTTTCTTCTGCTAGCTGTTCCCCACCCAATATTTCCCAGCTTCTCCCTTCTGAACTATGCCCCTCTGCAAACCACTGTTCCAAATCTATACTGCTCTCCTGCTCCTGGGAAGATTCAGGGTCAGGATCAGGGGGAGGGGGGGGCTCACACCATTCTTCCTCAGTACAGTCCTTCTCAGCACGGTCCCTGTCAGTAGAGTATGGTCAGTGCTGTTTTTCTAGAAAAAGAGAACTCACCACAAACACCTCCCTCATTCTCTTAGAATGGCAATGGTCCCCACTTGAGAGAGGCTGGAACTGAGTTCTGGCAAGTTCCGGATGAACAAAAACCCTGGGTATGGTGTTTCTGTGTGATTACCTTTATTGATTAATCCATAGGCTTGGGGGTGGATTTGTCATCTCTGACGTTAAAGCTGAACAGTTTCATGTATTGGCTGCTGGAGTGAGGGTGTAAATGTGCATTTTAGCTAAGATAGGGGTGGCTGTTTCATTCTCCCCTTGTTGATTGTTTTATGGCTGTGGTATTAACAGAATTGTCAAATAATGCTTAGCGCTGTCTGCATTATGCTATAGGATTTTTTTTTAAAAAAAATTGGCAGTACGTTAACTGCTTTGGGCTTTCTTTGAGAGGAAGGCACAAAAAAGAAGGCAGTGGTGATGATTATGCAGTACAGTGGTACCTCAGGTTACAGATGTTTCAGGTTACAGATGCTTCAGGTTACAGACTCAGCTAGCCCAGAAATAGTACCTCAGGTTAAGAACTTTGCTTCATGATGAGAACAGAAATCGTGTGACGACGGTGCGAGAGGCCCCATTAGCTAAAGTGGTACCTCAGGTTAACAGCAGTTTCAGGTTAAGAATGGACCTCCGGAACGAATTAAGTTCTTAACCCGAGGTACCACTGTACTGGAAAGTTCATTTTATGGGCAAAATTTGAAAAGAATGGGGCCTACTTAGGTTAGAAGGCGTCAGCTTGAGGCTGGAGATATAAGTTCATTTTACAAAAACATCTGGAAGGACAGAGCTGTCATTAAGATTAAAGACAATAATGCCATGCCATTAGCAAATGCAGGCTAAATGTCAGATAATGCAGGGGTTCCAAAACTTCCTACCCCCTGGGCTCACTTGAGACGTCTGAAAATTACTGAGGCTCACCAGCCACAAAATGGTGGTGTAGGGACAAAGCCAGTCACAGAATAGATAGCAGGCTGAGGCAGAGTTTGGTATAATCAGCTGGGTAATTACTGACATCACTTTCTCCTGATAGCTATTCCATCTTTGGAGAATGCCGAACGCTTTCGTGCTGCATTTTCTTTGTGGCGAGGAGTTTCACAGCTCTGCCTTCACCAGGCTAACTATGGACATTTGCACTGGAAATACTGTGAGTCAGCCTCCCCATTTCAGGCAGAATTTACTAATCAAGAGGCTTTAAGGGAGAAAACCTTTCTCTTTTATATCTTTTCCCTTCGCAACCCCACATGCCTCTCCAAGTATTATTACTCATCTCCTGTAATTACTTCCCTCATTCTCCTTTCACACTCAACTTGTGCCTTATCAATTCTCCATCCTATAAGAGCTTTCTTTTTATTATTAATTACTCTTTTATCTCATTTGCTAATTTCCTTCAACATTTCCTCTGAACTGTGTCTCCTGGTGTAACGTTGGAAAGTGTCGATCACTTCTCCTACCTGGGCAGTTACCTTTCCACAAGGGCTGACATCGATGCCAAAATCCAGCATTACCTGAGCTCTGTGAGTGCAGCTTTCTCCTGATTGAAGTGCAGAGTGTTTGAGGACCGGGACATTACAAAGCTATTGTACCACTAACCTTACTGTATGCTTGTGAAACATGGACAACTTATAAACGCCATCTCCAACTCCTCAAGAGATTCCATCAATGGTGTCTCCAAAAAATTCTACATATCACTTGGGAAGACAGGCGAACTAATGCCAGTGTACTGGAAGAAGCAAATATCACCAGTGTCGAAGAGATGATTCGTCAACATCAACTTTGTTAGACTGGTCATGTTGTTCAGATGCTTGACTATTGTCTTTGAAAGCAACTACTCTATTCTGAACTTAAAAATGGAAAGCGTAATTCTGGTGGCCAACAAAAGAGGTTTAAAGACTCTCTCAAGGCAAAACTAAAAAAAAAGTAGTATAAACACTGACAATTGGGAAACACTGGCCTGAGAGTAATCCAATTGAAGAACAGCCTTTATCAAAGGCATCATGGACTTTGAAGACGCTTGAACTCAGGACAAAAGGGAGAAATGTGCTAAGAGGAAGGCACATTTGGCAAACCCTCACCATGATCCCCACTGTGGAAGAATGTGTGGATCCAGAATTGGCCTCCACAGTCACTTACGGACTCACTGTTAAGACCATGTTCATGGAAGACAATCTTACTCGGCTATGAGTGATCACCAAAAAAGAAGAAGACTCAAAATGGAAGGAACTGCTGCTGCTGCTGCTGCTGCTGGCATCAGCCTATAGCCACATCTTGTCTGTTCTGTCAGGTTTACATACACTGCAAGCACGGTACCTGTGGTGTCTGTGTGAATAGCAATTGCACATAGGACAAGCAAAAAGTAACACATATTCCTTTCAGGGATGCTGGTACATGCACCCCCTCACTTTGCCATATAAATGCTTATTGCAGAGTGATCTCTCTACACAGAGTCTACATGCACAAATCTCCACAACAACAACAACACTAGAGCTGGATACAGTGGATTCCACTAAGTCTGAACAAGGATTTCTGCCAACCACCCTCCAGGTTTTTGGCCATAGTGAAGACAGCTATGTCGATGCAACCCTAAGTCTACACCTTAAAGATACACAAATCTTACTGCTGACACGGGTGGTGGGATGGGGAATAATGTCGACAAGAAGCAACAAGAGAAAATACAAAACTGGCCTGCTCATTCTAGTAACTTGATGTAAGAGAATTGGGGCCAAATTAAGTTACAGAAATCACGTGCCACTTCATTAATATCCGTTAATTTCATCCAGGGGCTGCTACAGCTGGCAAGAAATCAAGCGGTGGTCATATTGGGAAAGAACACAGCATTTCTATTCATAGACTCCTCAGATCCAGTGCAGACCAGCAATAGTCACTTTGATATAATTCAGAATGCCATTCTGAATGAAAACAGAGACTACAACCATCTGTTTGCTTTGTATGCTTTTGTAAAGCAGAAGCAAACAAGCGTATTTTGAGAAAACAGGACCAAATGCTGGGCAACGTACATGGCAGTTCAGGAGACATGGGAAATCAGGATAGCAGACTACAGAAAGAACACCAGGACAAACAAAAATATACATTAAGCATGAGCAGTCTTGTAGAGAGAGCGTGAAGGACTGCGATCTGATTGAAGACAAATGTGCATTAGTCCACATGAGTAAGTGGATTGGCAGTAGCACGACTACATATGAAAAACTGGGCAAAAGACCGAAGTCCCCACCCTCAGTAGTTGGGACGGGGGCCCCGTTCGCTTCCTATGGGCCCGTGACTGCGCTGCATGAGCATTTCTCTCTCATAGCACCACCATTGCATGTTCTACCAAGGGCTACATAACCATGAGACGTGGGTGGCGCTGTGGTCTAATCCACTGAGCCTCTTGGGCTTGCCGATCAGAAGGTCGGTGGTTCGAATCCCCGTGACAGGGTGAGCACCCGTTGCTCGGTCTCTGCTCCTGCCAACCTAGCAGTTCAAAAGCATGCCAAAAAGTGCAAGTAGATCAATAGATACTGCTCCGGTGGGAAGGTAAACGGCATTTCCGTGCGCTGCTCTGGTTTCGCCAGAAGCGGCTTAGTCATGCTGGCCACATGACCTGGAAAAACTGACTGTGGACAAACGTTGGCTCCCTCGGCCTCTAAAGAGAGATGAGCGCCACAACCCCAGTCGTTTGCGACAGGACTTAACTGTCAGGGGTCCTTTACCTTTTTTACATAACTAGATTTCTGTTTGAAAATTCTTATATTAAAGGCTAATAACAGCAAAAGTTTAGCAAGCCTGGCAACATGGTTCTTAAATATAAAGTAACATATAAAACGAGCATCTTTCTAACCATGACATAGGTTGGGAAAGTTGTTTGGACAGAGTTGATGTGCACCTGGACTTTCAAGAAACTCTTGATAAAGTCCCTCATCAAAGACTCCCCAGTAAGCTTAGCTACCTTGGGATAGCAAGACAGATCCCTTTAGGAATCAAAAACAGGACGCAGAGTGTTGGAACAAACCAGTGGCTCCCAAACTTTTTTGGGTCACTGCTCCCTTGGTTCCACAAACTCATCCCCAGTGCCCCTTTGCTCTATAAAAAAAAGTATTATTCATAAGAGTGGTTTGAATGACTCACTAGGAAGATAAGAACACAAAACAGTAACAATTAAAGGCACATCTATTCAAAATCCAGTTAAAACTATTTAGTTTAATCAATTTAACAAAATGGATGAACTTGATCTGGCGATACCAGCTTTTCAAAGTCTGATAGTCCTTTACGCCTCCAATGGCCCCTTCCATCTGCTTGCCTCTTAGCACCCCTCCGAGGGAGTCCCACTGCCCCCCAAAGGGCCGCACCACCCACTTTGGGAACCACTGAAATAAACGGACTGTTCTAATAAAGGAGGATCCCCAAAGAGTTGGGTCCCCTAAGGGACTGATGCTTTTTAATTCGTTTCTAAATTATCCGGAGCTAGGAGTGAGCAGGGAGAAGGCCAGCTTTGCTGATGACTCCAAGTTGTTCAGGGAACAAAAAGGGGATTTGTGAGGGGCTCCCCAAGGATATACTCACACTGGGTATTACATTAATGGACATTGAAATGGCAAATGCAGTTTAATGTAAACAACTGTGAAGAATGCATACTGGAGCAAAAAAAAAAAACAAAATTAAAAAAAAACCCTTATCCTCACCTGTACTTTAATAGGGATGAATTTAGGACCATGGTGGGTAACTCAATGAAAATGCCAGCCAAGTGGGAAAAACGTGAATTCCATGTGAGGGGTCATTCGGAAAGGGATTTATAATAAAACAGCCACTGACAGAATGCCGCTGTACAAATCTGCAGCGTGGCCACACTTGGAAAACTTTGTACAGTGGTACCTTGGGTTACAGACGTTTCAGGTTACAGACTCTGCTAACCAATAATAGTACCTCAGGTTAAACTTTGCTTCAGGATGAGAACAGAAATCGCGTGGTGGTGGCATGGCGGCAGCGGGAGGCCCCATTAGCTAAAATGGTACCTCAGGTTAAGAACGGACCTCCAGAATGAATTAAGTTCATCACCAGATGTACCACTGTACAGTACTTGCCATACAACAGTCATGACAGCTGTACTGGAAGTAGTGAACATCTGAAAACCATTTACTAGGGTGTGCAAGTTTAGAGAATGCTCTTGTGCTCAGGTCCTTCTTGTGCACTACCCATAGGCATGGCCACTGTGAGAACCAGATGCTGGACTAGATGGGCCTTTGGTCTGATCCAGCAAAGCTATTATGTTTTTATGGTGCAGAAGTACAATGGAGGGAGGGAACACCAGCATTGCTTGTCTGGGACTACACCAGGTGTTTAGACACCTTGCATCTAAGCTGGGCTCTAGGAACCCTAATGTCCATGTAGATACATGTTCGAAGGAGATTTTAGTCATGTGTGCCCATAAAACCCCAACTAGCTTGTCCCACTGCTTCAGTATGAGGCAGCTGCATTTTCCCAATAGTTTTCAGCTCAGCTTTGTTTACTGAGAGCAGCAGAACAATTGGAGCATTTTTCTTTTCCTACCAATAGAATCTTGCCTAGACTTAAAGAGCTATGGTTCAGATGCAAAGCGCTAATTCTAAGACACAACAGGAATGTTTTGCTTCTTTTGTTTACTCTTATCATTTCCTTGTATCCCTTCTTGCCACCTGTTTCCAAGGCTGGATGGTGGAGTGCAACTGAACAATACAATTAAAAAACCAAGCAAGGCAATAATTTTTTTTTATGGAAGATGAAAAACTTTTTTTAAATAACAAACAAAATAAAATAAATAAAACTGCAGAGAGCAAAAAGCTGCTTTCTTTCCTTCCCATATGCCTTACTGGGTTTAGCAGGGGCTTAGTCTTTTTCTTTGCAATATTATATTCCTCCTTAATCAGCTGTGTATAGTGGCACACAATCATATCCTTCAATTGCCATTTGGCAGTTTGGGGCTTTACATCTTCTGTCATCTAATACCTTTTGTATACTTCTGCGACAGAGCAGATTTGCATTGTTGGGAGTTTCCAAACAGTATGTTAAAAAATAATAATCATTGCAATATATGCAATTGTAACTAAGCCCACCTGATCACTACACCCTCGGTGTCTTCCAAGGCTTGTGCTTTATTATGAAGACCTAAGAGCACGAAATTAAAAGACGCCTGCTTCTTGGGAGAAAAGCAATGACAAACCTAGGCAGCATCCTAAAAAGCAGAGACATCACCTTGCCAACAAAGGTCCGTATAGTTAAAGCTATGGTTTTCCCAGTAGTGATGTATGGAAGTGAGAGCTGGACCATCAAGAAGGCTGATCGCCAAAGAATTGATGCTTTTGAATTATGGTGCTGGAGGAGACTCTTGAGAGTCCCGTGGACTGCAAGAAGATCAAACCTCTCCATTCTGAAGGAAATCAGCCCTGAGTGCTCACTGGAAGGACAGATCCTGAAGCTGAGGCTCCAATACTTTGGCCACCTCATGAGAAGAGAAGACTCCCTGGAAAAGACCCTGATGTTGGGAAAGATGGAGGCTACAAGGAGAAGGGGACGACAGAGGATGGGATGGTTGGACAGTGTTCTTGAAGCTACCAGCATGAGTTTGACCAAACTGTGGGAGGCAGTGGAAGACAGGAGTGCCTGGCGTGCTCTGGTCCATGGGGTCACGAAGAGTCGGACACAACTAAACGATTAAACAACAACAAGAGCAATGCCCAAAGCCCAAGCCTACCTACCACCCCATGTCAACTTAGAATGCACCCAAAAACATGCCCCAGAATTCTCTGCAGTCTGCAGGTATTGAAGAACAGATGTCCAGGGGTCTACAGCAAAAAGATCAACATGACAAGATTTTATAACCATTGCATTACAATTTGGGTTGCCAATCCAGCATCTGCAAAGGTTTTCATTGGTGTCCCAGGCAGGTATCCTAAACTCTGAGGTTTCTTTTTTTCTTTTAAAGTAAATCTCTAGCCCTCCTAGAAAGACAGTTATGGGGCAAAATATGCAAGATACCTTCTAAATGATTTGTGTTAAATGAGAGTGAGTGTGGCCACCTTGTATACCAAGGAATGCTCTGTGCTGCTGTTAGACTGCAACAGTACCAATCTTTGTGTGTTTGAAATCAATATTGCATCATCTCTACAATCCAGAATAGCAGAACATAGATAAGGTTGCCAGGGGTGGCTGCCTCTTAATTTTGTGTTATGCCATGCCCTCACACAGCACCTGTTTCTTGACTGGTGCTCTAGTACTCCCAGCATTTGAAATGTGTCCACTAGTCCAAAAAGCCCCTGCACTTCAAATCCATTGCACCCATATTCGATCCACACATCACCACAGCAGCAGCTTTCCCCATGGTCAGTCTGGATGGCATCTTCACAGCAGGGAGAATCTGCTTGGAAAGGAACCATGTTGTGAACCACACGCATGAGGTTCCCTTACCTAGACACTGAGGTTGTAATCTAACATTAATCCCATTGAAATTAATGGACATAAGTAACTTGGCTAGGCAGTGGAAGACAGGAGTGCCTGGCGTGCTCTGGTCCATGGGGTCACGAAGAGTCGGACACGACTAAACGACTAAACAACAACAAAGTAACTTGGCTACATTCGTTTCAGGGGGTCTGCTCTGAACAGAACTTAAGCTGGCTGCAACCCACTGCCATGGAATAACAAGTTATCTCAGCCAAGGCCTCACCTGCATCAGGTGTGTGTTAGCTGCTCCTGTTGTCACATTATCACTCACCCTGTTATGCTATATGACGATGTTACATGGGCACAACAGTTATTGACCCAACGGCCCAGAGATTTGTTTCTGCAAAGGAACAGACGCCCCCAGAGTTCCAACTCTGTGCTGCTGCCGACAATGCTGTAGACAATTCCTTTGCTTTTTAAAAATGTCTACACCATCCCCTTTTGGTATGCCTGCAGCTTTTCCTGCTTAAATGCTTTGAGGAGTATTGGGAAACAACCATTGGCTGCAGAGAGCTTGGAGGGCATTACGATAAAGGCAGCATAAAGCAGGAGGGAGTGTGTGAGGGGTTACGCCCGTCTTCACTTCTTTTTGTATTTTTTATTGAAGATTTATTGGTTTACAAAAGTATGTGCAATGTCTCCTTCTTCAAGTTACATTTCCTACAGATCTGTTAAGACATTAGTGTTACATTAGGAAGAAAACGGGGGAAGAGGTGGAGGGGGGAATGGTGAGTGGGGTCAGGTGGCAATGTTTCTATTTTACTTAATAAAATGGGGGTTTATGTCAGCATCGCTTGTGCAGGTTCTCTTTGCTATTCGCTTGTGTTCCTTTGGTCGTGAGAGAGGTTGGGGTTGGCCTAGGGTGTGGTTGGTTGGTTGTGATTGGCTGTGTGAGTGGGGTGGGTGCGTGTTTTTGGATCAGGTTAGCCATATTGATTCGTATGCTGTTGGTGGATTCTTGTCGTTGTCTTGTTGGGCTGTGTATGTGATAAAGGGGAGCCATACCTGGGTGAAAGCGTCTTCTTCCATTTGTCCCTGTGTCAGTTTCAGTTTATTGGTTAATTTTTCTAGCAGGGCTGTTTCCCATACTATCTGGTACCATTCGTCCATGCTTACTCCTGACAGGTCTCTCCAGTGTCTGGTTATGATGTTTCTGGCTGCCGAGAGTCGGTGGGTTATCAGTTCTTTGTGATGTGAGTGGGCATTATTGTCTTGGAAGATGTTTAGTAGGGCCAGTTCTGGGGTGATTACTAATACTTGCTTAGTTACTTTGCATGCAGTGGTACCTCGGGTTATAGACGCTTCAGGTTACAGACTCCGCTAACCCAGAAATAGTACCTTGGGTTAAGAACTTTGCTTCAGGGTGAGAACAGAAATCGCGTGGCGGCAGCGCGGGAGGCCCCATTAGCTAAAGTGGTACCTCAGGTAAAGAACAGTTTCAGGTTAAGAACGGACCTCCAGAACGAATAAAGTTCTTAACCCGAGGTACCACTGTATTTCTCTTATGGCTGTTGTCCAGAATAATTGGATTTTGGGGCCTGTCTTCACTTCTAAGGTGGGAAGTTCCTTGCCTCTTCAGCTTTATTCTTGAGACTTTCAAATAGCTTGGGGTTCTCAGGACCCCTTAGTAAAGTAAGGCCTAGGGGTAGGGGATTTTTTTAAAAAAGTGATTTTTATTTTAGAACAGTAGCTCACACATATGTATGCAAAATGCCTTATTAGTGACTTTTAGATGCAATATTTTGTCAGATTAGCATTTTCTTTCTTATGATCTACGGCTTAAACTGGCACAGCTGGCGTGATCAGCAGCATGTGTACAAAGAGCAGAAACTGTGGGACGCCCACTGCCAGTGTACTTTGCATTTGGCTGGATTCCTCGGATCCTGCTTGTGACTTCCATTTTCATGGAATTAGGGCAGAATCTCGTATTATTATTATTATGCTGGGCAAAAGGCTGCCCTCGAAAACATATTCTCCAATTCATTATCACTTACCTCTTGTCATGATGTCTGCACATTGTGTATTTCCCTACCCTGTCTCCGCATCGTTTGCTGCTTCTATGTTTTCTTTTGTTCTTCAGCCTCCCTTCCTGTTGTGTGTTTCCTTCCCTATCCTATGCAATATGCTCTCTGGAGCCTACACACTGAAGAGTGATACAGTGGTACCTTGGTTCTCAAACTTAATCCGTTCCGGAAGTCCGTTCCAAAACCAAAGCGTTCCAAAACCAAGGCACACTTTCCCATACAAAGTAATGCAAAACGGATTAATCCGTTCCATACTTTTAAAAACAACCCCCAAAACAGCAATTTAACATGAATTTTGCTATCTAACGAGACCATTGATCCATAAAATGAAAGCAATAATCAATGTACTGTACTATAAAATAATTAAAAGAGTATTGTAGATGATAAAAATTAAAATTAATTTCTTTTCTTACCTGCACTGATGATAGTCATTGTTTGGATGGGGAGCTTTTATCCATTTCCGCAGTCACACAATCAATCAATCAATCAATCAGTAGCTGATTGGATCCACACAGTAACAAAAACAAATTAACTGAAAAACCCTCAAAACAAAAAATGCAAAATAAATAGCAAAAACAAAAGCACCAAATATAAGCTCCAAATATCACCTCAAAACATTGCAATCGGAAATGGAAGGCTTGAATTACAATGGGGGGGGATGCAAATTAGTAGCGCAACAGGAAACAAGGGGTATGCAAATTAGCAGTGCAACAGGAAACACGGAAAAGGAAGGCTTGAATTACAATGGGGGGGGACACAAATTAGCAGCGCAACAGGAAACACGGGGGGACTCAAAACGGAGCATGTTCAGCTTCCAAAAAAAAGTTCGAAAACCGGAACACCTACTTCCAGTTTTGCAGCGTTCGGGTTGCAAGTTGTTCATGAACTAAGCTGTTCAAAAACCGAGGTACCACTGTGATGGCAACCCATCTGCTATCACACTGGTTGCATTTCTGGGCCCAATTTAAAGTCTCAAATGGTTTGGACCAGGTTATCTGCACCTGTAATTAACCTGCCCGGTCCTTCAGATCAGTCACAGAGGCTCAGCTCACAGTCCTGCCATCAGAGTGAATTAATCTGGAGGGCAGAAGAGACAGACTCTTTTCAGTGGTGGTCCTTACTTGCTGATGCTGGTCTGGACTTCTAGGCTGGAAACCTATACAGACTTACCTGGATAAAAGTCCCTTTGAACACAAAGTAGGGCACCACATTGCCTACCCTTGTTCAGGAGCATCCCTTGCCACAACGACACATGGGAATTATATTTTGGGCAGCAGGATCATTGGTGAAAGATGGGCTTTCTCACACACCACCCCACTGCTGAGGTACAGCCTCTGTTTAGCCTTATGGAAGCCAAGGGACACAGCACATTTCAAATCTGCATTTACATACGAAGGAGATATCTGGGTCTTTTTTGGGGGGGGGAAGCAGAAATCAAGGCCCCATATTGGTCTGAATTAAACTGGATCTTGCCCAAAGTGGACCAAGGTGAACCGACCAGCTATCCAAAGCAATTCCCCCCTCCCCTCTAATATAAAGTTCAACTAGGTGACCTTGGGCCGATCGTTGTCTCTCAGCCTAACCTACTTTGCAGGGCTGTTGTATGAATACCATGGTGGGAGGGATGAACTCCATCTTGGGCACCTTGGCAGGAAAGGTGGGATATAAATGTAAGAAATAAATACTAGATAATGGTCAAGTCACATCCCTAATCTAGCCAAAACAGAATTTCATTGGGAGCTGCTCTTTTTTTTTGAAATTATATTGTGGGCAGCTATGACTTTATAACTGCTGCCAAGTAAATACTTGAGAAGCTCCCCCGAATTTATTTGGCTGAGCAGATCTACAAGCATGGCTTGACAGGATCACCTTTACTGCTAATTCCATTTCATTAGCTTGTCACAAACATTTGTTCAAGCAATTACTTTTAGTTAACTAGAACATCTGTGGAAGCCGAATGTTGTGCCAAGGCCTATTTGACTGTCTCAAGGCATAATTCCTCATAAGTGCATAAGAACCACATCAAGCCAAACACACCCTTGTGCCAACATAGTGCTTTGAACTGTGACTACTAACTACTTTGCACTTGTGTTGACAATTGTCCAGCACAGATGCAAATTTGCACCAAAGGCAGCATTTTTACAGACATTCTACATACACCAGAATTCTGCTTACGTAAACTAATTTGCACCACTTCTCGGCAACATAAACAAGCGGCAAGGCATTAATTTTGCAAGTGTCAGACATATTTTGCAACTGTTATCAGCAAACAATTTACATAAGCTTTCCTGTTGTCCATTTCTGCTTCACATCGTCTGGTCAGAGATGTTCTGATCAAGGCACGGTAAGGAAGCCAAACAAGTGACAGTTCAAATGGCTAATTGCGACCCAGCAATTATTAAAAGCAAATGATTTTCATGAGAAAGCAACTATAGAGAAACAGGCAAGTCCCTCCCATCCATGCACAGAAAAACAAGCACTTGAAAAGCTTTTGTGGATATCCAAAGTAGGAGAATTGAAGAGTCCAAATGGCAGAAGGCACAAGCCACTTCAGGAAGCCACATTCTCAAGGAAGTTAGATGAAAGATGAAGACCTTGTATATGCTGCTTAATGTATTCCATGAGTGGGCTCCCAGGTAGCAAAAAAGTAAAAGGTTTTTGCCTTTCCTCTGGTCAATTTCATATTGAACATTGTTTTTTTCTGCCAGCGCAATATGCAAAGGTCTATGCAGTGATTGATCAAAAATAATATAGAAAATTGTTAATGGCCAATTCCTAGTTTTAAATGTCCTTCATAAGCATCCCATTAAGCATTCCAAACCTGCAGTTTGCACCCTGATTCTAAAGGGATGTACTGAATGATATATTATGGCTGCAATCCTATACATACTTACCTGGGAGTAAGCCACTTGATCTCACTGAGGCTTATTTGCATAGGATGTCACTGTAAAGGCACTATTTGCTAGCACAACCAATACAGTTTAATATGTGACGTAATTAAGGGTGTTCTGTCTCATCAAAGTTGCATGTCAGCTCTGGGATGCCTCATGGAAAGTGAGTAATGGAATAAATAAATTATGTCAGCATGGATTCATGAGTGCAAGTGTGGTGTAATGGTCAGAAGGGTCAGACTGGCAGAGGTAAACCTAAGGGTTGGTGAAACCAGCCTCTGTCGGGGGGCCCAGGCCCAGGGATATGTGCAAAAATCTCCTATCAGCAGTGTTAGAAACTCAGGTATATAAGCTAAGCACCAAATGGCTCCTTAAACCAGGGTTAGTCGCCAAAATGGAATGTCTAGTTGCCATTTGGGGAACAGGCGGTTCAAAAGTCGTATTTTTTGATGTGGAATTTTGGTTCCTGAAATTTGTTGTGACTGTGCAGATAAAATATAACTAACAGAATTCTGCAAGATGTGTTGCTGGTGTGTGAAAGCAGGCCAGATCCAAGGATTCCCAGGCGTTCACCTCCAGATGGTTGAGATGCCACATGTCAACCTGGTACCTGGGCATCTTCACTTGGTCACAAGTGGCCAAGGGTGCAAGGGACCCTAGTTAGGCCTTTGTAGACTGGGGATACCCAAGTTCAAATCACTACTCAACCATGAAATTCATTGTGTGACCTTCAGCCAGCCATCCCATCTCAGCTTAAAGTACCATACAGGGTAGCTGTGAGGATGTTATTCAAAACACAGGGGTCAAAACATAGGTACTGCTTTGAGCTCCTTAGAGGAATGGCGGGATATATAAGAAACAAATAAACAACAGGTTTGCATGTTGTTTAGGAACCCATTTCCTGATGGTGACAGTCTCGACAGCAGTGCTGCAGTGGGGAACTTGATGTTGCTGGAATACAAGTCCCATCATCATAATTTTATTCATTTCAAGACTGCAAACTCATGTAAAAAAACATATATCTGCAGTGTACAAAATCCCAACAGAAACAAACAAACAATTAAATGAAAGCAAAAATACAAGAAAGAAAACGAAGTATAGAAGGGGTCACCTGACAAGAAGATTATAAAAACAGTAAATCATTTTCATAAGAAAGCCTGCCGAAATAGCCAATAGTCTGAAGTTGGCACCTAAAACTCATTGCAGCTTGATTTCACTAGGCAGGGAGTTTCATAACTCTGGTGCCACGCAAACTAAAAGCACAATTTCTTCTTGAGGAAAGTGACGCTGGCAGGCACAGGCAGACTTATCTCAGTCACAAAGATCAGGCAGAGGTATAAGAAATGAAGCGACATTTTAAGTACAAAGGCCCCAGACTGTTTAGGACTTTACAGAGCAGTCCAAATATCCTTAGTGTCAAGCTGAGGGTTGGTGGTGGTGGACTGAGCAAGGGAGACCTCTTGCCCATATCTGCCATCTAAGCTGGCCTCAGCTTCACTCAGCTCACCAAAGGAGTGGAAGCGCTGGCTGGTGGTAGGTTACCTAGCAGAGGCCAGGGGGAGTCCCTTAAATGGGGCATCCTAAAGGTGGAGAGGGGCTGGACTTTAAAGATAGCTTGGTAGCCTACTGTTACCCAGTGGGCGGATGAGGTTTGAGAAGGAAATTCAGAACTCCAAGCTTTTTCTTAGCACTTTTTTAGACCTTGCCTATGAGGTAGATTGTTTGGTCAAGAGATGTCAGGATCCCTAAATCTGCTTGACCTAAACTCCAAGATGGAACGCCTTGAAAACATCTCTTAAGAGGATGGTAGCCAGTGCCCAGTAGCTACCAGGCCACAGAAGGCCAAATCCAACATCATCCAGAGCAGGCACCCCCAAACTCGGCCCTCCAGCTGTTTTGGGACTACAACTCCCATCATCCCTAGCTAACAGGACCAGTGGTCAGGGATGATGGGAATTGCAGTCCCAAAACAGCTGGAGGGCCGAGTTTCGGGATGCCTGATCCAGAGGACCAAAAGTTCCTCACCCCTTGGTAAGGTTACATGAATGTATACTGTCAACACCTACTTATTTTAGGGTTATTTTAGCTCTGGCTTAAAAATAATTTTTTCCCGGGCTAGGAGCACAGTTTATACATGAGCTGCTTTTCAACTGTAGATGCTTCTTAGGTGGTTTGACATAAAATGTAAAGGGGGGGGGGGGAAGAGGAACAAAATCTAATATTTAGCCTAGCTAATATTAGGGAGGAATCACAACTGCAGGTTTGTTTTGTGAAGATTTTGCAGCGTGACTAGATGCGAGAATTTAAGAACACAAGAAGAACCTGCTGGATCAGGCCAATGCTGGATCAGGTCTAATTCTGCATCCCGCTGTCACAGTGGCCAAGCAGATGCATGTGGGAAAACCCACTATCAGGACCTTTGCGCAAGAGCACTCCCTGCTCCTGTTTTTTCCAGCAATTGGTATTCAGAAGCATTAGGCAATACACAACCATCATGGCTAAAATGTGGCTCTTAAATGTAAACATCGCATTCTTAAATACACTTCTGTTAGAGGAGCCATGCTGATTTAGCTGTGTCAAGTTTGCTAGAAAACCTGGGAAGCAGCCTGAAGCCCAGAACAATCTGCCCCAAGGACTGCACAGGCCCCAAACACCCGTATTTAGTCCCAAACTAGCTGGTAATTAATGCTATAAGTTAGCATTAAGTCTACTCAGTCAGGGTTCAGATTGGCTGGGGAGGAGACAATGAAGAAAGCATGTTAGATCTCAATATGTTTGGAGATACCATGGACAGCAGCTACTTCTACCTTCTCCTAAAACAGTGTTTCCCAAACTTGAGTCTCCAGCTGTTTTTGGACTACAACACCCATCAACCATAGCTAGCAGGACCAGTGGTCAGGGATGATGGGAGTTGTAGTTCAAAAACAGCTGGAGACCCAAATTTGGGAAACACTTGTCCGGAAATATCCTTCAAGAGGACACGGCGCCTTTGAGACAGCAGAATGCATCTTTGGCTGAGGAGAAAGGATGGACCTGTATTTCACTACATTCATAGTAATACTAATTTGAATGAAACATCTGAACGCATGTTTTCTTTGGTTTGCTGGTCAGATTTTTGGTAGCCTGTTGGACTGACGGAAGTATCTCATCTGGCAGGTTGGATCCTTGGCCCTTAGAGCAAATGTCTTACTGCTCAAGTTTACTCATAAAGTAGATATGTTTAGTGGAATAGACGGCAGTGGCAAGTGGATTTTTCTTAGTTATTAAGAGAAACACCACTGCCAAATTATAAGTAAAAATCATTTATCAGCAGCCCTCTAAGTTTCTTATTTCCATCTTTGGGAACTCAGTACTAGACAGGCTAGGGAACAGGCTACTAATATCCAGGTGTAGCTATAGCTGAGGCTTTGTAGCACTAACTAGAGCAAATCAACCCCAACAGAAAGGAAATATGATTATTTAAATTTTAACATCTAAGGAAAACCAACCAGGTTGGGCATTTGAAAACAGAGACCATTCTATAATGCTGTTATATCATCTTTTTTACTAAAACATTTGGGAATCCTCTGGTTAATTTTTTTTTATGCAACAGTTTTCAAACCGATATTTTATAAATGAGGATAAGAAGCACTTAAACAGAAAATGTCAGTTGGCCTGAAATGAACTTGCATTTCCTGCTGTTATCCAGGTCAATATCAGTTTATCATGCAGTCTGAGAAATGTTCAGCCGTTAAGCAGTATTTTTATCTTTTAGATGGATCTGCAGGTGAAAATAAGTGCATGGCAGAATCCTAAGTATACATACTTAGAAGCAAAGTCCCATTGAAATCAATGAGTCTTGGTTCTGAGAAACATGGCTAGGACCAGGCTGCAAAACTAACAACCCCGTACACAGAAATAAAATGGATTTGCAGGAAGTCATTACCAAATCCATAAATCAGGTTACAATCCTTTACTGACATACCCATGAGTATGCCCCAGTTAACTCAATGGGACTTACTTCTGAGAAGGCACACATAGAATTGCAGCGTTAAAAATAATAATCTAGTGTTTGCCAAATCTGAATTGCAAATAAGACATTTCTGAAATTGAATGAAGTCTAACTTGTTTAGATGTTTGTGGAGACTGAATTTCTACTGTTGATGTCATATTTACCCATTACTGGGGAAAAATATTGTGACCAAAAAACAAAACACCACACACCATATGACCTTAAAAGAGTCAGGCGCCATTTGGTGATTAGATTACTGTATATATATGAGTTTCTAACACAGAGCCTGTCTGATGCTGTTTCACTAGAACCTGTACCCTGACTCTGTACAATCTGTTGGCTGCTATTGAGTGACTGCAGCTGAAGCTTAGAACTGGTTTTGTGTCCTGGCTGTTTCCAACCTGGCAAGACCCAGGACAAAGCTGACTCCCATTGGATAACTTCTCATTTTACCATAAAGGCATGAATTCACAGAAACGACGCCACATTTTCCATTTCACTCAACAGTCAAAAGTCTGGTTCCTTGAGATTCGATCATATCCGGTCAAAATCTCTCTTCCTCCCTCTCCAGACTTGAATTTCAAGTTATCTTCCAGCTGTGTGATTTCACTGAAATTTGGGACTGGCGGGGGGGTTAAGAAATGGCACCTGCCAACTGTGAAAACAATGAGCCAAACTCAAATTCCCTTGAATCTGGATATCGCAGATAACGACTGGCCCTAGCACCAGCATTCCTCATCGCCAGGTGCTCTCCACTTCCATTGCCTGCCCTCTCCCAGAACTTATCCCAGCAATGGTGATGTGGCCTCAGAGAGGGTAGTGGAGGGTTTCTGTAGAAGCAGAGGGTCTCTTCAAGACTTGGGTGCTCCTTAGGAGCATCAATTGCAACTGTGGGAGCTGGGAAATAGAGTCTGGTAGTTGTTTTCTCCTTTGACATCTGATGGGAGGGTGTTCCACAGGGCGGGTGCCACTACCGAGAAGGCTCTCCGTCTGCTTCCCTGTAATTTTGCTTCTCGCAGTGTGGGAACCACCAGAAGGCCCTTGGTGCTGGACCACAGTGTCCAGGCAGAATGATGGGGGTGGAGACGCTCCTTCAGGTACACAAGAAACTCCCAGACTCCAGAGTCACGACTGATGCACTGCAAGTGTGCACAGGCAGCGGCGGAGCATATGCCCGCGCTGCCCGGGGCAGGGGCACTCCCAAGTGGGCGGGGCGTGGAGGGTGCCCTCCCAGGCGCAGGATAGCCGCTCGGGTGCACGGAGTGGCATGCGCACCCTGCAGCCAAGCGTGGAGCGAGCCACCCATAGGGGCGGAGCGAGCCGCCAATGGTGGACATTTGGCGTGCCACCTGTGTGCGACTCCAAAGCCTCTCCCAGCTGTCAAAATGAAGGGGGAAGGGGAAATGCTATCAGCAAAGCGGTGCAGTTCCCCCTTTCCCCCGATGGCTTAGGGTAGGCTTGGGAGTTGCGGGCGGGTGTCGCGCCAAATGTCACCCCCCCCTCAGCGAAGACACCCGGGGCAGTCCACTCCCACTGCACCCCCTTCCTCCACCCATGTGCTCAGGTCTTATAAATTATCTCTCCACTGCTTAATCACCCCACACCACCCTCCCTCATTGTTGACAGGGTACGACTGGGGAGAGGAGGGTACTAACAGGGAGAGTTGGGGGGAAATTCCTTTGGGGTAGGTCTTCCTGAGTTTTCACCAGAAGTGCAAGGGAAAACCGGGCTACTTAAGAAGGTAAGCATGCAGAAATACACCCATCTCTACTTTAAATCAAAACTTGTATATATATAGAATGCAGCATTCTTGAATAAATCACAAGCTTTCGCTTTTATGCAGCCTGAATAATCATTTCTCCTGTAGACTAAGGCTACTACCCTATTGCATGCTTCCTTAGGTATAAAGTTCAGCTGAAGTAAATGTCGCTTCTGAATAAATAAGCTCAGGAATCAATGATGCCTCTAAATCACTGCAGAAAAACACACAGCATGAATAGCGCTTTAGAAGCCCAGCTTAGCCTCCTCCCGAAATGAACGAAGGTCTCTGAACTATTCCTAGCTTTGTTTGTGCTACTGTGTTACCCGTCTGTCATTTAGAATAAGCTGGGGAACCTGGCTTGCAAAGTTTGTGTGTGCTAAGTTGCAACGACTGAATTAGGTGCACCGAAGCTGATATGGCAAGTGCGTTCGCGTGGAAAGGAAAGCTGCCCCCCCCCCCCAGCGCACTCCACTCCATGAGCTAAAGTCAAGTGAAAAGTCAACAGCTTTCCCTTCTAAGCTTCTCTCTTATCTGTCATCCCTCTCTTAACAGGGGAGAAATATTAAGGGCTGCTGGGGTGTGGCGTCTCCTCAAGAAGGAACCCTTGCACGCAGTATGGATGGATATGTGTCGTATTTCCAGAGAGTCAGGTGCTTGGCTTGTGCATCTGGCTAGCAGATGCTGCTTCTGTGAGGCTTGCACGGGTTGTCAATGCTGTATTTCCTCAACATGCCATGTGTTTCCTTGTAAGAAGCATCTCCTGACCATCCGGGGCTTATCTCTGTGCAAGCAAACCTGGAGAGCCTCATTGCAAGGTTTTTGAGATTCCAGGCTTCTCCACTCTGTGTTATAAGTCAATGGTGGTGGCATCTAGGAGTAGTAGGCACCGCTGGGTGGCTGCTGAAGGCTCCAGGTTCTCAAGAGAACCCAACTTGTGTTGGCCGCTGGACCAGCTGTCCCTGGGAAATATGGGACCCAAAGGGTGGTGGTGATGGCGGTGGGGAAGAGTCTCTGTGCCAACTGCAGCAGCAACGCACACCCTCTTCCCCATTTCCTTCTCCTCCTGCTCAGATTCAGGTGGCAGGTTTCTGCTGTTCACGTGCTCATCATAGGAGCCAACTCCTAGGGGTCGAGGTCCCATCAGTCCCTCTGATATACAGTGGTAGCTCGGGTTAAGAACTTAATTCGTTCTGGAGGTCCGTTCTTAACCTGAAACTGTTCTTAACCTGATGTACCACTTTAGCTAATGGGGCCTCCTGCTGCTGCTTCATGATTTCTGTTCTCATCCTGAGGTAAAGTTCTTAACCCGAGGTACTATTTCTGGGTTAGCGGAGTTTGTAACCTGAAGCGTCTGTAACCCGAAGTACCAATGTAATATTTGATAAATGTTGTGCATGCGCTACGTTATGTGATTGATTATGCAGGGTGGGACTTACCTGGGCCGTCCATTATTTTATTAAAGTTGGGACCCCAGTGTCCATAAAAGAGGGAAGGATGGAAGGAAGAGCTACGGTTAGCTTCTTCCTCTGGGAAGTACAATGGTATGGATTGGATTTGCCTCAGTGCGCAGAGGGAGCTAAGAGAGCACTGGTGTTGAACATATGATCAAGAGGGGTATGGGCTTTTTCTGCTGCTTGCCCACTTCTGGGCAGCCTAGCAGGGAGCCTGGGAGCCCATAGGGCTGTTCAGAAAGCACACAAAAGCCAAAGAAAAATGTGGCTGCTCTGTCAGTGCCTCTTCCTTGCTCACCCTGCCCTCTCTCTCCATGTTGAAACACAGACAACTGGACCTCCTGGGCACAGCCCCCCACCACACCACGCTTTGCCTAGAGGCAGATTGTGTGGGCATAAAAGGGAGAGGAGCGGTTCATGTCTCACCCTCTTGCCAGCTGACCTGCACTTTCTTGCTCTCTCAGGTTGGTGAGGGCTGATCCAGCGAACCCAACTCTCCCAACTGTGGCACCCAGGGGAGTATGCAATGGTGTAGCCATGACTTCCACTCACTCGTTCATTGGCTGTGGGCAGCCATCTTGCTCACTCACTTGCACCCTCCCTCTGGGCAAGAGGAAGTAGGGACTGGGTCCACCAACACCAAGCTGCACCCCCCCTCCCCATGTTGCTGGGGGAGAGAGAGGGAATAGGGTGAAAAAGCAGAACCAAACCAGCCGCAGTTTCTGCTCCCCTCACACACTATGGGTGGTGCCACAGGGCCCATTCCTCCCCTCTGTGCCACCCAAAGAGAGAGAGAGAGGGTGAGGATGAGAGCCAGCTGCAAAGGACATCTTGCTTCCTCGTCCTCTCACTTTGCCTTCACCGTGTACCTGGGAGAGGCAGAAGTTAGCCCATTCCTCGCTGCTGCCCTGCCCAGAGGGGGTGCTCCTCAGGCAAGTGAGAGGCGCAGCTGTGGCGGCAGCCTCCTCTTCTTCACTCACCCCCCCCCCTTTCTGGGCAGCACAGTCTGGCGGACTGACTCAGAGGCTGGCCCATCCCAACCAACATGCCACTCAGAGGGAGAAGCTGAAGGTGGCAGCTCTGTGAGTGATCGTCTCCATCTGCCCATTGGCTTATTATCTGATCTCTCCTTCTGGGCTTTATAATGGTGGGTGTTGTTGCACCGTGTGTGTGTGAGAGTGTGTGTGTGGCAGTGGGGTGGGGGTGGGTGGGTTTGAAATAGCAAGTTTCTCTCTCTCTGGGCAGTGCCATGGGCCCAATCCTCTCCTGTCCATCATGCAACCCAGAGAGAGACAATGGGCACCTCTCTGCCACCTGCACTTGGCAGGAAGGTGGGGGAATTCGTACTGATTGGAAGGTAGCAGGGAAGACAGGGGACCCCCGAAAGGCATATTGATAAAGAGACCCCCATAACCTGGAACTAGCCCGGCATTAAGTTAAAACGATTGTTTTGTATTTATTTACTCTCATCTTTAAAACATCGACCTGTTAAAGAAAACGGGCATCTTAAGAAAGCCCCGTTGTAAGTCCCAGATATGTACTCTAGAAGGGCGGGAGGAACCGCTCTCCGTCTAGTTCACAGGCACGCATGTACAAATAAAGTGACAGTTCTGCTTTCACAACCCCAGAAAATAGTGCTACCGGAATACTTTCCTCCTCCCCGCCCCCGCCACACACACACACACAGGCACTTTCCCCCTCGAAAAACCCCGATCTCCTCCTCCTGCCTTTCTTTCCCTCCCCGTGTGAGCTGAAGTGCCCCAGGAAAGGGTAACGACTCGGCAGCGCTGGGTTGGAGAGAAGCAGACACCCAGGGCTAAGCATCACCTCCCTATGTCCGGTTCCCATAGCAATCAGAGAGACACCGGTTGCCAAGGCAACAACATCCTCCCTCCCAGACAGTATCAGATCAGAGGTACCAACTCGGCTGCGGCCGGCTGCATCTGGAGGGGAGGGTGTGTGGAGAGGAGGGTGTGTACTAGGGCGCGCGGCGTCGGGGGGGGGGGGAGAAGGGAAGATAGAAAGAGGAGAAGGATGTGGCTGGGGAACTGCCGGCACCAAACCCTCGCCTTGCAAACGGCGAACGCTCCCAGGAACCGTCCGCACAGCCTCCTGTTTCGAGTGAAAGCGTTCCATTGTTTCTCGCCCGCCACTCCAAGCCGCGGAAGTTGGACACTTTCCCCGAATCTTTTCTTTGTTTCGCGACGCCTGCTCTTTCCCAGCGACGCGCGCTCGCGCGCTCGCGCACGCACACCAGCAGCCGAGAGCCCTCTCCACCCTCCGTCCACCACGCCCCACACAGCTCAAGCCTTCCCAACCCCGGCTTGCTACCTTCAATACAGCAGATCCTCCAGAGCCCGGAGTGGGTGAGGTCCCCCTTGAGTTTCTTGGGTTGGCTTGGCGACGTCTCGTCCGTGGTGATGTTGGTCCCGTTGCAGATGTTGGCGCTCGAGTACAGCCAGTAGTCGGTGCCGATGGCGATGGTCATGAGGCTGAAGGCGGCGAAGGCACCCACCGTGGTCAGCAGCAACTGGACCCCACGGTCGCACCACACCATGGTGCTTCATACTCCCCCCGACGGGCTCAGGGGGCAGCGGCAAGAGACAGACGCAGCCGAGCACTGCCTTCCCCCCACCGCGCCCGAGCGGCGGCTTCCCCTCCTTCTTCCCCCTCCTCCGGCTCCCCCTCGCCTCCCTCCTTCCATCGACGCAGATCGCAGCTAGGAAGCCAAGACATGGGCGGAGGGGAGGGGGCGAGGAGACGGGCGAAAGGCGCGCCCAGGGGCCCGAAAGGAAAAAGAGGAAAGAAGAAGAAGAAAAAGAAAAGAAAGAAAGTGCTCCTGCAAAAGGTCTCCGCCTCCGGGGGCGCGAGGAACAGCGGCTGCTCCGCCAAGCCCCCTCGGGCGGCGCGGGGTCGGGGCTCTCCCTCGCCTGGCCGCGGGCGCTCTCTCCAGCGTGCTGCGCGCACGGCGGCACCCGCCACAAATCGCCTCTTCCCGCCGCCTCAACTCCGCCAAGGAGGAGGTGGGGCGTCTCCGAGGGCTCTCGGGAGGCGTCCCCTCCCCGGCTCAGGCTCCGCCTCCCCCCCGCCCCACAGGCGCTGGGCAAAAAGCCCCCCACGCGCGACTGAAGGGGTGAGAAGCCAGCGCGAGTTTGGCTGCGCGCGCGGCAACACTTCTCCAAAGAGCAGCCCTCGAGGCGCTCGCCTCTAAGGGTGAGTCGACGGAAGGAAATCTTTCTAGACGGAGAGGGCAAGTAAGATGAAAGATCCCTCCCCCCCCCCCCGCGAAAGGGAGGGAGTTTTTCAGGAAACAGGTGGCAGCCTAGTTTCGGCGAGTTCGAGGAAACTGTTTCAGGACTGCGCCTTTGTGACTCCGAAATTTGGAAAGAGTACTCTCCTTCAGCCGCGGGACTTGACGCGCACCTGGGCACTGCACATTTCCAACTGAAAGACAATTGCGCTAAAAGTTTGAGAGGAAGCAGGTGTGCTTGGCTGTTGGCACTTAGTGGCCAATTTGGTACCCGGTTTTCATTTTTTAAAACAGTGCACTGTATACATATAACACCCACTGTGTATATACACCATACATAATAATAATAATAATAATAATAATAATAATAATAATAATAATAATAATAATAATTTCATTATTTATACCCCACCTATCTTGCTGGGTCGCCCCTGCCACTCTGAGCAGCTTCCAACACATATAAAGACATAATAAAACATGACACATTAAAAGGCTTTCCTATCCTGGGCTGCCCTCAGATGTCTTCTAAAACAGTGTATACAGTTGTACCTCGGGTTAAGAACTTAATTTGTTCTGGAGCCCTGTTCTTAACCTGAAACTGTTCTTAACCTGAAGCACCACTTTAGCTAATGGGGCCTCCCGCTGCCGCTGCGCCGCCGCTGCACAATTTCTGTTCTCATTCTGAAGCAAAGTTCTTAACCTGAGGTAATATTTCTGGGTTAGCGGAGTCTGTAACCTGAAGCATATGTAACCTGAAGAGTATGTAACCCGAGGTACCATTGCAGTTCTTTATCTCCTTGACATCTGATGGGAGGACGTTCCACAGGGAGGACACCATTGCTGAGAAGGCCCTGTGCCTGGTTCCCTGTAACTTCACTTCATGAAGTGGGGCACTGCCAGGAGGAGGAGGACCTCAGTGTCTGGGCTGAATAATGGGGATGGAGATGCTCCAAGGCCATTTAGGGCTTTAAAAGTCAACGCCAACACTTTGAATTGTGCTCAGGAACGTACCAGGAGCCAGGGTAGATACTTTAGGGCTGGTGTCATGCACGACTTCTTCCAAAGATTTTTTGCGGGTTGTAGTTTGTTAAGGGTGCTGGGAATTATACCTCCGGGAGCAGCGAACAACGGTTTCCAGGATTCTTTGCAGGGCGAGTGCTGAGCTTTAGATGCATGCTGTGTATACAGCAAGAGGCGAGTTGGGTGTCAGCAAGAGAAATTCTTTTACTAAATGCAACGCAAGGAAACTAAGGAATGCTGCTAGTCTGAAATCAGGACGTTGAGAAGCAACATCCCCCATAGCTTACATAGCGAAAGAAACTACAGTGGTACCTTGGTTCTCCTCCAAACTTAATCCGTTCCAGAAGTCTGTTCCAAAACCAAGCCGTGCTTTCCCATAGAAAGTAATGCAAAACGGATTAATCCGTTCCAGACTTTTAAAAACCCCTAAAACAGCAATTTAACATGAATTTTACTATCTAACGAGATCATTGATCCATAAAATGAAAGCAATAACCAATGTACTGTACTATAAAATAAACAAGACAGTATTGTAGATGATAAAAACTAAAATTTTCTTACCTGCACTGATGATAGTCATTGTTTGGATGAGGGGCTTTTATCCATTTCCACAGTCACACAATCAATCAATCAGTAGCTGAACTAGTTTCCACACAGTTACAAAAACAAATTAATCGAAAGAGCCTCAAAAACAAAAAACGCAAAATAAATAGCAAAAACAAAAGTGCCAAACTTAATCCGTTCCAGAAATCTGTTTGACTTCCGAAATGTTCGAAAACCAAGGCACAGCTTCTGACTGGTGCAGGTGCCCCAGAAACAATAGCTGATAGCTGCATCAGATGCTCAGCTTCCAAAAAATCTTTGAAAACCAGAACACTTAACTTCTGGGTTTTCGGCGTTTGGGAACCAAGGTGTTTGAGTACCAAGGCATTTGAGAACCAAGATACCACTGTAATGTGCTTCACAACTAAGGGCAGCTGCCATACTCCACATTTGAATGAGATGCCCAATGCTGGATGATCTTGCCTTCAGCATAGCACACCCTTTACATGCCTGCTTCTGGAAACTTTGCAAAGGTTTTCCTATGCAAACCTTTGTGGACCAGATGTTTTCCAAGTTGAGGTGAGAGTGCCCTGCATGTGAAGAGACTGGATAGCTTCATTTACATTTCGCAAATGCCTGTTTTCTAAGTGACAAGCGGTGCCTTACCAAGACAACTGGAGAAGTGGAGCAATTGCAGAAAATGAGTGGAAATGATAATGACGCTTCCTTGCTCCCCACACATAACTGTACTTGAGGAATATGAAAATCTAGCTGAAAGATGACCTCCAGCTGCTCAGTCCTGGAAGAAAGGGGATGCAAAAGCGGTAGAGTCAAATTTTTTGAAATCTCTTTGGTAAATGAGCAGAGAGGGAGAGGGAGAGGGTGAGAATCCACTGAACTAGTTCGTAAAGTGTGCCATGTGTCAGGAAGCAGTGAAGCTGTAAAAAATTGCAACAAGGGAAGAAGACGGTGTTGTCTGACCTGTGACGTCTGGAATCCAGTAACTGAGTATGATTTAGCTGTATTTCATTGGTGTCTTTGACCTCCCATTTGATGATGGTGATTAAATTTATTAACTCTCAGATCCCAAAGTTGCTCGCAACAATTTAAAACCAAGTATTAAAAGCAGTTAGATTACAGTCACAGGAATAAAAGGTAAAGGGACCCCTGACCATTAGGTCCAGTCGTGGCCGACTCTGGGGTTGTGGCACTCATCTCGCTTTATTGGCCGAGGGAGCCGGCGTACAGCTTCCGGGTCATGTGGCCAGCATGACTAAGCCGCTTCTGGCGAACCAGAGCAGCACACGGAAGCGCCCTTTACCTTCCCACTGGAGCGGTACCTATTTATCTACTTGCACTTTGATGTGCTTTCGAACTGCTAGGTTGGCAGGAGCAGGGACCGAGCAATGGGAGCTCACCCTGTTGCGGGGATTCGAACTGACAACCTTCTGATCGGCAAGTCCTAGGCTCTGTGGTTTAACCCACAGTGCCACCCACGTCCCCAGTCACAGGAATACGGTGGGCCTATTGAGGTTGGATGGCCATCTGTCATGGATGCTTTAGTTTAGGTTTTTTGCACTGCAGGGAGTTGGACTAGATGACCATTGAGTCCCTTCCAACTCTATGATTCTGTGAAAGCACACAACTTGCGTCTCAATAGCCAGAGTAATGAGGTGCCTCTTCAGCAATCACTGAAAGGTGAATATTGCAGCTGCCGTTCTCTTCCGTATTTCCATGGGTGTTCTCAGGAGAAACCTCGCAGGCTTCAGAGATCACTGAAAGCCAACACAGGCTCAGTGGTTGGGGTGTCTACCATCTGACAGCATCACACAGGCATCTCCACTCGCTACTGCCTGGCAACTTCACCCCTGGCTTCACAAGTTTCCACCCATGAGTATCCACTGGTTCATCCATTCACCCTGGAGGGTGACCTCCCTCACACCCTGAATATGTAATTCCCAGGCACACCACATATGGAGGTGTGACCTGTGCCACCCCCTGAATGCGCCCAGACATATGAGTCACCTCAAGCACATTTGAAACTCCCCATTCATGCGCACGCAGACACATTCCACTCATCAGCCACTCTCGTTCGCTTACATATAAGCCCCAGCTTCAACGCACAAATATCCACACAGCTTCTGTCAACAGGATTCCAAAGGTGAATTTAATCCAGCTTCCACCCACAGATATCAGCCTTGCGGCATCCAGCAGCATCCAAATGCGAACTCCACTGGCTTCCACCCACCAGTATCTGCCAGTTTCCACCATCAGGCACCAGCCAGCTTCAGACTGTGTAGATCAGCCACCTTCAAGCCACAATCTCACAAAGCAAATGAACTTACCTTCTCATTGTTTCGTAGCATCTTGCTGCTATAGATGGTCACCTCACCTTGTCTGATGTGGAAGGAGACCACCCAGAGCTTAATGCCATAGCTGTTGCCCACTGTCTTCTCTTTGGGAAAGAGAAAGGCTTCTGCCTTGGCTTACCCTTTGGCCGCTCAACTGTCCGCTCAACTGCCACGGGCTTTTGTGACATCATAGGCAGCCCACAGCCAATGGCAACAGCTGGGGAGGCATCCTCATCAACTGCCTCAGCCCTCACAATCGTGGGTGCAGCTTAGCAGCGATTTGTCCCTTTGCTGGGCTGTTATTACAAAGATTAGGGGCCACTCTTCATCTGTACTCATACCAGAGAAAGGCACACCATAATCCCAGGGAATAGAGAACCATTTTCACCCTGATGGCTGTTCTTGCCTCTGAGCAAAGTTCCAGAGGCCACTTTCAGGGTAGTGGGGGCAGGCAGGGGGAGAAAGGAATTGAGCATCAAATGTGACTCTTGTGTTTGATACAGGGTGCTCCATTTCAGAGGTTCCTACACTAAACCCCCCTGTCTCCTGCCAGTTAAGTGGAAAGCATAGTCATGGTTGAAAGAAACATCACAGCCAGGCCAAAACTGTGTATTGAGGGGGATGGGCGCTGTGTATTGCGGAAGGTCCCAAGGGCCAAACGAGAACCTTACACTTGGGAAGGAAGAATTTGTAAAGGGACTCTTGCCACCAGGTGTTTTGTGATATGGGGGTGGAGGTGGGCTAAGGGGGTCAGGAATCATTCACAGAATTGCTGGAACAATATAGCCTGATGTGCTTAATGTCTAGATGGCCGAGCCCCCATGCTGACCTTCAGACTGGCCCCCAGACATCTAGACGGCTAGGCCCCCAGAAGGGCCCCAAAGCTGACTCCAGATGTCTAAACAGAGCATCCCCAGACAGACTCACATATGTCTTGATGGCTGGACTCCCAGATGTCTAGACAAGTGGGCCCCCAGCTGGGGCCCCAGACATCTAGATTGCTGGGCCCCCAGATTTCTAAATGACCAGCTCCCCTGGTGGGCCCCAGACAGGCACCCAGGCATCTAGATGGCTGGACCCCCAGTTGTCTAGATGGCCGGGCCCCCTGATGATCTCTCAGATGTTTAGACAACTGGGGCCCCAGTCATCTTGCTGGCCAGGCCCCTGACAGTCTTCCAGATGTCTCGATGGCTGGGCCCCAGATAGGCCCCCAGATGTCTAGATAGCTGGGCCCCCAGACATCTAGCTCTTTAGCCAGCTCATCCCAGCTCTCTAGCCGTCTTGCCAGCTCATCTCAGTTTATGCCTGTTCATCCCAGCTCTCTAGTTCTCTGGCTTATCCCAGTGATTTAGCTGATCCCAGTTCACCCCAGCTGCACCAGTTTGTAGTCAATCAGACAACACTGGGTTTTAGGGTGTCCCTATGGCCCCCAGTTTGTGTGTCAATTACTCAGTTTGGGGGGCTGCGCAGAAAGTGGGGCTTGCGGCATAAAACGGCACAAAATCAGCACGCCACTTTTGGAGTCAATCGGACAACGTTGGAACTTCTGGCATTAACTTGTGACTCCTAATTGCTTTGTCAATTATTCAATTTGGGGTGGTGGTAGCCCAAAATGCAGAGTCGCAGCACAAAGCTAGCACAAAACTTTGGCATCAGTTGGGGGGGGGGAATCTGGAATTTCGGAGTCACACATTAATGAAGCTGTATATTTTGGGGGGTGAGGTGGGGGAGTGTCAGGAAAAGGTCTGTCATGCGGAAGAGCCCTGTGGAAGAAATTTCCAAGTGTTGTTCATCTTTCTTTTCTGAGGTCTGAGTGCAGTGAAGTCATACGTCAATCAGGGCTTTCCTCTGAGTTACAAATAATATGAATGAAAGGTATTGCAGTTTGGCAAACGCATTTAGATTGAGTGACTATGGCAACGTGCCATATCTGAGTCTGAATCAGAGAGCAGGAGTGTTAGCAGTGGAGCTCCGTTAGAAATTATAATGATACTGTCTCCATAGAGCAGACAGAATCTGTAACAGGTTTTTACAAACACAGATACTCCAGGTTTCAGCTTGATAATAGTCTTTCCTCTTGTTGAAGTGGTTGACCTTTGATTAACATTTATCTCGTTCAGTGTGCGGCACTTTTGATTCAAAACATGCCTTTGAATTTGACTTCAGCCTTATTTCTCGACACCATCTCATATGCAGGAACTTGCAGATCACCACAGGGAAATATGCAGAAATAACACAAAGGCTGTGGCCACACATAAGGTTAAACAAAGGTTTAGCACTGCTCGGATAAGCCCCCGTGAGTTCGAGCAAAGCATCAGTGCCCCCAGGTTCCCACAAACACTGGTAAAACACCAGACCAAAAAGAATCTTAGTGCAATCGTTGGGTGCAATTAAAGGAGATGGTTCCATCAGCACAAGCATTCCTGCTTGCCAGAGAGAATGATTTCCTTTCTTCTCCCCTCATGTACTGCTCAACCCTCTGGAGCAGGTTAAAAAAATTATTTTAAAATATTTTTAGGCCACCTACTCTTGAGAGTCCCGTGGACTGCAAGAAGATCAAACCTATCCATTCTTAAGGAAATCAGCCCTGAGTGCAGTGGCGTAGCATGGGTTGTCAGCACCCGGGGCAAGGCAAGTAATTTGCGCCCCCTAACCCGTGGATTTGCGCCCCCTAACCCGTGGATTTGCGCCCCCTAACCCATGGATTTGCCCTAACCCCAGATGTTGCGCCCGGTGCGGCCCGCCCCCCCTGCACCCCCCACGCTACGCCACTGCCTGAGTGCTCACTGGAAGGACAGATCCTGAAGCTGAGGCTCCAATACTTTGGCCACCTCATGAGAAGAGAAGACTCCCTGGAAAAGACCCTGATGTTGGGAAAGATGGAGGGCACAAGGAGAAGGGGACGACAGAGGATGTGATGGTTGGACAGTGTTCTCGAAGCTACCAGCATGAGTTTGACCAAGCTGCGGGAGGCAGTGGAAGACAGAAGTGCCTGGCGCGCTCTGGTCCATGGGGTCACGAAGAGTCGGACACGACTAAACGACTAAACAACAACAACATATATGAATAAAACTAACTAACAACAACAAATTTATTATTTATATGCCACCCATCTGACTGGGTTCCTCCAGCCACTCTGAGCGGCTTCCAACAAATAAAAACACAATCCGACATCAAAAATTTAAAACTTCCCTGAATTGGGCTGCCTTCAGATGTTTTCTAAATGTCAGATAGTTATTTATTTACTGATTGGAGGGTGTTCCACAGGGTGGGCGCTACTACGGAGAAGGCCCTTTGCCGGGTTTCCCATAACCTCACTTCTCTCAGTGAGGGAATCCGCAGAAGGCCCTTGGAGCTGGACCTCAGTGTCCGGGTTTATGCAGTAAAAAATAAATTTACAATTCCTAACAATTATAAAATAGAATATAAGGCAAAAATTTTCAATAAAACCCAAAACTTCACAGAAAAACAGCAGTAGTAAGTACACCCCTAACCCCGAAATAAAACACACTTTTCACATGTTCATCATCCCAAAGGAGCACGACAGCCACGTAAGATATCACTCATTAAGACATTGCCTATTTTGTGATTTTAAATCCCTGCTGGCATTCACTCACCAAAGAGTACCCACGAACCTTACCTTGCAATGCCACAAGGATTAAACCTGGGATATTTTGCACACAGAGCATGTGCTCTACCAATGGGCCCATCTCAAGTGTGAAAAATTCTTACCAAACCAGAGTTCTGCACTGATATTCTTAATAATGTCATAGATTAAGACTTGTCGTTTTACAAACAGCTAAAGGTAAAGGGTAAAGGGACCCCTGACCATTAGGTCCAGTCGTGGCCGACTCTGGGGTTGTGGAGCTCATCTCGCTTTATTGGCCGAGGGAGCTGGTGTACAGCTTCCGGATCATGTGGCCAGCAGGACTAAGCCGCTTCTGGCGAACCAGAGCAGTGCACGGAAATGTCGTTTACCTTCCCGCCAGAGCGGTACCTATTTATCTACTTGCACTTTGACGTGCTTTCGAACTGCTAGGTTGGCAGGAGCAGGGACTGAGCAACGGGAGCTCACCCCGTCGGAGGGATTCGAACTGCCAACCTTCTGATCGGCAAGTCCTAGGCTCTGTGGTTTAACCCACAGCACCACCCGTGTCCCTTTACAAACCGCTAGTTCTTTCCAAATCCAGACCCATCAAAGCATCTCAGTATGTTGAAGCAATAAGAAGGTTGATAATACTGTACTGATCAATGTATTTTCTTAGGAAGCTTATACTTTATAAGACCATAGATATCTGAAGACCACTGACTTGAGGAATGCTGCTGGCCGTGTTCCTCAAATTTGTTCTGGATTAACCAGTTGCACTGGTTTTATTGCAGGATATACCCACCACCCTCTAATTTAGAGATTTAGATTCATCGTTTTGGCACATACTCTAGGGCTTTGTGTACTCTGTGCTGGGGGGAAAAGAGTCAGAAATCTGTGCCAGAGCAGCTTAAGCTTGTGCCAATAGAAGTGAAATTTTGTGACCTGTATATAAATTATACATGCATATTAAGCAAATATGCATGTATTTGCTAATTCTGCCAGTAAGAGGGATGGGCACAGAGCTTTGCAGGCAATGAGAAGCTCATTCTAATTAACTAGGGTCACTTGCAGATGACTTGTCTACTGAGCATTCGTTCTGATTTGTTTGCACAAAGTTTGCAGGGAAGTTACATGATGGCGGCTGTTTATTGAAAAGTCATTCTGATTTGTATGTAGGGAAGTTATACAATTTCTGTATTTATAACAATATGTATACATCAGTATGCCATTAAAAAATATCAAAGTGGCTTGCAATAATATCTATAATAAAAACACATAAAAAAATTAAAATCTGAGACCATCGACTATGGAAAGAAATTTTCTTAATTGCCTGCATAGAGAAGTTTTCGCCGAGCGTTCATTAGCTCAGTTGGTTAGAGCATGGTGCTGAGAATGCCAAGGTTGCAGGTTTGATCCCCGTACGGGACAGCTGCATAGTCCTTCACTGCAGAGGGTTGGACTAGATCAGGCATAGGCAACCTCGACCTCAACCTCGACCTGCCAGATTTTTGGGACTACAATTCCCATCATCCCTGACCACTAGTCCTGTTAGCTAGGGATCATGGGAGTTGTAGTCCCAAAACATCTGGAGGGCCGAGGTTGCCTATGCCTGGACTAGATGATCCTCAAAGTCCCTTCCAATTCTATGATTCTGTGATGAGGAGGAGTCTGCTGAATCGCTATGGGCAGAACATTGTGATAAATCACCAGCTAAACAGCGTGCTATACCAATATATCACGATGTCTGAAATAAGGATGGAGCTATGTAGAGGCATTGACTGGCTTCACAGTTTCCCCCACATTGTGATTTTTGCATAGCGCGCGCACACACACACACACACACACACACACACACCATGATTCGCAATACATTGCCAGGTCAAAAATTATGAAACCGATATCGCAATATGGAATTTAAACCAATTTTGGACGATATATCGATATATTGCCCAGTCCTACTTACCATGCACAGGCAAAGTGCACCTGTTTAGCACCTTTGCACTTCTGCTGACCAGAAACAGATCACAACCCCTGGCTTAGTTTGGGACCAGGGATCGTTGTTTGTTTCACTCGAGCAAGCAAATCACGATGGGTGAACCAAGAAGAAACCTTTGGTTGTCCATCGTATTTTTAGCAAAACAAACCTCAATCCCTAGTTCAGACATAACACTAAGACAAGGATTGCCATTTGTTCACTCCCTGGAGGAATTGAAACAGTCATTTGAGCACAGTAAGCCATACTGTATGTATGGCTTACCATGACATGCAAAGATGGACATTTTATCTGGATCACGGGACCACTGGTTAGGTTTTTTGGGGGGGCTTCCTGGCAGCCTCATCTTCATTGACAGCTATTGTTCACCTGAGTGTTTTCTGCGTGTGAGAAGAGATCAGATGGCTATGGTATTGAAAGGAGAGCAAAAAAATACTTTTAAATATTCAGAATAACTGTCTCCTACTCTCAGCCATTTGTCACACATTAATTGGTGGAATTATCTCCCAACAAGATATGACATACAGTTTTTCTTCTCTCAGAGCTTAAAGGGGATATGTCCAGAAAATTTCCTGAAAGATACTTTTGTGCAAGGCATTGCTAGAATAAAGAATGGACTTCTCTTCCCTCCCCTCCCTCCACCTGAATAGAAACCATTGCTTCCTCAAATAAAGCTTTTGATGTAGATATAGTCTGGCCATCATCAAAGGCTAAGATTGTAATTTCTCACTGCTTTCCCCCACCCCTTCCTACTGTGCCCTTTCCAAGCTTTTAGCTGTATGTCCCTGCTGTGTGCATGTGTGAATTAAACATCTAAGAATGCCCCGAAGCTGTAAGCACATCAGTGTAATTGATTATTGTCATCTCCTATGGGCTTTGATATCTTTCCTATCTAATTTTATGCCACTTATTAGGAAATAAATCATCCTTAAACACTTTATTCTAATTATACTGAGCATAAAGAGATGAAAAATGTGTTTTATGTCTCACATACTACAGTATTAAACTCGACTACTTTTACTTCTGTAATGACATAAATAAGCTATTCCGAAGCAGTTAGCAAATTAACAATTTCAGCACATTTCCAGTAAGGATATGAATGGAAGAGATGAAAGATTATTCTAGTTATTCGTATGCCGCCTAAAAATTGGTCGGAATTGACTACTGCATGTAACGTTCAGCTACCTGACAATCTCAACTTTTGTCTAAAAAGCAAACCAAGCCTCCAGGTTTCTAGCCCTTTGGTCTGCAATGGGTTTCACATAGTATGGGCAATGCCTAATGCAGCCACAGGTGAGTTCATATGTCACAGTTGGTTTGTTTTTTTTCTAGGAGGAGGAGCAACTAATCTTTTCTTGCTCCACTGCTGTTTCTGTGAAGTGTATGTGGTTTATAAACATATAAGACTTAGTTGTGAGTAGGGATGGGGGAAGAAATTAGATTCAGTTCACATTTAAAGGCGAACTTACAATAAGCAACCAAATGGCAGCTATCCTTTGAAATTCACCCTTATCCAAACTTCGTAATGCAGTTTTCCAGCCAAGCAATGTGTACCAAAATGAATACATTAGGGTAAAGGGTGCAAATAAATGTGTATATATTTAGGGAAATTGTAATGTTAAAATACGTATATTAGGGGAAATTGCATATCCAGATGTGTATAGTAGGAGAAATGTTCACAAGAATGCTAACAAGTTTCCATGAGGACCCTTTTTTAAAAAAAAGTATAGATATAGAAATGCAGAGAAGCGAACTAAATTTGCAAAAAATGAGACGCTGAGAGAAACCAAAATAGACAAATCTGCCCATTCCTAATTCCTACAAAATAGGAAACCTTTTACACCTTGGTCCTAAGTTGAATAGGGTCCATATGTCTAAGAATTCTAGCATCAAACCTGTAACTTCACAGCTCATCCCTAAACCCTTTCAAAAAGATGATCTGTTGCACTGACTACCTGCACTGACAGAAGCTGATTTTAGTGACAAGTTTCGTATACAGTGGTACCTCAGGTTACATACGCTTCAGGTTACATACGCTTCAGGTTACAGAGTCCGCTAACCCAGAAATAGTGCTTCAGGTTAAGAACTTAAATCGTGTTCCGGCGGTGCGGCGGCAGCAGGAAGCCCCATTAGCTAAAGTGGTGCTTCAGGTTAAGAACAGTTTCAGGTTAAGTACGGGCCTCCGGAACGAATTAAGTACTTAACCTGAGGTACCACTGTATTCATGTGGGAAGACCCAACCATTTCATATTTGAATTTTCAGGTTGGGTGCCCTGGCTGGACCTGTTGGCTTGTTCGTTTTTAATTTGTTGGTTTGCCATCTCTCATCGCTTCTATTTGACGGGTTCTTTGAGTGCCTTCCTGAGGGGAGGTGCAAAGGAATAAGTCGCTGAGGCGGAAGTATCTGTCCGAGATCTTCTGCTGCCAAAGCTGCCACAAAGAATTCATTCAGCTTCTTCGCAATCTCCCTTCAGTAATAGTTTCACTCAAGTGTCATCTAGTGGCACAAGAGTCTCCCTAGCTCAGGCTTCCTCAACCTCAGCCCTCCAGATGTTTTGAGATTACAATTCCCATCATCCCTGACGACTGGTCATGCTAGCTAGGGATCATGGGAGTTGTAGGCGAGTTGTAGCCTGGAGGACTTCCGGGTAAGCACCATCAGCTAATGGCGGATTCACTCCGATCTGGAGGGACTAGCTCCGCGGAAATTGGGTCTATACCGCTACGGCGAAGCGGAGACCCTATAGAAATCATAGGCGGGTGAAGCCTATGAATGTGGGACTCGGCGGGCACCTTTTGCGCCCCCCAACTCGCAAGGAGACCCGTTTACGGGCTTCGGAGCGGAGCGGGGTGAGTGGCGCGGTGCTGTGAGTCAACTGCTTTTTTTGTGAAGCGAAGCCGCATAGCCGTTGCTGGAGAGCACTGACTTTTTCTTGTGGACAATTGGATTTTAAACAACAACCCGTGAGTAGAACGGAAATTTGGCTTTTAAAGTATTTTTAAATTGGCACCGATCGGGGAAGGTCTAAACAGGAAGTCCACCTCCCCTTTCTGTAAATAAACGGAAGCAAAGAATTTGTTAACTAAGGTCCTGGACAGCCTTACGTAAAGGATTTAAATTCCACTGATTGAAACAACTATCAATTTATTTTTTTAGAAGCAGGGAAACCTGCAGGAGAGGGTTAAAATTTAGGAACGGAAGTGCCACTTCCCTAAACCCGGGAGCGGTCGGTGAGAGCCCGTTGACGGATAAATTTGACAGCTGTCAAGTTAGCTGTCAAGATACAAGCTAGCTACTAAGATATAAAAGAAGGACTTTGTTTCTACTGTCCGTCTCAGTATTTAGAAAGAAGGAAGGAACTGTTACAATCTTATGTTTGGGACCTTTGGGACTGTGCTGGAAGGAGTGATAAAAGGAACTTGTGTCCCTCTAGAGGGAGCTTTGGGACATTGTCGTAAGGATGCAGCTGGGAAATTGTTCAAGATAAAAGTTTTGAGAAACTAGCTTTGACCTTGGATTTCCTAAGGATGGCGGTCGGGAAGGAAGTCGAGTGTCAATTGAACAGAACATTTTATCTCTTGGGAAAGCTGCAAGACCAGATAAATGTTATGGCTACCAATGCTGTAACCTTGGAAACAAAAGTGGACATCAGTAAAGAAGTTAACCCGGCACAGGAATCTTTTCCAATTGAACAAATTGAAGAATCTGAGAAGGAGGAATTTGTTGTGATTAAAGTGATGCAAGGGGGAGCCGTAACCCCACAGAGGCAAATGGCGGATTATAACTTGAGGCCGTACATGATGGCAACTAGGAGGAGCCAACCTTTGGAGATGGAAGCCCGGCTTGGTTTGGAAAATGAAAGATGGAGAGATCACCCTATGTGGAGATCAAATGACTTTTGCGACACAAATCTGAGTCTAGCGGAGGCTGGAGTTTTTGGGGCCTTTGGATTTGAAAAGAGTGTGAAGCAAGATTTGGAATATCCTATAGGCCCTACTCTTAACTATGGAAGTCTGGCATACCTGCTAAGAAGGAATATGACCACCGATGGGTTGGAGTTTCTCCAAGATCTGTTTGTTAACACCAAAGACTACCAAAAAGACCGGCAGAGAGGACATGAAAGAGATTTAAGAGCCTCGGACTTAAGATCACCGGGTTGATGGTTTTTTTTTTTTTTTTTTTTTTTTTTTTGAACTTGTCTAGAATTTTTGCTTTTGTTTTTTTTTTTTTTTTTTAAATAATATTTATTGAAGTTTCCAAAATACAGAAAGAGAAGAAAAGAAATTATGAAGATACATTCAGAACCTTATTTTCAAACATCCACTTTCTGGGACTCCCCCCTTCCCCCACCCCTACCGTATTCCCCTTTCATATTGTTGTTTCCACAAGTTCTATTTCTGATTTAAAGCACAATTTATATACCCCATTGTTCAAATTTAAATTTATACAAACCTTATGCAACACCCTTGATAAAAAAAAAAGCAAAAGATCTCTCCCCATAGCCCACCCCCTTTTCTTTCCACAATGTCCCCCTTTTTTCCCATTAAAGTAAAAGCACACAGAATAAAAGTATAAAAAAATAAAAAATATATTAGAAAAAAGAAAACCAATTCAGAAAATAGTTGCAAGCCTTTGGATTCTAATTCTCCCTCCCCTTCCCCGGTTTAATTTCCCTTATCCTCCAATCTATGTTTCCAGCCTGGAAATCTTAAGTCCATCAATCCCATTTTTCCCCCAACTCCTTGCAGAATTATTTCCCATTTCTAGGATTACTTTCTTTAAAAATTAATTCCTAAATCTTTAAAAATGTCAAATTATAAAATTCCCCCCATTGTTCTTTCAAGGTTATAGTCCAGCTTCCTCTTGTTCCGCTGCTAAAACTTTCTTATTCAGAAGTTTAGTAACTCTACATGGGTTGTTGTTATTCAGGAACAAAAACTTGCGTTCAGTCCCTTCCTTCTTCAGTAAGGTATTCTGTTGTCTCCTTTTAGTCTAAACACCCTGTAGACAAGATTCAGTTTCCGTTTTGCAGCTTTCCCAGGAGATAACCAGTTCTGTGAAATTCCGGAGTGTTGTATTTTTCCCGGCTTACGCCCATCTTTGTAATGTCCCGAAACTCCTCTAGGGGGGTTGTTGTAACTTTGTTTCCAAAAATCCGATTGTTCTCCGTATTTTCGCCATTTTGTATTCAAGTCTTAACAAATTATATCAAGTTGTAACAAATTTGACCAGCAAGGTCCTTGTAATAAAATCCTCTTTAATATTCCGACTTTGACAGCTACTTTGACAGCTGTCAAAATCACCGGCTCTTTTCACCAGGCTCACTCCTCAATCGCCCCGGTTCCCAGGGAGGGGGGTGCATTTTCCTTCTCCTTCAATTCTTCCTCCAGCACAATTCTTGTACTTTCCCATCATGGAATTCTTAATTTAGCAAAGATACCGTTCTTTTTGGGCCTTGGCTTCCCAATCCTTGTTTTAAAATGTCTACAATAGGGAGGGGGACTGACTTCCTTTTTAGATCCCCCCCCGCTCGTCTCAAATCCCAAAAATTTTTCTTCTTTTAAACCCGATTTCCAATTTACTCACGGGTTGTTGTTAAAAGTCCAAATTCTCAATGGAAGAAGTCAGCGCTCTCCGCCGGATGGCATGCGGCTTCGCTCGGCAGGGATGGCAGAGGACTCAAAGCACCACGCTTCTCCCCGGCACCCGATCCGTAGCCTTTAAAAAGGCTCCTTCACGAGTCGGGAGGGCGCTAGCGGTGCTAGCCGAGTCTCCAAGTCCACGGCCCCCGTGGCCGTGGTTTCTAAGGGTCCCCGCATCGCCGGTGCGGTAAAACCCAGCCCCTGCCGAGCCGGCTCCCTCCGGAGCTCGGAGGGAGTCCGCCATTCGGCGATGGCGCCAACCCGGAAGTCCCACCGGGTTGATGGTTTTTTGAGATTGATGGAACTATTGTAAGGGGCCGAAACCGGGGAGGGGAGTGGGTGAAAGAAAATTGGGAATCTAAAATGTATATATTATAATTTGTTTTTCTTTTTATCTTTTAAGGAGAGATGGGAAAATCGTGGAATGGAATTTTTTCTGACCTTAGGGGAAACGTTTTAAGAATAAGCTCAGACATATAAGTTTTAATGAGAAATAATATTAAATAAAGTAAAAGTGGATGATTAATTGGGGAAAGAAAGAATGGGAAATTATAGTATAAAAAGATAAGATATAAGGATAAAAACAAGGTGAAGGATTTGCTGAAATATATATATGAATTAGAATACAAAGAGGGGAGGTGTGAGGAGGTCAAGGAGACAAGTTAAGAAAGGGAGTTATATTAAGGTTTGATCTGTTTTTTGTCTTTTATGTTTTTTGGACTGTGTCTTTTTATTTTTTATTTTTTCCTTTTTAGTTGTGTTTGCTTCTTTTATTTTTCTAGTTTTATTTTTTTCTTGGATATGCTTTGTCTTTACATATTGTGTTTTCTTTTGTAACCTTTAAAATTTGAATAAATATTATTTTTTTTAAAAAAAAAGAAGTTGAGGAAGCCTGCCCTAGCTGGTTTTCTGCTTCTGATATAGTTAAATATGTTTCTCTTGTCTGTTTTCATGTTTATTTGCTCCTTTGCTCCTTGAAGTCTTGTTTGCATTATTACCAACATCTGTTTGCCAGAATTTGTGCTCTTCCGTTTATTCAGATTTTATTTTATTTTTTAAGAAAGAAGTCTAATTCTCTGAAGCTTCCATAACTCTCCTCGTTAACCACACCAGCATCCCTTCAGTACTTTTTGCTACATTTCCTAATCTTAGGTATACATTCTAGCTTGACATGGTTTTAAATAACTTCCACCCATCTTGAAGAGCTTTGGCCCTCTTAGCTCTCCTGTTCAACTTTCCTTTTAGCAAATCTGCTCATCTTTAAAAAAGATTCCTCATTTGAAAGTAAACCTGACCCTGTTGTACCTTTTGACAACTTAAGCATTCACAAGTATATGTTGGAATTGACAGCACTGTTGTCAACTATTCCTGGGAGGTTTAACAAGGCTTAGATCACACACCAGAACCGGGGCACAACTCAGTATTCAGCTGAGAATCACCTCTCCACTAGCTGGCTCCAAGGCAAATTGTTTTTTAGGGTACAGTCATTTCTCATATCTAGAAACTGTTTCCATTTCAGAGGGGTAATTACATGTCTTCGTTGCTAATTTACTTTTTTAATTAACTTGCTTTCCTAATTTCCACAGCATTTGTGGAAGTGAGCTACAGTATGATCTCTTTCATGTGCCTCTTTGTTCCTTGAAAATAATGCTGAGTGCATCCTCCGAAAATAAGATTGGGGAACTTCAGCCCAGGGACCAAGTTTAATCTTCCAGGCCCCATTATCTCCCCCTCAGAACTCTCCCCAGGCCAACTGCTGCTCTCTAGGCCACATGCCTCACTGACCCACTTTTTTTATATATAAAAATATTTTTATTGGTTTTTAAATAAATACAATAACCATTAAACACTCATCCGGCAGTACAGTGGTACCTCAGGATGCGAACAGGATCTGTTCCGGAGCCCCGTTCGCATCCTGAACAGAACATAATACGCGATAGCGCGTCTGCGCGTGCACGGGTCGCGTTTCGCTGCTTCCGCGCATGCGCATGATGGCATTTTGACCGTCTGTGCATGCGCGAGTGGCGAAACCTGGAAGTAACACGCTCCATTACTTCCGTGTCGCCGCGGAGCGCAACCCGAAAATATTTATCCTGAAGCGTATTTATCCTGAGGTATGGCTGTACATCTAAGGAGGGTGTGTGTATTAGCCATTATCTTTAGACATATGCTTACACATTCAACATTCAAACATATTACTTAATGTAAACTCTGCACTGAGAATACTGAGCTGTTGGTACAAGAAGATACTGATTTTGATCATTAACATACTTAAAGAAAGGGGTCCACGTTTCTTGGAAGGTGTCTCTATTCGTTATGCTTTTAATTGTGTCTGGTGAGATGCTCAGACATTGTTGTATGCCAGGTATTATATCCCCATATGTTCCGGGGTTTTTCAGTCTTGTTCTTCCATTGCTGAGCTATCGCTAATGGTGTCAGCCCACCTTTCACCCCAAGTATTTTTGCTCGATTGCGTCCTTGAACTCTGATAATGCCTCTTGCTTGTCTAGAGATGGAGCACAGAGGGGTGTGTGTACTGTACAAAGGTAACATTTAACATACATTGCTCTGCTGACATTGACCTCTAACGTTAAATAAGTTGGAGTTCTTGTTATTAAATATACCAAGAAAAAAGCACACCAAGAACTCAGGCCAATGTAAGTTTCAGTAGTGGGAGTTTCACCATTGAAACTCACATTGACCTCTAGCCTGGCCCAACACTGGAATGTGAATATAAGATAATTAAGAAGGTACTTGAAAGTATTAAACAGGCCTAGGATTATAATAAGAATGTTGTATAGTAAGATGGATTTAAGACAATAAGAAAAGAGATGAAGATAGTAAATTGAAGGAACCGATTGTAATAAGAAAGATGACTGGGAGAACTGTTACAAGGGAATATAATGAAATTCAGTTAGGGGGGATTTGAGGAAGTCACGCAACAATGGAATTTAAAATGTATATAAGAAAGAGTATGTGTTTTTATTCTTCTTTTTTTCTTGTAGTATTGTAATGTGTTTTGTTTTGTATGTTTTATATATTATATGCATTATAGATGTGGAAAATCAATAAAAATTTTTTGGGAAAAAACACTGGAATGTGACCCTCATAAAAGAGAAGGAAATGTGGCTCATGGACTGAAAACAGTTTCCCACCTTTAAAAAAAAAAAAAAGGAAAGGAAACAAAAATGGCCAGAAAAAAATATTGTCTCTGTCGCTCTTCAGCATAACACTATGAAAGTATAAAATTTTGTTTTAAAGGGAGGCATTTGCATTCCACACAAAACAGGTGAGAACTAGAGGAGTTTTCTCTAACCTGGTACCCTCTAGATGTTGTTGGACTCCCACCCTCCCATCTTCCCAGGCCATATTTTCTGGGGCTGATGAGAGATGGAGTCCAAAAACATCAGGAGGGCACCTGGTTGGGGAAGGCTGTGTTAAACTGGATTAGCATTACAAGCAGATACAAGCCCTCAATCTCATTCCCTCCACCTCATGACTGGGAGTTGAATACTTTTGTTCCTGGTTTGGGGGTAAACCATGGTAGGCCTTTTGTCCAAGCTTGGCAAACTATTGTTTGCTGTAAAGCCAGAAACTGACATTTTTTAACATGAAGGGAGGGGAAGGAAAAGGAGTTTGTGCCTCATGCCTGCAGCAACACTAAACCAATAGCTATTCAAAGGGAAATTGGAAACATTTCTTGGTGAAATTTTATAGTGGCTTTACTTTGGCATGATTGTTTCAAGATTTTAAGGTTGCAAATGGCATTCGTACGTTTTTTCAGAGGGATATATAAATTGTTCTATAAAAAGGTACAGAATGGTTCTGAATATTGAAGAAGATGATGTATCCTGTTCACTCTGAGGTAAAATATCCATCTGTTTACTTGTTTGTCATTGGGAAAAAATGATGGATGAAGTTAATTGGCCTGTCAATTAACATATTATATATGGAACATGTCTTTAAAAACCATTAAACCACATACATTTCACAAGTCAGTGAGTTTAAGATTCTTGGCGTCTTTCCCCCCATTATGCATAATTGCTTTCCCTCCTAACTCTAATGACTGTACTTAAAAGAAGCTCACTCTTTATTTAAGCCTCCATTTGATCCAGCTTACTAATGGCTGAAAAAGTATATTGCAAGGAGGAAGATTTTTAAAAAACGATCAGGTTAAAAGAAACACTAAATGCACTGAATGGAGAAATTGTACTTATGTACTTGCACGGGTGAATAAGCAGCTACAGATATCCCTGCCCCAACAGTCTCATTGCCTCAAATACAATTGGCTTCATCCTGTCAAGGGGGCATAGAAGAAGGCATCTGAATGTGATCCCTACCTAATTGAGGAGGTGCGTGAACCCATGTGTACTGCAGGCCAGTTGCCACAGCTTTGCAAACATAACCCTGGTCAGAAAATTATAGCATGTCTTAGCTTAGTTTGGGAGAGTGAATGGTATGTTCTCTAAACAAAAATATTTTTTTTCCTTCCAGTAGCACCTTAAAGACCAACTAAGTTAGTTCTTGGTATGAGCTTTCGTGTGCATGCACACTTCTTCAGATACACTGAAACAGAAGTTGCCAGATCCTTCTATATAGTGAGAAGGTGGGGAGGGGTATTACTCAGAAGGGTGGTGGGAATGGGTGATTGGCAGATAGCTGTGATGAGCCTGTTGACGACTCTTAACGACTGCAATAGGTCTTACAGGAAAAAGCAAGGGGTGAGAAGGTGAAAAATGGCTTTGTCATGTATAATGAGATAAGAATCCAATGTCTTTGTTCAGACCAGGTCTCTCCATGGTTTTAAGTTTGGTAATGAGTTGCAATTCAGCAGCTTCTCTTTCCAGTCTATTTCTGAAGTGTGCATGCACACGAAAGCTCATACCAAGAACTAACTTAGTTGGTCTTTAAGGTGCTACTGGAAGGAAATTTTTTTTTTTTTTGTTTTGACTATGGCAGACCAACACGGCTACCTATCTGTAACTGGGTATGTTCTCTAGTCATAGACCCTTCCTCCGGCCCTCCCTACAACAGCCGATCAGTAATATCAGTATTAGTGTTTTACGGTATTGGTGTGAGTTTCTTTGAGGGGGGGGGGGGACAGTTAGGCTGTATGCCTGAATCCCTTCTAATTCCTGGATCCGGCAAAGATTCAAATGTTGGTTTTTTTCTGGCCCACGTAGGACCAGTCTCGATAGTTGGCCTTGGTGAATATTTGACGTTTTCATCCCCAAAAAGTTTTTGATTTGAGTTTCTACTGAAATGAGGCTGCATTTCAATGTATTTTAATCTTGTTTTTATGTTGTATTTCAATCAATTGTTTTATACCTGGTGTTAGCCGCCCTGAGCCCGGTCTTGAGTGGGGAGGGCAGGGTGTAAATAAAACCTATTATTATTATTATTATTATTATTATTATTAATAATAATAATTATTATTATTATTGCTAGGCCAGCTTCTTGGTTAATAGCCGCTAAGTATGGGTCCTTAGAGTAACAAAGGAAGTGGCCTTGTGCTAGAGGGCAAACGCGTGGGCCCCTTCCCTCACCTGGCTGGTAGACAAAGGCCAGCAGTGTGAGAGAGAACTGGGCTAGAAGCAGGCAGAAGCCTAAGAGTGAGAGACATGCTTGATTTCTGCTTGAATCCAAGGTTGTGGCTATGGGAGAAGCAATACCTTATTGGGGTGTTCATGCCATGAGCCCCGCCATCGGGTACGTGTAAATAAACCATGTGTAGGCAAACTAAGGCTCAGGGGCTGGATTCAGCCCAATCGCCTTCTAAATCCGGTCCAGGAATCAGCGTGTTTTTACATGAGTAGAATGTGTGCTTTTATTTAAAATGCATCTCTGGGTTATTTGTGGGCCCTGCCTGGTGTTTTTACATGAGTAGAATGTGTGCTTTTGTTTAAAATACATCTCTGGGTTATTTGTGGGGCATAGGAATTCATTCCCCCCCCCAAAAAAAAATAGTCCGGCCCACCACATCGTCGGAGGGACAGTGGACTGGCCCCCTGCTGAAAAAGTTTGCTGACCCCTGAAATAAACCATATTTCCTAAAGACGCCACAGTCTCCATAGTCCTGCATTCTGAGGAAACCAAACCCCAGGTAAGTGCCTGGAACCCCTGAAATCTCACACTGCTAGGGAAGTGGAGTGGCATGCAATAGTGTTTACAGTGGTACCTCGGGTCACATACGCTTCAGGTTACATACGCTTCAGGTTACAGACTCCGCTAACCCAGAAATAGTACCTCGGGTTAAGAACTTTGCTTCAGGACGAGAACAGAAATCGTGCGGCGGTGGTGCAGCAGCAGCAGCAGCAGGAGGCCCCATTAGCTAAAGTGGTGCTTCGGGTTAAGAACAGTTTCAGGTTAAGAACAGACCTCCGGAACGAATTAAGTACGTAACCAGAGATACCACTGTATATAAATCACCCTGAGATAATAGATGAAAGGCAACTCAGTAATATTGGGAGGATTTCAACCTTGCACTCATCTGATTGTGTCAGTGCATACATTTCTGCTTGCCAGACAGGTTGGTTCCTCCTCTCCTCTCCCTGTACACTCTTCTAGGGGTTCCTTTAAACCCTCACAGTAGATATGGGAGAGGCATGTGGGGCTCATTCAGGGAGGAGAGGTATGAAAGCGCTGTTGTGTTAGCAGGAGCCCTTATGCTGGCTTCTGCAAGGGTGCTACGCTGATTGAATCCAGCCCAACATTTTTATGATTAAGGTTAGGTCTATTAATTTCAATAGGTCTACTCTGAGAAAAAACTATAGTAGTGGTGGTAGCAATCTATTTGTAGCTACGGTCGTACCTTGGAAGTTGAATGGAATCCGTTCCTGAAGTCCGTTCGACTTCCAAAACGTTCGGAAACCAAAACGTGGCTTCTGATTGGCTGCAGGAAGCTCCTGCAGCCAATCAGAAGCCGCAGAAGCCCCATCAGACGTTCGGCTTCCAAAAATAGTTCACAAACTGGAACAATCACTTCTGGGTTTGCGGCGTTCGAGAACTAAGCTGTTTGTTCAGAAACCAAGGTATGACTGTATAGCTAAAGGAAACTGCCAGGTGCCAGATATCTCCAAATACTAGATACAAGCAGCCCCCTCATTTACATGGGGATTATGTTCTGAGGCCCCACACATGTCAATGAAACCCATTGAAAAATCCTGCAAGCACTTCATTCCGCCCCACCCTGCCCCGTTCCACTCTTTTAGTGACATTTCAGTGATGTCTTTATGATGTTTCCAAGTCACTTCCGGGTTCAGTGCGATGCATGTATACACAGTTGTGCACATATTGAACATGTGTAAGCTGCCTGTACTGGGGACAATTAGTACTGAAGGGGTGTTTTGAGGAGTGGGATCTGCTTATTTACAAGACCCTAAGCACCCCACTGAATTTTCTTTTGTAAGTCTGAACAAAGCAGAATTAGAGTACATTTGTTTTTATTCACATAAAAAATCCATTTCTGTACAGAATAAATGTTTTTCTTCCCTAGACCTAAGGAAACTACTAGAATCATATAATGTGTAAAACCAACCAGTTTGCTGAACAGCTTCTCACCTTTAAAAAGCAACTAGTGTGCCATTGGCACGGAGAAGACAGAATTCACCTAAATCTGTGCTAAAATGTTTAGATATGTTAACGGACGGCTATTCTAAAAGCACTTCAAAATCTGTGCGCGGGCAAGGGGCTAAAAAGAGACCTATTTAAGTTGTATCTTCAAAAATTCAATGATTCAATAATTCAATCATTCATGATATAATTCTAAATCACATTTTTATCTTTTAATCTTCTTTGAATTAATCCCCCAAGAGTAACAGGGGATGTAACTTGTGCTCTTGCAGAGGGTGTGCTGTGTAAAGCAAGATTTGAACGGATATTCTGCTGCAATTCCAGAGAAGCCAAGGTGCTTTAGATTAGAACTTCCACAAATTTCCTTTTCCAGCAGCGATATGCTCTCTGGAAGGAACTGCCTTGCATATTCTTCCTGAAAAGCTGTATAAACTCTTTGCCCATTACATTAGGAAAGAAGAAAGTAAGTTACCAACGAATTATTAATTCTGCTTGTGCTTACTAAAATGTGGAAAGGTTCAGAATATGGGGATTGGGGCAGGGGACAAACTCATGGAAGAAGAAGGGTGATTCGCAGACACAGTAACGTCCAGTTCTGACTAGTTTGAAATGTTTAAATTCCCAATAGATTCCATAATCATCTTCAGTGTTTTAAGATGTTGTGAATACAACAGCTCTGAACTGGCTCAGGTTAGTTATATGACTGGCTGTGTAATCTTATGTGTCTACTCAAAAACAAGTCTTAATCAGTTCCGCAGGGTTTACTTTCAGCATAGGATTTTGGCCAGACTCCCATTCAAGTTCTCGAGTATTCAACAAAAGAAGTCTTATTACATAACAGACAGGCAATGGTTTACCACAGTTAGCTTTGTTGGCCGTTTTTTACAGAGAGCAAAGGGAATTACATTCTTGGGAACTAATAACATTTCTACTTGTGGCAGCCTGACAACTGGTGGCACAAAACTGGTGAACTTGGAAATTTCCATATGGAGACAAAAGGTATGGACAGTGGCGTCCCTGGAGAAACTTACAAAATAGATGAAAGCTCTAAATGAAACTCAAGACACTCACATCCATTCCATTTTACCGTATGTCTGTTTCAGCAGCGATACCGTAAAAGGCAATTTTTGTAAGGTCGCGAATTTAAGCCGCACTTTAAATTTTCACGGTCAGAATATTCTACGCATGGGCAATTGTGGTGCAATGTACTTTGTTAAATATGCTTTTGGGAGACTGTATTTTTTGGGGGGTTTACAAATGTCTGTTGATGTATTAACATAATTGTGATACTTACTGTTGTAAAACTGAATAGAAACATTATAAAAATAAAGTTCTCAAGAGTAGCCTGTCTAGCACAGCCATCATTTTCAAAGTAATTGTCAGAAGAAACAACAGGGTCCCCATGTTCCCATCCCCCCCCCCAAATTGGCTTGTGTGTGTTTGTATGTTGGGAGACTCCGCCAGAACAGTGCATGGGCAAGGAGAGGTCAGGTTATTATTTATTATAATTATTATTTATTAGATTTATATACCAAATGCTTGTGCTGAAGGAATGATCTGCTAGTGCCACATTGAATTCCTTCCATTTAAATTATTGAACCTAAGTTAGTCATGTCTATTTATTTCAATGGGTATACTCTGAGTAGGACTAGCACTGGATATAACGCTTTGTCAAAATGCTTCTTGGCAGCTGCTTTTCCACCACACATAGACTGTTCCCACCTGACTATGTAAATATGTAGATATTTGATTTGACTGTCAGAATCTCTGGTTATTCATATGCAACCCTACAGAAACAAATAAACACAACTGATGGATTAATTCCACATCCAAATAAGGCATCTGAATAGTAGAATGATTAACTTAATACATTGAGGTGCGCTGTTGCAAAAGCCTGCCAAGTGGGAACAAACCAGAAACGGAACTTTGCAAAATTACAGAAGCTGAACTGGGTTTGCCTAACCCAGCAGAGTAAAAACGGTTGTGGTTCATGGACTTTAATCTGCTTACTCATTTCCTGTGCCTTGGGTCATGAAAAGATACATTCCCGAATATTGTTTCTACCACGGTCCTTAGACTTATGAAAATGAATATGCCGAAGGAACCAACGCTGCAAACAATGTGCTGTAAATGTGAAGGGTAGCGTAGTCTATACAAATGCATACTTAGAAGCCTTGCACTTTAAAATTATCTGAATGTTCTTTGGGGAACAGAGCCCAAAAGGAAAGAAGAAGCCATACTATTTTCTTATTTTTGTACATGAATGGGCTTGCTGAAGGAAACAATGAAGGAGAAACGCATTCAAACGCAGTATTCAGCTGCATTATACATTGCAAAGAAATACATGCATCATCAGTAACATTTTCATGAAAGAAGCAGATGCTTTTACTAAAGGCTTTTGTATACTATCTGTCTCATCAGAAACCCGCAAACCACATGTACTATCCAGGTCAGGAGGGAGTGGTCCTCCTTTGCAAAAAGCAAACTGGGTGCTCAGCAGAGCAAGTAAAATGCACATTGAGGTGCTGAATCATGAAGCACGAATGAAGAAACTGGCTTCTGGTATTATTTTTTAAAAGGACATAGTGCCTCTGAGCACACATACAATGATATTTGTCACACACAAACGCCTTTGAAAACAAACACATTTCTGCTTTGGCAGGCTTTTAATTGTGTAGGTTTTCACTGCTTCCTATTCTGATGTTGGCTATATTTAATGCTTTATATCGCTGTTGGTTATTTTGCTTTTTTAAAGATGGTATTTTATGATATGTCCCCCCACACCATAGTTTGCTCACCTTTGGCCCCTATCCTGCACTCAGCTCGCACCTGTGGCTCCTAGAAGCTGTCAGCATGTGACAGTGGCCACACCCTGGGAGCAGCTTCAACTGGCTGGCTAAACCAGCTGAGGGTTGGGGCTTCCCCTGCATGAGAAGACAAGCACTGGCACATTGAGCAGACAAGACCAATAGTGGATCCAATGGTCAAGAAGCAGGTTTCTGCACATGCTGTAGGAGGAGCAGATGGGACTCATCAGCCTGGGAAGGTAGGCCATTGAGGAGAGGGAAAACTCTGGTCCTAAACCTCTGCTACCTAGAGGGATACCTTTGGAAGAAGACGAAGAAGACGAAGAAGAAGAAGAAGAAGGAGGAGGAGGAGGAGGAGGAGGAGGAGGAGGAGGGGAGGAGTTTGGATTTGATATCCCGCTTTATCACTACCTGAAGGAGTCTCAAAGTGCCTAACATTCTCCTTTCCCTTCCTCCCCCACAACAAACACTCTGTGAGGTGAGTGGGGCTGAGAGAAGTGTGACTAGCCCAAGGTCACCCAGCAGCTGCATGTGGAGGAGCGGGAATGCGAACCGGTTCACCAGATTACAAGGCTACTGCTCTTAACCACTACACCAAACTGGCTAAGAAGAAAAGGCTAAGGAGCAAACCCTACACAAATCCAAAGTGAAGAGCCTAACATGGTTGGATGCTGCCTTGTACACCTTCTCCTGGCAACTCCTGCAGCCAAGCTGGTGCCAAACGCATTGCTCTGCTTTCCTTTGGACCACATCAGTGAAGCCAAGAGGGCAGAGTCTTGTCATCTGGGCAGCCCTGGAGCTCCATACACACTGTCCAGGCTTGTGCTTTGGGGAGGTCACTTCGGTGCCGCTAATGCAACGGTTTGACTTCACCCCTGGAGGCGCACTTCGTTGCCTCGCGAGACAGACGGATGCCAACAACATTTTATGAAGCTGGTGTGGGCTTCTGTTTTCATATGTTTGTTTTCTGTCCCTCTGGGTGCGAAAGCAGAAGAATAGGACAGAAGTATTTGGTTGGCTGATTGATTGAAACTCAAAGGATTGTTGATGAAAATCCAGAGTTTGTGAAGGGACCTAGCCAGGATGTGTCATACTGAAGATTTTTTGTGCAGGGGTGGCAGAACCTGTGGCTGCCATGGGCCAGGAGTCAGCTTCACCTGCTGAACAGCAGCCTGAAGGAGGGAGAAGGTGGAGTTACTCCAGCTGCAGCTGATCAGCCTTCCAGGACACAGAGCAGAAGGCACTGATGAGAACCAGCTGACTCTGGGCTTCTTAAACAAAGCTCTCAGCAGAAATCAGATGCTGGAAACAACACCTGTGGTTCCTGGTCCTGTCTTGCTGTTTCCTGCTTTCCATCTGGACCCTTGACTCTTTCACCATCTGGATTCCCTGACCTCTGGACTGTTTGACTTCATATGTGGCTTCTGCTCTCAGGCAAGTGATCCCCAGAGGCTCCTAGCCATCCATGCTTCAGTGGGTTAATAACATATATCTCAAAAAATGAAGTCCACAATGGTCTGTTCCCTTCACACATGATGGAGTCAACTGTACCTACTTCATAAGGTATGGAAGAAACAAGTATTGTTCATCTTGTTCCCAAGTAAACATGTTATAGAAATAATGAAGCAATGGTAATGTCCCTTTAATTCAGGTGAAACATTGTTGGATCTTGAGATTGAGAAGGCCAAAGTCTGTCAACATTGGCAAAAATGTAACTATGATTTTTCATGGGTTACAGCAACTGATAACACTAACTTTATTCTCGCTGTTCACTGGTTGTTTCTTACTATGCTAATGCTCATTCAAGTTTTGCAAGCATTAAGGCATGACTTAAACATGAAATGTGGTTGTGGTGCACTGAAAACAATACAAAATGGATTAAAATCCTTTCCCAGAGGACAAATTCCAAAATTGGTAACACATTTGAGCTTCCCAGTCTCCAGAATCATGGAACACAGCTTAGTTAGGCAAACCAAATAGGGCTGGATAGGTAGGAAAGCTTATTTTAATGAGTGTTGAGTGACACTATGAGTCTACCAATTACACAGAGCTGTAAGTTTGCCAAAAAGATTGCCAGAAACTGTTTTTTATTCTGAAAGACACTAATTGTGTGTGTGCTTTGTGTTTAGACAGACTGTGCTGTTTTTATTTACAATGTTTTGTATCTGTGAGACCGTAGAGGCAGAACTGGGCACCTCATCACAGCAAATTGCAAAACTTTGTAGAGTAAGACAGGCACTTAGCTTGTAGTAGCTTCTGGCTCCAGCACAGGACTGTTGTTAACCGAGGACTAAAAATGCTAAGAGTTCATGGCAATGTATAAAAGATACAAAACTAAATGTTGCTCCCAAGACCAGACACTAGTGCAGAACGCAAGAGTTCAAAATGTTGAATTAAAGATGCTGGAGAATTCCTAGAATGTTCTGGAATGTTGTGGCTGGCCACAGAGGTACGTAGAACAGGGACCATGAGGATAGCAAAGGAACCATAGGGCTGCCAAAATCAAGTTCTGACAGTGAAATGAAACTTAAAGTAGATGCGAAGGCTCTCAGGAAGGCGGGGGTGGGGTGCGGGTTGTGGCTTTGTGCAGAACCCTGTGTCTTTTCCTCCCTGTGTTATCTTCTAGGACACAAATGCCCATCTCCTTTAAAGCCTTAACCAGCTCTGACACACCTGACCTTTTCCCGAGAGTAGGATAGTGAAATAGAAAGTAAATAAATTTCCCTGCAGGTCGTGGCATTAGCCAGAAGAAATCCTCTGACTGGTTTCTCCAGTTCCTGACAATTCTGACATGGGAGGAACTAGAATGCAGAATGCTTTTTATGCCTTCTTGGAGAAAAGGAGCGAGAGCGAGAGAGAGAGAGACAGAGAGACTGGGAAGTTACTCAGTAGATTCCACATGAGTTTATCTTTTACTTTGTCAATTAGACTTTAATGCTAATTTATTATGCTTTCGTGAGACGGGGATGAATTGAGATTTTAAGACTATGCAATCTGTACAACCTCATAAAGACACACTGAGTGATGAGGGTGACAGTATGATGCATGGCTTTTCATAACTCTTGATTACAATCTTCTCTTTTCACACCGTGAGCATTAAAAATGTATCAGTGTCATTAACATATTTACCCATTATTACCCTCATCCTGCAAGTATTTTATGTGTCTAGTTTTCTTCATTGGAGGGGGCAGGGACACACAATTTGTGGGAGTAAGACCCACTATAAATTACCCATGTCTCATGTTTATGTCTATTTATGGCAAGATTCAGCCAAAGCTAAGATCTTTTAAGCCTCAGTGATTTCGCTGGGGAAGATTTAAGCAGACAAATTAACACCCCCATTGAAATCAATAAAATGCAAGCATGTTGGACATGTTTTCTGCACTTCCTCCTCAGAGTAGAACAAAAATGTAGGATTTGAACATTTCATAAAGTGCGAAATGTATTGAGTTGATTATATTTCCACCAGCAGATGTAAATGTTTTGCAGCCCTGACTATATCCCAGGCTAGGGCATTTACCCACAAATGATTCCTGTGCTGTTTTTTCATATGAAGACTACAAATATACTAGCACAGGAACAGACAACACCAAGAAGGAGCAAGGAAATGAGGGGGGTGGGGAGACAAAAATGAAAACAGGAGCTGCCTTGAGGACATAGCTGTAAGGCCAAGCCATAGGTGATGCAGAAGATCTCCCATGTTTTTAGTTTTACTTAAAAGCAGCAGCTGTTTGGGGTATTGAATTGGATTGGAGCAGCAGTGCTTGGGAAGAGGGTGTTTTTCCTTAACTAAATATACCCTCCCGTCCAAGCTGGCCCTATAGTATTAAAAGCACAGTTCCTTAGATTTGAGCTTTGCAAATAGCAGCCGTGGGTGGGTGAATGTGTTAATTGCCTCATCACACAGCTCCACAGTTCTGGTCTCATTTTTTGGAATCCCCTCATCCCTCCTGTTTTTAAGTAAAAAACAAAACAAAAACGTTGTTAGGAGCCCATGCTGGATTTCCAGAAATGGCGTGTCGTTTGGTATTCAGTTTGGTTGCAGGCTACAGCACATCAGATGCTGATTTGCTCTGGAGTTTGCCTTCCATACTTCCACTCTGCATGGCAAATGTAAAAGGAGCGCAGGGAGGGAGGGGCAGGTTGAAGCTGTGGCTTGCCACAGAAACCATTGGCATTAGTTCCTTTATCGTATTATGGCATCAGCACTGAAAATGTTTCAATTTCGCAGTGGAGTAGTATGGGCTATGTTGGGAAACTCCCAAATAACCTGACAGGCTGCAGGGTCGGTCTTCTGTTCAGCCCCCCTTGCTTTTAAGTATTGCTATGTCTACACTATTCCACTGTTCTACTCAGTGAAAAGTTGCAATAGGATTGGAGGGGGAAGGATCATTAATTTAGTGGTTGATTGATCATGGGGATTGCTTATGAGATGACTGTGTCCCTGATGGAGAGGTTATGAGGCCATTGCAGGGAGGTTCAGAGGCTAATGGACTGATGGGGAATGGAGAACACAAGGATCATTCTCAATGTTTTTGGGGAAGACTATTATTGAGATGGGGTGCTGGCAACTCCTCTGTCCCTACTAAATTCTTTAGTGATGATGTTATTTTATTTTATCGTCACCATCATCATCCCGCCTATTTCCTACACTGGGAATCAAGGTGGTTTATACAAATTCAAACAACCCAGACAAAATACAGAAGGCTAGAAACATATAAAAACAGTTTAAAAGTAATTAAACTGTAATAGAATTAAAACAATATAAGCATGAATATAGAAATAAATGCCCTCTTGGCAGTCACATAATTTCTATATATAACTAGGGACAGAGAACTTACTGCTCCCCAATCTACATAATGTTCTAAACCCAAAGACACTGAGAATTTTTTATCCCTCTATGCCACCGCCCGCTCCCCTGGGCACTTCTTTGGTAAATTTACATGTTTACAAGTTGTGAAAATTCAGCTTGCTGCTCTTATGCTTCCATCCTGAATGTGTGTTGGCATTTCTATGATATCAAAACGGGGGGGGGGGGGAGCGTACTGAAAAGGCTATTCCACCTTGTGTCTCATTTTATCACACAGCTGGCCATCTCAGCTTAATGTGGTGTATCTGTTAGAACCCACTAATTGGTGCTAGCTGTTGCTATGCAAGTTGCTAAGTAAGTTAGTCAATATTAATTAAAGATCGAGCCCCCCTTTTCAAACACACATGTAGGCCTTGGGAGGTGGAAGAACACAAATAATAGCAGTCATTTGTAAACTGGCTGTGTAACAGAAATGTGTAAACAGAAATGTTTCTGAGCCAGCTGGAACCTGTTTAATTGGTTTGTCTGAGAAATGCAGGCAGAGTGAGGCCACGGCCTCAGGTGGCAGAGAATTTGGGCGAGATCTCACCTGAAATCACAGAAGAACTTGCACACTCTTTTCAGGAAGATCTCCCCCCAAATTGGCACCATCTTGCCTGAAATTGGCACAGGTGGCAGTGGCACTCCACCCATGATGGCTGTGGCAGGGCATGTGGCGATGGCAGCAGTGGCAGCAGCAGAGGAAGACCGCACTTCCTGTTTCATTTCAAGTGGTGAAACGGGACGCACCGTCCCTGGATGCAGGTGAATTAAAGTTCGGCATGTCAAAGTTAAGGAAGTTTATTCCTAGGAAAGCATCTCCATTCAAAGGTTAAGGCAGGTGCTTCCATCTTCTCCTCTAAGTCACAATATTTTCTCTTCCCTTTCCTGTTTTGTCAAACCGTAGTTTGTCATGTTGGCTGAATTGGACAAACTGTGGTTACTGGTAACCAGTAAATCCACCAAATAATGATTTGCAAGCTGAATTCCAGCTGTGTTTTAAATCATGGTTTGGAGGCACTTCCTGGGTAGCAGTAGCCGTAGTTCCTAAGTTTGAGCAAAGCCTCTGCAGGTACAGCTGTTGAGGTGGAGAGCTCTATCCATGTGATTGCCAACAGCATTATATGTGGAGACTTTGGATACCACTAAACTATGTTCCACAGAGGCCCAATTGGGTTTCCCTGGCACAAAGTCTGATCATAACAAACAGTACAAGCAACACGCAGACCAGTATACTAGATAGCACTGTAATTCTTATAGCATAATATACATGATTTAGTAACAAAAACAAGATGTGTGCACTTGTAAATTCTCTAATATATTTGAAATCAATTGAACACATGTCTGTCAATCTTTGAAAGTCCACAGAAGTATAATAAGTCTATGGTTGAAACAAAGTAATAGATGCTATCCTGTGGGCTAAGCAGTAAAACTTTTTTTAGGTGTTCCTGATGCTGAAGTAGTAGGTGAATAACAATGGACAGTGATCCTGGATAATCTGACTGTTTCTCTGGAATCATCTTCAGCACAACTACAAAAGAATTCAAATATGAAACAATGACCTGTGTATATGAAAACTATATAAACTTCACAAATTACAATCCATATGCTACAACTACAATAAGAAGAACAAAGGTACATACCCCATAGATTAGAAAAATGCACAAGGAGCAGTGGTCATGTGGATATGTAACCACTGCTACCAGTTGCATGATACCTGAAGCATAAGTAACCATTCCCAGGTGGCACTCATTACAGGGAGAATGAATTGCAGTAATTCAATTTAAAGGTACAAAGCAATATAACAACAGTAGAAAAACATCAAATGGAACAATTTAAATCCAGTTCAGAATTGAGTCCTTCAGGGTGAATGGTCTCAAACATACAGTGCTATCTAGTATACTGGTCTGCGTGTTGCTTGTATTGTTTGTTGTGTTAAGTTTGCAACACAGGGGTTTGTTGTTCTGTACAAAGTCTGATCATGGCAGATATATGTCTGAGAGACAAATTTCACATTATATGCAAATGTAACTGTAGTAGCAATATTTCTCTAATCTCCCACCCCTTGAAAAACCACTGGGGGGGGGGAGAGACTTAGCGTGCATGCACAGTATACTTTTAAAGCACATTCAAAGCATGTTTTCCCCTCAAAGAATTCTGGGAACTATAATTTAAGGGTTGCTTGGAATTGTTACTCAAGGAGTACACTACAGTGCCCAGAATTCTTTGAGAGAAAGAATGTGCAGATGTGCTTTAAAATGGGTATGCAGCCCATTTTCTGGGGTGGGGAGGAGACTCTGTTCATTGCTTCCATTGCCTCCTCACATAGGCAACTGGAGAAACAATCATTTGAAACCTTGTCTGCTTGGGGAAACAATTTGGAATGGGATAATGGTGGAGTGGACTCCCCTGCTGTTAATTGCATCATCCCAATGTGCCTTTAAAAAAAGAAGCAGAAAAGGGGAGCTGTTTGGCTATAGTTATAATGAGTGTAGCTCGTCTGTCTGGTTTTTTACAGCGTAATTGCTAAGTTGGCTTACAAGAACCCTGGTCCTACTGAGTCTGTAAACTCTGTAGATGTACAAATCTATATAGATCTGTTGATTTTATAGATCTGTAGGTCTGGCATTGCACCTTGGGCAATTGACTTTGGTACTCAACTGCCACAGATGGGAGCTGAGCTGAGCTCCCATTCAAAAGCAGCTATACTGCCCACCTGGCAGAGAAACAGTTCTGGGTGAAAGCGGAAGGCTGGTGTTTTTCCATTTCAATAAGTTAAACTACCTTATGGCTCACCTCTGGAAACTTGAGCTGCAGCTTTCGCAGCAGGAGACGAAACTTGAGGTGTCAGTGATAGCTAGCAGCAGCAGTTGTTGCTGAGAAGCTCTGCAATGATGAACAAGCTTAGGCTCTCTCTGGGACCAGAGAGAGGAAAGTTCACTGAACTGCATAAAGGACTAAACCACATGGCCTGAGTGCAATTGTGGTACTTCATATTTTGTTCTTGTAACTAGATTCAAGACAGTTCTGCAGTAAAGCTTTGAAACTCATTATTTGGGTGGAAAGCTCACTTATTTCTACACAAGGTCCAGATCAGGGATTTTGATGAACAACTCCAACACTATCCTGATTGGGGAGGGGTGGTGGGGAGCATCCTTGGGAGAAGTGCAGCAGTGGGCATGGATCCTGCCCTTGTTGAGTGGGGGAATCATTAGCTCTTCTATGTCACAGCCCCCCTAAAGTCTGGCACTAGTCCTTTCTGCATATTTCTGCATTAAAAACTTTGTCCAGGTCCTGTCCCTTATGCATGGTCAGTAGTCTTCAACAGTAACTGGGAATGAAACCTACAATGAGACCACAGAAGCAAATCTGAGCAAATCTGTGGGTATTGTGTTCAGATATTTTAATAGACTGGTTCAACTTAGAAGTCTCAAGTATAGTTACAAACCCTGGTGTTAGGGACTAGCCAACATCTTCCTACTTGTCGTCATTGGCCTTAGACAAGAATGGAGCCAAGATATCAGTTGCCAATATCAAGATTCTGGTCTGCTACTACTGGTTAGAGTAGCAGAGAAGCAAAAGTCCACAATTTGCTGGCTGGTCTTGGATACTGGGAATTGCTACAGGGCAGGGATGAGAAACCTGTACCACTCAACTTGTTGGATTACAACTCCGAGCATCCTTGACCATTGGTCAATCTGGCTGGAGCTGATGGGAATTGAAGTCCAATACCATCTATAGTACCACAGTTTCCCCTGCTTTGCAAAAGGGCGATGGATGGATTGATTGATTGAATGAATGCTGAACACTTGAAAAATATTCTATGGCACTCTACCTAATACAGATCCTCATTTCCCAAAATGTCATTTCTATTCTTGGAGGCAGCCACAGTGATTAATGAACCAAATGAGAAATGGTTTATTGTTTTAAATTCACATTTCTAGCACGGTGCATTAGCCTCTATCATAGTATGTCAGTTGATCTAATACAATGTGGCAGAATATACCCAAATCCAAAAAACAAATCTAGCGCTATGGGAGAGTGTCGGCTGTAGAACTGCAAGTTGGATTCTTCTTCTTTGTGCTTAATAGTTAACCGGTGGCAGTGAGGAACATTATGAAATTAATATAAAGGCATGCTGGGCTTCTGTTGTATTATTGCGACTCTACATCTTTCATGCGCCCTGTTTGATGACACTGTCTGGCATAGATGAAACTTGCAAATGTTTCTCATGGATTCACTGCCTGAAAGCCCTAGAGTGCAGGACCAAGTTCCTTCTTTTCTTTTCTTTTTTGTACTAAGAGTCTATGGAGACTAGCCGAAAGAATGCACAATTACGTATATTGGTGTTGAAGGCTCTGATTCATCTCAAGATGCAGAGATGCCTATGCAAGTTGCAGAAGGCATGCAAGTCCAACCCTAGGGGAAGGGCTGTGGCTCAGGGTTAGAGCATCTGCTTTGCATGTAAAAGGTCTCCAATTCAGTTCCCAGCATCTCCAAGTAAGGCTGGGAGAGACTACCCATCAGAAATCCTGGAGAGATGCTGCCAGTGGGTATAGACCAGGCAGGTCCAACTCCCAAGAGACTGCGATCTACTCCCACTATAAAAAATACCAACAGTGATCTACCCATTGGATTGACCAAGGTTGCTGAGCTTTTTTGGGGGAAGAACCAAAGTTGTTGAGCTTTTTTTTCTTTTTTTGGGGGGGGGCGATCAATCAGGATCACGAGATCAACCAGGATCGACCACGGATGCTCCGCAATCGACCAGTAGATTGCGATTGACTGGTTGGACATACCTGGTATAGACAATGCTGAATTAGCTGGACTAATGCTCTGACTCAGTATAATAATCTGAACAAACACAAACCCCTGTGTTGCAAAATGTGACAATCTACAAAAATGCAAATGCCACACGCTGGCTAATAACTGTTAGTAAATATGTAATTGGTATGATGTCATTCAAAATATACTAATAAGTCACTTCAAAATAATATGTATATATATCATATAACACATCTCACAAAATATACAAGTAACTGCAAGTTGTTATATGTATCTCAAACAACCAATGAATAGCGAGGAACGCCAAACCGTCTCTCAAAGGAAGACTTCTCACAAAAGTCTCAAAAGGACAGTGTATCCGGAATAGTTCAGCTGTTTCGGAATAATAGCTGATGAAGACTTTATTCCGAAACAGTTGAACTATTCCAGATGCTCTGTCCTTCTGAGACTTCGGAGAGACGTATTCCTTTGAGACTTTTGTGAGACGTCTTTCTTTTGAGAGACGGTTTGGCGTTCCTCGCTGTTCGTTGGTTGTTTGAGATACATATAACAACTTGCAGTTTCTTGTATATTTTGTGAGATGTGTAATACTACGAAGCCACTTCGAAATAATATATATCATATATTTTGAATGACATCATACCAATTATATCTTTACTAACAGTTATTAGCCAGCGTGTTGCGTTTGCATTTTGGTAGACTGACTCGGTATAAGGCATCTTTTCATCAGTAGTGGCCCTTGAGGCATTGTATTGGGGTACTATTGTTCTCCCAGCTTCCCAACACAGTGGCTCACTGGCACTTACTGAAACAGAGAGGGGAAGGGAGAGGCTTGGGGAGGTTGACCTAGTATGGCGCTTGATGGCAGAGCCAATCCTCCATGCGCTGCACTGGCCCCAAGCTCCCCATGCGTTGCCCCTCCTAGGTAAGAAGCTGGGAGAGCAAGAATGCCCCACCCATGCCGTCTCATTGGCTGCTACTGCTTCCTACGTCTCTGTGTTCTTATATGGACTCTAGAAGGCATATCCCACCTGCCCAGGTGAGCACTGTGGTCCCAACAACCAAAGGGACATCTGCATTCACTCCAGTTACACATGCACAGTCCTGCTCCCAGGTTTGGCTCTTCCCTGCTTGATCAGAGCAGGCAACTCTTGGCCAAAGTACCGCTATAATGTGCAGTGTTAGCGCGTTGCTTCCCATCATTGGGTAAATGCTTGTGTAATTTTACATAATATTAAAGCCCAAAGATCAGATTTGCAACCTGAGGACTTGTTCTTACCTTCTGTTTTGCGGTTGGATAGATACTAATCAGTTGTGAAGAGAGTGTGAGAATAGCAAAGTTCTCGTATTTCCATTTAGAATGGAAAAGCAGAAATGTACCGGACTTTTGCATTCCACTGTTTAGAAACTGTGTCAGCCGCCCACCTTTTCCATACAGTATGTGGTGATTCAACAGCACATCATTGGCAAACAGTATATAACTGCTAAGCTGCTGTGAACCCTGATGGTATGTGAGAAATTCTACTCTGTTCCTTATTAATATTCAGAGGGATTTTATGCAAAGGCTCGCATTTTTCATGTTCTGTGACTAGTTCTTAGAAAATGGAGTATTCCAGTGAGTGTATATTGATATGGTTGCTCAGTGAGATAAGCTGTGTGATGAACACTCATCCGGATTTATATTCTATCATCTTCAAAAAGGGGTTTATGACATATAAGCAGGGAACCCACATTTTCTTGCTTTTTAAAAAGGCAATGTGTGTGGTCTTTTCCACATCAAATCTCCAGCTTTAGTTTAAGCTGTTCTGCACATATATTCTCTCTCTCTCTCTCTCTCTCTCTCTCTCTCTCTCTCTCTCTCTCTCTCTCTCTCAGAATTATGCATGTGGCTTTTCTGTTGGTCTAATCAGCTATTTAGGCAATGGAATACATTAGAAAATAGATTGCTTTCTGCTGTGTGAGTTCTGTTTGAATGTAGTAACATGAGCTGATTTGTGTCGATTTTTTTTTTTTTTTTACCTTGAAACGGAGACATGGAAATGAGTGAGCATTTCTCTACTATTATAGCTATTACCTTGGCTGCAGATCTATGGTGTGGATTGCAAAGCATACCATTGTGTGCTTCACTCATGGAAATTATGCTACAGTTCTCCCATTTTAGTTAGAAGAAGTCGAAGCTCCTATTCCTAAAAGATGAATTCCCATTTCATTATCTAAAAAGTCAATAGATCTTGTACTCTCAGTCAATGCACTTTTGCGCTCCAGAAATACCATGTCTTATTATGAAATTGACCTGCACAAAGCAAGTTCATACATATAGAAAACTCAGTTGCTTCGCTTATGTTCAGATAAAACTGTTGCATCTGGAGGTTGGCATTTCCTATCTCCTGCTTTTTTCAAGCTTCACATTCAAAAAGAGTTGGGTCTCCTGACGGCCCTTTCAAACTCTTCAATTCTATTATTCCTCCTCCTCCTCCTCCTCCTCATTTTAATGAGTGGGGGAATATAGTATGCTTTTCAGTTAATAGTATGCTGAGGCTACTCTTTGGCTACCTCTGCAGAGTCCACCAGAAGGCTACATAAAGCCTACATCCAAACTCTGTGTTAAAAATAGTGCAATATAAAAAGGTAAAGGGACCCCTGACCATTAGGTCCAGTCGTGGCCGACTCTAGGGTTGCGGCTCTCATCTCGCTTTATTGGCCGAGGGAGCCGGCATACAGCTTCCGGGTCATGTGGCCAGCATGACTAACCTGCTTCTGGCGAACCAGAGCACTGCACGGAAACACCGTTTACCTTCCCGCCGGAGAGGTACCTATTTATCTACTTGCACTTTGAAGTGCTTTTGAAGTGCTAGGTTGGCAGGAGCAGGGACCGAGCAACGGGAGCTCACCCTGTTGCGGAGATTCAAACTGCCGACCTTCTGATCAGCAAGCCCTAGGCTCTGTGGTTTAACCCACAGTGCCACCCGCGTCCTCAGTGCAATATACCAATGCCTATAAAAAGACTGAGTTTTCTTTTGCTACCTCTTTGTAAGAGTAACACTGTAAGAGTAACACTGTTACTCTTACTAATGCATCTTATCCCTCCCCCCCCCCAAAAAAAAATGATGATGAAGTGGACATGTAGTCAGAAGGTGTGACCTAGGAGTAGTGATCTAAGAAGGCTTTGTTTTCTGTTCCTTCCTTTAGCTGTTGAATGCAGCGCTGTTTCCATTCCACTGCAGTCTGCCTTGTCACCGTCCGCTGTGGCAAAATGACACATGTAGGTTATGTAACTTGTGTACCTTACATAAACAATTGCATAACTTGCATAACTTGTGTTATAATTGCATTATTCTCTGTCCTTCCTTGCAATGCAAAGACAACACAATACAAATGCAGCAGGAGGGAGGAGGGATGTAATAAATTGCGTATCGTGTGTGGACCAAAAGCAACTACCGTGAATTCTGGTCCTACTTGCTGGATTGATTTCCATTCCAGACAAGGGACAAATAAGCAAAAATTGTCAATTTCTGCCCTTGTCTCCATGTCGGAATTCTCTGATGTAACCTTTCCATAATGATGGAGCATGACCTGCTTCTGCATTGTGTAAGACATAAGAGACTGTTGTTGTTGTTTGTTTGTTTAGTCATTTAGTCGTGTCCGACTCTTCGTGACCCCATGGACCAGAGCGCGCCAGGCACTCCTGTCTTCCACTGCCTCCCACAGTTTGGTCAGACTCATGTTAGTAGCTTCGAGAACACTGTCCAACCATCTCGTCCTCTGTCGTCCCCTTCTCCTTGTAGCCTCTGTCTTTCCCAACATCAGGGTCTTTTCCAGGAAGTCTTCTCTTCTCATGAGGTGGCCAAAGTATTGGAGCCTCAGCTTCAGGATCTGTCCTTCCAGTGAGCACTCAGGGCTGATTTCCTTCAGAATGGATAGGTTTGATCTTCTTTCAGTCCATGGGACTCTCAAGAGTCTCCTTCAGCACCATAATTCAAAAGCATCAATTCTTTGGCGATCAGCCTTCTTTATGGTCCAGCTCTCACTTCCATACATCACTACCGGGAAAACCATAGCTTAAACTATACGGACCTTTGTTGGCAAGGTGGTGTCTCTGCTTTTTAAGATGCTGTCTAGGTTTGTCATCACTTTTCTCCCATGAAGCAGGCGTCTTTTAATTTCGTGACTGCTGTCACCATCTGCAGTGATCATGGAGCCCAAGAAAGTAAAATCTCTCACTGCCTCCATTTCTTCCACTTCGAAGACCAAATTTTATTGAAATTGTCAGTTTGAGAGGTACCTCTGATAAGTGCTGATAAGTGAGGTGGTCCAAGAGAATTATATCCCAAACTTTACAAAACCAGGATTCTTGGGAGGGGGAAGGGGTAGATTTCCTATGTCTCACTACTGACACCTTAACCACTTTGAAAATCAGGAACAGTAAGATTGGACTGGCATTACTTTCTATGGGTAGGAAGGCAAAGGCAGGGTTGGGGAGTAATTTCTGACCAGATGATGGAAATGGTAGTGAAAACACACGCACACAAAATGGGTTACGCTGCATTTCCTCCACATATGGAGGAATGTGCCCTCAACCCCACATTCATACCAGCATTGCGTGGATGAAGAGTGGTTAACCTTGAAGAGTCAACATGCAGCTCCATGCCACCCCAATAACTGTGACCTCCTGGATTCTAGCCAAAATAGATTTCAAAGGATTCTGGAACCAAATGCAATCACACTTGTATTCCTCAAGTTGCATACCCGGGTTCCCTTCCCATACCTAAATCAAACTATGTCGGCTACTCATAGTTTTGGCAATTAATAGCTTGTAGATGGTTGATGCGCACCCTTGAGTTCCATGTTGGAATGAGTAAAGAGCGATTCAAAATCAGCTGACCTGCAAAGGGATGCACCTGAGAAACCTGGAACTAGTTGGAGAGGATATTCTGCAACTTCTCCCAGAATGTCCCTTCAGAAATAGGCTGTCCTCTCAGCAAAATACCCCAAATTCTATAAATTGTCTTTGGATTTCCAGTGCCTAAATTGTCTATATTTATCTAGAGTTTTAGGTGGCCTATTTTGTGAAACTCTGATTTAACAGATGAGTGAGCTGGATGCTGGCAATACTATATTATTTTTTAAAAAATCATGTGATGAACCAAATACTCCCCTACCCCACCTCTGTGCCCCACAAAACAAGAAATCAGAACCCACAACATAGGCAAAGTTAGCTTAGCAGGAGGTCATTAGCTGTTTTGCAAGAATGAATAAATATGGGCTAGTGAAGTACAGATCTGCCCTCTTTCTGCTGACAGTTTGTGACCTTCCTGCTTGCCAGCAGAGGAGGCACAGTTGGCAGAAAGCTTTGCATCTTCCACTCCAGTAATTAGCTCAGTGAAAAATTATTGCATTATCAGCTTAGGGTTTTCGTTTTGTTTTACTGGACAGCAATTGTGGGCTTGTACAAAAATAATAAAATCAACATTAGGCATTTTTAATGCAGCTTCACAGGCTTTTCTCGGCAAGGTTCAAAATGAGCCAGCACGTGAATAATTAGCAGCAGCCAGACAAGGGCCAAAAATCTATTATTTAAAAAGGATGCAAAATTTGCTCACACAAGTGAAAGATCCTATTAAAAATCAACGGTGTCTGTAAATGTCAAGGGGTGCATGTTTTCAGTGCCGCATCTAGATGTGGCAAATCCGCCTGAATGTCAGGGAATCAAAACAGATTCAAGTTGGCTCAGTGTAAACTATTCAACTAATGGGGCTCAATTCACCGGCACATCAGAGCATCATTTACAACCCAGTTTGATCCTACATCAGAAAGATTTGCCATCTAAAACCTGGTGCCAATGATTAAAACAAGAGTATTTTCTACTCTGCAGTAATATTTTGATTGGCAAAATATTTATTTATGTGTTTATTATTTCTATGATACATTTCTACCCCACCTTTTCATTAAAATGCTCAAGGTGGCTCACAAAAAGAGAAAGGACACAATTAGATAAAACGATATATAAATTAGGATCCTTTGCTCACAAGTTTACAGTTGACGTTGGTGCTGCCATATTGAGGCAGGGGTTCTCTATTTCTCTGCAGCCTTTTGCCATTCTTATTCATTTAAGAATTAGAAACAATTTGCTACATACTGGGTGTGAGTGATTCAGCCTTCCCTTCATACTTCTCACACAAACGCACCTTGATCTCAGAGTTGCCTCCATCTGTGCAAAACAAATTTACAAGACAGAAGAGGTCTCTGCCTTGATTTATAATTTAGCACAACCCAAAGAGATCAGGCTGCTAGGAGGCTGTCTGCAGCTGTACATCAATCATATGCATTTACCTTCTAGCTCCATCAACGGATAAGGCAGTCACTGTGCATTAGATGTGACTAGTTTCATCATACGTCTTCTCAAGCCAAAAAGAAGTGCAGCGGAACGATATGGCTATGGGACATCAAATGCCTCAAAAGCACAGGGAAATAATTCTGCCCTGATATTGCCTCATTGTGTCCATGTAGATCTCATGGCCAGTTATTCATTGCCAAAAAGATGATTTGCACCAGGGGGAAACAGAGGCAAGAATTTTAACAGTATTTGTGTATGGTTTTTTATATATGTATAGACAGATGAGATGGTTGGATAGTGTTCTCGAAGCTACCAGCATGAGTTTGACCAAACTGCGGGAGGCAGTGGAAGACAGGAGTGCCTGGCGTGCTCTGGTCCAGGGGGTCATGAAGAGTCGGACACGACTAAACGACTAAACAACAACAAAAGACATAAAATTAGAAATACAGTGGTACCTCGGGTTAAGTACTTAATTCGTTCCGGAGGTCCGTTCTTAACTGAAACTGTTCTTAACCTGAAGCACCACTTTAGTTAATGGGGCCTCCTGCTGCCGCTGCACTGCCGGAGCACGATTTCTGTTCTTATCCTGAAGCAAAGTTCTTAACCTGAAGCACTATTTCTGGGTTAGCAGAGTCTGTAACCTGAAGTGTATGTAATACAATACATTCACCATGCTGAGGAAAGCAACAGGTGACTTGTGTGCCTTCTTAGTCTGTTGGCTAGGTGTTGCTAACTGTTGATGGGCAACTTAAAGATTCCTGTTCTCTCTTTTTATGATTCTTTAACTTTTAAAAGACATTTGGACTGAACAGCCCTTCAAAACAGAGGGCCATCTGCTGTAAAGTAGGACATACCGCCACTCTACATAGAAGCGACTCTCTGTTTTCTGCTGTTTATCAGTTTACCTTGTCATGAGGGGATCTGCCCTTTGGTCCCAAAGCTTGGGACGTTTACTTGGGACATTTTGGTAGCAGTATCTGTCAAAAGCCTTGGGTGTGGGGGACGACAATGACTGAGGATATAATCTCTGCTGGATCACTCCACCCAAATATTTGTTGCAACTCTCAAAGAACTCAGAAATGTCGGTGAAGCAGAACATCATTTGCCATGAAACAGTTGGATTCAGACTCTCCACCAAAATACAGTGGTAAATTGGGTTAAGTACTTAATTCATTCTGGAGTTCCGTTCTTAACCTGAAACTGTTCTTAACCTGAGGTACCACTTAAGCTAATCGGGCCTCCTGCTGCCACTGCCCTGCTGGTGCACGATTTCTGTTCTGATCCTGAAGCAAAGTTCTTAACCCGAGGTACTATTTCTGGGTTAGTGGAGTCTGTAACCTGAAGCGTATGTAACCCGAGGTACCACTGTACTTTAAGCAGCCTAGATTTCAGTAGAGTCAGCAGCATAAGCAGTAACTAGTGGGAAAGTAAAATAAATTTATTATGATATTGGTTAGTGTAATGAAGTTAAACTTCTGCGTGTCCCAGAATCACTTCAGTATGGATCTGTTTTTGTGGCGTATTCCTTAAGTTTAAAAGGAGAAGCAAACATAGTGGCCAGACACTGAAAAGTGTTTCCAAAATGGTTGCAGAATATGAACTGCCACTCCAGGGCCAGCTGGCCTGCCCATTAGCCTTCCTAAGGTAGTCCCCTCAGGTGACAGGTTGGGGACAGCTGGGAGGGATTGCAGATCTGGAAAGGAAGGTGAGGGGGCAGCCTTCTGCACCTTTGCTGCTCCTGCTCTAGCTGCAGATAGGAGCTGCCGCCGCCATCCCAGTCTCCCTTTGAGAGGAAACGTCTCTCTGCTGCCTTCAGCACCTTGAAACTGGAGTCAAAAACAGCTCTCAATGTCCCTGAGGTTACCTCACCAACTCCTGCTCCTTTCCAGACTACTTTTTTCTCCCCCACCACCTCAGGTCGCCTCAGGCAGCAGTGGCGGAGGAGGCAGGGGGCGCCATTTTCTATTTTGCCTCAAGCAGCAAAATGTCTTGGGGTGGCACTGCACCGCTCAGTTTTAACAATACAATATATGCTATCCATAACATGAAACCTTCTCCCAAGTCTCCAAAGCTGCTTTTGTACCCTGTGAAAACACCTTTGTGTAACTGTTAGAGCTTCAATTCCCTAAAGGTAAAGGGACCCCTGACCATTAGGTCCAGTCGTGGCCGACTCTGGGGTTGCGGTGCTCATCTCGCTTTATTGGCCAAGGGAGCCGGTGTACAGCTTCTGGGTCATGTGGCCAGCATGACTAAGCTGCTTCTGGTGAACCAGAAACGCCGTTTACCTTCCCGCCGGAGTGGTACCTATTTATCTACTTGCATTTTGACGTGCTTTTGAACTGCTAGATTGGCAGGAGCAGGGACCGAGCAACGGGAGCTCACCCTGTCGTGGGGATTTGAACCGCTGACCTTCTGATCAGCAAGCCCAAGGCTCAGTGGTTTAGACCACAGCGCCAAACGTGTCCCTACTCAATTCCCTACTGACCCCAAAACTCACAAGGACAATGCTATTTCAGCTGACCCAAAGGGTGTGGTGTGTGTGTGTGTGTAATAGTTAAAATTTTTCACAAGCATACAGGTTCACATCAAAATTCCTGAGGAATTCCTGGCTTTAATGTTCTCGATGCTTATCCAGCTATTTCAGGATGAAGAACATAGCTAGAATTTAGGAATAGGTTGGGTTTTTTGTGTGGCTTCACAATCCAGCAAGGCAATTACATTAGGCCCATAACATAGCCTTGCAGAATTAGCAATATTAGTCATCTGTCTGTTCTGAGATAATCATCCCCTCAATCCACCAAGGCCTTTCGCACTCATTTTCTAGCCAGCCTCTTCAGTAAGCAGCCTTCCCTGCTGGGTGTGCTGAGCCCTACAGAACAAGTTATTTATGCTCCCATTTCTAGTCTGGCTTTTAGTTTTGGGCAGCACTTGGATGCAATTCTACTTGCTCAGTGCAGCAAACTCTTGAGGGTTGCAATATTAATATTAACACCCAAGTAGCGCTTGAACAGAACTGGGAGTTGCAGGATCCCATGGTCACTTGTATAGGCATTTTGTAAACGATATGGCAAACAGAGGGTCACTACTGTTTTGCTCCAGGTATTTCTGAACATCAAAAGCAACAGCCCTGCAGTGCAGAACATTATCCAGGTGTACTAGGTGAGTTTGGAACATGGGAAGACTTGGTGTAAGGAGGTGGCTATAGGTACGTAGGGAATTGGTTCCAAGTAGGGAATTGGTTCCAAGTGGGTGTAGGGACATGGGTGGTGCTGTGGGTTAAACCACAGAGCCTAGGACTCGCCGATCAGAAGGTTGGCGGTTTGAATCCCCGCGACGGGGTGAGCTCCCGTTGCTCGGTCCCTGCTCCTGCCCACCTAGCAGTTCGAAAGAACGTCAAAGTGCAAGTAGATAAATAGGTACCGCTCCAGCGGGAAGGTAAACGGCATTTCTGCGCGCTGCTCTGGTTCGCCAGAAGCGGCTTAGCCATGCTGGCCACATGACCCAGAAGCTGTGTGCCAGCTCCCTCGGCCAATAAAGCGAGATGAGCTCCGCAACCCCATAGTTGGTCACTACTGGACCTAATGGTCAGGGGTCCCTTTAGCTTTACTTAGGTGTGCATGTTCAGAAACCTGAAAGAAGGAAAGCAGCTGGGGAGCATTTTGAAGTAGAGAAATAATAATGGCCAGCAGGGAAAGGGTGTTAGCCGCTTTGAGACTCCTTTGGGTGGTGATAAAGCGGGATATCAAATCCAAACTACTACTACTACTACTACTCTTCTTCTTCTTCTTCTTCTTCTTCTTCTTCTTCTTCTTCTTCTTCTTCTTCTTCTTCAGTATTGCTTCCCTTTCCTTCTGTTTTTGCGCTTCCAATGCTTCTGGAAGGTTGCTAGCCCACTGAGAATGTTGCACAGCACTGAAAAGGACCCTGAGGTTGGTTCTTTAGATACACTTGTGTATCTGATGTGGCAGCATTAGAAAATTGGGCTCATGAATGAAAGTTGTCCAGAAATATGACCAGAAACAACATGGATGGTATCCTTCTTTCCCCCACATGAATAGTGATATCTGTATTTCTAAACCTCCATAATTTCAGGTGCTGTTCTGAAAAGAGACACTCGAACAGCGTTTCCCAAACCTAGATCTCCAGCTGCTTTTGGACTACAATGCCCATCATCCTTGACAGCTGACCTTGCTAGCTAGGGATGATGGGAGTTGTAGTCCAAAAGCAGCTGAAGAACCAAGTTTGGGAAACACTGCTTTAGAACCAGAATCCTATGGGCATTACACATGTGAAAGTACTAAATCCCACAAAAATGTTACACATGACAAAAATGGAACTTTTCACTCAACTGTTTTTTTATTTTTGACATTGTTTTCCTTTAAAAAAATGAAAATGTGTACAGTTTTTTTTAATGATTCGGCAGCATTAGGGAATATGAGTATTTCATTGTCTATTAGCTCTGTCAACATGGAAACTGAATGCTGGACTAAGATGGGCCTCTGAGTGACGTGGCAGAACAGGTCTTCTGCCTGTTTATAATATTTGACAAGTACATATGGAAATGCAGAACTATGAAACATTTTCAATTCCTTGTAAAGCAAGCTTTATTATTATTATTTTTTTATGGCCTACCAAGGGATGTACAATACAGTTGGTACAGAAAAAAATCAGAACATGTTATTTCGGAGGCAAATTTTTGCAGTCAGAAGCAAAGGAAATTTGATTCGGTAATAAATATACAGCATACTGCATCTTCCTGAGATCTGACCTGATAGTGTCAAAAGGAGAAAACAAAATAAACCCCTGCCTCCTGTGCTCTACTTACTCGTAAAGAGAGAAATTATCTGTTCATATTAAGGAAAAGCAATGGCACACACAGACACACCAGACAAGTGTATGAAAAGAAAAATATCTCTAATGCTTTCTCTGATAGTGTGCCCAGACAGGTCACGAAGGGGGAGAAAAACCCCTGCAAGCCCAATCTCTCATAATATGTATAAAAAATTATAGAGCAGAGAGGTCTCTTGAAACGGTAGCATGATTGCCAGTTTGGCTTCTTTTGTTGCATAACATCTTTTAAACGTTGAAAGCACTATAATGAACCATGGCAGGATTTTGCTCCCACTGTGCTCACAGCCCGGAGACTGCAATTTCCTGATATAAATACACATCAATTGGTTGTCAACTAGCAGAAGAAAAGTGGGAGAAGGAAACCTTTTCACCTGAATGCGACCGGACTTCAGGGAGTGTCATTTAGCTTGTATGTCTAACTGTGTAGTAAATAGAGAAAATGGTAGATGCTACCGTTCCAATCTCAGTATCTTTCTCTTCTTCTTCTTCCCCTTTTAGGCTTTGACTCTTGCTTTTATTTTATTTTTAAAAGAATGGGATAGAGTGAAGGAGAAATTGGGGAGCATTTGACCCTTTTAAGTCGCGACGGACGACATGAGGCTGTTTTCTTTGTTTGCATGTTTAAAATATAAATAGGTCGCTTTTCTTTTAAAATGTTGAAAGCTGCTCCCAACAAATTCGGCATGAAACGAGTCTGTGTCAGATTCAGACTATTTAAAAAGCCAGCAGCAACTCATATAAAACAGAGAGCAAGGGAAGAAAAGCAGCAGCTCCTAATCACCTATTAAAAGGCATGGAAAATAAAAGTACCTCAAGGGGCTTTAATTAGGTGCCTCCTAGGGGTTGCCTGTTCCTTTTGCTGCTGTCTATATCTAATGTTATTTTGACAACGAGGTGGAGAGGACGAGGGAAATGGGTCTTTGCTCCTCGCTGGAAGAGGAACAGCGCAATTCATCTGACTGTGCCACAGAGATATTCTTTCCCCATGTCGTTGCCAGATCCCAGGTAACATCAGGGTCCAAGATTTCATCAGGTGGCCTCTGCAGAGACAGAAATAGCCAGGCCACCATTATAGTAATGTAAAGGTAAAGGGACCCCTGACCATTAGGTCCAGTCGTGACAGACTCTGGGGTTGCGGCACTCATCTTGCTTTATTGGCCGAGGGAGCTGGCGTACAGCTTCTGGGTCATGTGGCCAGCATGACTAAGCCGCTTTTGGCGAACCAGAGCAGCGCACAAAAACGCCGTTTACCTTCCCGCCGGAGCAGTACCTATTTATCTACTTGCACTTTCACACGCTTTCGAACTGCTAGGTTGGCAGGAGCAGGGACTGAGCAACGGGAGCTCACTCCGTCACGGGGATTCGAACCCCCGACCTTCTGATCGGCAGGTTCTAGGCTCTGTGGTTTAACCCACAGCGCCACCCTCATCCCATTATAGTAATACCCTGCCTGAAATACTGCAGTGTGTCCCGCAGGGAAGTGCCTCTGAAAGTTGTCTGGAAACTGAAGTTACAATGGTACCTCAGGTTACATACACTTCAGGTTACAGACTGCGCTAACCCAGAAATAGTACCTCGGGTTAAGAACTTTGCTTCAGGGTGAGAACAGAAATCGTGCTCCGGCAGCACGGCGGCAGCAGGAGGCCCCATTAGCTAAAGTGGTGCTTCAGGTTAAGAACAGTTTCAGGTTAAGAACGGACCTCCAGAACAAATTAAGTACTTAACCCGAGGTACCACTGTATATCAAAATACAGCAGGTGGACTGGGCCTGTGGAACATGTCTCACCACTTCTGAAATGGTCGTACATGTTCCAGGGGTGCCAACTTGAATAAAATATTGGGGGGAGCAGATAAGCCCCATCTCCAATCCTAGCAATGAACATACATCATACTGGTGAAGGTTTATTCCCCCGTCAATTTTTTTGGGGGGGGGCAAAGGAATCTGGGCCCCTAGGAGCTGGGTGCCTATGACATGTTCACAGTCTGTTTCCAAGCACAATTCAGAATGCTGGGGTTTTTGTTTGCCCTTAAAGCACTAACTGGATTGGCTCTCCTGTAGGTAAAGGCCCACTTTCTCCTACATGAACCTTCCTATTCATCAGGCTGATTTGTATAAATCTTTGGGTTTTTGGTTTCATGAATCTGCCAACTGCAGAACCCAAGGGAATCAGGCTAAGGTAGAACAGAGTGCGAGTATCATTACTTATGGGGGGGGGGGGCACAGTTGTACAAAGGGTGCGAAATTTGTTCCAGGAGCCACCTGTGATTTTAAAGCCAGAACTATAGCCCAGATTCTTTTGGAGCAATTGCTTTCCATGCCTTAAAATACTTCTAGAAGGTGTTGATTCCTATGGTGCCCGTGGGCGCCATAGTGCCCTTGAGCCCTTTCCCCCTGCTATCAGGGACTGATGGGAGTTGGGAATCCAAAGCATCTGGGAGTCCCTGATTGAGGAATGGCTATTCTGTGTAAGCTGTGAGCAAATGGGCAGTTGGGGCCTGAGAGGTTGGGTGCAACAAGTGAGCTGACAGCCAGGCAGCTGGCCCAGGCAGGCCTTCAAGGCTCCCTGCCATGATTTCCATTGCCACTGCTGCCTAAAGGTAATGGGACCCCTGACGATTAGGTCCAGTCGTGACCAACTCTGGGGTTGCGGCGCTCATCTTGCTTTACTGGCCGAGGGAGCTGGCGTACAGCTTCTGGGTCATGTGGCCAGCATAACTAAGCCGCTTTTGGCAAACCAGAGCAGCGCACAGAAACACTGTTTACCTTCCTGCCAGAGTGGTACCTATTTATCTACTTGCACTTTGATGTGCTTTTGAACTGCTAGGTTGGCAAGAGCAGGAACCGAGCAATGGGAGCTCACCCCGTCGCGGGGATTCGAACTGCCGACCTTCTGATCGGCAAGTCCTAGGCTCTGTGGTTTAACCCACAGCACCACCTGCGTCCCTTTCGCTGCTGCCTACAGCTCACTAAAAAAACCAACTCCTGCTCCCCTCATACCTCAGCACACGCCCAAGATCTTGCTGCCCCTCCCACTCACAAATCAGAGGGGAATGAAAGTATTCCTTCCTGCCCCACTGCACACTTCTGTCCGACAGCAGTGAAGAATGAAGGGGAGACAGTCTTTTCCTCCCCTTCTGTCCTCTGCAAGTCGCTGCACTGTCTTGGGATTTGGTCAATCTGCATGGTGAGGGGGAAGGAAGAGTTTGGGTGCAAACGACGAGGAAGGGGAATTTAGCATTGCGCTGTGTGGGAGAGGGCAATTTGTGGTGAATTGCAGGGTGGGGATTGGCAGCTTGTGATAGCTGTTAGACAGGTATGTGGGTTTTTTGGGGGGACAGGGGTTTGAAGGAGGTGTGAGGGGATAGCAGGTTGGCAAGAGTTTGGCAAAAAAGCAGAGACATCACCTGGCCAACAAAGGTCCATATAGTGAAAGCTATGGTTTTTCCGGTAGTGATGTATGGAAGTGAGAGCTGGACCATAAAGAAGGCAGATGGCCGAAGAACTGATGCTTTTGAATTATGGTGCTGGAGGAGACTCTTGAGAGTCCCATGGACTGCAAGAAGATCAAACCTCTCCATTCTGAAGGAAATCAGCCCTGAGTGCTCACTGGAAGGACAGATCCTGAAGCTGAGGCTCCAATACTTTGGCCACCTCATGAGAAGAGAAGACTCCCTGGAAAAGACCCTGATGTTGGGAAAGATGGAGGGCACAAGGAGAAGGGGACGACAGAGGATGAGATGGTTGGACAGTGTTCTCGAAGCTACCAGCATGAGTTTAACCAAACTGCGGGAGGCAGTGGAAGACAGGAGTGCCTGGCGTGCTATGTCCATGGGGTCACGAAGAGTTGGACACAACTAAACACCTAAACAACAACAACAGGGTTTGCAAGTGATGCAAGCAGGGGCAGTTGCACCTAGTATAGGTGTAGATATTTATTTATTATATAAGCATCCATAGTGATGTTATCAACAGAAGGGTTAAAGCCTTTCTCTTAAGGAAAAGTTTTTATTTTATTTATTATTTATTATTACATTTATATGCCACCTATCTTCCTTGGCACCCGACAAAGTGTCTATGTCATTCAGACAGGCACTCATCCAAGGAATCAACCAGAACTAGATCTTCTTAGCTTCAGCAAGATGGCGGTCTCATGTCTCTTCAGACCATAGCCTGGAATAACTCAGTGCAATATCACCAACCGAGTATTGTACCTTCAGTAGGTCTACCTGGTAAATAACCCACTGGATTTGTCTGCAATGATAGTCGTGGAAAGTATGGAACTGGTGAGCTGGTCAGATAAGGAAATATTTACGAGAAATGTGTTCTGAAATGTGGATGGTGGGGTGCTGGACGTTTCCTTGCTAGCACTGGCTCCAGCTTGTAAGCATGTACAAATAATTCCACTGCTGAGTAGCACTGATCCACAGATACATTCCAATGAATGCCAGTTAAACAGCTTAATCAGTTGCTTCATAGGCTGTGAGGAGAAGTTTGGAATATTTTTTAGAGAAGAGCAGTGCGTCAACTGCCTAGATTATCTTTTCACCGTTACTGCTGGAGACGTGAGAACAAAAACTCATAAACCCCAGAGATTAATGCTTTCTGAAGAGAAAGCACCGAACTGTCAGTACAAAGATACTACATGCATTCTCTTTGGAGTGGGGGGAATACGTTTGTAAAACCTTAGAAACTGGCTTGCCTGTAGTCGAGCCTTTCAATTACAACTCTTCTGCCACCTTATGTTCATGAGGAGTTATTGCCTTTCAGAAAAAAATCCCCCCCCATCTCTTTATCTCTTTCATAAAATATGTGGCTATTTACTACGAAATAGAGCATGAGGATATGGTCCGATTTCCAGCTTCACGTCCTCCCGCAAACCAGTGAAGCCCACCACTAGAATAACTTGCTCCGAAATGGAGAACGGTCACATTTCAGTTGCAGTTTATAAACGCAACTGGACACATAAGTGATCTACTTTGTGGCATGCGGTTTCAAGTGCAACAAACAAGCTGCGAATGTGCTAAGAATCATTATATTCTTGGTCTGTTGACGAAGAGAGGCGTTTCCTCCAAGGGGAAAAAATGGAGACAGTAATCTACAAGCACACCCATCGCAGCAATAGAAAATGACATATGTATGTCGCTATCTGACTAGGAGACTCTGTTGCTCTTAGCTAAATGGGTGAATCACAATGTTTGTTTCGCAGTGGATAGAACTGTTCATCCAAACATGGGCACACCAGCAAAAGATAAACAAGGTGGCATTTAAAAAGGCATTTTATGTGTCATTTTTACTGGCTGATAAATAAGCAGACCACAGTGGCACAGAGGGCAGACTTTGCAAAGGTTGCAAAGCAAAAAGGACTAAAAGAGGCCTGGTGTGAAGATCTTGCTTATAAGCCCATGTTTTTCAGGACATAGCAAACTCTCACTAGGGATGAGCAAGTCTGAAATTGACAGTTTCTCATTTTTGCAATCTTAAATTCGGTACTTCACAATTCCACATCACTTTGCCATTAAAAATAAATTCCCATGAAAATTCACCAGCATTTCAGTGTGTACCTCTCCTATTATCACACAGTTCTGTCAGCATGTTTTCCTGATAGAATGCAGTTTGTATGTTATTTTCATTAATATATGTGTCATAATGTACACGTGCACCTGAAATCCACTTTTTTTGCACATTGTTTGGTTGGAGAACCATGTCGCAAAATTCAAGGAACTGTGAATTTCACTGGTTGGCTATATTTTGGATGTGTGTGTGTGTGTTGTTTTGGAAGGTGCAGATTAGATTGATATTCATTAAAATGTGAATCAAATGGAATTAGCCCCTCATTTCTTGCCCTCTTTTTCTCCTGGCATCTCCATCATTGAAGAACCTGGGAGCGGCTTTGGGAAGGATCCCCTGTATTTCTGAAGTTGAATTTGCAAGACTTGAATGGGCCTTCCATTGGTTGCATGATGGTGGTGACAAGTTGAATTCTGAGGCAAGCGTAAAAGTTCATTGGGCTTGACCACTGCTGTTACAGTGGTACCTTGGGTTACAAATGCTTGGGGTTACAAACGCTTCAGGTTACAGACTCCGCTAACCTGGAAGTAGTACCTCGGGTTAAGAACTTTACCTCAGGATGAGAACAGAAATCGCGCGACGGCGGCGCGGCAGCAGCAGCAGAAGGCCCCATTAGCTAAAGTGGTACGTCAGGTTAAGAACAGTTTCAAGTTAAGAACGGACCTCAGGAACGAATTAAGTTCTTAATCAGAGGTACCACTGTACCTCTATTTGGACAACCTCCATACTTTTAGCTGGCACCATCAGTGGTAGCTGTATAAACACCAGATTTACCACTAGGTGGAGCTAAGCAAGGTGATGGGAAGTAGGGGGAAAGTTAGTGTTCAGTTCCAGCACAACAGTCTCTCTGTTAACTCCACACATAATGCCTATTGGGCATGAAGGTAAACACTTTTGAGCTAAAAGCCAACTTCATGAGGTGGCAAACAAATGCTTTTACAGTGGTACCTCGGGTTAAGTACTTAATTCGTTCCGGAGGTCAGTTCTTAACCTGAAACTGTTCTTAACCTGAAGCACCACTTTAGCTAATGGGGCCTCCTGCTACTGCCGCGCCTCCGGAGCATGATTTCTGTTCTCATTCTGAAGCAAAGTTCTTAACCTGAAGCACTATTTCTGGGTTAGCGGAGTCTGTAACCTGAAGCGTATGTAACCTGAAGCGTATGTAACCTGAGGTACCACTGTAATTCTAAATATGCAAACTGGGATTGTAGGAAGAAACCTGCCAAGGAAAATGAAAAATATCTTTATGTATGCGACAACGGCGGCAAGAGTCTTAATAGCACAAGGATGGAAGAATGAGGAAATCCTGACCAAAGAACTGTGGCAAGAGAAACTGATAGACTACGCAGAATTGGCAAAACTGACACATAAACTACATGACAAGGATAACTGACTTTCAAGATGAATGGGAACCCTTTACAAAGTACTTAAAGAAACAACAGAATGAACTGGACTCCTTGGCAGGTTTTGAATAAACATTCACAAACTTTTTATTGATAACATCTAGATAGATAAATTAAGGATCTGTACAATTTTGTAACATGCAGAGACAAATGCTGACAAACTAGAGAGGGGCACTGAGGGACGTCTGAGGGGTGGGGAGGAGAGGGGGGTTATATTTTGGGGAGGGGGAGGGAAAAATAGGGGGGAATTATGGATGATATGTCTCGTGATAAAATGTTATGTTGAAATTCCTAATAAAAATATTTTAATAATAATAATTCTACATATGCAATCTAACAGGGAAGTCCATTCTTTGTGTAGCCAAAGCAGCACTATCTGTGCACAAGCAGGAGGCATCAACAGCCTTGTGGGCAGTCCATGGTTTTCAGAAGTACAAAAAACACAGGGCAGGAGACCCAAAGCAGCCTGATGCAACTGGGCATTCTCAGTGGCCATAGAATGCTAACTTCTGGAGATGGGAAAATACAAAACCAGAGAGTGGGGCAAAGGGAATTAAGAATCTTGGAAGCTGGCAAGGCTGTCTGGCTAGAACCCTACACAGAAGCAAGCCAACCCACAACACTTTTTTGCCGGCCCCACTTGTAAATACCAGATAAAAACCTTTGCTTCCAGCATGGTATCTCCATGGTTTACTTTCCACATCATCCTGAAATAGGTGGGTTGGGCTTGCCTTATGGAAGGTTTTTGTGTGATCTCACCTCTAACCATAAGCTTTCTGGATATTTGGGAGCAAGCTCAAGGTGTGGTTGAGTCATTTATCCTCATGGTGAACTTGCCTTGGAATCACGTTTCCAGTGAATCTTTTTTGTTTTCGGGTCACAAAAGACCAAGCTCCCAATGTGCCGACACAACAAACCATTTGAAGCTTTTCTGGAATGTAATGAGCTGCAATCTCATAGGTTGCAGCACCTAGGAGATCATTTCACCGTGCCAAAATTGTGTAGAAAAGTCAACTGCTTCACCGCTCCAAGAATTGTTTTGCTTACAAGGACAGGCTATACGCTCTTGGCCAAAAAAATAGATTTGTGGTGGCAGAGTCACTTTAATCCTCAAATAAATATTATGGCTAAACAGGAGAGAAAATCCTCTCCCCACTAAGAAAGAAAACAACCTGGTTCTTTGTTGACTGAGTGCATTGCTGCATCTGAATGGCATAAAAATAGGATTCTTGTTCTGTGGGCGTCAGGGTCCAATAGAGCCCTAAGTAATCGCATCTGACAGCAAGATTCCAACACCTGCAATCAAAATGTCACCCAGAGTTTCCCATTGCACTGTGTATGCTTGGTTCATGATGAGTGGAGAAAGGGTGCATGCTGAATTATTCACCTTTTAAACACCCCCCAGCAAAATACAAAACAGGAGGCAGCCGGGCAGACCTGCATTCATTTGGGAAGGGTACATTTTACCCGGATCCCTGCTTTTATTTATTGTTCACTCATGTATGGTTTTTACTCAAAAGGGTCCTGACATGTATTTTCCTCCCCATATGTGATGAGTCCACAGGGACATCTTCCTTTATATCTCTGATAATTGTGTGCATTTGCCGTTATCATTGGACCTTTGGAAATGTCTGCCTGAGTGTTATTTATGGATTGTTTTCAAAAAATATATACTGAATTATGACAAGCAGGCTACGGGGGGTGGGGAAGCAAATGAAGAAAAAATTAGTTTAAAAGTGAAAAGGGGTCACAAATTCTAATCAAGAAATATAGGGTGCAGCTGTGTGATTTACCGAGTCAATTGACTGTACCCACTCTCTTGTCTTCTGACGCATATATTATACCCATTTCTATCCCCACCCCCTGCCGCCGCAAACAATTTGAATTTTTTTTTTACTCTTGTGTTAGTCGGTTGTAGTGCCTAAGGTCTTGGAAAATTGTCTGTTCTCTCATGTTATGAAGGTTTAGGTTGGAAACCTGTGCATAGTTTACTGGGAGTAAGTCCAACTGAATATGATGTATCGCTTCTATGTTTTAAAAAAAATGCTTCTATGGTTTTCTTTTTAAAAAGCATTGGCTTACAAAGTAGCAGAGCTGTGGGAAAAGACAAATATTTTTGGAATGCAGCTTTCAGAATGAATTTTAAAGGCTTGGATGTGCTGTTTCTCTTCAGGCACAGGTGGGGGTGCTATAAAACAAGCACAAGGAAAAACTACTTCCAAGAGACGCATAGAAGAAATAGAAAAGGCAAATGGAAAAGAATGGGGGGGGGAATTCTTCAAGAAAAGGATTGTGTCATTTAAGATAATTGCTTTCCCTCAGTGCCCTTCACAGATTGCTGCACAAGTTGCCTTTTACAGCCATTTCTGCCATCCACACAAATCAAAGGGGACTATAAGATGAGTGAAATTAGTGGAGCGTTGCTTTTGTGTGTGTTAAGAAAGCATCTCATCTATTTTTCTTCCTCCAAGCTACTAGTCCTGTGTCAGTGAGGAGTCAGATGGCTGCTGGGCAAAATGTTCCATTTAAAAACAGAAAGAGTTGTGGATGTTTGAGTTGACATTAGACCTTTTGTAAAAACACTGTCAGGCAATTTGGGAAATCTGGCTTCATGCAACAGAGGGCAAGGCATGGAAGGTTTTCAGAGGATGACACAGTGGACTCTAAATATGATAGTTCATTCATGATCAGAAGCAGGGGCATTTATTAGCGGGTGGGCCAGGGAGCCCAAGTCTTGGGTCTTGTTGGAAGTGTTGGAGTGCAACTTGGCTTGTATTGCTCTGAGAGGAAAGAAGAATAGAGAGGGGAACCTCTAAGCTTCCTAAACTGTTTCACTGCCCTTTGCCTGGGCTGATCTTCCTTCAGATGTTAGATTGAGACTTCTTAGGGTTGCTGACCTCATTTCCTGCTCCTCCCTTCTTCTTCATCCCACCATGAGAGAAGAATCATCTGGCTTTTCTCTGCACCTACAGCTTCGTTAGATGCAGCTAGGATCTCTTTACTATCAAGCATGCATTTCCTATAATAAACTTAGTTTTCATATTTTTGCAGACTGAAAATCACAGTGTGGTTGCTTCCAAGGTGTTGTTGTTGTTTAGTTGTGTCCAACTCTTCGTGACCCCATGGACCAGAGCAGTCCAGGCACTCCTGTCTTCCACTGCCTCCCGCAGTTTGGTCAAACTCATGCTGGTAGCTTCGAGAACACTATCCAACCATCTCGTCCTCTGTCGTCCCCTTCTCCTTGTGCCCGCCATCTTTCCCAACATCAGGTTCTTTTCCAGGGAGTCTTCTCTTCTCATGAGGTGGCTAAAGTATTGGAGTCTCAGCTTCAGGATCTGTCCTTCCAGTGAGCACTCAGGGCTGATTTCCTTCAGAAGGGATAGGTTTGATCTTCTTGCAGTCCATGGGCCCCTCAAGAGTTTCCTCCAGGACCATAATTCAAAAGCATCAATTCTTTGGCGATCATCTTTCTTTATGGTCCAGCTCTCACAAAAGTTCAGGCCTCTGCTGATGCATATGAACTCCATATGCTATCAGGTATTTTGCAGTGGTCCTCTCAGCTCATAACCACCCCTTTTAAAACTATGTTTACAGTGTGGCAGGGAAGGCTATAAAACCCAGTGCTGGTGAAAAACAGCCACCCGCCATATTAGTTTTGCTCAGAGGTCTAAATTTGCACATGCAAATTTGCGTGCGGGCTTTATACCCCGAGTCCTATAAATTCCCAGCAATGAGTCTGGTATGAAGAAGGCCTGGTGATAGTACACACATCTTTGGACAACCCCATTGTTTCCCAGGGACCATCACCATCACCCTCTGTCACCCAATTGGCATTGTTCCAAGTCATTGTAAATGGTCACTTAATTGGAGTGTCGTCGTTGTCTACCGTTGCTGCTGTCACCAGATGAGTCCACCAGGGAGGACCACCATGGTAGGAGGGGGCCGATCAGTCAGCACCTTTTACCAAATACCTCCTCAAACCTGGAGTTAGCCCTAAGATGAGCCATGACTAATTCTATCAGTGGGAGGAATCTGGTGAGGAACTCCCCCCCCCACCAAAAACCGTAGAGATCAGTGAAGGGCAACTCATGGTCTGTGGACCAGATCTTTCATATTGTCAATGAATTTGGGTTGAAAGGTATTTAAAAGATTGTCTCGTAAGAAAACAACAGAACCATGCTTTCAAATTGGAATAAATAGAGTTGTTCTATATTGGCCCTGACCCCAGAGTCCATTAGCAATCAAGGCTCAGAGTCAGAGGCTGCAGAGTCTCTAAGAAGCTAGACCAGGTGCATGGCTCCAAGTCTGCTGCTGGACATTAGGAGATCATTGACACTGAGCCTGCGGCAGACAGACAGGACTCCCCAGAAGAACCTCACATTGCCTGGGCAGAGACTTTAAGAAAGTTCGGTCTGTTCCCAACCATTGCTGGAGCAAGTTGCTTGCTTAGAGCTGTCCATGGTCCTGAACCTTTTGACCTGCCTTGCCCCATGGGTTCTGACATCAGACCTGAACAGGACAATGACTTGTTATTACTCCCTGCTTTTGGATTATGCATGGACTGTGGCACAATCCCATTTCTAGAGAAAATAGCCTTCCAGAGAAAGTGCAGGGAGTAAGTGCAAAAGAAACTGCTGGCATCTGCCACATATTCTGAAGGTCAAAAAGCCCTTACTGCTATACTCTTCTTGTTGGAAAAGCAGGATTCTCTCCCATAGCACTAACAGGATTCTCTCCCATAGCGCTCTCTCTCTCTCTCTCTCTCTCTCTCTCTCTCTCTCTCATGGTGTCAATCATTTGGTTTTTAATTGCTTATCCCCATTTTTTCCAAAGACTACTAAGGAACCCTTGATTCATAAATGTCACCTCTTGGCAATATAGCAAAACAATCTTTTGAAGAATGGGTAGGAGTCGGGACTTTGCAATCTATTGAGATCATGAATATTTTATCTAAAACCTTTGCTGCAGACTGACAGCACAGCTGGAGCACAGGAAAGGCGAGTAATCTCCTTACTCAGAAGTCTGCCAAGGTTTCGGAATTTCCATTACGTCATAATTCTGAGAATCCCTAGAAAGTCCAGCTTGTTGGCAAGTCACAGTAGTGGCTCCAGGTAAACCTGGCTATGATCAACAGGGGAGGAAGGAAAAAGAGGCGTGTGACTGTAGTGTGTGTAAGGAGTAATGGTGGGGCTGACAAGTCCTATGTTCGTTATAGCTAAATATTTTGAATAAATAAATTTAAGTGTGGTTCTAAATATGCTTTATCTTGAACCTTGTGTATATCCATATTTAACGCTGCCATTAGTATCACCTTGGCTTAGAAAAATTGGCAAGATCCAACGGTTTTGTAGTAGGGTGGAGAGTTTTTTCTGTTTGTGACTGGGAAGATACAGAGGTCACAGTCCAAAAGGAGTGGCAACTTTCCTTCTGGGAAAAAAAATGTCGGCTAACATAAGTTGCAGAAAACAGTTTTTCAAATGGACAAGCCCAGCGTTTTAGATTACTCAATCTGCGCCTTGACCTAGTTTCTCTGGCCTCGTTTTCTCTCTTGATACAAACAAGATTCTGTTGCATTTTTAATTGCAATAAATGTGTTTACATGAAAAGAACACAGCTTGCCAGGGGAGAAGGTGGCCTACTTTCTTTTTGCAAAAAAAAAAAAAAGTGTATATCTAAAAAAAATAAATCCATATTGTTGTGAGTTGGCAGTCTTGATCGTGGTGAATGGGTGGGTGTCTGATGTGTGCTAGGACTTTGAAACAGAAGAATCTAAACGTCCTCTTAGACTGGAGATGTTCTGTTGATGGACAGGAATCCTTCAGATGGCAACACCTCCCAGAGCTAAGAGAAGGGTTTGGCACCTGTACAATGCAACTGTGTTGGAGAAGCAGGAAGATTGCAATTTGGGAAAGATAGTGTGAGTTTTCACTCTGGAGGTTGCAGAAAGTGGGGTGTGCATTTGTCTCTGTAAACTTAGGAGCCAACTCCTAGGGGCTGGGGTCTCTTCAACCTCACCCCCCCATAAAATATTTGAGGGCCCCTCCCAAAGTTGATGGATGTTGCCATTCAAATGGTATGCGTGTGCTGTGTCTTGTGATTGATTATGCAGGGAGAAGTTTCCCTGGCCCCTCCCCAATATTTTATTCGTGTTGGCAGCTTGGTGTGTAATGACCGCTCCCCGCTTAAAACGGGGGGCGCCCTTTGCGTGGACGCGTGCAGCCCCTAGATCTGGAGCGGCTCCAACAGCATAGGCTTGGCTTTGCCTTCCCTCAGGTGGGATACCTGGAGGTCTCTGCCTACCTCAGTCAGTTGTCCAATCCCACCTGGGGGAAGCGTTGCCAAGGAGACCAGGCCAGGTAGGGGAGGGATTACCTGCCCACACAATAGAGGGAGGATCTTAATGCTACAAAGGAACCCTAAATCTCCAGTTTTCTATCATCCAAAAGAAAGCCAAGCTCTTTAGCATAGCCCTTGGATCTCAGAGAAAATAGTCAGCACTTAATAATGATATTCATTTCCCTCATTTTCATTCCTCCAGTTGTGTAACTATACTGCTTGTTTTTTGTTCTTTGGAGTCATACAAGGAACAGTGATATATGTCACAATGACTCATATAGGGTGACCACACTTAATTCTACATTTTGCATTACCATGGCACCCTTAGAAGCTGAGGGTTTGACTTCCCAGTGCAGACAAGAAGCATGTTGGATGGTGTGTAATTTACATAATTTCACAAGGGTTTCACCAAATTAGCTGTGCCCTACTTAGAAATGCCTCTTTCTATTTATCTAGATAATGAATAATAATATGGAATATGCTATTGTTTTGCATAAATATGGCTGATGTTTTTGTGGAAAACTTGTGCAAACCTAACCCAGGGTAATGGAAACACACGCCAGCTAGCTCCTTTCAGTCTGTGTATTGATCACATTTGCAGTAAATCACACTGTTTTAAAGCCCTGCCAAGTACTTCTCATCATTCTTTCATAGGTCTTCTTAATGTAGAGAAACAAATATTTAACTTGCATTTACTTACATGTTATTGCCTAAATTGGAATCGTAAAAGCTAAATTGAAAGGAGTAAGGCACTTCTCTTTCTAACCATAAGTATTAATCAAGGTATCAGGGAACAAACAACCATATTTCTAGACTGTTTCTTGGGTACTCTGATGAGGCACAGATTAGTTTTTAAAACGATCACAGGAAATGTACCTTCATGTAGAAATGTTATGCAGAGATTGTAAAATTTTCCCAGGTGGATTAATGAACAGTGTGCTACTTGGGTCTTATTCATAGATTCATTCTAGAAAAGTGGGTGATCAGTCTCACATGAAATTAAGCTCATATAAATGATATGCCATGTTTTTATGATTATGGATGCTGTATTTAATTTGAGTTAACAAATACTTTTGTAGGGAGTGTTTTAGAAATAGAGTTTGCATCTTTCATTGCCCACAAGGACAATGTGAAACAAAATGCATTGGGCGTGTTATATCTCTTAAAGCTTCCAATCTATTTTAGCACCATTTTGGGTCTTTCTTCCTTCCTTCCTTCCTTCCTTCCTTCCTTCCTTCCTTCCTTCCTTCCTTCCTTTCTTTTTCTTTTCTTGCCCTTATTCCAGAGTAAACACCTAGGGTGGAGGCTGTTGCAGCAAAAATGCACAGATGCACACACTTAGCAAAATGCTATAGAAGCGGAGCAGCAGTATTGTCAAGATGTGTTAAATGCACGCCAACTTAGTGTTAATATGAGGGGATATCTGTTCCACTCATGCAAAACAGTGTTGGATATAACCCAACAGGATTATTCCCTTCACATGGCACAGTTTGCTCCCCTAGGATTATCTTCAGGAAAAGCAATTCCGCTTTCAAGTGAATTTCATAAAGTTTTAAGAAACTAAGGCTGCAACCCTAAACCCCAGTTACCTGAATTCAATGGGACTGACTTCTGAATAGACATGGTTATGATCACCCTATAACTCTTACAAATACTTGGGTTTGATATTTAGCCAAGATAGTGAGGTATGGTGTTTTTCTTGTCAGTCTTTCTTGTTTTCTTGCCATTTTTTATCCTAGCCTTTGCTTCAGCACTGATAAAATGCCCTTAAAATATATACTGCTTTAACCATTTTGTACCACTGGTGAATTGGCACCCTGTTAAATGCCTTTTCCTGTAAATGTGTATGGAGAAACTTGCAACGTGTGCTACATTGGATGATCTATTGCCTACCTCAGCATTTTGTCCTTTAAGACTGTGGCATAGAACAAAAGATATGGGAAATCGTATGGGAACAAGAAGTGTGTGCGTATTAAGGAAATATCATACGAAGAAAAATGAACTTGCATTACAGGAAAGACCAGTTAGAAATGAGTTACCATAATGTGGTGGGCTAAAGGACAGGAGCATGAATCCTGCAGGGAATTATTCATCACGTAGGTTCTATTATTATTATTATTATTATTATTATTATTATTATTAAAGGTTTTCTTGATTTACAAAAGTGTTTGCAATGTGTCTCTCTCGTATTTTTTTTCTATGTAACATTTTTACAAATCAGTTTCATTTGTTGAGACATTAGGAAGAAAAGGGGGAAGGGGGGGGGAGATGGGTAGGGGTGGGGTCGGGTGGCGATGTTTCTATTTTACTTACTATAAGTAAAGTTTGGTGTTAGCATTACTTGTGCAGGTTCTTTGATGTTCACTTGTGTTCCTTTGGTGGTGAGAGAGGTTGGGGTTGGCCTAGGGTGTGGTTATTCATTTGTGGTTGGCTGTGGTGGTCTTTGTTTTCATGTGTGAATGGGGTGGGTGGGTGTTTTGGATCAGGTTAGCCATATTGATTTGTATGCTGTTGGTGGATTTTTGTCATTGTCTTGTTGGGCTGTGTATGTGATAAAGGGAGCCATACCGGGGTGAAGGTGTCTTCTTCTATTTGTCCCCTTGTCAGTTTCAGTTTATTGGTTAATTTTTCTAGTAGAACTGTTTCCCATACTATTTGGTACCATTGGTCCATGCTTACTCCTGACCGGTCTATCCAGTGTCTGGCTATGATGCTTCTGGCTGCTGAAAGTAGGTGGGTTATGAGTTCTTTGTGCCATCATGAAGGTTCTGAAGATAAAATGGGATAAGCTCCCAACCCCCGTGAATACTGATTTTGGAGGAAGGATAGAATCATAGATCAGAGTTGGAAGGGACCCTCAGGATCATCTAGTCCAACCCCCTGCAATGCAGGAACATGCCACTGTTCCTTACTGAGATCGAACCTGCAACCTTGGTGTTGTGTCAGCACCACGCTCTAACCAACTGAGCTATTTGAGCTATGAATTTGATCAATAACAGCAACAGTGGATTACATTATGAGAAATTCACTAAGTGTCTCTTTGCCCTTTAGAACACATTGTTTTCCCCTGCTTTAGGGATGGAGCACAACTTTCTCCTCTGTTAGAGAGGCATCAGTGGCACACCAGCATTCATTCCTCCAATACAAGTCCTTATCTCAAACTTGCTTGCATGTCTACAAGCAATCAAGACAACACACACAAAAAGGAATAAAGACTATCATGCATAATAGGCCAGGAAACAAATGGTCAAGAATGAATGAGGGCAAATTTGAGTTTTAGAAAATTAGCATACTTATTGTCTAGAAACACAACAAACTGCAGGACCACATTGTCCAGTTTGGGGCAAACCAAATCAAATTTTGCTGCTCTTTATTGAAAGTTAGGCCTCATTTCCATACGCAGCTCCACCATTTCGGTGGACATTTCGTTAGCATGATCATGACTGCTTAGCTTACTGGTAAGCAACACTCGCCCATTCTTAACAAGCTGCAGGTTATGGCGAAATCCTGAAATAACCTAAATAAAGCATTGTGGTCACAAGGGTATAGCTTGGCAGATTGCTCAGCTGAAAAACGAGTCAACAAACCAGATCTGACAAAAGGTGAATTCATCGAAAGGACATGGGCAAAGATTATTATCAAGGTCTTCACTTGCCCCCCCCCCCCCGTTTCCACCAGGACCATCTCCATGGACAGGGCTCCAAGAGAGCAGTGATGAGGAGAGGGTGCTTGTTTTGCTTGCATCTTCTTACAGACATCTGCCACTGCAGACATGCTGGTCCAAGATAAGCACAGACAACTGTATGAAGGAAATGTGGAATAGCCGATGGGATAGGTTGGTAATTCCTGAGAATTTTGGGCTTCTGAGGCCAAGCAGTTTCACATGGGAACACGGGATTTCAGTTGTAGTATACTAGCAGAAGATGCCTCACTGAAACCAAATGAGCAAGTTTGCTATGACTTTAAGACCCATTTCAATGGGAATGACAGAGCTGTCTTCATTTCAGCAATTCGTTTTGCTTTCCCGCTATTTCATGGGTTGTTTCCCCCCCTCCCCAAACAAACTAACAAACTGAGCAATAGAACAATTGCCCTTATTCCCTTGTTTCCACAACAAAAAGGATTTTATCTGGTACCTTTGCAATAATTTACATTGGCCTGGGGGGGGGGGAATGTTGCATGAGAAAAATAAATAAATCCAAGTGTGTATCTGTACTCTGCCACTCCAGACCCACTTGCCTTCTCCGTTAGATCATTGCATGCTAGAAAAAAAAATATTGTTTTGAAAACTCTCAAAATAAGATTAGTATTTTTTTAAAAATGACAGTGTGGAAAGCCATGACACGTAGCATTAGCCTGAGAAGAGCATTCATCACGAAACTCCAATTCATCATGAGATTTCTCAGCTTCTTTTCAAACTGTGGGCTTATCTGTCTCCCCCACGTGCTATTTCTTCACTCCTTCCTGATCTTCTGAACAGCTTTCTGGTGTCATGAACTCCATATGTCATCCAAATGGTTAGAATTCATTTTTGTCTCTGTGCGTGTGTAAAAGAGAGAGAGAGAAAGGTGTCGGTTGCAAGTGACTTTCAGCCTGATGCAATATTTAGTAGCTCCAAAGAACATAGGAAACCTTTACAACGAAAATCCCAAGCCATTGTTTTCCTTGACCCGAGTAGCAAACCAATCTGCTGGGCATGTATGTTTTTGAGAGGCATATTGCTGAGATATTAGCATATTTACAGATTCAACAAACTGAGTAGATTGAAAATAATATTTTCTAACACGTGTCTTACATTTCAAAAACAATATTGATATTTGGATATATTTAGCCACCATACTGGCTATTTTGAGCGTAGAATCCGAAGGGATCTCTTGCAGCGTCTTGTTTTCATGTTCTTACTTCCAATGATGATTTTGGTGGGGTGTGTGTGGGAATTATGGAGTTTCAGAACACCCAGAGACCTTCTTACCTGGCAGTTATCAGAAGTGAGAGTATTGATTGTACTAAGACTAGGTAAATCCATGTTGATTCATCCCCACTCATTCATGAAGTCCACTTGGTGACCTTGGAAAAGTCCTTCTTTCTCAACCTAATGTACCTACAGAGGATAAAATAGGGTGGGGTGGGAGGGGACCATTTTCACCACCCTGAGCTCCTTGGAGGAAAGGTGGAATATACATTTGACAAACAAAGAATATTGTGCACCCTACTAAGCCACAGTTGTATTCTTTTTTTAGTATAATTTTATATGTTGAAGAGCTGAACTCTGATGTATGGGACTGAATCATGGTGAAATGGATCAAATTAGGGTTGTCTTTTAAATTGCTTCTATTAAAGATTTTTTTGGGTTACAAAAGTACATACAGCATCTCTGCTTTCAATTCGTAGAGTCCTTTCTACAGTTCAGTTATTTTTGATGTGAGACACTAGAGCAGGGCTTTCCAAGGTGGGGAGAGAAGGGGGGTAGTAAACTTTCATTCTTTTACACAGTGTATGATCAAGGCTTTTGTGTCAGTGTCACGTGGGTAAGTTCTATTTCTATTCATTTATTAGTGGGGTTTTTTGGTTGTGAGAGAGATTTGGGGGCCCAGGGCCCGATTGGTTTCTGTCAGTTGACCGCAGTGAGTTTTGTTTGCATGTGTGTGAGGGAGGGGGTTGCTAGGACAAGTTATGCTTTTGGTGGGTTCTTGTTGTTGTCTTGTGTATGTCATAAAGGGAAGCCACACCAGGGTGAAGGCATCCTCTTTTGTTTGTCCCCATGCTAGTGGATCAAGCTGTTGTTGTTGTTGTTTAGTCGCTTAGTCGTGTCCGACTCTTCGTGACCCTGTGGACCAGAGCACGCCAGGCACTCCTGTCTTCTACTGCCTCCCGCAGTTTGGTCAAACTCATGCTGGTAGCTTCGAGAACACTGTCCAACCATCTCATCCTCTGTCGTCCCCTTCTCCTTGTGCCCTCCATCTTTCCCAACATCAGGGTCTTTTCCAGGGAGTCTTCTCTTCTCTTGAGGTGGCCAAAGTATTGGAGCCTCAGCTTCAGGATCTGTAGTGGATCAAGCTAGGTTTGAATTAACTCTTAAACTCTTGAGTGGGGAACCTGTGGCCCTCCAGATGTTTCTCAACTCCAATAGCCTCAGCTAACATTCTCAAGTATAATGGAAGCTGCAATCCAACAACATCTGGAGGGCCACCCCTGTCTTAAATAAAGGCTGGTAAATAAAAGTACTAGTACTGAGGTACAAGAACGCCCTGGTACCCGATTAAAATGTTCCCTGCTTCCATCATAGGTATAAAATTTATTTAAGAGTTTTCTGCTTAATCCTTGAACATTCCTAAAAATACCCAATACCCAATAAGCATGTGTTATCTGTGGAAGAAGTAGAATAGCTTCAAGGAGATAATGCCAAAAACATTTACACACATTAGAAGGTCCAAAATCACGCTCTGGATTTTGAAACAAAGTGAATTCCAAAATGATTTCAACCTGTATATCGATGGAGCCCTATATAGCTCCTGTTTCTTCAGTCTGGGCTGGAGTGACTTGACCTTTCAGTTTATATACGAGCGCTTGACTTGAAATGAAGATAACAGCTAGAACTGGCATATTGCGTTGCCATACCAGGAAATGCTAGTGTATGTCCTTCCACATAATTAAGTTGCCAGATGAACGCTGGTGCCCTTTTCTTAACATGAAGAGAGGGAGAGATGTAGGGGAGTATAGCGCCACATACCAGAGAGAAAGAAGTAGCATAAGTATGTTACCTTCCTTCATTCTCATGGCTTGAACCCCACTGTTAAAAAAACTAAGTTAGAAGTGTATTTTACACCAGGGTTCCAATCCATCTAGGACAGGGGTCAGCAAACTTTTTCAGCACTGGCCAGTCCACTGTCCCTCAGACCTTGTGCGGGGCCGGACTATATTTTGAAAAAATAAATACAAATGAACGAATTCCTATGCCCTGCAAATAACCCAGAGATGCATTTTAAATAAAAGGACACATTCTACTCATGTAAAAGCACGCTGATTCCTGGACTGTCCGCGGGCCAGATTTAGAAGGCGTTTGGGCCAGATCCGGCCCCTGGGCCTTAGTTTGCCTACCCATGGTCTAGGAGCTCTGTGCATGCTCCTAGCAGGAAGCTTCTGCATTTGTATTAAGAGCTGGATGGGCAGACATGTACTGTGCACGGTGTTCCACTCGCCAATTCAGTAGCCAGAAATGCATGTACAGAGCTCCTTTCTAAAAGGTAAAATCTGGCTGTTTGGAGGAAGGGTGTGTGTGTGGCGAATTAATCCCCCTGCTCACACTTCCCCACCAAATATCTGATCAGTGGGATTTTAGCTTTGGGGGAGGGGGCAGGACTCCATTGCACATGAGTTTAGAGGGATGCGGGTGGCGCTGTGGGTTAAACCACAGAGCCTAGGACTTGCCGATCAGAAGGTTGGCGGTTCGAATCCCTGCGACCGGGTGAGTTCCCGTTGCTCTGTCCCTGCTCCTGCCAACCTAGCAGTTCAAAAGCATGTCAAAGTGCAAGTAGATAAATAGGTACCGCTCCAGTGGGAAGGTAAACGGCGTTTCCGTACACTGCTCTGGTTATCCAGAAGCAGCTTGGTCATACTGGCCACATGACCCGGAAGCTGTACGCCGGGTCCCTCGGCCAATAAAATGAGATCAGCGCCGCAACCCCAGAGCCGGTCACGACTAGACCTAATGGTCAGGGGCCCCTTTACCCTTAAGACAGAACAATTAATTTCACATTTCAATTCCACAATCTGAGATGGAAAACTTGGAATCTTGGAAGTAAAATTGGTGGATATTTCATTATTACATACAGAGACAAATTTAACACCAGCAACTGGCACATCTAGTAAGGAAGGAAATACTGGGCATGTAAGATCAAAAAGTATACCAGCTCCAATATGTGTATTTGTTCACGATCCTGTGTTATTCAATGAGAACAGTCATCCCAGCTGCAATGGCTTGAGTGTTTTCGGAATCTTTGTCATTATTTTATTTTTTACCATAATTAATTTTTACAAATATGTTGCAAACAGACTGAAAGTCTGGATTCTTTTTGATTACAACTCAGGATAACTTCAGAGTGGAAACAAAAACTGGCATTTACATAGAATTTTGTACACTTATGTTTTTCAGAGCAGCAAATCAGCTTACTGTATTCTGTACATTTGACTGCAGTTCTCTGAACAATCTAGCCATAATATACGCATGATACAACATACAGATATGAACTTTTCTTTTCTGTATACTTTATTTACAGGCAGAGCTGAATGCCAACATGACCCAATCAATCCCCTGAGGCGCCAGTTATCATACAAGCACTTCCACTGCAGTGGGTTTCCCAAAGAAAGGAAAATAGCAAAATAAACTAAAGCTGATTGATGGAATGAAGCCTTTGGGCTTGGTTTTTGCAGGGCATAAATTATCATATCCCCTATTCACTCAGCTCTAAGACCACGTATTATGAGCCAAATTATATTTGGATCCTTTATTACTTCAGAGCCTATATTTTCAGTCTGATATCAGAAGAATAGATTGTGTTTACACGTGTAGAGCACCAGGCACCTTATTTCAATGTGTTGAACTGCAATGTCAGAGGGTTTGTCGTGAAGTTATCAAATTGGATTGAGGACTAGCCTCACCGGGATGGAAAGGGATAATTGGTGAGGGATAATTGTCTGGTTCCTAATGAAAACCCCAACCTCAATTCATAATGAAATACTGCCAAGGGGAAGTACTTTTAGTTAATTCTAAAATTCTACCTTCCAGCTTGAAGACAATGGCACCAATCTGCAGTTTTCTTACGATCATTCACTAGGAATGGACATTTACATCTTATTCTGGTAATGTTTTACAATGAACATATTCTAATCCGCAAATCTTTGTTGCTTATCACAGGTTGCCTTTACGAAAACCCTACAAGTATCTTTCTGGTCTCAAGCTTCCGCTGGGTACGATCCTGTATCTTTTCCACACTATCTTGTGACTCCAAGAGATCTGGGCATATGGACTAGCTGCAGGATCAAAATTTCCACTGTAGTTTTCTGGATATGCATATGTGCATCGCTGCGGGAACCCGTTTAAACTCTAGGTAAGAATTAATATTATTCACTAATTGTATAAATGGAGAGGGATTGTCCTGTAAGAGTGGGCTTTTTATTTATTTTTAAAAAAGTACATACTGAGGACACAACAGCCTCCACCAGGTTTTCATTCCTAAAAGGCGAAGGAGTTACTTTCGATTCAACATGGAGAGGACGACATCTGGTCATAATCCGGACATTTCAGTAGAGCAGGGTAACTACTGTTCATCTGGAGAGATGCATCGCTGGAGATGTCGGAAGGGCTGCGTCCACGAACCCAGGCATCCGGGTGGAGGAACTGGCCAGAGTAGTCGGAGCAGTTGCTAAGCCGTGGGCGGTAGAAGCCAGGATGAGGTCTGTACATCTCCTCTGCGGTATATCTCTTCATGAACAGGTAGACAGACATGACACCTGCGCTCTGGAAAGGAGAGCAAAAACAAAGGCATTGCTCGAGTTGTCGGAAGGACTGGGGTTGCTGTTCTAATGTTCTGACAGGATGTGACATGCTGATGAGCCAGACAGGCAAACCAACCATGAAATATCCCCACTCTGGACCTTGTGGGATGCTGCTGCCTTAGCGTTTGAGGGAGGTCTGTAGCTCCGTGGTACAGAAACTGCTTTGCAGGTAAAAAGGTAAAGAGACCCCTGACCATTAGGTCCAGTTGTGACCGACGCTGGGGTTGCAGTGCTCATGTTGCTTTATTGGCCGAGGGAGCCGGTGTACAGCTTCCGAGTCATGTCGCCAGCATGACTAAGCTGCTTCTGGCGAACCAGAGCAGTGCACGGAAACGCCGTTTACCTTCCCTCCGGAGCGATACCTATTTATCTACTTGCATTTTGACGTGCTTTCGAACTGCTAGGTTGGCAGGAGCTGGGACCAAGAAACGGGAGCTCACCCCGTAGTGGGGATTCGAACCGCTGACCTTCTGATTGGCAAGTCCTAGGCTCTGTGGTTTAACCCACAGTGCCACCCGCGTCCCTTTGCTTTGCAGGTAGAAGGGTCTATATTTTTTGCCTTGCAAATTATTATTTTTTGCTTTGCTTTGCAGGTAGAAGGGTCTATATTCAATCTCTGGCCACTCCCGGTAAGGCTGGGAATGACCCCTGTTAGGAACCCTGGGTAGCATAGACAAGACTGTGCTAGATGGTCCAATAGTCTGACTCAATGTCTTATTATTATTAAGATAGCTCAGTTGGTTAGGGTATGGTGCTGATAACACCAAGGTCACAAGTTCAATCCCCATATGGGACACCTGCGCAGTCTTGCATTGCAGGGGGTTGGACTAGAATGATCCCAGCTCCACAGGTCTATGGTTCTTTGATTCCCCTCCCTTTTCCCTGATGGGACTCAAGGCAGCAGTAATATAAGGTAGCTTCCTTATATCATATGATGTCCCTCTGAGGGTAGGAGTGTGTTTTGGTTGTGAGGCTGCTGGGGGATTTGACATGCAGAATTTTTGCATGCATTAATACTTCAGAAATATCACTCCCAGCTGGAGTTGTTATAACTGAACATCTTGTCCCAACATATTATTTCAGTCTGTAGTGCAGGCGGATCTTCTTTGGCTGGTAAGTCAAATGGTCTTCATCTTCTCTCTGGGAATGTGCAATCCTCCCCTTTGACTATACGTTATGGCCAGTACTCATTTGCCAACAGTGAAAGGACATCACAGCACGCTCTGTGGGGAGCATAGTCTGAGTGGCTCTTTCCTCCACTCTATCCCCCCACTACCAGAGCGCTCAAGCCACTGTTATGAAGCAAAACTGCTCCAAAGAGGAGCTGGCAGAAACCACTGGGACAACAGTGCCAATGGAAGCTGCTGCACTGGGATCAGGAGTCTTTGAGTTGGTGAAAGGAAAGCACATGTTTCGCTTCCTGTTATCCTGGTGTTACTTAAGCCATTGTGCAGAATTATATGCAACACAGGACTTCACAGGAACAGGATTTCTGCTGCTGTATTCTTTGCATAATGCTAATGCTTCTTAGCATAAATAAGGAGGCCTAGCTTACATAATTTCTCTGTGGTTCTGCTTGTGACTTGAAGGTGGTAAGCCTACAGTCCAGAAATGTACTGTGAGACCACATCCTCCGCCTGTCAATTGCACCAGGCAGTGGAGGAATGTATGGAGTTTGGGCTAAAAGGGAAACAAAATGGGATGTTCTAAAGAGACATGGGGATGCGGGTGGCGCTGTGGGTTAAACCACAGAGCCTAGGACTTGCCAATCAGAAGGTCGGCAGTTCAAATTGCCGCGACGGGGTGAGCTCCCGTTGCTCGGTCCTACTCCTGCCAACCTAGCAGTTCGAAAGCACATCAAAGTGCAAGTAGATAAATAGGTACCACTCCGGCGGGAAGGTAAACGGCGTTTCTGTGCGTTGCTCTGGTTCGCCAGAAGCGGCTTAGTCATGCTGGCCACATGACCCAGAAGCTGTACACCAGCTCCCTCGGCCAATAAAGCGAGATGAGCGCCACAACCCCAGAGTCATCTGCGACTGGACCTAATGGTCAGGGGTCCCTTTACCTTTGCTAAAGAGACATGGTTAATTGATTATGGGGATGCTGATGCCTGCCTGAGCAAATGTACCCACCTTTGAGGAGGACATGCTCGTTTCTATACACTGAATGTCCCTTCTCACACCCTGTGGTCCTGTTCCACTTCTTTCCAGTGAAAGGGACAGACCTATTCCAGTGTTTTGCCACCAACTACTTTGTGATTTAAATGTAATTTAAAGAAGCAATGAATTTATAACTGGAAGAAAAGCAATCTATGAAAAACCAAGCCTGTTCATATTTTGACCTGACAAACCCATTCTTTTTATGTGTCCCCTAACAGATAGGTACTTCCGATTTCTAAATGCATGAAGGCCTGCTTTGCAGCAGGGATGCTTGCAGCTCCACAGCCCCCTCAAGTTTACAGGTAAGGCATTCTTGTTTTTGGAGGGTGGGTTAGAATCCAAGCAAGTGACAGTGTAGGCAAGAGGGGAACATCAACTTTGAGCAGAGGGAACAACTGATCTGTTATTTCCTACATGTGCAAACACAGGGTAGGCTGGTGCATTTGGGCACTACCCCATCGAGCTTGGCATTCCCTCGGCCTGCCCTCACCTGTGTACTTCCTTACCACAAGTCTAGGAGGTGGCACTGGCTGTCAGCTTCCTTCTCTGTGTTGCTTTTGTAAAACGTGGCAGGGAGAGGATGGGAGGAATCTGGAATTTACTGGTTATGTCAGTGACTGGTGCTGGTTCCGTAAGAAAAGCCCATCTAGTATAGCATTCTGTTTTCACAGAGGCCAACCAGATGTCCCTGGAAAGCCCACAAGCAAGACATAAGTGCAGCAGCATGACCAGGCACCCCTACGATGGCTCCTGCACCGGGGCATATGAAGGAGCTGTACCAGGTTTGGCCCAGGAGTGGAGAGTGTGAGGTGAGTTGGTGGCAGCTTTCCCACCCCTATCCACGCCCAGACTGTGGCATGCAGGGGGCGCCCTGTGTCCTGCCCCATGTGCCCACCCCAAGCAGGGTGGGCCGGGCCAGATTTTTGGAAGGGCATAAGGTACCACCACTACAAGCTCCAAGCCACACTGAGCCTTCAGGGCTGCGGTGGTGCCTCCTTCTGCTCTTGGTTGGTGAAGGGATGTCCGCCTCTGGGTCAGCTGAGAGGATGAGCGAGGAGAGTGCTGCCACTGCCCACTGAGGAGAGGCATGAGGCTTTGGCAGCTGCCCCCTCCTTTGGGAACAGGGCGGCTTTGAGCCTCTTTCTCCCTCCCCTCGTCACAGGCTCAGACCACCATGGCCTGATTGGCATCCAGACTCCTTTCTGAGAGCCAGTGTGGTGTAGTGGTTAAGAGCGGTGGACTCATAATCTGGTGAACCAGGTTTGATTCGCCACTCCTCCACATGCAGCTGCTGGGTCTGCAAGGGCCTGGCAGCATCAGAGAGCCACGGCTGCCTTGGCAGGGCAGGAGCCTAATGAGGCCTACACCCTGCCACCAGCAGGAGGTGAGGTGGGGGCTCCTTTAAACTTCTCCCTTGAGGGGGCACGCAGCCACCTCCCCCCTCCCCCGCCAGGGAACAGTGTGACAGACCCGCACGTCCCCAGCTGAGCAGCTCGGCTGCAAGCAGGAGCTGGACTCTCTCAGCTGGGGAGCTCCTGACAGCTCCCTAAAACTTTTGGCACACTCCTCAGCTAAGCAGCGGGAGGAACATGCTCTATTGTGCCTCACTGATGCAGCTTGTTTCTTCCTCTGCTGCTATGAGGGGCAGACAGTGATGATGGCTTCACTCAGCGGTATGTTGCTGATGAAACCGCCACCGCTCCTGAGTCCTCTGCCTCCAGTGCCCGGCTGCAGCTGGTTTGTCCCTCAGTGCACTTGAGGCAGAGGCAGTTTCATCAGTGATATACTGCTGAGTGAAGCCGTCATTGTGGTCTGCCCTCATAACAGCCCTGGGTGATATACTGATATACAGTGGATGCTCGGGTTGCGAATGTGATCCGTGTGGGAGGCACGTTCGCAACCCGCAGTGCCACATCTGCGCATGTGTGGATTGTGATTCGGCGCTGAAACCCGGAAGTAACCAATTCCGAGTTTCAGTGCGTCCATAACCCGAAAACGCGCAACCTGAAGCATCTCTAACCCAAGGTATGAATGTATAGCCAAAGCCTATCGCCCATGGATGTGTGGGGGTGGAACCAGAAACATGGCCGCACTTCACCTCCGGGGGGGGGGGGCTGATGAATGAGGGTTATACATCATTTACTAAATTCTACTGCAAGTCAGATCAGCGGCAAAGCCTGTCTCCATGCTGGAGTGACAACAGTCCTGAGCAGTATGGCTCTTGCACCTTCCTCACACTACCTTCCCTGGTTCCAAGCCATGCACCCCTTGATCCCAGCCTCACGTGAGGCTGGGATCCAGGGACAGCAGTGCAAGAACCATGTGCTGCCCAGCCAGCTGCTGCGGCACTTGGAGGTGCTCCCATGCCAGCATGGCTTGGCCTAGAGCTTCTCTCTGTGAGCATGGGTTCCTCAGACACCAGGAGAGGAGTGCTGGGCCAGACCATGCTGGGGCCCCTCTGACTACACCCCTGTGCTAGAGAATGATAAATATCCCTGGATATCAAATACTGATGTTGAGCATCAGCTATTGACACATCAAGATAAAATTATGAGATTATTCTCTATCAAAATACACAGAGAATCTTTAGCACAGGGCTTTCTAATGATCTCGCAGCCAAGCTTTACCTCTGTCAGGAGAAAAGAGATGGCAGAAAAAGCAAACGACCATCCATATCTATAAGTGAAGTAAGTCTCGGAGTCCTTGGTTCTGTTGAGCATCTCATCGTTGATGCTGGAAATGTACAGAACGAGCCCCACAACCAGAGATAAACCTGGGGTGGAGAAAAGTTTGAGATTAGAACAAATACACACACACACAGGGTAAGACTCCAAAGCACCCATTCAGTTTCCTCAATGGCAAGGATGGGGATTGGGGAACCTGCAGCCCATTGGCAATGCTGCCTGGGGCAGTTCAATAATACTAGGAGGGCCACAACAGGATATTTACAAATGCAGTCAAACCAAGAATGCATGTTTGCTAGATAGGAGCTCAGAGTTCTTCCTGTAGAAAGAACTCTGAGATACTCCCACTGTGCCGGTCAGGGGAGGCCGTAGCCATACATATAGTCTCACCTGAACAGGGCACTTCCTCTTTGCTCGATGTCTCATCATCATTCCAGGAACGTGAGAACATATGCTAAGTCTGAGCCATCAATTTTAAACTGGACTAAAAGCATGTATTTGTTACCTGATTACCATTTTAAGCCTGCGTGAACAAAGCTGCTGTATCTGTCGCTCTTCAACAAGTATTCTGAGTAAATGTTATTTTTTACCTTTCACAAGATTGTCTTGTGTGGTTATTGTTTTAAGGGTGAGATACCAGGAGGATCCAGTATGTATGCCTTAAAGGACCGTGGATTAGTTAAATTATAAGGCTAAAACTAGCCTTTTTAAGATGCAAAGGGATGCACTTTGCTATACTCACAAAAGTGAGGAAGGAAGATTATTATCTAATAAACATATTCCCTCTCAGCTTCCCTACACTCCATCGCTGGTCTAAGATGAAACATGCAACCTGCGGTAACAATCTTGGCCATTACCCTGAGGCTGCAACCGCAGTCACTCACTGAGAAATGAGCACCCTATGCTGAATTAAACAACATATTTATGTTCTCAGACATGGTTCTTCTGAACTACAAGCTCTTGATACGAGAGAAAGCTTTTAAGATCTGCCTTCACAGCTGCTGGTTTAACACTCGCTTAATGCTATGAATAAACCATCAGCTTCTCCTCTCAAATGGAAACACGATGGCTGGTTATTTCTAAGTTCCAGCAATCCCCTGTTAACTCCAGCCACCATAAGATGAAAGAATTGTGCCAGATTTTTAAAAAACCGTGTCTGGAGCTTCAGCAGAATGTTCAAACAGCACAGAATATTTTGCATGTGTGCATTGTACATGCACACACCTCATTTTATCGGGTTCAGTTAGCAAGAGCTAGACTCCAATTGTCCTTCGAAATCTAAGCCTGAGCACTTTTAGGAAACATGGTAAAACCAGCTGGGTTTGCAGGTTTGGTGAAAGGATGGTGAAATTGCATTGATTCCCAGGGCACATCTCTATATGTTTACTCAGAAGTAAGCCCCACTGTGTTCAATGCAATGCAGCCATGATTGCCCATTTTGTCTTTACAAGCTGCCATGAATCTTCAAGGTGGAGGGGGCTCCAAACGCAAGAAAGGAAGTACCGTATTTTTTGCTCCATAAGACGCACCAGACCATAAGACGCCCCTAGTTTTTGGAGGAGGAAAACAAGAAAAAAAATATGCTGAATCTCAGAAACCAGAACAACAAGAGGGATCGCTGCGCAGTGAAAGCAGCAATCCCTCTTGCTGTTCTGGCTTCTGGGATAGCTGCGCAGCCTGCATTCGCTCCATAAGACGCACACACATTTCCCCTTACTTTTTAGGAGGGAAAAAGTGAGTCTTATAGAGCAAAAAATACGGTAAATAAAACAAAGGGCCTGTCAACAATGCTGAGAAATGGGACTATGAGACAGACTGTAGTGAAATCATCGCCTTTCAGAAGCATCTTCTGCAGTGTGTCCATTCCAGCAATCGTGCTACTATCTGGAATATCTGGCACGACTGCCACAGGGCCATGGAGAAAAGTGGATCTCCATGGAATGGCTGCAAACCTTTGGGAAAAAGAGCTCACACAGAGACACGCTTCAATAAAGAGCTTTTCCTCAGGGAGCGTCGCAACAAGGGCAACGCTAATGCATTGACACCCACCCTTTTACATTTTTTGTGACAGTCATCTACTTAGCCAAAGTGCTGCATCTCATCAATCTTAGCCAATTTACTTAGTTGGGGTGAAGGGAGCTGATTTATTTACTGCGTTTTAAGTCCTCCCTTTCATCCAGGGAGCTCAAGGCAGTTCTCCTCACACTCATTTAATCCTTCTAACAACACCGTGAGGCAGGTTTGGCTGAGAAATAGTGACTGACTCAACGCCACCCAGTAACCTTCTTGGTTGTGTGGGGATTTGAACCGGGATTTCCTCAGGCCTAGTCTGACACACTAGCCATGACACATTCCTGAGATGTTTTTACTTTTATTATGCATTTTGTGCTTTTATATTGTGCTTTTGTGTTGTAACCGCCCCGAGACCTGCAGATATAGGGTGGTATACAAATTATTATTATTATTATTATTATTATTATTATTATTATTATTATTTGTTTGATTGTTCGATACTTGGAATGAACGCTACTGAGGCAAATGCAGAACTGTGACATATGCTGGGGCTGAGCAGGCTGACAGAATACAACATCAAAATCTGTCACACACTGACTTTCTTAATTGGTTCCCCCCCCCCCCCGATTCCATCGTCTTTCTTAGATGTGAACACAAAAGACTGGATTTCAGATGCAGACTAAGGAGTTGGCAAATAAGAATGTCAGATTCTTAAAACTCACCGGACAGAATGAAAAAGATCCCAGATACGAAGGCCAGGATGGTTCTGTGAGGTCGAATATGCCCTATGTTGCTGAGAATGAACCCGATAAACATGAAGAATAGGCTGACCAAGGGAAATGGGGTGGCAGAACGAATCATCTCTGTAAAATATAATGGGCAGAAATAACATGAGAAAGGTTAATATGGCCAATGCGTCCCTATAAAAATTAGTAAAATAACACCATGTGTATAAGAACGTTCTCTGCACTTGTGACTCATAATTTGCTTTGTTTTTGTTTTTATTTTAAATCTGCATGCTTCTCACATATGAATAGAAATAAGTGCCATATCTGCAACACCACATATTTAAATTGTACCACTTTCACAGCCATGTCTCTCCCCATCCCCCAAGAATGCTGGGAATTGTAGTTTAAGGGTGCTGAGAGTTGCCAAGAGACAATAATTCCCAGAATCCCCTGGGAAGAAGGACTGACTTTTATACCACACTGAGAACTGAAGCTCTGTGAAATATGGCCACACATACCTGTCAATTTGAAAACCCCTACTTTCTGTGGACTTTACACCCTTTCTTTTCTTAGCTGTTGTTAGTCTGAAAGCATCTTATTGTCTGATATCCTAGTGTCCCACTAAATAACTAACAACACAGGGCCAGGCATGTCCACTCAGAAGCAAGCCCCATCAAGTTCTATAGCCGCTTACCTGGGAGAAAGGCACTTTGAATGTATTTCTGGGTAGACTTACATAGATAGGATTGCACTGTTATACTGTATTTTTATGACATTGCTGGATGAATGTTCACTCACTTGTAGCAAAATATCACCCCCTGTGGCTTTAGCTCATGCCTAATTGTCAAAAACAAATGAATGCATGTTGACAGCAGTTGCACTCTGGGGTGTAGTGGATGCTACTCAGAGTATGCACACTAAAATTTAAAGACATGACCAACTTAGGACTATTCATTTCACTGGCTCTACTTTGAGTAAAACTTAGTTGGATACCACCTTTTGATCTTTATAACATCTCTCTTCAAAAAGCTGTAAAATAGATGGTGGTAGAATGTAGTATTAATTGCTGCAAATTATTTACTTGTCTCTTGTGAGCACAAAATACAAAACCATCTGTTCCAGAAACAGAGATATGGATTGCTATAGCAACAGAAGATGCTTAAAAAACAGATGAAGGGTAGATGGCCTATGTGAATTCCTCCTAAAAAAATAATTTCAAATACTTTGGCCAAAGCAAAGATCTCAGAAGAAGCATTGGCTGCTGTTGCTTGCTTACTTTGTGGAATGGGATAAACCTAAGATCATTTTAAAATATCTTTTCTCATCTGTCAACACTGAAACATTTACAATGCAGATGTTATCTCCACCCCACAAGTAAACAAAATATCCTTTTCAGTTTTGAGATTTGCAGTGCTCTATTCTTCCACCTTGTCCAACAAAGTCCGGGAGAACTTACAGTGCAGGATATTTTCTCCTCTTAGCTAATAGGATTCCTTTTTTGCAGGGGGTAGACTTGGATCACTACCATGGTATGGGAGCAAATGGTTAGACTCCAATTCACCCCACGCCCGGTGGGATATTTCCAAACATGGAATGCCCATGTTACAAACAGTCTGACCTTAGAAACTTGTGTGGTGTAGTGGATAAGGAGTCAGACTAGGACCTGGGAGACTAAAGTCTAAATCCCCATTTGGCCATGAAGGGTGACCTTGGGCCAGTCACTGCCTCTCAGCCTAACCTACCACAGAGAGTTGTTGTGAGGTCCAGCTCCGAGGGCCTTCTGGCAGTTCCCTCACTGTGAGAAGCGAGTTTACAGGAACCAGGCAAAGGGCCTTCTCGGTAGTGGTGCCCTCCCACCAGATGTCAAGGAAATAAACAACAATCTGACTTTTAGAAGACACCTGAAGGCAGCCCTGTTTAGGGAAGTTTTTAATGTTTGATGTTCTATCGTGCTTTTAATATTCTGTTGGGAGCCACCTAGAGTGGCTGGAACCTTTGGCTTGCCAGACATTGGCAAACTACTCCTCCCATCATCTCTGACCATTGGCCATGCTGGCTGGGGCTGATGGAAGTTGAGGCACTGTCCAAGTGCTCTCAAGACAATCTTGTGATACTAAAGGTAGTAGACCGGTGGGGTTAAAATTTAGCCGAAGCCAATAATTAAATGTCTTACATCAAATCTGTAACTCATCAGAGGGGAGATTAGCTCCCAAGCACAATGAAGCATTTGGAACACACACAAAAAAATTGCCTTAGAAACTTAAGACTGAACAGCTTCTGTGGCTCCAAGGTGAACATCGCTACATACAGTCTTCAACTTTACAAAATGTTTGCTTCCCTCCCAGTAACCCTGATACAACTCTATTGTTTGCAGTGTCTGTGGGACCCTATGGGAGCATAATCCCACCCACCTCCTCCGTTAGCCTACAGCCCTTCACATATTCCTGAGTTATGTACCACTTATTGAACCTTCTCCTGGGGTGCCTGCAAGTTCTCCGTGCACAGAAATCTATTTCTGCCCTGTGCCAGTTCTGCATGTGTTTATTCGTAAGCCCCTCCCACCCATTCAGACTCATTTCCCCATAAATCTACGCTGTTTACTCTTGTTTTTATAAGCCATATGAAAATTCCTATTTCAATATGTACTCAAACACATTTGTGATCCTAAAGTACACAAATATTGTGCTTTATCTCAACATGCAACACATTTCTAAACACATTCTATGTTTAAACACACATTTAAAGGATGCAGTTTGGTATGTTTATGCAGCCAAATCTGTCAGCTAATTACATTCTGATCCATATCATAATTGGAAAGATGCAAAAATATATCCGTTTGCTTAAAAGTGACGTTCTCATCTACCCCTATCTCTATGGATATTTATTTCCAGTTGAGTTACAGAGTTAGCTGAACGTTGTGATAGAAAGGTCGTGCCTTGCTTCCATGGAAAAAGGGGGTTGTTCCAGATTATCTTTGTGCTACAAGGAGATTCAAACACCTGTCTGCAGGGAATAGTTATCAGTGTCTGTTACCAGTAGATTCCTTCTTGCTTTGCCATGGTGGTCTGCGGCGTAGAGATCAGTTTACAGCAATTGTCTATTGTATGTTTGCTGGCTAGGTTAGCATCATTCTGCCATTACCATGCATGGCTAATGTGGGGCATGTGATTGGTACACAAAGCATGATTGGTGGGCAGTGGCGGGAGTTTCTAGAGAATGGGTGTGTGTGTCAGAATTGCTATGGCCCAATAGGACATGATATACAATTTGAGGACTGGGAAAAACTGGAAAATAGATTTAAAATTTACAGACTGTTCCCTCCTGAAAGAAAATTACATGAAAATGATGTATAGATGGTATATAACACTGGTACAGATAGCAAAAATGTACAAAACCGGCTCAAACACTTGTTGGAAATGTAAAGAAAAAGAAGGCACTTTTTATCATATGTGGTGGGAGTGTAGAGAAGTTAAAAAAAATTGGGAAATGATATACAATGAATTGAAAAAATGTTTAAAACAACATTTGTAAAAAAACCAGAAGCATTTTTGTTAGGGATTGTAGGACAAGACCTGCCAAGGAAAATAAAGAATTTATTTATGTATGCTACAACAGCGGCAAGAGTCTTGATAGAATAAGGATGGATGAATGAGGAAATCCTGACGAAAGAACAGTGGCAAGAGAAATTGATGGATTATGCAGAACTGGCCAAATTGACTTATAAATTGTGAGAAGGACAACTGTGACTTCAAGTAGGAATGGGAACTTTTAACAAATTATTTAAAAAGACAACAAAATGAATTGGACTCCCTGGCAGGTTTTGAATAAACATACACAAATTCATTGGTTGATAATATGATGGATAGATAATGTAAGGATAAGTACAATTTTATAACATGCAGAGAATAATATGTGCAGAGAAATCAGAGAGAGGAGTTGAGGGAAGTTTGTGGTCGGGGGGGGAGGGTTGGGAGGGGGAGAAAGGGGGAGAAATAATGTATGTGATTATATGGTTTGATAATTTGGTATGTTGAAATTCTTTAATAAATTTTAAAAAATTGCTATTGCCCCCTCTAATTTAAAGGAGCACCATTCTGCTATCCTCTTTGCTGCTTGAAGTGGAAAGGATTGATCTACAACTACGTCACACTGTGATGCTGATGTAAACAGCTGCCCAGCCTAGCAGGACTATTGGAATGGCTTCCTGTCTCCCTTCCACATGTGCTCATGAACTCTTGACTTTCCTTTGACAAAGAAACCCAGGAAGCAACGCAAACAACAAAGGCTTCTCCCATACACAATGTTTTGATGCAGTCCTTTTCTGAAGATAAAACACATGACCTCTTTTCTCGTCTCTGAAAAGCCGTGTTAGAATGAACACACATAAACACTGCTCCCGCAATAAGAAAAGATAACCACCTACTTAAAACATTGACTGTTGATTCAGATGTCAGCTGGACATTCATTGGCATGACGTATTCTATCGTGAAGCACCTCCCACGTTCTTCACCTGGAATGGGAAAAGCCCATTTTACACTTTTTGGGGGAGCAAAGGCATCAAGCCCCATACTTCCCACCAGGATCCCCTGCGACGGTTATTTGCTTCTTTTAAACCATTCATACAATTGCAAATTGTGTAATTGGTGTATTTACTTGTCTAGCTTGGCTAAGGGCCCTTTAAAATATCACAAGTAAAAGAACAGAAACCAAGCAGCCCGATTTTAAATATTGCTTAGAAATATGTAAACTCCACTGATATAGCAATAGCACAGGTTTCATCTTCATGACAAGAGTATAATGCAGGGGTCAGCAAACTTACCGCGCCTCGGGCCGGTGTCTCCAGCGCCGATCGTGCGGCGGGCCGGAGAGCGGGGGAGCGTGTGCCCATACGCATGCCTACATGCTTTTTCTGGCGCACTTCCGAGTCGGAGGAGCACCAGAAATAGCTTGCATGCATGTGCACAGGCCTCCTCCGACCCGGATGTGCACCGGAAATAAGGCTTGTGCATGCGCAAATAACGCTTCCACAAGCGCACAAGCTATTTCCGGGGCCTTGCAGGAGAACTCCATTAGCCATTGGCAGTGGATAATGTGGTCACTGAGACCACATAACACCGGTCCTGAGAGACCTACAATGGCTCCCAGTATGTTTCCGAGCACAGTTCAAAGTGTTGGTGCAGACCCTTAAAGCCCTAAATGGCCTCAGCCCAGTATATCTGAAGGAGCATCTCCACCCCCATCATTCTACCCGGACACTGAGATCCAGCACCGAGGGCCTTCTGGCAGTTCCCTCATTGCAAGAAGCGAAGTTACAGGGAACCAGGCAGAGGGCCTTCTTGGTAGTGGCACCCGCCCTGTGGAACACCCTCCCATCAGATGTCAAGGAAATAATCAACTATTTGACTTTTAAAAGACATCTGAAGGCAGCCCTGTTTAGGGAAGTTTACAATGTTTAATGCTGTATTGTCTTTTTAATATTCGATTGGGAGCAGCCCAGAGTAGCCAGGGAAACCCAGCCACATGGGCAGGGTATAAATAATAAATTATTATTATAATAATGGAGTGGCTGCGGACTGAGTTTGCATTAAGACATGCAATATATATATATATATATATTTGAGCCTACGCAAATCCACATAGTGAATTGCACATGTGAACCAATCCAGTGACTCACTGGAATATTCCAACAACTTCAAAATGGGCCACCTGTCCATTCTCCCCACCCCTACCCCAAGGTGGTGGAAATTAAAACTGTGCACATATCCATGCATGATATAACTGGAATATTTCACAGACCTTAATTCTAAATTTAATCAAAATGCGCAACTCACAGGACTCAGAAACATTAGTTGCTAGACATGACTAGCCACAGGGACAGCAAGCAAAAACAGATTCACTTTTCAATAAAGCGCAGTACCTGCCAAAAAGCAAACCCTCCAGAGCCCAGAGTGCAGAGACATCTTGATTTCAGCACTCTGGTTTTGGGGCAGGATAATCCCTTCCTCCAGGTACAGCCAGTAGTCTGTGCTCACAGCAATCCCCAGGAGTCCCAATCCGCACACGGCAAACACGCTGCTAAGCAGAGTCAGGGCCTTTCTGCCACAGGTGCTCATTCCCAAAAGCATCAGGGTCCGACGGGACAAAAGAGAACTCCTGCACGGGCAGAGAAGAATACAAGAACTGTTAGCAGTGAATTGGGGACATTGCATGCACTGAATGAAACAGAAATTTCCCTCCTTCTGTGCACGCTTTGATATCAGAGTTATCAGTGGGGAAACAGCACAAAAGCCCCATATAAGTTGAAAATGAATGTGGCACACCATTGTCATGTCCCTCCATGTCCAGGCATAGGCAAACTCGGCCCTCCAGATGTTTTGGGACTACAGTTCCCATCATCCCTGACCACTGGTCCTGTTAGCTAGGGATGATGGGAGTTGTAGTCCCAAAACATATGGAGGGCTGAGCTTGCCTATGCCTGCTCAATGCAATGCGCTCTAGGTGGGGCTACCTTTGAAGGTGACCCAGAAACTACAACTAACCCAGAATGCGGCAATGAGACTGGTGACTGGGAGTGGCCGCTGAGACCATATAACACCGGTCCTGAAAAACCTACATTGGCTCCCAGTACATTTCCAAGCACAATTCAAAGTGTTGATGCTGACCTTTAAACGGCCTCGGTCCTGTATACCTGAAGGAGCATCTCCACCCCCATCGTTCAGCCTGGACATCTGGGTCCATATGGAGACATAGTATTACATATAGTAACATAGTATAGTCATAGTATTACAATAGTATCCCAGTGTGGCATGGTGGAAAGAGGATAAGACTAGAGCTTACGCTCTAGCCACTAGGCAACACTCTCAGCCCAGTCATCTCTCGGCCTATTCCCCCCCCCCATTCATTCATTTGTTCAGCCTTTATTGGCATAATTTAGACAATAAAACCATAGGAGGAAAACCATCCATGAAAATAATGGTAATCCAGACATATTAAAGACATAAAACATACAAAAGACTCAATAGCCACCATTAAATAAATTTAAGTAATTTTAGATTTGACTTTAAAAATCTTGGCTAAATATCCTGATACAATCTCAGTAGTTTCGGGAATATCATCCCCCAACAAATACTGGATTACAGATTCTTTGCAATTTAATTTACAGGGCTGGGGTGAGGATTTTTTTAAAAAAAAACTGGGGGCAGGGAACCACATACACTGCCTTGAGCTGCCTGGAATAAAGCCAGGGTATAAATATAAGAGGGGTGGGACTTTACATCAGGAGGAATTTGACAGAGTAATAAGCCGATTGCTCCATCAGTTCAAGTATCTCTGCTTGCCTGTTGGAACAATCTACCCACTCTTCCCCTTCTATTTTGTTCTGGGGTTTTTTCTCACACTCTCCCCACCCCCAGCCAATTTAGACGATGCACTCGGGGGGCTTAGAGAGGGAAGAAGCCTCATGGTGTGAGTGGAATTCCTTGTAAGGGGCTTCCACTAGCACAGGGGTCCCCAAACTAAGGCCCGTGGGCCAGATAAGGCCCAAGGGATTCATTTATCTGGCCCGCAGCAACCCCCACCGCCCACTCTTACCGGCGCTGTGCTGCATGGCTGCAGGAGCACTGGAAATAGCTTGTGTGCATGTGCAAGCGTTATTTCTGGTGCGCATCCAGGTCCGAGGAGGCCCGTGCACATGCGCACAAGCTATTTCCGGTGCTCCTCCGACCCGGAAGTGTGCCGGAAATACAGTGGTACCTCGGGTTAAGTACTTAATTTGTTCCGGAGGTCCGTACTTAACCTGAAACTGTTCTTAACCTGAAGCACCACTTTAGCTAATGGGGCCTCCTGCTGCCGCCGCGCTGTTCTCATCCTGAAGCAAAGTTCTTAACCTGAAGTACCATTTCTGTGTTAGCGGAGTCTGTAACCTGAAGCGTATGTAACCTGAAGCGTATGTAACCTGAAGCGTATGTAACCTGAGGTACCACTGTAGTGTGTGGGCACGTGTATGGGCACGCACTCCCCCGCCCTCCAGCCTGCCATGCAATCAGTGCTGGAGACACCTGCCTGAGGTGCGGTAAGTTTGCTGACCCCTGCACTAGCAGTACTGAGAGGCTTGCCTAAGGCTGCAATTCTACAGGCACTTACTAGCGAGCAAGCCCTGTTGAATGTAGTGTGACTTACTGCACAGAATTGTGCTGCCTGGGTGCCTAGCGAATTTGTGGATTTGAGGCGAGACTGAACACTCATCCATTACATCAGAGAGAGAGAGAGAGAAGCTGTTTGCCAGGCCACACTGCAAGCTTTCAAGATGCTCAGAGTCCTTTTATCATCACTGGACTGGTGATACGTGCACAGTGAGACAGCCAACTCTCACACAGGATTCGAAATCCCGCTGCCTTCGACTCTGACAAATCTCTCCCTTGGCGGATTCTTGACGTGGATATTATGAAGATGTGGAGCTCAGCAATGCAGTGTAGCACGACAAATTACTGTGGTAGCGTTCCCCCCCTTCAATATATATATTCCTAGCACTGCCATTTGGCTTCCCGTTAATTAGCCCTTTTTGGCACTGGTTCAGGGAAAAGCACACAAAGTCTCGATACTCCAGCATGTGTAACGTGCAGTTTGTGAGCTGCACCTCTGTCCTTTCTCTGCCGGAACAAACACATAACTCTCCTAAATAATAGGAAGCAGCCACACAAGTCCTTTAGAGAAGCAATCATCGCAATGTCACGTCAGTTACTTACGAAGCTGTACTTAAACACACAAGAAGGCAGCCCTCACCCTGCAGGGCGTACGGTCCAATGTAGACCCCAAGTTACCAGAGGCCTTCTCTGACCAGGAAGCTTTGAAAGTCAGAAAATTGATGCTGATGTAATGCAGAGCTCACCTCATATCGGACATCACCTGCTTGAAATTCCTATAGAGGTCTCAAGGTTTTCACAGTCAGTACATTCATCGGGACTAAGTGTCTCTGACTATATGGAGATGCAGAGGGCCTGTCTGCTAAAGAACAGAGCTGTGTGAAACAGCGAGGGGGCTCATTAGGGGCACTTGCTATCAATATGAAAAACAGGGCACCTGATCCATGCGACGGTCACCTCCAGGATTGACTATTGTAATTCGCTCTATGCGGGGCTGCCCGTGAAGGTGTCCCAGAAACTCCAGCGGGTACAGAATGCTGCAGCGAGGCGTCTCACAGGGTCCCTGCCATGGGAGCATATTCACCCAGTGCTTTTCCAGCTGCACTGGCTCCCAGTGGAGTACAGGGTCAGATTTAAGGTGCTGGTTTTGACCTTTAAAGCCCTTCATGGCCTAGAACCCTCATACCTACGGGACCGCCTCTCCTGGTATGCCCCGCGGATACCAGGGCATACCTATGTCCCGGGCCCTAAGGAAGTCTGATTAGCCTCAACCAGAGCCAGGGTCTTTTCAACACTGGCTCCGGCCTGGTGGAACGCTCTGTCTCATGAGACCGGGGCCCTGCAGGATCTGATTTCTTTCCGCAGGGCTTGTAAGACAGAGTTGTTCCGCCTGGCCTTCGGCTTGGAATCAACTTGATCCCCTTCCCCTCTATCCTTCTGTGATGGAACTCCTATTTGGGGACTTCCTTGGCTTTTTTTCTGGCCCATGTAGGATCAGTCTGGATAGTTGGCCTGGTGCAGATTTGACATTTTCATTTCCAAAAAGTTTTTGATTTGAGTTTCTACTGAAATGAGGCTGCATTTTAATGTGGTATTTTAATCTTGTTTTTAAGTTGTATTTTAATCAATTGTTTTATACCTGGTGTTAGCCACCCTGAGCCTGGTCTTGCTGGGGAGGGTGGGGTATAAATAATTATTATTATTATTATTATTATTATTATTATTATTATTATTATTATTTTCAGCACTGGCTTATCCAAGTTGTTTCTGGGTCCGATGTTGACAACCCACTTGCAATTCAGTTGCATGCAGCTGACCCGATAACAACCCAGCCACAATAGGGAACAAACAGGTGGCACTCTGAGGAAGGCCTGGCCTTGCACACACCCCTGTTGCACGCCAACATCAACAGCAACCTAGCTGAATGAGACATGACGAGGTCGAGTCATGGACATCTGAAAAGCACCTTCAGTTGGTGGCAATTCACCACTGTATCCCTTAGGAACTGTAGATTCCCTGGGAGCATATTGGGATGGAGGAGCTCAACCGAAAGATCAGTAATGGCAGACAAGTTTCTTTCCTAAAAGAAGTGCCTGTCCAGCATGACCGACTTTCCTCTGCAATATTCAGTCTCAGAAGAGGAATGGGCACCTTTTAGCCTGTTGGGTGCCCCCTGTCGTGAGAATGCACCTTGTAATATGTTCCAGGCTACAAAGGTATAGTGAAGGCTTTTTAGCAGAGAAAAACAAGGAACTTTCCAACTGCCAGAAGCTCTTCTACAGGTCAAAATTCAAGCCATATGTACCGGGAGCCATAAGTAGGTCAAGGCATGTTGTTAACTCCTTTTCACAACCTCAGTTATACGTAGAGCTGGGGGATTGGAAACAGGAACGGTCTCAAATAGGGCTGTTAGAAATGTAATATCTATCTATCATAATAGTCAGTCAACCCCAACATGGATCTACATCCTGTACTGTTGCAAGTTGTCGTGCTTCTTCAGTGAGCTTGATCCAAAAGCCACAACATTTGGTCTAATGGGTCAGCCTTTCCCAAACCTTTGCCCCTCAGATATTTTGTACTACAACTTTCATCAAACCTGAGCTTTGGTCATGCTGGCTGGGGCTGACAGGAGCTGTAGTGCAAACCATTGGGAGGGTACCATATTTGACAGTGGGTGCAACCATTACACAACTGGGAAGATGACCATGGTTCAGGAATGACTCTAGACCTAACTTTTAGGCACTTTCCCATCATCTAGGGCAAAGAAGATATTACTCTGGGATACCATTACATAAGATATCATTGAATCACAGCTGAGCACAAAAACAAAACAGAGGAGGGACTGACAGTTGAAAAAACGTGGAGCTGGTTCCTAAACAGAGGAGGGAAATGACTAATTTTGAAAGTACAGAGCAGGAGGAGTCAGAACATATGCTGCCAAACACCTTGTTTATGAAATTCATCATTTATGGCGGTAACGAACAGATCTAATCTCTCAAGGACCAGAGTTCAATCCCATGCGCTGATTGGCCACAATGAGAACAGGATGCAGGATTAGATGGACCACTGGCCTGATCCAGTCAGTTCTTCTTATGATCTTATGTTCTTAGTTTCAACAGATCTCAGCAACCACTGGGCAACCCACACAAATTATGGCAGTGAGCACATTTTTCTATATTATTTCCCAAGGTTTCAGCACTCAGCGGTAAGCTCTTTAGAAACTACTTTCCTTTTATGACCCAACCCTTCTATTTTCCTCATTTCTAGCATTTTCTTTATTTCAAGTATTTCTATGCCACTTTTTAGCAGAGAGACCTGTTCTTCAGTTCTGGCATGTGCAAGCTGGAATCAAGCCAAGAGGGAAGTTTCAAGTTCACAGTTGGCAAATCTGCTAATTGCGACAGTCAATGCACCCTGGATGACTTTTTTTGAAATTAATCACTTGCAAATGTATGCTCATAATTGATAGCTTTGGAGCACCCCACCCCCAAAGCCCCATCTGTGTTCACTCAAAAATAAACCCGACGAAGTTCTTAAGCACGTTCCTTTCTCCCAAGAGGACACAGTGAGACTTATTTCAAAAGAGTTGAGTTGAATAGTGAGGTGCCAGTTCCTTCTGCTTAGCACAGCTGGCCCAATTTCAGGGATGTAATTTTCAAGCAAGTACCTATGAATGTTGGAGGGTGGCAAGGCCATTCAGCACACCCCCACATGTCAATCAATAAAAAACTTTTCTTCAAAACAAATATGGCTGTTACCGGTTTGTGCAACCTCCATAGGTTCCTATAAGCCCTGGAGCGTGGTAGAAGAACAGCAGAATATAATTAACACATAGGACTTGCCCTTATGGTGCTTAAGTGCAAGAAAACTGGCTTAAGCACTTTATGGCTTTCACTGTAAGTAACTTTCATTACATAGTTTTTAGGCTAGTTTTATGTCAGATCCAAGAGGATGATAGACACATATAGTACAGTGAAGCCCAGATACAAGATTGTTCAAGCTAAGCTCTTTAAAAGAACCCACTCTGATTAAGACAAGTGCAAAAAAATAGCTTCAATATGAGCACCACTTAGACCAGTCAGGGAAGACACCAATTTTTAGACTTTGAGGGAGAGTGGAACTGGCTGCATGTGAAATGCTCAAACTTGGATTAAGGTAAGCCAACAATCATTCTACTACATAATCTGAGATCAAACAACACAATAACCACTTATTTGTGTGTAATTTGCAAAATGGCCTAAAATGCCATCAAAATAGCAGCTGGAGGATTCTATCCTTGGGGAGTTCCTTCAGCACATCCCACTTGATTTGCTCTGGCCTATCCCTTTTTAAACTCTCCTAAGCAAAATATTTGGCCAAAAAAGGAATTTTCTTGGTAGTTTGCTCAAGTCTGGTACAGGCAAATCCAAACTGCCTGTGAGCTAGAGAGTTCAACAAGTACAGTATTAATGTATACAAAAAGTGCTGGTGTCATTGAAGTTTGCTCTACCTAGTTCTGAATGTGTTTTTCCAGCACCATGCTGCTCATCATGAATCATGTGGCATCACCCCCCCCCCAAATGTTTATGGCTCAGAATGTGAAATGAGTTTCTGTGAGAATCTGTGCATTGAGTGGTCAGTGATTGGAATGCCATGTGTTCAGAGCCATCTGCTTTGTAGACCCACGTATTCAAGAATCTAGAACCTTAAACCTCCATAGAAACACTCCCTGACTGCTGTCACCAATGCAACCAGACCCTGTCTAAGCAGTCTTATTTGATGTGCATGTCATCTATTTGAGTCAGTTCTCTCCGTCGTCTCTTACAATGGTTGCTGTTCCCCATCCAGATCTAAAACCCTCTCTTGGGAGGGGGAAAAGGGATAGTTGAATCTCCAGAGGCCGCTTCTGGGAACCAGAAATTCCTGAGATCGGAGCAGAACCTGGGACTCTGACACAGAGGAGAATGCACCAGCGAGATACGGAATGTCATTGACACAAACTACAGAGGAGCTAAACCCAGTCTCAGACCCTGACACCAAGCCTAAGCCAGGACTTCTCAACAGGAAATCCTTGAGCTAGAGACCCCCAACCTGGAACCCTAAGATAGATCAGCCAAATTCTCCTAAGAGATCATGCACCAAGGGGCCTCGGGCTTCCCAGTGCCTGCTCACCAGCACAATCCATGCACAAGGTAGGAGCTGAGTGAGAGACGATGAAGTGCTAGACCAGGGGACTTCTTCAGAAGGTGGACAGAATCTGGGAAGGGTAGTCTGGCCCAAGAGGAATAAAAGGTCTCCCTTGAGCTCCAGACCCTCAACAGAGGAAACTGTCTGATTGGAGCTATCCAGGGTCCTGAAAATGCAGCATTTTATCAGCTACTTACGTAAACTGCCCTCAGGTGCCTGCAATGCTATGCCCCATAGGCTCCCAGATCATGGGTAGGCAAACTAAGGCCCGGGGGCCAGATCCGGCCCAAACGCCTTCTAAATCCGGCCCATGGACGGTCCGGGAATCAGCATGTTTTTACATGAGTAGAATGTGCCCTTTTATTTAAAATGCATCTCTGGGGTATTTGTGGGGCCTGCCTGGTGTTTTTACATGAATAGAATGTGTGCTTTTATTTAAATTGCATCTCTGGGTTATTTGTGGGGCATAGGAATTCATTCCCCCCCATATAGTCCGCCCCCCCACAAGGTCTGAGGGACAGTAGACTGGCCCCCTGCTGAAAAAGTTTGCTGACCCCTGCTCCAGATTATGGGAACAAGGGCAATACAATAGGGGGCATGCACATGACAAGAGACAGGAGTAGATCAATTGAGGCTTTATAAGATCACATTGGTGTGATTAAGATTACAGGCTAAAAAGTGGAAGTGTGTGAAGAAGAAGAACACTTTCTTGTTTTCTATAGTCTGTATTTTAAAATCTTAAAATAACCCTTTAAGTAAGAAGCAAATGACATAAAAGTTTACTCTTCCAGTGGAATCATACCTACATGTTCTATTTCCCAATCCCCTTGCAACAAAAAAATATGTTACTGGTTGTGACTTTTCTCTTTGTAGATCCCTTAAATGCTACGTGCATCTGCAAGGCTGCACACATACAATATTTATGTATTCTGCTTATCAGTTACTGATGATAAAATAATGCAGCGAAGGCAAAAAAAGGGACAGCCATAATGGCACACAAAAGTGTCAGGAAAAAGGGTTTGCAAATCAGAAGGAATATGTAACTATTGAAGGGGTTGTCAACCTGGTCCCTACCGCCCACTAGTGGGCGTTTCAGGATTCTAGGTGGGCGGTGGGGGGGGGGGGAGGGTTCTACGGCACAAGCTGAAACCTCCTTCCATTGAGCACTGGTGGGCAGTAAGGAAATTTTACCATCAAGAAAGATGCATTAGTGGGCAGTAGGTATAAAAAGGTTGACTACCCCTGAACTGGGTGGTGCTGTGGGTTAAACCACAGAGCCTAGGGCTTGCCAATCAGAAGGTTGGCGGTTCGAATCCCGGCAACGGGGTAAGCTCCCATTGCTCAGTTCCTGCTCCTGCACACCTAGCAGTTCAAAAGCATGAAGTGCAAGTAGATAAATAGGTACCGCTCCAGTGGGAAGGTAAACGGCGTTTCCGTGCACTGCTCTGGTTCACCAGAAGCGGCTTAGTCATGCTGGCCACATGACCGGAAGCTGTATGCCGGCTCCCTCGGCCAGTAAAGCGAGATGAGCGCCGCAACCCCAGAGTCGTCCACGACTGGACCTAATGGTCAGGGGTCCCTGAACTATTGCATGAAATGTCTTTGTCAACAGATGCATTTGTGCATGCACTAGTGGGCTTTTTGTGGTGTTGGGGGACGTGTTACTCCACACTCATTTTTAACACCTTCCCATTAACCTGTCATTGAAGTGCTCCTCACTTAGGAGAGAGTTAAGTTCCACGTTGCCCCATGCAAATCTACTTTAAGCGTGAAGAAAAAGTGGGTCCTATGAGAGAAATATCATGTTAGCGTGCCCAGTGCTCCAGCTACCAATTAGGGAACACATCCACTGATTTTTCTATCCTACTATCAGGATGGCATTTTCATTTACATTCTAAATGCTTACAGAGATTCAGCAATGCTACTTTGCCTTCAGTGCTTTGTGCTAACTCAAGCCTGGAAGTGCTAGCTTTAAGCAAAGGCTTTAAGAGAAGCATTGATGCAGGAAAGAAAGCTGAAAGCCCTAAACTCGCATGAAAAAAACACCAAGAGTCAAGTGGGAGAGAGATGGGGAGCAGACTGGCTGACAGCTATTCATCTGAAAGCAGTCTTCATCCCAAGATCACATAGTTGGAGGGTGAAAGAATTGCCATCTGCAATGGCCCAGATACTTTCCAATAATGTTTCTGCACTGGTTTTTTTTTTTTTTTTTTGTCCTCGCTAAGTGATACATCATTTCACTCCCACATTCCAGGATCAACGTTTGCTCGTGCTCCCCGCGTCTGAACTGCCTCTCCTAATTTATTCCTTTTATTTCCACAGCTGTCTGTTTCCAAAGACTCTATTAGCCACCAAGACCACCACATTTTATTTACTTAGATTCATTGTCCTTTCTTATCCTAAAAAAGGAGGCTCTTTCAGAAAATACCAGTTAATTTATTTCTTTCAAATTGCGTTTATATTCTATTTATAGATGTACATAAGGAACTAACATTGTTATTAGATGCTATCTTTTATGAAGTCATGTTTTCCTACGTTTCTGGTTGTGTCATCAGAGGTCATGCTACAGTCTTATTCCTTTGTATTTTGTCTTCAAGTACAAAAAAGTATTTTTTTTTTAATGTATAGAATTAGATAAAAATATAACTATAAAAATGGCTCTGAAACAGTCCCAAGTGATTGGTAGTTGGAGCACTGAAGATACAAACTTTTATTTTTCTCCCAGGGTCTCTGTCTCTCCTGCACAGGATAGCTCAGTTGGTTAGAGCATGGTGCTTATAATGCCAAGGCGGCAGGTTCGATTCCCGTATGGGGCAGCTGCATATTCCTGCATTGCAGGGGGTTGGACTAGATGATCCTCAGGGTCCCTTTCCTACTCTCCAAGTCTATGATTCTAATAAATTAGTATCTAGAACTTGGAGCTTGTATCTCTCTATGAAGTGGTGAGCACCTCAGCTATCGATTTTTGTTTAAAGCAAATGAAATAAAATAGAGCCAGTCACTCCATCATAAAGATAATGATTTGTTCTGGGTGCTAGACACACAAGGTGCTAGAAACCAGTCAACTATGATGAGGCACAGAGCGGGAAGCAGCAGAGTCATTCAAAAATCCAATGATTCTGGAACTGAAATTCTAATATCCTCTCGTGCTCCTTAGTAGATAGATGCACGCCAATGGAAACCAGAATGTTCTTGCTTAAGACTCCCCAATGAATACAGGCAAGACTGAAAAAGGAATCTGGTTTTGAAAGCATTCTCATGTGAACACCCAAATGCTATGTGCAATTCACTGGGCAACCCCTAGGTGTTTATTCACACATGTTTACAAATCGCAACATGAAAGTGTCTTGTCTAATTTTGAATTTCACAATAAGCAAAGGCCCAAGTAAGCTTCTGGGGAGTGCAAATTACATCTGTTACCTTGTTGGGTTCCCTCCTCCCCAAAACTTTAAATTTTTCAAAGGTAAAAAGGGAAAGGCTGCTTTTTTCATGTTCTTCAAGTTAATCAGCAGAATGCAATATGGCAGATCAAAACCCTCTGGATATAATTTCTGCTCTTAGGCTCATAATATATTTAACAAGTTATAGAAATGAACAACTCCTGGCTTCCATTAAGCCAACTCCACCGCAGATGAGCCTTGACTTAAATTATTCTCTGTGCTATACCACCTTATCTAGGTCAAAGAGGTAGGAAGCAAAGAGTAAGGCTAACTCAGTACAACAGACTTATTCGTTACTATTATTAAAAGACTTGGTAGAAGGAAGCTAGCTTTGGTTCAGCAACATCTCTGCTCACTTTGTCCAAAAGGCAGAACATAAAATGTGCCGGTCAAATCCATGCACACTGCTTATTCTCACATCAAAGACAACTTTTTAAGATCTCCCTCCCTTGGCTCATGAAGATATCTTTCTTCTTCTGAAAAAGCTGCCTATCTCAGAACAGACTATATCTGTGTTAAGCAAATAGGATTGATGTGTACCGTATATGGAAACAAGTTTTTCTAGAGATAAATAAAATTTGTGTAGCATAAATGTCTGCTTTATTTTAAATATACTATCCCATTTGCATGTTCTAGTTCCACGCAAAAGCACACTAGCTTTCCCAATCTTTATTTCATTTTACACGGACATGATTTTTCCGTTAAATTTTTATCCCTGTACCTTCAGCACCCAATTCCCCTTAGGACTGCCAACCTTAAAAAGAAAAAGAAAAACATAGTACATTCAGCCTTCGAATCATTAAAGCACCAAGAACAAACATCACATAAAACCTAATAAGAAAATAAGAGAGGGATGATAAAATCATCACAGTAGCCAAATGGTTACAACAAATACGGAAGAATACAGATATCTTTCCTTGGTGCTATGAGAACATATTACATCCCAGGAGAGATTCCCTAGGGACAGCATTCCAGAATGGGGGCGCCACACCTGACCAGGTACTTATTTCCTTACCTTACATGGCAGAGGCACATGGAAGAGATTCTGAAATCTCAGTGATTGGATGAACAATATGGGCATGACAGCCTAACAAGTTCTTGGGCAATAAAGCACATGGGACTTCAAAAGCAAGCACCAGCACTTTGGGGTGGTGTTTAACGAAGAGTAGACCAATTTCAATTACTGAACATGACAAGGTTAGGCCCCTTAATTTTAATAGGTTCACTCAGAGTAAAACTCAGCTGAATTGAGTTGAGCTTGGAAATGGACCAGGAGACAGTGAAGATGCTTCCGTACAGGTGAGATACAACCCCAGCATCTGGTCCCAGTTAACAGCCTGGTATTTTGACGTAGCTGCAGTTTCTTGAATTGTGGCCAAAGGCTTCCCCACATTCAACATGTTGTGGTAACCCAAAATGGAGCTTACCAGAGCATAAGCAGGGGCACCGAGTAGTGGGGGCTGAGGGGTCTTCAGCCCCCCCAGAAATTTTCAAGGAGAGGGCTGCCCCCCAAAACCCTGTGCCCCATTCTGCCTGCTCCTGCCCACCTGATATTGCTCAGGCATAAGGAGGCTCAGCTCCACACTCATTCCCCACCGGTGCACTAGGCAGGGTCAGGATGCAACACGTCACGTGAGGCACCCCCCCCCAATATGGGGGTCAAGTTGGCACCCCTGAGCATAAGTAACTTTGGCTTAGCTATATCTCTGTCCCAGGAGGAGACACAGCTAGTGCACTAATATAAACTGATGAAAGGTAGGGTGGGTCACTGGATCTACAAACACTTTTGGGGTCACACTGTCTCTCAAGGTGAGCAGTCCCTCATTTGGAGGGTTGCTGAATACACAGAGAATGAGTATGGTATAGCAAATAGCAGGGTGGACTCAAATACGGAAAACCAGACTCAACTAATCTATGCGCTAAAGAATAACATTTATTAGGTGGTCTTGGGCAATATGGCCAGCTGGCCTACTTTTATCCAATGGGACTGTTTTAAAGACAATCAAGGTAATATCAGGGTAAGCTCTGGAAAGCACTTTGTGCATTGACAAGTGCCATAGAAATTAGCAAGGAATTGCGGGGGGGAGAGCTCCCACTTTAATATTTGTATAAAAGGTTAAGGTAAAGGTAAAGGTAACCCTGACCATTAGGTCCAGTCGTGACCGACTCTGGGCTTGAGGCGCTCATCTCGCTTTATTGGTTGAGGGAGCCGGCGTACAGCATCCAGCTCATGTGGCCAGCATGACTAAGCCACTTCTGGCGAACCAGAGCAGCGCATGGAAATGCCGTTTACCTTCCCGCCGGAGCGGTCCCTATTTATCTACTTGCACTTTGACGTGCTTTCGAACTGCTAGGTTGGCAGGAGCAGGGACCGAGCAACGGGAGCTCACCCCGTCGCGGGGATTCGAACCGCCGACCTTCTGATCAGCAAGCCCTAGGCTCTGTGGTTTAACCCACAGCACCACCCACATCCCTTATATAAAAGGTTACACATTGACAAAGAACCAGTGCTCTGAGAACACGGGGGAAAAAACCACTGAGTTGAGTGTAAATGATCTAGAGGCAAGGGTTTCTTACAGTTTGTTACACTTCCCAAGTACACTTTGGAGCTGGCATTGCAAATCTCATCTACACATCTGTCATCCTTGTGAGCAAGAGCATTTGGCACCAGCTGGGAAGCAGACATTTGGCAAGCTTGATCTTCCTTACTGCTTTTCTCGACAAGAAGAATGGTCGGATTGCTTTGCAGGCAAAAATACTGCTTGAGTTCATGGTGTGCTGGTTGCCTCCGCGGTGGCAAGACTCAGCTAAGAAGGAACAGAGATATTGCTTTCTCCCATAGATTTCCTTCTTTTTTGTTTCTTTACTGAGTGCTGAGTAGCAACGTTTGCACATTACATCCGTGATCCTCATGGTCAGCAAATAATGTTAGATCCACTGTAGTCTAGTGGTTAGAGTGTTGGACCAGGACCTGGGAGACCAGGGTTCAAATTCCCACTCTGCCAAAAAGCTCACTGGGTGACTTTGGGCCAGTCACCATGTAGGCCACTTTGAGCTCTTTGGAGGAAAGGTAGGATAAATTTAACAATAATTTTACTGATTGTTACTGACAAAAGGACAATGTTCTCCACTGCACCTAAGCCACAGGGAAAACACAAAGCCCTTCCTACTGCTGCTCCTTGCATTGACTGCCTGACTCTACCATATGATGGGGACAGTCCTGTCTAAGAACTCTGTGATATTATTGAGAACAGATAGAAGAGATTCTGCACAAGATCCACCCTCTGTAATGACTGTATTCTTTGTAATCTGGGCACTCCTTGAAAAAAGTACAGTCGTACCTAGGTTTTCGAACAGTTTAGTTCTCAAACATTTTAGCTCCCAAACGCCACAAACCTGGAAGTGAGTGTTCCAGTTTGCCAACTGCTTTTGGAAGCCGAACATCCGATGGGGCTTCTGTGGCTTCCAGTTGGCTGCAGGAGGTTCCTGCAGGAGGTTTCTAACGTTTTTGAAGTTGAACGGACTTCCGGAATGGATTCTGTTCAACTTCCAAGGTACAGTGGTACCTTGGGATAAGAACTTAATTTGTTCTGGAGGTTTGTTCTTAACCTGAAACTGTTCTTAACCTGAAGCACCACTTTAGCTAATGGGGCCTCCTGCTGCTGCTGTGCCGCCGCTGCACGATTTCTGTTCTCATCCTGAATCAAATTTCTTAACCTGAGGTAATATTTCTGTGTTAGTGGAGTCTGTAACCTGAAGTGTCTGTAACCTGAAGCGTCTGTAACCTGAAGCGTCTGTAACCCGAGGTACCAGTGTACAACTGTATTGTGGAACTCAATTTCTTGACTTTAAGAAAGCCGACTTCATAAAACTTAGGGAAGTGCTGGGTGAGATCCCATGGACAGTAATACTAAAAGGAAAGGGAGTTCATGATGGCTGGGAGTTTGTTAAGAGGGAGATAGTAAAAGCACAACTTCAGGCAATACCAATGAGACGGAAACATGGAAGGTGCCTAAAGAAGCTAGGGTGGCTATCTAAAGAACTTTTAACTGAGTTAAGATTAAAAAAGGATGTGTACAAAAAATGGAAAAGGGGGGAAACCACCAAAGAGGAATTCAAACAAATAGCCAGCACGTGTAGACACAAAGTCAGAAAAGCTAAAGCACAGAATGAACTCAGGCTTGCTAGAGAGGTTAAAAGCAACAAAAAAGGCTTTTATGGGTATGTTCATAGCAAAAGGAAGAACAAAGAAACAGTGGGGTCACTCTGAGGAGAAGATGGTGAAATGCAAACAGGGGACACAGAAAGGGCTGAACTCCTCAATGCCTTCTTTGCCTCAGTCTTCTCCAATAAAGAAAACAATGCCCGACCTGAAGAATTTGGAGCAAATGATTCAGCAGAGGAAACACAACCCAGAATAACTAAGGAGATAGTACAAGAATACTTGGCTAGTCTAGATGTATTCAAGTCTCCAGGGCCAGATGAACTGCATCCAAGAGTATTAAAAGAACTGGCAGATGTGATCTCAGAACCACTGGCAGTCATCTTTGAGAATTCCTGGAGAACAGGCGAAGTCCCGGCAGACTGGAGGAGGGCAAATGTTGTCCCTATTTTCAAAAAGGAGAAAAGAGAGGACCCAAATAATTACCGCCCAGTCAGTCTGACATCAATACCAGGGAAGATTCTGTAGCAGATCATTAAGCAAACAGTCTGTGAGCACCTAGAAAGGAATGCTGTGATCACCAATAGTCAGCATGGATTTCTGAAAAATAAGTCATGTCAGACGAACCTGATCTCGTTTTTTGACAGAATTACAAGCCTGGTAGATGAAGGGAACGCAGTGGATGTAGCCTACCTTGATTTCAGCAAGGCATTTGACAAGGTGCCCCATGATATTCTTGTAAAGAAGCTGGTAAAATGCGGTCTTGACTATGCTACCACTCAGTGGATTTGTAACTGGCTGACTGACCGAACGAACCCAAAGGGTGCTCATCAATGGTTCCTCTTCATCCTGGAGAAGAGTGACTTGTGGGGTGCCACAGGGTTCTGTCTTGGGCCCGGTCTTATTCAACATTATTATCAACGACTTGGATGATGGAGTCAAGGGCATCCTGATCAAATTTGCAGATGACACCAAACTGGGAGGGGTGGCTAACACCCCAGAGGACAGGATCACACTTCAAAACGACCTTGACAGATTAGAGAACTGGGCCAAAACAAACAAGATGAATTTTAACAGGGAGAAATGTAAAGTATTGCACTTGGGCAAAAAAAAATGAGAGGCACAAATACAAGATGGGTGACACCTGGCTTGAGAGCAGTACATGTGAAAAGGATCTAGGAGTCTTGGTTGACCACAAACTTGACATGAGCCAACAGTGTGACGTGGCAGCTAAAAAAGCCAATGCAATTCTGGGCTGCATCAATAGGAGTATAGCATCTAGATCAAGGGAAGTAATAGTGCCACTGTATTCTGCTCTGGTCAGACCTCACCTGGAGTACTGTGTCCAGTTCTGGGCACCACAGTTCAAGAAGGACACTGACAAACTGGAACGTGTCCAGAGGAGGGCAACCAAAATGGTCAAAGGCCTGGAAACGATGCCTTATGAGGAACGGCTAAGGGAGCTGGGCATGTTTAGCCTGGAGAAGAGGAGGTTAAGGGGTGATATGATAGCCATGTTCAAATATATAAAAGGATGTCACATAGAGGAGGGAGAAAGGTTGTTTTCTGCTGCTCCAGAGAAGCGGACACCCAGCAATGGATCCAAACTACAAGAAAGAAGATTCCACCTAAACATTAGGAAGAACTTCCTGACAGTAAGAGCTGTTTGACAGTGGAATTTGCTGCCAAGGAGTGTGGTGGAGTCTCCTTCTTTGGAGGTCTTTAAGCAGAGGCTTGACAACCATATGTCAGGAGTGCTCTGATGGTGTTTCCTGCTTGGCAGGGGGTTGGACTCGATGGCCCTTGTGGTCTCTTCCAACTCTATGATTCTATGATTCTACACAAAGTTCAGCTTTGACATTGGCGGTACATTTTTGTAACCATAAGTTTACGAGCCCATAACCATAAGCAAGAGCCATGCTGATCTGCAAATGCAGACTCCTTAAATTTGAGTAATATTTACCAACCATGGAAGGGGCGGCAGGGGGTGGAGAGACCTGCTAAGCTTCTTCTGAAAATAGTACAGGAGCTAGTGAGCCGTGTGAAATTTAACACGCAGAGATCTCCTTCCGCATCATTCCTGCAACATCAGCTTCATGCTGACTCTTGTGTTCTGGCATCTCGGGAGCCTTTGGTCCTCCATATGTTATTAGACCACAACTCCCATCATTTCTTGCCATTTGCCGTGTTGTCTGGGGCTGCTGGGAGTTGGAATACCTGGAGGGTCACAGGTCCCCCATCCCTGCTCTGCCTCTTTTGTTGTCGATCTTTTACTTCTTTTTAAAAAGATACTGCATCGCAAAGCTATCCCCGCCTTATGCCAAACTTAGCATGTCGATCGATTAAATACCTTTTTGTGCCAAAAGCAAGCTGGAGTTGCTACTTTTTGCAGCAAGGACATTGTGCCAGATGGAGATTAGTTCAACTCAGTGAATATATCAAACGGCTACATGGGAGCTTGCAAGGAACTGGGACAGAGCAGAAATAGCCCTGATGCTGGCCTTCACATTTAACAGAGGCACTTCCAAGAGCTGGCAGATGGAGGAAGCCTTTGCAAGAAATGCCTCTACTTATACCAAAATGGCTTATTTAAAGGCCAAGACTTAAAATTAATCTCACTGAAGCCAACTAGGCATGTGGAAAAGGAGGGCAGAATTTAACCCAGAAACAACAGCATTTCACCGCAGCAGTTCTGCATGCTTGCAGAGGGAATTCCTAATGGCAGGGAGCCAGGAAAGGGGTCCGTGTGTAAGGAGCTTGCTCCTTTTTTAAAAAAACAGCAACAACCCAAAGAGGTGTTTTCCTGGGAATTTTGGCTGTGTCCAGAAGCCACCTCTCTTGTGACACTGACCCGTGACCTACTGGTCACCCTGGCAGGATCGACCTGGAAAAGTAAGCATTTGTCACAAGTGCCCTAAGCCAAGCAACCATCTGCTGTCTATCCTCACTGTGTCCTGCCTCAGTAGCTGGCACGTTTGCCACATGTGTCCTCCTAGCACACTGTTAGAAAGTCATTGCCCCATGCCATCCCTGCCTCACTCCCCCTACTGATAGCTCAAGAGGAGGTGTCTACAAGGAGGGAATATAGCTTTGATCAGTGGCTGTACTATGGAAGAAGGGTGTATTTGTTAGAAAACAATACAGTGGTACCTCGGGTTACAGACGCTTTAGGATACAGACTCCACTAACCCAGAAATAGTACCTCGGGTTAAGAACTTTGCTTCAGGATGAGAACAGAAATCGTGCTCTGGCAGTGGAGCAGCGGAAGGCCCCATTAGCTAAAGTGGTGCTTCAGGTTAAGAACAGTTTCAGGTTAAGAACGGACCTCCGAGGTCCAGAGGTACCACTGTATGTGTTATACATGACTTGGACCTATAATAATTACGCCATGTTCTCCTTCTGAAGCTATTACTATGTCACACAACAGCCAAGTCAGATTTGCCATTCAGTGGTGAACTCTACAACCCTCGAGATCCTAAGAGTCTTGCCATCACATACCAAACCATTGTAGCTTCAACTGCAGCAACTACTCCATCTCCTTATGTGACAAGCATCAAGATGCCTGGTGCTGGTGCGGTCCAAGAGGAGCAGAAGGGGGTTGTGGCTCCACAGATGGAAACAAAGACACCACCCCAGGAGTCTCTGAGCACTCTCCTGTCTTGAAAAGAGCTGGAGAGAGGAAGCACAACTTTTTGCACTCCTTTTGGCCCCCTCCTTCAAAAACTTCCAAGCAGGCACCTCTCTATCTGGGGGATGGGATACTGTCAAGTATCTCCAGTTGGTTGGTGGTGGGCCATGTGCAACTCTTGACAAGCATCCACCTACATTGACTGTCAAGGTCAACCACGGAACTGCAGCCAATCCCAGCTCCTGGACACTTGTATTCTTGCTGATAGATGAAGAGGTCCTTGTAGCAGCTGAAATGGGTCTGCCAAAAGGCCTCTCATCAAGGCACGGATCTGCTTAGCTTGTGCAATGGAAGTGCAGCATGCGACTTCAACATGCTCTGGGCAAATGGAACCCCATATATTTTTGAGAACTGTCACTCTACGGCAGGCGGTAATTGCTCATAAGAGATGCTTGTGACGAAGTTACATTGACTGAGCTGTCTCGGGATACAGTTTGCCTTTCAGAAGGAGTGGTTATATTCAAGTATGTTGGGTCCGCAATACACACACTTCTTTCTGTGAAGCACGCGTTCTACAGCCCCTACAGCTTCTACTTGCTTCCACTTTTGAGGATGCTGTCCTCCTTTGTAAAGATCCTACTTTGAAGAGACAAACAAACAAAGGAAGAACAATGCCCACACTACTCTGGGCTTCAAGAGTCTCTTGCACAGATGCCACACCTTGCCTGCAACCGATGCTCTTGAGCGATAAATTATTTCCTCACCCTCCTAACCTAGTCTTGTAGGCAGCAACTCTCTGTTAAGTCCTGTGCCTTAATTTAAACCTTGCTGCAACAGTGCAAAGCATTCCCACCTACAAAAGAGTCACATTTGCCACTAAAATTAGCCGGAACATGTGTCATTTTGCGAATTCAAAAGGAAAAGAAAACACGGAAACAAAAGAGGCTTTGGCGGAACAAGCACCTTGTGTGTTAATGTCCCTGCGGTAGGATGAAATCATTAGCTCCGTTTTTTGTTACCTTTACAATGTCTAAAGCGCTGCCTTTTCAAAAGGCACCCTGCCAAGAAGGCAGCTCCTTACTCTCTGTCAATGCAGCTCCTCACTGGGCCCTGTAATCACAGCAAACTCTCCTAATAGGAAGCAATTCCCAGCAAGGACTTGGTTCTGGGGGTTGCCCAAACAGCTAGGGAAGGGACAAGCTTTGTCAAGCTGACAAGAGCTTTCTCTAAGGCAAGCCAGCTTCCACCTGTTCGCTGAAGAATGGCCTGAATGTGGTGGTAAGGAGAGGCAAGGGAGAGCAGAAGAGGAGGAGGAAGAAGAAGAGCTTAATTCATTTTGGAGGTCCGTTCTTAACCTGAAACTGTTCTTAACCTGAGATACTACTTTAGCTAATGGGGTCTCCCACTGCCGCCACGTGATTTCTGTTCTCATCCTGAAGCAAAGTTCTTAACCTGAGGTACTATTTCTGGGTTAGCGGAGTCTGTAACCTGAAGCATATGTAACCTGAAGCATCTGTAATCCAAGGTACCACTGTACAGTTATTGTGGCATGAATCTGTGCTTGCAATTGTGACAGAAATTTTCACAACCAAGTGTCTTAGGTAAGGAAAGGGCAGAATTTTTCTCCAATCAGAGAAGCAATTGTGGCAGCCAAAACCCTCTCTCAACCAAAGCAAAACACTTCACAAAACGCTTAGTTGGATGCTAGGTATATTGTACAACTGCAATGCTTACATATCCACATCTTTGCAAGGGAAGACGATGGAGAGAAAACCAGAACAATTCCCCACACCTCTGTGACCTCACAGTCACACCCCTGTGACCTCACAGTCACACCCCCTTGACTTCCTAGCAGCCCTGCCAGTTCTGGTGGGCACCAAACTCTAAGCCATTTTAAGCCTTTGTCAAAAATCAACATTTGCAATGCTCCTTGCTGCAGTTTGCCGATTCCAGCCTAAAAACACATGGCCTGGCATGGCATTATTTTACTTATACTTCATTTAACATCCAGGCCACACATTTGTTGGTAAGGCTGACTGAACGGAATACCCCTTGTTTATTTTATTTTATCTAGAAATAACTATCCCTGCCCTTCTAATGTCAATGTACTACTCAGGGCTCTTTAGCAACATTTTAAAACCACAGTACACTAAAAATATATATCAGAGATGGAAAGAATCCAACAGCAAACACACATCAAACATCCATTTAGAAGCAGCAATGAGCAAGACCGTAAGACCTTAGCAGGCAAACGCCTGCCAGAATGCCAATTCAAAGGCTAGCCTATAGATTTCTCATCCCCATCCACTTTATTTTCCTCTATTTGTGGTTTAAAATGTGGGTAAATACGGCAAGGAGTAGGGTGACTAGTTACACGTTGTGCATGCTAATTCATATGGCTATACACCAATGCAGAAATAATTGCTGTGATTTAAACAGAAGCATAATAAATCTTACCAAGAATGGGGAAGATGACTGTGACCTGGGACTCAGCTACACAGCTGCAAATTATACGTTTTAAATGTGTTGTGCGATATACAAATGTGACAATAGATGGCGACAATGAGCTATGCAAAATTCAATGTATTTTTCAAAATGATTTTTTTTGAAAAGCATTTTCACAGCGTTTTTTAAAAATGTTTTAAATGTGTGACATTTTAATGTATTTTTAAGCTTTGTTGGAAGCCGCCCAGAGTGGCTGGGGAAACCCAGCCAGATGGGCAGGATACAAATAAATTATTATTATTAATAATAATAATAATAGTAACTTGTGTGTGTGTGGATTCCAGATTACCCATGTGTCCACTTCAAGGCTTTTCTTGCTCTCCCTTGCAGTGGTTCTTTATCTTTAATAGATGCTTCAACTGGACACTCCTTCAAAGAGAGGCCTGTCCTCTTTGAAGTAGGGCAAATGTTCCCCTAGCTCAAGATGCTGGTGGTTGAAACAACTAATAATCTGACGCAGTAATCGTGTCAGAGGGAGTGCACACCTGTGCACATGTGTGGCAGAGCAGGTACACTTTCCCTCCAACATTTCTCCAATGAAAATAGGGACATCCTGGGGGCCACTAGGGGCGCATTGGAAGATGGTTGACAATACCATCTCTCCGACCCACACGGGGTAATTAAGAGGCTGTTATGGGAGTAGGCAGCCTCCCTTGTTGCCCCAAGGAAATGGGGAACACTGCCCTTGCCTGCTGTGCCCATAAATCACCCCCTAATTCAAAAGAAGGGGGTGAGGGCCCTAGGCAGAATGCCCCTGTGTGGACCTCGGCTCTCCTGGACGCTGTCTCTGATCGCGCACTAGCTGCAGCAATTTGGAATAATTAATTACAAAAGAAGCAAATGCACATATTTCAAGTGAAGAAGGGGAGTGAAGTCTGCTAATTTAAGTGACCTCTGCGAAAGAAGACGACGGGTTGGAGAAACAGGAATATTTTACGATGAAGATACACCAAAGGCTGGGTATGTTGACAACAGGACTGAATGGGGGGGGGGCTTTTTTACTTTCCTTCTATGTGATTTACAAGAACCCCTCCTCATTAGAATCGTCGGTTGAACTGACCCAAGCAGGATGATTAAGGTCTGTGTGGAGATAAACTTTAACCAAAAGTATGCTTTATGGAGATCGAGAAGCAATAAGAGCTTTTGGAATGGCGCAGCAATTAATTCGGAGTCGCCATCTTGCCAAAGGATTTATAGCTGGGAGGAGGAATGGACTCATTTTCAGACTGCATTCCTGGTGAATCTCCTCAGAGGTTTTGAGAAAGCAGGCAGATTGGTGAAAATTAATGACACTAAGACTGTTTTGATGTATGGAAGTGATGTTATATGGAAAACGTCTGGATATGGCTACTGGATAAAAAAAATAATATCCACGCAGGATTACAAACTGTTCTAACCAGCTTGTGGAGACTATCAGAGGTCACAAAAAGAAAGGAAAAATATATGAAAATAACAACAAGAGATGTGGAAAAACAATAAGAAAGGACTGGATAGTACTGTGAACATCATAAGGTTAGATTTGTGGACATTAAAACAGCAGTAAGAAGCAAGAAGTTGATTGGATCTCCTTCGGAACTTGAAATATGGGTACCCCCAACAAAAATTTAAAATTCGGCTGTGTAATTTGGAATTTATGTAATTTGGTTTGATATAGAACATTTAATATTTAAAAAACTCCCTCAAAACACTTCCCTATACAGTGGTACCTCGGGTTAAGTACTTAATTCGTTCCAGAGGTCCGTTCTTAACCTGAAGCACTACTTTAGCTAATGGGGCCTCCTGCTGCTGCCACATCGCCAGAGCACAATTTCTGTTCTCATCCTGAAGCAAAGTTCTTAACCCAAGGTACTATTTCTGGGTTAGTGGAGTCTGTAACCTGAAGCGTGTGTAACCTGAAGCGTATGTAACCCGAGGTACCACTGTACAGGGCTGCCTTTATATGTCTTCTAAAGGTTGTATAGTTTATCTCCTTGACTTGGGGTTCACATGACTCCATTTCTCCGGTGAAAATGGGGAAATCCTAAGGAAAAGTGGGATACTCCGGAATCAAATCAGAAACTGGGACGGCTTTTGTAAAACTGAGACTGTCCCTGGAAAATAGGGGCACTTGGAGGGTCTCTGAACATAGATATGCAAGTATATATTGTGGGAGGCAGACAGAGGTGAAAACCACTGCGCTCCCAATGAGCATCTGTTCTGTACAAGATTTATCATTTTATTGTTATTACATTTCTCAAGGACTCTTCCCTCCCAAAGGAGCCCAGGGCACTTAACAGAATGAACAGAAATAAAAGAAAAACAATTCCAACCTGTACTGCAAGAAATCTCATTTAACACATTTCTTTTAGATACCGTTTGTTAGAAGCAGTGGAATTAAGGACTAAGGCACGTCTAAAAGGAACCATTTCATGGAGGTAAAGGTAAAGGGAACCCTGACCATTAGGTCCAATCGTGGCGGACTCTGAGTTTATGGCGCTCATCTCGCTTTATTGGCCAAGGGAGCCGGCGTACAGCTTCTGGGTCATGTGGCCAGCATGACTAAGCCGCTTCTGGCGAACCAGAGCTGCGCACGGAAACGCCGTTTACCTTCCCGCTGGAGCGGTACCTATTTATCTACTTGCATTGGCGTGCTTTTGAACTGCTAGGTTGGCAGGAGCAGGGACCGAGCAACGGGAGCTCACTCCCTCGCAGGGATTCGAACCACTGACCTTCTGATCGGCAAGTCCTAGGCTCTTGTGGTTTAACCCACAGCGCCACCCGCGTCCCATTTCATGGAGGAGAGGGCCACAAAAGGCTACTCGCCAACAATGGCGATGCTTCTGCAGACCAGCTGGCAGAAACCACAGGAGGGGAGAGTGCTCTGGGGCTTGGGTCCTGTTTGTAAGTTTCCCCATAGGCATCTGGTTGGCCACTGTGAAACCAAGAAGCTGGACTACATGGTTCAGTGGCCTGATCCACCAGGGGTCTTCTTATGTTCTTGTATCGCCTGGCTGTGAGTCGTGAAGGCCACTCCCTGCAAGGCCCTTTCCACCTGGCCTAGGGGGCGAGGCCCAGACTCGCCAGCTCTACTAAAGGGGCTTTTGGTGAGACCAGGGGAACATCGCTATGCCTGACAATAAACCCTAACTATGGGATTCTTTTGCCCCATCTTTTTGTGCCTGCCAAACAGCCGTGTCACCTTATGACAATGTTTTATTCTTTTGTTAATTATGCTGTTTTAAATGTGTATTTTATATTTGACTTCATTTAGTAATGTTGTTTTTCTTTCTGAAATGTTTAAGATTTTTTTTTTGGTTAGCTTTGTTTTAAATATGTATTCTGTAGTTGACCTCCTTTGTAATGTTTTGTTTTGAAATCTAAGATAATATTTCAGTTTTCTGTTAATTACAGTGGTACCCATTTGCAACATGAAAAGAGAACAACCCGCAGCGGCGCGTCTGCGCGGCTTGCGATTCGCTGCTTCTGTGCATGCGCGTGATGTCATTTTGCACTTCTGCGCATGCGCGAGCGGCGAAACCCAGAAGGAACCCTTACCGGTACTTCTGGGTCGCCACGGGACGTAACCTGAAAGGACGTAACATGAAGCGGACGTAACATGAGGTATGACTATATGTTGCTTTGACTGTATACTCTATATTTGACTTTCTTCAGAAATGTTTGATTCTGGCTTGTTTTATTGATGTTTTAATATGCCATAAACCGCTTTGAGATTTTTCTTAAAAATATAAAGCGGTATAGAAATGAAATAAATGAAATAAATGAATAAATAAATTATAGAGCTGTTTTTGAACTCCAGCTCTTTTTGGACTACAACTCCTATCATCTCTAGCTAGCAGGACCATTGGTCAGGGATGATGGGAATTGTAGTCCAAAACAGCAGGAGACCCAAGTTTTGGAAACCCTATTATAGAGGAAGGGCATAGGTCTGCAATGGACAAAACCTCAAACAACCTGCACATCTAACATATTTGAAATGACACATGTGCTAGGTTTTGCTTTGTCAATGCTGATATTATAAAATCAGTAATAATAATAAAATTTTAAAAAGCAGTGGAACCGATGTGTGAGAAGTCAGCCTGCTAACCTTGCGAATGCAGCTGAAAATGCTTTTCTCTCTGGGAGGGGTGGGGAATGGCAAACACATAAGCGGACACCTTGCGCCTTGCAACACCAGCACGTTCAAACCGGCGTTGCGATAGAGCGCCAAGGAGTGCCAAGTGTGATGAATGGGGTTTTGTTTTGTTCTGGGAAAGAAAGCAAACTCATCCATTTTGCAGGCTGATATCATCGGAGAAGTTGCCCAGGCAGTTTGAAGAGCCTTATCCAGGAGGAACGTTTCGTAGAGGTTCTGAATCTGAAGCAATGGTGGGCTGGGAAGGCTGGGATACTAGTCTAAGCGTGCAGCGAAAGCAATGGACAAGAGGCCCTTGACAGATGTCCCAGTGCTGCCCAAGCTTTTCTTCCCAGGCAGCTGGACCAAGTGTCCCCACACCTACGGCCCACCAAGCAGTTCCAGCAACCCACGGGCATGGCTGGCGTGCGTCCTGGGGGCATGGCGTGCCTGTTAGGATATAGTTCCGTTCCACCTTAAAAGGGTACAGGCATGACTGTTGTGTGTCACATGCCTGTTTACTTCCAGCACGGTCTGCTGGGAACTTCCGTTTGTATATTGCTTTTGCTTTCTGCTGTTTTGCTGGAGACGAAGGGAAGCAGACATGTTTTTTCCTTTGTTCCTGCTGCTGAATAAAAAGCTGTAAAATACTGCTTACACATGGCTCTGTCCGCCTCTTCTGCTGTGAGAAGATTTATTCACTCTGCTGATAGAGCATGCATGGGTCTCTAAACGTATCTGAGGCTCGTGTCGCTGATTGACTGATGCTGTTCCAAGGGAGACCAGTGATCATCCGGCTGCCGGCCGGTGGCTGGAGCCAGCTGGGGGCCTGCCTGATTCCCCCGTCTCCCCAGCAGTATCCCAACAGTGCCACCCGCAGGGACGTGGCGTGCTGCCTGCGGGGCCGTGGCACCCGGCATGGTGGCAGGTGCGTGGTGCGTGTCTGGGGGGGTGGCCGCAATAGTACCCCCTCCCCGATGGTGCTGGGGGCGGGGCGCTCCCCTGCCCCCCCCCCCCCGCGCCCAGCTGCTCGTGCCTCAGTACAGCTTTTCCTATTATTCTGTATAAAGATGAGCAGATATTTACAACTGCACATGTACACACACCTGTGTAAGCAAGGAACGTAGAAGCAATCACAGCAAACCTTGCCGGTGGCAGAAACAGCGCTAAGTGACTACAGTGGTACCTCAGGTTACATACGCTTCAGGTTACATATGCTTCAGGTTACAGACTCCGCTAACCCAGAAATATTACCTCAGGTTAAGAACTTTGCTTCAGAATGAGAACAGAAATTGTGTGGCGGCAGCAGGAGGCCCCATTAGCTAAAGTGGTGCTTCAGGTTAAGAACGGACCTCCGGAACAAATTAAGTTCTTAACCCGAGGTACCACTGTACTGGCAGCAATGACTAGCAACCAACCTTTCGACTGCCGTATTGTCAAAGGCGTAGTGTGCATGGCTTGTGCCTGGCGTGTGCCCAGGTGCAGGGCTGCGCTGTGCCCCTACCTGCCTGTGACCCTTGGCGGGCACAAACAGGCATACACACCTGAAGGGCGCACTCACACAGCCCTGCCAGCCCCGCGATGCTGCAGGGCTGCATGAGTTCTATGCAACAGGCATGCGCCATGAACAGGAAGGGTGCGTCCCTGTTGCATCCTCACATGTGCTCCTTGGACACATGTGTGTTGCACCTGCCAAGGGCTGCAGGCAGGTAGGGGCGCAGCAACATGGGGCTGGCAGGGTGGGGAGGAGCAAAATGCACCCCCATGCATCTGGCCCCCCTCCCCCACCCCTCTGGCCCTCCCTACACGAGGCCACTGCTTACTGGTTAGTATTCGTCTACACCTGTCTAAGGCTAAGGCCACTGATAGCATACATTAAAGCCAGGCATGGCCACACTTGGCCCTCCAGCTGTTTTGGGACCTCAATGCCCATCATCCCTGACCACTGGTCCTGTTAGCTAGGGATGATGGGAGTTGTAGTCCCAAAACGGCTGGAGGGCCAAGTTTGGCCACCACTTCATTAAAGCACTATGGTACACTTTTGACATCCATGGCTTCCCCCAAAGAATTCTGGGAGATGGAGCTTGTTAATGGCGCTGAGAGTTGCTATTCCCAATACAGCTTGGGTCCCACGAACGAAGAGAGGTGAGATCTAAAGGTACAGAAATATTTTAAATTTCCTCATCCAAAAACAGCATAATCCTATGTATGTTCACACGGAAGTGAGTAATTCAGTAGTTAACGGGGATTATGCCGAGAAAAGTGAGCCTATCAGATGTGAGGTCTATTGAATTCAATGAGAGTTCCTTCCAGGTAAGCATGTAGAGAGCTGCAGCCGTAAAGGTAAAGGGACCCCTGACCATTAGGTCCAGTTGTGACTGACTCTGGGGTTGCGGCGCTCATCTTGCTTTATTGGCCGAGGGAACCGGCGTACAGCTTCCAGGTCATGTGGCCAGCATGACTAAGCTGCTTCTGGCGAACCAGAGCAGTGCACGGAAATGCCGTTTACCTTCCCGCCAGAGTGGTACCTATTTATCTACTTGCTCTTTGACGTGCTTTCGAACTGCTAGGTTGGCAGGAGCAGGGACCGAGCAATGGGAGCTCACCCCATCACGGGGATTCGAACTGCCGACCTTCTGATTGGCAAGCCCTAGGCTCTGTGATTTAACCCACAGCACCACCCGCGTCCCAGCTGCAGTCTTAATGAACCTCAAATGCAGGTTGTAAGTAGGAGAAATTTAAGCTCAATTTCCCCATCAAACTCAATGGGAGTTTAAAGTTGAAATCCTATGCTGGCTTACCGAGGAGTAAGCCCCATTGAGCACACCTTCCACTCTGAAGTACTTAACTGGATGGATCATGCCTCTGTTTGGGTCAGAATAGTAGGTCACAAAACTTTTCATTCCAACATTACATTGATTTAAGGGCCATTATTCAAAAAACAATCAGCTAATTGCCAATGTTCCTAAATTTGTACTATGCTAATTTTATCCTTTCTGGGGATAAAAAAAAAATGCTTCATTCCTCTAAACTAGTCACGTACCAGTGGTAGTTTATTTTTATGGCTCTTAGCAGATTTATAATCCAAAATATCATTCTCCTACATGTGAAAGTACATTTTCTCGTGTTTGGTGTAACAAAAAGGTGTCAGGAGTAGTTCACTGCCACCCACCCCAGCAACCCATATGCTAATACTAAGAAAACCTTTGATATTCAAGGAATAATTTTTTGGTATATAAATGAGCAAACAATGTGGCAACTAGAGGCAGGCAGTTCCCAAATTTACGCAGGGGTTACGTTCCGAAGCCCCGCGTGTTTAAATGAAATCACAAACAGTGGTACCTCGGGTTAAGAACTTAATTCGTTCTGGAGGTCTGTTCTTAACCTGAAACTGTTCTTAGCCTGAGGTACCATTTAAGCTAATGGGGCCTCTCGCTACCACCGCCGCACGATTTCTATTCTCATCCTGAAGCAAAGTTCTTAACCCGAGGTACTATTTCTGGGTTAGCGGAGTCTGTACCCTGAAGCGTCTGTAACCCAAGGTACCACTGTATATCTGAAACATCATTGGAAAAGGCTGCAAACACCCTCCAAACCTCTGGAAACCCTGGAAAAACTCTTTAAGAAACCAGCAGCACTTATGAGATGCCAGTGGCGTAGCGTGGGGGGTGCAGGGGGGGCCGGCCGCACAGGGCGCAACATCTGGGGGTTAGGGTTAGGGGGCGCAAATCCACGGGTTAGGGGGTGCAAATCCACGGGTTAGGGGTGCAAATTACTTGCCTTGCCCCGGGTGCTGACAACCCACGCTACACCACTGTGAGATGCCAAACTCCACCACAATCACTACCCTCCAAATTTCCAAGCTCAAAATTTCAATTCTCCACAGGCTTCAATGGTCAGTGCAAGGGCTCCTGGGATTGAACTTGCAAAGGCTTGTGGGATTGCTAGGCACTGTTTCTGTGTATTTTTCTTTTGTTTTTTGCCCTTTCTGGACTCTTTTAGGGCTGTTTTGCCATTTTCCCCCTAGTTTGGGCACAATGCACGTGTGCAGGGCATGCATCCATTGAACCTGTGAGTTGCCCACATTCACATAAACATAAGAAGTTTGAAGCAGCCCTCATAAGCAAAACTCCTAATAATGGGGAGCAGGAATGCTATTTGAGGCAATGCTATTTGTTGAACTCAGGACTGTTCTACCCTACCAGTTGGCCCCCCCCCCCCCATACGAGGCACAGTCTGGGCCAGTGGAGATCCTCTCTGCTTTCCTTTGGAAGCACCTTCACAACAACGGTTTGGAAACTTACAGAATATGGCAGTTAGCACACTTTTAGGAAACAGGTGTTTGGATCACATGCTATTATACACCAGTTAGATCGGCTGCCTGTTTATTTCTGGGCCCAGCACAAGGTGCTGATTTAAAGCCTGGCTTGGCTATCTGAGGAAGCTACAGTGGTACCTCGAATTGCAGACACAATCCGTTCCGGGGTGCTGTTCGCACCCTGAAAAGTCCGCAACTAGAGTGGCACTTCTGTGTACGAGCAGAGCGTGATAGAGCGCTTCTGCACATGCGCGAAGCGTGCAGAACGCTTCTGCGCGTGCGGCGAAACCTGGAAATATACACTTCCGGGTTTGTCGTGTTCGCAAGCTGAAAAGACGCAACATGAACCTAACGCAACACGAGGTATGACTGTATCTGCACCCTGCCCTACTTGTAAGATTGGCATCTGAGGCCCCTGCTTTGTGTTCCACTGGTGAGAGTTGTTAAACTGGTGAGCACCAGGGACAGAGTCTTTCTTGTGGTGGCCCCACATTTCTTGAACACCATCATCCAGGGAGATACCTTGTTTTGGAACACAGGAAACTACGTTACATTGGTGTATCTCATTCAGTATTGTCTACACCAGGGTTTCTCAAAGTTGGGTCTCCAGCTGTTTTCGGACTACAGTTCCCATCATCCCTGAACACTGGTCCTACTGGCTAGGGATGATACGAGTTGTAGTGCAAAAACAGCAGGAGACCCAAGTTTGGGAAACCCTGGTCTACACGGTCTCCAGAGTCTCAAGCAGGCGTCTCTCTCAGTCCTACACAGGGGATGTTCTACGTGACCATTTGGAAAACCATAAAGACTTTTTCTTCTGGTGGTCTGCATTCAGGTGGTGTTATGGAGCTGCGCTGTTGTAGACGCTGACCTGCCGCTGTTACATGCAATGTTTTGATGTTATGTTACTATTTCAATAACTGGAATCTTAATATATGGCTTAGGTAGCAAGCTGCCTAAAAGGCGGGACATAAATCTAGTAAACTATTAAACAAGCAAACAAAACTACTCTTGGGAAGTCTCTCTCTCAGGCGTGGCTCCTGTGAAAGTGGAATAACTCTGCATTCATTCCCAGGATGGCTGATGCTAAATGCAAGTGCTGCTTTTGCCATCTCACCTGAAACAAACTTATGTATAGAAGCTTCTCCTGTTGTCCTTTATTAGCAGTCCATCTCCCCTGCCACGGGGCGAGAGCTTTCCAAGGGACCATGGGCACAGCTAGGATTTGATTTTTTGGGGGTAGGACTTTTGTCGGGGGAGGGGGTGCAGAATCGACCTGATTAGTCAGTTAGTTAAGTATTTCTATTACTTGATTCAGTGGGCGGGGCAGCTGCTCATCCCTGCACCCCTGGCTACACCCATGCAAGGGACCCAGCTGAGGTCAAGGTTCAAAGGCCACCACTTGTGAAAAACTGCAGGGATTCCAGACTCCATCCCTATTCAGAGACCGATAGCTGGTGAGTGGAGCGCAGCTTTTCTTATTGGAGTGCCACAGACGGAGTGGGAGAAGAAACAGCTTTGCCTCTGCCTTCCGGAGTCCACCATTCCACAGCCCCCACCACTACCCACAGCTAAGTCGCAGTTACCCAAGAAGTGAAACATCAGGCGGTGGCTTGCGCACCTGAACCAGCCTCCCAGGTTCACAAGCGCAGGCAGAACTTTCACATCGCTTCAAGTGCAGGTCAGTGGAGACCGCTCACACGTTCAGCTAAACCCAAGAGTTGCCAAGCATTACAGGGTGAACCGTGTGTGGATCAGGGAGGAAAGAGAGGTTCTCGACTACCCAGGCATGCCACCCACCCTGTCCTTCCGCAGATGCGCCAATAAAAGCGACAACCGCCTGCATCGAGTCCTCGGGGTCCCCGTGACACGCCGCGCCGCTCCACTGTCGCCAGGTCTCATCCCGGGACAGCCTCCAGCCTCCAAGGGTAACGGTGGTTGTCTGGAATATCCCCACATCCAAGGGAACACCGAGGGCACCCAAAGCGCGGCTCTGGGAGTCAAAGTTGCGCACGAGCCCAGGAGTCCAGAATCGGTCTCTTTCTCACACACAAAACGCAGAGTCCTCTTTGCTGATCGGCACATGGCCAGGGCACAATGAACACCTCCCCACAAACGTCTTGCGACCCCCACCTCCAAAGCAGCAGAGCCCCGAGCTTTCTTCGCCCTGCACCCCGCGCTCTCCCTAGGACGCATCGGCTGCCACCCTCCTCCCTTCCTCGCCAATTCAAAGAGGGAGTCGCTCTTACCTTTGGGCGCCAGGTGACTCCGGAGCTCCCCTTTGCAAAGGACCCGAGCTCACCACACTTTAGATGCTCCCCTTTCCCCTAGGTTGTGGGGTGGCGACGCTCCGATCCGAGGCAGTGGAACTGGGGCGCGCGGCTGCGAGGGTCTCTAACTGGAGCGCTGGAAGGGCGCGCAGAGTTCCGCGCTGCTCCAGCGCCGCGCTTTTTATCCCTCGCTCGCCCGCCTCCCCTCGGGGCGTTGCTTCGAGGGGCGGCCAGCGCGGGAGGGAGGGGGGCCCCCTAGAGGAGAAGAGGCGCGAAGGCGGCGTGCCGGCAGGAGGAGCTGGTGGCAGCGGGGAGTGTTGCTGCAGAGACCCCCCCTCCCCAAATCACAAAGGCTTCCCTCGGCTGGGCAGCCTCTTTGGCAGCTGCACCCAGGACGCGGAGGGGAGGGGAGTCCTGGGCATCGCTGCTGAGTTACAGCAGCCAGAAAGCTCGAGGGCTCGCTTCCACGCAGAGAGAACGGAGGGGAGAAGAAGACGGAGGCTGGAACAGGCTCAAGGATGCCGGACGGGGCGGGGAGACCCCCCCCCCCGGTCTCCTCCTCTTGCCACCCCCTGGAATAACCGGCAGGCTGATGGAGAATGCCCTGCAACATCTAAAAGTCATCTGCCGCCCGCCCCATCAGATCCAGGAAGTGCCTCACTGAGGGTCAACATGGTCGGAACCAGCAGGGTCCTTAATGGGAGATCCTAACCTAACCAACCACCGCTGGAACTCTCTCTTTGTTGTTGTTGTTAAGAAATTAGTACATTTCCATTTTTAAATCCCGCCCCCGCCCCCATCTGTGAAAGCTCTTTAAGAAAAAACGACAGGGAACCACTCTGAGATCTAGCAAGTGGGGCAGTATACCAAACAAACAAATAAAATTTAAACTATAGACGTATTTAAAAAATAAATAACAGAATCGAAGTTATGATTCATGCCAGTTAGAAATCCCTTTCATTCCAATAGGATACTCAAAGCACATGTTTAACTCTCTAATAGAAGTTAAGGGAATGAGAACTAGCTCTCTCTAACCTTGGATGAAACATGCCCTGTGTGTGTGTGTGGTTATGATAATCAAAAATATGCTAGAATTGTGGTCGTGCTCCGCAGTTGAAGGCTTACACAAATGGCTGAAAATTCGTTACAAGGCATAGTCAGCTTCCAAAATCTATCCAGGTCCTTTGCAACTTTGGGACATTACTAAAGCTTGGGGTGGTAGTAATTAAGCAGGGATTACAACCTTTCTGGGACACGGGTGGCGCTGTGGGTTAAACCACAGAGCCTAGGACTTGCTGATCAGAAGTTTGGTGGTTCGAATCCCCGCGATGGGGTGAGCTCCCGTTGCTCGGTCCCTGCTCCTGCCAACCTAGCAGTTCGAAAGGACGTCAAAGTGTAAGTAGATAAATAGGTACCGCTCCGGTGGGAAGGTAAACGGCGTTTCCGTGCACTGCTCTGGTTCGCCAGAAGCAGCTTAGTCATGCTGGCCACATGACCCAGAAGCTGTACGCCGGCTCCCTCGGCCAATAAAGCGAGATGAGCGCCACAACCCCAGAGTCGGCCACGACTGGACCTAATGGTCAGGGGTCCCTTTACCTTTTACAACCTTTCTGCTTGCATGTCCATCATTTGAGACTGTGTTGTCAAGTGATGATTTGCACAGGTGAGTAAACAGACAGAGACAAAACACCGCGTGCCACACCTTATACACAACACTTTTCAACGGCAGCAATTGACACGTTGATTGCACTGCCTGTCAATTAACTACCAGGGTAGCTTAAAGGTGTTGGTATTGCTGTACAAAGTCCTATATAGCTTGGGACTTGGATCGCCTCAGCCCTTACATAGCCAACCAGTCCCTACATTCTGCAGGAGTGAGCATGCTGCAGATACCATTCTGTCAATACAGTGGTACCTCTGGTTATGAAGACTTCAGGTTACAAGCTCCGCTAACCCAAAAGTAGCTGCTCCTGGTTGCGAATTTTGCCCCAGGATGTGAACGGAAACCGTGCGACGAAGGTGTGTGCTCAGCGGGAGGCCCCATTAGCGAAAGCGCGCCTCAGGATAAGAACGGTTTCAGCTTAAGAACGGACCTCTGGAACGAATTAAGTTCGTAACCAGAGGTACCACTGTATGTCAGTTCTTCATGATGCTAGCTAGAATCAGGCCTTTAGTGTGGCGATACCTGCTCATTGGAACCCCCTATATATTGGACAGGCACAGCCTTTTTGTTTGATTTTTGGTCCCTGCTAAGGACGTTCCTGGAAGTGAGAGCTGGACCATAAAGAAGGCTGATTGCCAAAGAATTGATGCTTTTGAATTATGGTGCTGAAGGAGACTCTTGAGAGTCCCATGGACTGCAAGAAGATCAAACTTCTCCATTCCTAAGGGAAATCAGCCCTGAGTGCTCACTGGAAGGACAGATCCTGAAGCTGAGGCTCCAATACTTTGGCCACCTCATGAGAAGAGAAGACTCCCTGGAAAAGACCCTGATGTTGGGAAAGATGGAGGGCCCAAGGAGAAGGGGACGAGAGAGGACGAGATGGTGGGACAGTGTTCTCGAAGCTATCAGCATGAGTTTGACCAATCTGTGGGAGGCAGTGAAGACAGGAGTGCCTGGCATGCTCTGGTCCATGGGTTACGAAGAGACAGACACGACTAAACGATTAAACAACAATGACGTTCCTCTTTCAACAAGTCTTTTAAATGGAAATCTTTATCTTAATTGGTATCCGTATTGATTTTCTCTGTGTGCCATTGTTGTTTTTATGGCTTTTAAAAAGAAAGTTTTTTATAGATGCAAGTGTTTTAATTGCCCCAAGCTAATTTTAATATTTTTTAAATTGATTTTGTTAAGAGGTACAAACTTGGAAAAAAGAATACAAAGTGTAAAACGTAAAATATCACAGCCTGGAAGGACAAAAATACAGCACAGCTCTAAAAGAACTACAAAGTACTGGCTCGACGTTTTAATTGATTTTATATATGCAGCTATTCTATATATGTTTTATGACTTTGTATATTTTCTCCAGGATGCCTCATGGGAGGTGATGCATCAATGAAACAAACAAACATGCAAACAATAGTGAATCATGCAGTGTTGAATAATGCAGTGATGAAGAGAAACAAATGCCATTCAAGCATACATCAACCAGTCCAGGGAACTTCACTATCAGCGTACAATATTAGCTACATCCAAGATCAGGAGTTGTGTCCAGGGAGAGCTCTAGATATTTCAGCTCTCTATCTGGGGCAAGAGTCCTTCAGTGAGTTTGAGGCTGCACCCTAAAGAAATGATGTGAGCGACGCACTCTTTCACACCATAGAGTTTTGTGTCCAGGGGGTCCCTTTTCTAGGGAGATTAAAGATAAAGATAAAACTTTATTCGCATTAGCCAATGGCCATAGCAACAGCAAAACATTACAGTATACGCAGAAAAGGAAATTTGATATAAGAGCACAATTTAAAGTCCTGAATCAGCAGTCAGTTGGTGGCCCTTATTCTGATTGCCCCTGCTATGAACCTAGCAACCTTTGCTGTTATCTGCTTATTTTGATCTGACAGAAGAAAGGACATTGTGGCATGGTTGAGCGCCCTGGGATGGTTAGTACGAGTGGGGTGAAGATCTCGTTCCTCAGGTCTTTGTAGAAAGTGCAAGACAGGAGGACGTGTGCTGCTGTTTCGGTGCTACCGTCTCCACAGGGAGCAAAGACGTTTCTCAGGCAGGATTTTTTGGAATCGACCCTCAAGTACTGCAGATGGCAAAACATCCAGTCTTGCAAGTGTAAAAGCACATCTGTATTTTGGGATAATAAGTTTGTGCAGATATGGGGCCAGAGAATCAAAATGGAGAGGTGGAAAATGAACCTACCAAGGGCAGAATTTCCTTATAGTGGCCAGGTTGTTCTGATGCTCGATATCTTTTAGACGTTGACCAATTAGACTGTTTGCTTTAGTAGGGCCCATAGTGAGTAAGTGTTGTGGGGATAGGCCACAAGAGTGAAGTTTTTGATAGACGGTTTTAAGCCAGGCACTTTTATGGGAGTCTTGAAGTACTAGGGTTTTTAGGGAGATTATGCCACTCACTTAACTCCTGCGGTCCTTACTTCAACCTCCTCCTGACCACCCAGCAGTGCTATTTTTCTAGAAAAAGAGGTTCCAGGACTCATCATGAACTTGTTCTCCTACAATGGGAGTGGCACCCACCTGAGAAGAAGAAGAAGAAGAAGAGGAGGAGGAGGAGTTTGGATTTGATATCCCGCTTTATCACTACCTGAGGGAGTCTCAAAGCGGTTAACATTCCCCTTTCCCTTCCTCCCCCACAACAAACACTCTGTGAGGTGAGTGGGGCTGAGAGACTTCAGAGAAGTGTGACTGGCCCAAGGTCACCCAGCAGCTGCATGTGGAGGAGCGGGGACACGAACCTGGTTCCCCAGATTACGAGACTACCGCTCTTAACCACTACACCACACTGGCTGAAAGGTGATGGAACTGAGTTCCAGTGACTTCCAGCTGAAAAAAACCAAAACCCTGCCTCCCAGGCATCAAGGAAGCTCAGAGTGGATGGTCCTGGAAGCAAAATTTAGGTTGCCAGGTAGGGTGCTAAAAGCTAGAACCTCCAAGGTAGCTTCCTCTGAAAGAGGAATTCCTCCTCTCCGGCCCAAATAGGACTAATTTAGCCAGCTAGCCCTGGTGATCATCTAATGTTTATTGGATGGATTCCCCCCACCCCAAATTGATTTCTGAATTCTGAATTTATTGTTATGCATGTTTTATACTGTATTTTAAGCTGTTTTTTGTTGCATCAATTAAGTGCTTTAAATTTGTTGTTAGCCGCCCTGAGCCCGGTTTTCTGAACCGGGAAGGGCGGGGTATAAATATATTATTATTATTATTATTATTATTATTATTATTATTATTAGGGCCAGCTGGACGGGTGCCATTACGTAGTCTCAATGTTTGGAGAGCCAATAATGTTGGGAGGCAGAGTTTGGAGCAGATAGGCACTGGGGAGCAATTTAGGACAGGCTGGGTCTGTACAAAAGGGATGTGCTCTGCTTGAACTGGGATGGAACCAGATTGCTGGCACTTAAAATAAAAACCTAAAATGGTGGTGGGTGGGGGGAGCCAACAGGAGCTGAAGTGGTTCTGGTTTGGAATGAAGCTTCCTCCACACATCAAGAAACAGTTCAGCTTGAATACAACCTGATAATAAGTGAATGTTTAAGTTTTGATAATAAATTTGAAACACCCTGCGCACCCAGAAGAATGATTGCACATGAAAGGCACAAGTTCTTCACTAGAACTCCGAGTGAGGGAGAAAGCACACTAACCCATCTGTGACCAACTAAGTTTAAAGCTGTTCCCACGAACTTCTGAATTTGTGGAGCTTTTGAATATCAAGATTAGCATGCAACATGAAGCCAGGCAGACTGAGATCCAGATCACTGTGACTGATTTAACCCTTAGGTGGGAAGCAGATTTGTAAGAACAAGTTGCTGAAAGCAATGGAGAGGATGAAGGCAGAGAAAAGCAAAATGGCGGTCTACGTTGCAAAAATGCACTTGGCTGGCAAAACACTTGGTTTCTTCTTTGCTCTGACATATTAGGAATGTCAAAGCAGTTATGAAAAAAGGGATTACAATTGTTTGGGGCGGGAATGTTAATTGCTTGTTTAACAATTTCAGTTAGACCATTAATTCTAGAATCTAAAATTCCCTAGTGGCACCACTGAATGGAGATTTCCGCTCTGTAATCTACCATTTTTGAAATATACACCTAAGAAGAAATCCTATGATTCTTGGGAGGGCATGCTTCCTGGGTTAGAAAAGTAACCATATTGTCCTCTACTTCATAGGTCTTTGGGGTTATGACTCCATATCTGTTAACTGTTCTCTGATCCAAGTTGGCTTACATTTATTTTGTCACAAGGACATAGGAAAGCCCTTCTGGATCACGCCAAAGGCCCACCTGATACAGCATTCATGACTAGCCTTATCCTCCATGAGTTTGTCTAATCCCCTGCTAAAGCTGTCCAAGTTGGAGGACACCACAGTATTTCATGGTAACCTTTGTCACAGTTTATTTATTTATTTTATTGAATTTATATACCACCCTATACCCAGAGTGCAAGTAGATAAATAGGTACCACTCTGGCGGGAAGGTAAACGGCGTTTCCATGTGCTGCTCTGGTTTTGCCAGAAGCGGCTTAGTCATGCTGGCCACATGACCCGGAAAAACTATGGACAAACGTCGGCTCCCTCGGCCAGTAAAGCAAGATGAGCACCGCAACCCCAGAGTCGTTCGCGACTGGACATAACTGTCAGGGGTCCTTTACCTTTTTTTTACCCAGAGGTCTCAGGGTGGTTTACAGAATAAGACCACAAAATGCGCAATCAAAGCAACAACAACAACAACCACCCAATAACCACCCCCCCAAATCACCCACATTTTTAAAGGGCAATTTGTGTACTGAAGTAGATATATTTGCATTTCAGTATTGTGGTGGTGGTTAAAAAAAGATTCCCTGCTCTCTCTCACTTTAGCTTACAGGCATAGTAGCCTGCCATCTGGACTGGCATGTTTTGAAGCTCCCAACTTTTCAGAGTGATTCAGGTTTCCAATTATCTGAATGCAGAAGCGAGAGGTAAAATCCGAGAGCTTCCGTAAAAAGGAATTATCCCAGGATGAATACATTGGATATAAAACTTGCATATTGATGAATTCCTTTTCCCCCATTTTTTCATTTCAAAATAAATTTAACCACGAGTTTCAGCTCCCCCTTCTCCCTTTGCTTCTTCCCTTCAACGCTGCCCCCCTTTTCTCCTTCAGAAGTGGATTTTGTGCCAAGGGTACACTTGACCCTTGTCCTGGAGTCAAACTGGCATGTGGAGTGTTATTTGAGTCAAGTGGTAGCATGGCTGAGTGTGCAGTTGGATTAAAAAATATATGCAGCTGGGGGGAAATTGTGCAGTTGGAAAGCAGAGAATGTGCAGTGGGAAAAATGAGGGAAACTTGTCCCGTTTATGTGCTTATTGAGCGCTTAAATGGCAGGCAGGACTTTTTTCCAGCTGGAACTTGCCGGAACTCAGTTCCAGAACTTCTTAGAATTTTCCATTCTAAGAGAATGAGGGAGGAGTTCATGGCGAGTTCTGGAACCTCTATAGCACTGACGACAGGAAACATCAGGGATAGCATATACACAAATTATACAGTGGTACCTCGGGCTACATACGCTTCGGGTTACATACGCTTCAGGTTACATATGCTTCAGGTTACAGACTCCGCTAACCAAGAAATAGTACCTTGGGTTAAGAACTTTGCTTCAGGATAAGAACAGAAATCGTGTTCCAGCGGCACGGCGGCAGCAGGAGGCCCCATTAGCTGAAGTGGTGCTTCAGGTGAAGAACAGTTTCAGGTTAAGAACGGACCTCCGGAATGAATTAAGTACTTAACCCGAGGTACCACTGTATCAGGGTAGAATGTGCTTAACCTCATGAGAATTAATTGGGTCCTGCTCTTACTTTTCAGCACAATACTTTCACTTGCAAGCATATCAACATCAGCACTAGGGGGTTTGGCTTGGGCATGGAGCAATCGAAATATTTCTGGCCAGCCCACCGGAAGTGACGCATAGGTCAATTCAGGCAGGGGTCCCTAAGATTTACATCAAATAGGGTGACCCCCGCAGGGACCGTTGACTGGGAGGATGTTAGAATTCCTGCACCATGATTGCAGTCATGGGATTTTTGTCTATCACATGACGGTGTATGTTTTAACTCCACAAAGTGGGAAGTGACGGAGACAGGATGTCTGCATTACTGTGTTCCGTGAAGTGGGACTATTGTCCTTTGTTCTTTCTCTTTGCTGTCTGATGCTAGAGAGAGAGGGAGCCATGTTGCAGTGCTCTGTGTGTGTTTATATGTAAATAAAGTAGATTAGCCAAAATGCTGAGTTGCTGAGGTCTGTTATGCAAGCTGCGGTGACTGCGGATCCCTAAGTGTGCCGGTGTCTGTTTGCATCGGTCGCTGTGATGTTCGGGCAGAAGAAAGCTTTTGAAGCTTCCAAACAAACGACCAGGAGGGAGAGAACATAGCAGTCGGGCATGTGTCTCTGCCAGGGTCCTACTCGAGTGTAGGATGAGCTCCTGACAGAGAGTGCCTTTGGCCCTGGCCCCGCCTGGGCATGCGGACATGGCCACTCCCCCCGGATCCCTTTGATGAGATACCCCAGTGTTTGGAGGGGCACGTGGAGACTACAACCTCCCCTCCATCCAAGACAAAGGATTGCCCTAATGCCCAACCCAGTTGTGACGATTGCTGTGAGGTAGGCAAAAAACCACCAGGTCAGAGCCAATTTGCCCGGTGGACAAATTCCTACCTGGCCCCATAAAAACAGCGACCACCCTAGCCACAGCAAGGCCCTTGACTATCAGCTTAAACTGAGGGCGAGTGGGTGGAGAAATCCGACGAAGGAACAAACACGTAGTGCCCCAGGTGTGGGCTGCTTAAATGGTCAGGGGGCGGACCCAATGGAAGCCTTCCCACTCTGTCAGCTCTGCCCCCTGGCACAGCCCAAGTCCCAGCCTGCATGCCCATTTGCCAAAGCAGGATGCAGGCCAGGATCCGGCTTCTGATAAGCTGTGGGGGCTTATGTATTCAATTTTGAGGGACTGAGTCTCTGGTTATTCTGGAATTAAGAGTCTTGTTCATTTGAAAGCACTCCCATTTCCAGAGTCTGAATAGCTGAGGCTACAGAGGCAGATAGTTCAGCAGCCTTGGCAACTGCATGAGGGATGTAGGCAAGAGCCTTTATTTATTAAACAGCAATGGAGAGGCCGCGCAGAAGATAAATATATAGTTTTGTAGCTTTCAATACCAGTCAGCAGAGCAGAGATTTCCCAGGACAAAAATAAAAAAGGGGAAACTCATCCAAAGATGTGGGGTAATGAGCAGTTTCCTCGGATCTGACAAATTAGTCGCTCCAAGTCTTTTTAATAAAACAATGGCTCAAAATGCATTGGCTTCATTATTCATGATCTGCCCTTGCCGTGGCTGACAAGCTACCCAGCGACTTGCCTAGAGAAGTGAAATGCTTCACCGCTGCCTGCAGAAGCGAAATGCTACGTCTTAACGGCACTGCTGCAATTTGACACGATGGATTTGAACCCCGTAGGTAACAAAGCCACAGCTGGTGTGTGTACACACACAAAAAGTTTTGGAAATACAAGCCACAGGTTCCCCACCGATAAGGAGCTGGCCTACATGAGTTTTAATTTGCAGGCACTCTCAACCTTATTCCAGAAAAGGTAATAAAATTATATATTTAAAAGCCTTACCAACAACAATGCAATTACAACCCTTCATGGTGACCTCTGTATTATTGGGGTGGAGATGTGAGCTGTTGTCAAAAGACTGTGGCTTACAACAGCTCTGCAAAGTTGTTGTTGTTGTTTAGTCATTTAGTCATGTCCGACTCTTTGTGACCCCATGGACCAGAGCACGCCAGGCACTCCTGTCTTCCACTGCCTCCCGCAGTTTGGTCAAACTCATGCTGGTAGCTTTGAGAACATTGTCCAACCATCTCGTCCTCTGTTGTCCACTTCTCCTTGTGTCTTCAATCTTTCCCAACATCACAGTCTTTTCCAGGAAGTCTTCTCTTCACATGAGGTGGCCAAAGTACTGGAGCCTCAGCTTCAGGATCTGTCCTTCCAGTGAGCACTCAGGGCTGATTTCCTTAAGAATGGATAGGTTTGATCTTCAAAGTAAGTAAGGGTAAAGGGACCCCTGACCATTAGGTCCAGTCGTGGCTGACTCTGGGGTTGCGGCGCTCATCTCGCTTTACTGGCTGAGGGAGCCGGCGTACAGCTTCCGGGTCATGTGGCCAGCATGACTAAGCCGCTTCTGGCGAACCAGAGCAGTGCACGGAAACGCCGCTTACCTTCCCGCTGGAGCGGTACCTATTTATCTACTTGCACTTTGACGTGTTTTCGAACTGCTAGGTGGGCAGGAGCAGGGACCGAGCAACGGGAGCTCACCCCGTTGCGGGGATTCGAACTGCCGACCTTCTGATCAGCAAGTCCTAGGCTCTGTGGTTTAACCCACAGCACCACCCGTGTAGCCCACTGTTAATAGTGCAGAGATGGCGCTTGAGCAGAGAGGGTGTTTTCCAACCACCCTGCAATGTAGCCCAGTTTTGTTAAATCCTCCAAAGGCTGGTGGGGAGATTAAGTTCATGCTGCAAGACACACCAGGGCATGCCACACGGAAGCCATGTCTTATAGGTAATTTGCTGTGTGCCTGTCTATGCTTGCAGGGGCTGCTTAGATATTGTACCCTGTGGGGCTGCAGTATTTTTTGTGAGCAGGTTTTGCCCTCAACACAACTGCGTTCCTAAGGGCAGTACTCAGGGGTGGCTCATCCCATTTCGCCGCCTGAGGCAAAATGGGAAACATGAGCACACACACACGCAATGAAGCCTTGCTTACTGAAGTCACGCTGAGGTGTAGCTTCCATGTTCTGTCAAGATCTCGTGAGAGCCCAGCAAGATCTTGCAGGGCTCTTGTGAGTTTTTACAGGGCTCTTGCCAGATCTCATCAGAACCCCAAAGCCGCTGCCACAGCCACAGCAGGTGGGCAGGACATCCACAGTAGCACCAGAGAAGCAAGAAGCAGCTGCTGCTTCCGGCAAGTTCTTGATGGAACCCACAACTGCCGCTTCTCTTCACTTATCCAGCAGTGGTGGGACAGCAGGCAGGGTGCCTTTTGCAGCACCGCCCCTTGGATTCTACCGCCTGAGGTAGCTGTCTCAGTCTGCCTCATGGGCTGGCCGGCCCTGGCAGTGCTTTATATGGGGGAAGGTAAGCGATACACCACAGGGTGGGGCTAAACCTGATCTCTTGCTACTAAGCAGCAAGCCTACTCCTCTTTGCATAGCCCCATTCAGGATTTTGATTCTTCGTCACAATAGCTTGACTGGTGTTGAGAACTGTCGAGAACACTGGGAACTGGGCTGGCTTACAGAAATATTCCATTTCCCCCTGCCCTTAGAATCTAGGATGGGCAAAAAACATACTGAGCTCACTAATACAGTGGTACCTCGGGTAAAGAACTTAATTCGTTCCGGAGGTCCGTTCTTAACCTGAAACCGTTCTTAACCTGAAGCACCAATGGGGTCTCCTCCTGCTGCTGCTGCACCACTGCCACACAATTTCTGTTCTCATCCTGAAGCAAAGTTCTTAACCCAAGATACTATTTCTGGGTTAGTGGAGTCGTTAACCTGAAGCATCTGTAACCTGAAACGTCTGTAACCTGAAGCATCTGTAACCCGAGGTACCACTGTACACTACTACATTACAGTTGCTCTGCCTTTAGGCACCAGGCAAAAACATTCCTTTTTAACCAGGCCTTAGGTTGATCTTATTGACATCCAACACCCTTTTAAAATGTGGCTTTTTGGGGGCGGGAGTTATTGGGTTACTGCTTTTGGTTTGATTTTATATTTTGTGGTCTTGTTGTGAACTGCCCTGAGACCTCCGGGTATAGGGTGGTGTATAAGTGGGATAAATAATAATAATAATAATGTGTATTCTATAAAGGGCAGGAAGACAGCTACCAGGATTGAGCACCGACCACACGATTCAGCACAGACTGCAATTCAGTGCTTCGGAAAAGAGCCTGATTCAGCTCAGACTGCTGCAGAGATTTGGCTTGGGTCTGAATCGGAATCCCAATTCCGGAGCACCGAATTTCATGTCTCCCCACCACCACAACCACCTGATTATAATGGGGAAATCAACAAATGGCGACATCTGTTTTGTTTTTGACAGAAGTGGACTCCATTTGCAGGCGTACCAAACCCAGTCTGAGTTGCAGAAAGCAACAGCTGCGAGGCTGATTTGACAGGAGTGGTTGTGTCGGAATTAACAAGGAGCACAGAGCACACAAGAAGAAGGTGACAACATCACTTTAACATCCCTCCATATCAGCAGTGTGATTAGAGAGCCCTCAGATAATCATTCCCTCTGATTGAAAGCTAGGCTCAAAACTACAGACCCTTCTTTTCAAGCCTGGGGAAAGAGACACGTTTTAGGTTTTGCAGATACAGTGCCTGCAGGTTTTTGTTTTGATCTCCAAATCGCTTCCAGGACTTTGAGAGGCCCCTGATTTTGATCAGCCACATGATTACAGAGGGAGCACAGTTTGACCCCAACAAGTCCGGAATATCTCCAAAACTGGCCAGAAACCACTTAAGGATTTGCCTTTCCTCCAAATCTGATGCACACTCCTGACAGCAAGGCATTCCGCTGTGGATATCATAGAGCACTTACCTTGTGGACATGTATCTACCTCAAACGAATGGTTGTTTGTGCGTATGTTGGGTGAGGAATCTAATAGAAGCAGGCCTTTTCATTGTCTAAGAACTGGGTTTGTTCTGAAAAGAGAAAGGGCATTTGCTGGAATCAGCTCTCCACAATGAAACATGGAGAAAAGCATGTCAAGTGGAAGAGGAGACTTCAAAGCACAGGAGACATGGCTACACAAAGCATCAAAAAAGGGGAAAATGCTGCAGTCGCTGCTTGGGGCCGAGTTGAAATCCAAACACGAAAGAGTACCTAGGGACCTGGGCTGGAAAGGGGCCGTTTGAACACCTTGGAGACAAGATGAACTGTCCCACTTTGAGCTTTGATGCAACCATGTTTTCTCTCCCCCTTGCATTGCAAAAAGCTTTAATGCTAATTCATCCTTCCCAGGGGGACTCTTGCAGGCTAACATAAATATTGATTTATGGTATTTAGCAACACTAACTAATAAAGATCTCATCTGACTTCAGTGGGAGGTGGGAGGGCTGGGCTATTGTCACTCTCAAAGCACGCCGGCACATTTCTGCCTGCACACCCACAAAGTTGTGTTACGCAACTCTGAAGCTGCAACTTAAGTCAGCAGAAATGATTTTCTGATTCACCGTGGAGCAGGACCCAAACTTGGAGTTTCTCCCCCCACCCCACCCACGCACAAAAAAGGACAATGAATAATTAACTTTTTAAAAAAGCAATACAAAAAACCAACCTCTCAACAGCCTGCCTGCCTGCTGTATGGGGGTGGGGGGGTTATTTAAGAGAATCAGAAGTTAAGAAAACAATACAGTGGTACCTCGGGCTAAGTACTTAATTTGTTCCGGAGGTCTGTACTTAACCTGAAACTGTTCTTAACCTGAAGCACCACTTTAGCTAATGGGGCCTCCTGCTGCTGCTGCACCGCCGGAGCACGATTTCTGTTCTCAACCTGAAGCACTATTTCTGGGTTAGCGGAGTATGTAACCTGAAGCGTATGTAACCTGAGGTACCACTGTAACCTATAAAACAACTTCAATATTAGCAGTTTGTGACCTGCTGGCATGTCAAATCCGCAGCAAGTCAGTGGTCTGCCTGGCTGCCGAACCAGAAAACTACAGAAGGCAGCAGCAGCACAAATGCTATGCAGAATTCCTATTGCATGGTCAGTACATAAGCTGTTATGTGGTGATCCCAGGGTATTGTACAGGCATGGGGGGTGTCACCAGGTTCAAAGAGGTTCAAGTTCCTCCGTGCAGCAGGGCTTTCGTGCATCCACTGGTGAGAACCTCTCCTGTCCTTGCCCTCTCTGAAGACATTCCCTGGGAACTCTCCCTCTCCTCCCAATAACTGTCTGGAACAGGCTTTCCCTCTCTCCACAATCCCTGCCAATACATATTCAACTCTCTGTCCCCCACCCCCACATTTGCCTGAGGTGGCTTATGTTAAAGCGGCGCTCAGTTCCAAGGTGCGTGCATGCGTGGGGTTTTCTGAAGTCAGCGTGCCACGAGGCGCACGTCTGGGAATGTACCCATCCGAGCTAAGCTGGAGGTTCTCCATGCAGCTCAGGTCAGATAGGTTTGCAGCATAAGCATTTCAGAGCAGCTGTCAGCAGATGCCAGCTTTCCTAAGGGATGCTGCATTATTGCCAGCAAAAAGAACATTGCCCTCCGACGTCTTTCAGTTCTGTCCCTTGCTGCATTGCGTTCAAAAAAAGGGGGTGAGAGGAAAGCCAGGGAGGACATCAGTGGCATTGTGTCTTTGCACATTTATGCAGTAATAGCTCCACTTCAGACTCCTCTCCTGGGGGAGGCTGGTTGGGGGGTACCACTTGCGCGCAAAAAATAAATTACATTAATCCCACCCGACTGCATATAAAGAAAGGACACTTAAACAGTCTCAGAATCATTAATTGCAGAGATTTCTGCAGGCCCTGTGGTGGAAAACAGCTGGATTTTTCTCTGTTGAGAGCCCATTTAGCAGAGGATGTTTGGGAAAAGAAGGAACTGCATTGGCTATATTCTTCTCCTTCCCATACATAAAATCTGCCCAGCAGACAAAATTCAATAACCCACAAAGAGTCTGTTAACTTGGAGTGCATGTGGAGAGGGGAGTCAGAACATGAGTGCAAATTGGAAACTGAAGTCAGGTCACTCCGGGCCTCTTCACATATTGGGTTTTAGAGTGTACATCTAGAAATGTTCTGAAGTGTGAATGCAATGAAGACAAATTTGCAAACCCTTGTATCATGCCAGGTACACTTATCAGGGAGCCGGGATTGGTGCCAAACCTAGCTTTGCCCTGTGGAAGGTGTAAAATGGATCTAAGATATATGCAGTATATATATATATATATACTTGAGGGTAGGAAAGGCTAACGGTGACTCAGATCCACTCTGTGTATTTTATACCCAAATACTCGAGTTGAAAACAAAAATGGTTGGGGGGAAAGCGTAAGAAATGCTTTCATTTGAGTTGAAGACTCTGATCTTGTACTTCCCTGAGACCATGGCAACAATACATTGTGTTAATGTAAACCTACCCAATTCACACTTTCTGAAACAACCCGAGAACTAACTTGCAGCTATCCTTGGAAATTCACACTTCTTTAAATTTTGTGACACAGCTGTCTTACCAGATAACACGCACACACTCTCAGAGAAAGGGTGCATAAAAATGCAAATATTAGTAAAATCAATACATTTTATGCACTATCATATTGCATATGAACATGGGTGTATGGGGGGGGGGGAAATGCCTTAAAATAATAATGAATTTTCATGAGGACAATATATACAGTGGTAGCTCGGGTTAAGTACTTAATTCGTTCTGGAGGTTCCGTACTTAACCTGAAACTGCTCTTAACCTGAAGCACCACTTTAGCTAATGGGGCCTCCTGCTGCCGGAGCACAATTTCTGTTCTCATCCTGAAGCACTATTTCTGGGTTAGCAGAGTCTGTAACCTGAAGCGTATGTAACCCGAGGTACCACTGTATTGGAAACTGGTGTACAAAAATGTGGAAAACTGAACTTCTGGAAAAATAAGCAACTGAGAGATTTGTCCAAAACTGATTGATTTGTCCATCACTGTCTGCGTAGAAACAAGTTTGTTTAAAGCAGGAAAGGTCTATGAAAATGAATCTCAGCCTCAAGCAGCTCACAGAGGATGTGGTTTTTCATCACGGTAGCCTTAAAACACACCTAGGTTGGTGCCAGCCACCACATTCTGACCTGAAGGCTCTTTAGATTCTGGCACTAAAATGCAACAGCAGCTCTTCAAATGGTTGCAGCTGAGTGCCATTTGTATGACTGGATAACAGCTTGAGTGGGGAGAAAAATCAAAATGGCTGGTAAGAAGTGGACAAAAAGATGGCTAAACTACATGGGCCTAAACTGCACGTTTGAAGGAGTCCCAAGTCAACCATATGATTCTGAGTGGAATTAATGAGAGCCAATAACTGGCTGGGCCTGCTGCCAGTTACCAAAAATACCAAGGGCACTGGGAAGCAGGTGGCAGCAGACATAGCAAGGTCTAAGCAAAGTTGCCTGGACCAGCTGACAAACACAAAAAATTACACTGGACTCAGGGAAAAGGGATGTGAGAAGGCAACAGAGTGAGACTGAGGAGCAAAGATGGAAGCCAACAGGAGAGAAAAGTACCTGTTGCTGAAGAGATCTCTTTCTATGGTGACATATCAAGAACATTGAGTTGTTGAGCCGAAAGCAGCACCGTTTACATTTAGCACCAAACGTGAACAAGGCCAGATGCAAGCTGCACTTCCGAAGCAATGGTCAGGAATGCAGTTGTTCCTCCACAGCAGGTGCGGGGAATCGCTGGCTCTCCAGGTGTTGTTGATTTCCCATCATCCCTGGCCAATGGCCGTGATTGCAAGGGCTGATGGGAGTTGTAGTTCAGCCACATCTAGAGGGCCAAAGTCATGGCTTTACCAGTCTCACAGCTGAGCATAGGATAGCAGGCGAGTGAGAGGTAGGTGTGGCTGGGAAAATTGCTTCACAGGGCAAATTAGGGAATCTGGTGGGCCTAATTTCGTTCACAGGCTGCATTACCCATTATTATTTAGGGGAAATGTTTAATCAAATAGATGCCTTGCCTCAGAAATATCAGGTGGGTTCCATTAGCTCAAGGATTTCCAGTTGTGCAATGGAACATCCTCTTATCTCTTCTCCTTGAGGCTCTGCACCCTCCCCAAATCTGCTCCAGGAGGTTGTGGGAACCCTCAGGACAGAGGAGAAGGAGGGAGAGTTCTGTTGTGCAGACAGCAGTCCTTCTGCTAATGGATTTTTTTTGTATTTTTTTGGACGCCACCCATTGTTGTTACTCAGATGCAAATTTAATGGGCAGGTTAATGGGTTAACCAACAGAACTTATATAGTTAATAAACGAGCATTTATTTAATTGGCCAAGGAAAAAGCAAGGCTCATTCACATCAGATGAAAAGGTGGAACAAAAGGACAAAAGGGACTTGGGCCTCAGAGGTTCTGAACCTTCTCTTTGCCCACACGGTAAAGGTAAAGGGACCCCTGACCATTAGGTCCAGTCGTGGCCGACTCTGGGGTTGCGGCGCTCATCTTGCTTTACTGGCCGAGGGAGCCAGCGTACAGCTTCCAGGTCATGTGGCCAGCATGACTAAGCCGCTTCTAGTGAACCAGAGCAGCGCACGGAAATGCTGTTTACCTTCCCACCAGAGCAGTACCTCTTTATCTACTTGCACTTTGTGCTTTTGAACTGCTAGGTTGGCAGGAGCAGGGACCAAGCAACGGGAGCTCACCCCATCGCGGGGATTCGAACCGCCAACCTTCTGATCGGCAAGTCCTAGGCTCTGTGGTTTAACCCACAGCCTACATGGTACCTTCTCACAAAGGTGTCCTGGTTGTGAGGGAAGTGCTTGGATGGAGAGGTGAATTGTGGGGTGGCCTTGCTCTTCATAACCATGCACAGCCTTTTACACATATAAATTGAGCTCATGCCCTTTGCTTTATACGTAACGGGCATTTACAGAGATGGGCCTGCAGCCATCACATCTGGTTTGGGCCTGAGTCACAAAGATAACAAAGGCCAACGTGTGACAGGAAGTCATACTATGCCCTGTTAAAATAGAACACTTTTCACTCTCCTGTGCTTCACTCTCATAACAAAGGCACCAGAATGCTAAATTAAGGGTTGGTGCCTCAGCATTTCCGGAAATTGCCTAATTTTAGACAGCTGTGTGAGGAGGTGGCATCTATAAGTACCTGGCAGCTAGCATCTATTTGGAACCAAGTTGCAATTTTGCTTTGATGGAGGTGAAATACTGGAACTTACCAAGGCCACTCAGAGTTTCCTAGCACTACATATGTATCCTGTGCTGGTGCAAATCTGAAGCATCCATAATACCTTGACCCTCATCGTCTTGAGGGGTCCTTTCCATAATACCTCAAGCTTTATCTTCTATTGAGAAGGAAGCCACAAGATAGAGAGAGGGGGGAAGCTTTTCCTTCTTCTAAGTTGGTGTGGTGAAGCTAGCTGGCAGCCCAGGAGCTTTGTTAGACCCTAAAACACTCAGGGCACAGGACCGTGACATAAATGTGCATATGCTAATACAGTGGTACCTCGGGTTAAGTGCTTAATTCGTACCGGAGGTCTGTTCTTAACCTGAAGCACCACTTTAGCTAATGGGGCCTCCCGCTGCTGCCGCACCACCGCCACACGATTTCTGTTCTCATCCTGAAGCAAAGTTCTTAACCTGAAGCACTATTTCTGGGTTAGCAGAGTCTGTAACCTGAAGTGTATGTAACCCGAAGCGTATGTAACCAGAGATCCCACTGTATATGGGTGTAGATGCAAATTTAGGCCAACTTTTAAAGGGAAAGCCGCCCTATAAGCAAAGGAAAACAAGTTGTTCAAAAAAAGGAGTTCCAGGTGGTTTTTTAAGGTGGGGCTCAAGGCCCCTTGGGCTATGCTCTCCGAAGTCTCCTGCTACAGGTTGAGAAATATCCTGCCCACCATATCTGTTAATGGCATCCCTATAGAATTGGCACTTCCTTACTGGTTCTGTTTCTGTGACTGACAGAAGCCTGCTTGACTCAGGGACATGTTGATAGCAAGTGCCCCTATCTGGACATGGATAGCCTAACTTTTGTCACCTATGCTTTGATAACTTCTAAGTTAGATTACTGCAATGTGTTATATGTGGGGCTGCCTCTGATGGTTTAGAAACTTCAGGTTGCTCACCAGGAAAAGATGGTTTGAACATCCTGGCCCAACTGCATTGGCTGCCAATTAGTTTCCAGGTCCAGTTCAAAGTGCTGGTTTGACCTATAAAGCCCGAAACAGCTCAGGACCTCAACACCTCAAGGTCTGCCTCTCCCCATATAAACTGAGCCAGCCCTTGCCATCATCACCTGAGGCCCTTCCTCAAGTGCTGTCTCTGCAAGAGGTCCGGCGAGTGGCAACATGAGAACGGGCCTTTTCTATGGCGGCTTCCCACTTATGGAAAGCTCTCCTCATGAAAGCTTGCCTGGCGCCTTCGTTACATATCTTTAAGCCCAAGACAAAAATATTCCTCATCTCCCAGGCCTTTGGCTAATTAAACATTCAATACCCTTTTAAACTGGGGTAACTGGGGTTCTTTTTGTTTCTATGGTATGCATTTTTGTGTTTTTTTATATTCTAAACCAGGGATCAGCAAACCTTTTCAACAGGGGGCCGGTCCACTGTCCCTCAGACCTTGTGGGGGGCCAGACTATATGGGGGGGGGGATAAATGAATTCCTATGCCCCACACATAAAGCAGAGATGCATTTTAAATAAAAGCACACATTCTACTCATGTAAAAACACCAGGCAGGCCCCACAAATAACCCAGAGATGCATTTTAAATAAAAGGGCACATTCTACTCATGTAAAAACACGCTGAATTCTGGACCGTCCGCGGGCCGGATTGAGAAGGCGATTGGCCGGATCCGGCCCCCGGGCCTTAGTTTGCCTACCCATGTTCTAAACAGCCCTGTGATCCTCGGATGAAGGCTGGTATAGAAATTAAACAAAGTCACTTCTGCATGTCAAAAAGTGCGTGCGCATGCAGGCTTTCCCTTTGTGCCATTTCTCCATTCCAAATCTTCCAGCTGAAATTCCCCACAGCACGTGCTTATTTGAAATCCCAAGGGGTGTGGGCAAGAGAGTACATTGTGGAGCAGCGTAAGACCTGAGTGTTGTCTCCTCTGCTTCCAACTGCCCCCATCAGAGGTGACTTCCCTTGCTCTGCAAGGAAACTATCACCCATGGTTGCATGCCACGTTTTATTTGAGCTTCAGACAGATGTTTAAAGAAGCAGGGACAACAAGAAAGCACACACACACACACACACACACACACACACAACATGGATCCCTAGATATTTACAGTATTATTCCCACAGCAGTTAAGGTGGCACTGTTCAGTTGATGAACCACTATGAAGCTCATCGTCCTTTGAACATGGGCAGCGAGACAGCCTTCCTGAGATGCAGGCTGTTCCCAATTTAGACCTGAGCTACATCCCACGGTAAACGGAGAGTTCAATACACTTCATGCCTCTTTTTCTTTAGGGGGAGATAAATAGCTGTGCTCCTGGCAAAGGCAACAGCTGAAACGAAGGGTTGCCATAGCAATCAGTGGCTGAAAAGCTCTCCGGGCTGGTGGCACCTGCACCAATTTAGTTAGGCAAACAAGGTGGGGTTTTGAAGTACTGTACTTTGCAGCCAATTATGGCAAGAAACTGGAGGACCGCTTTTTAAAAATAGTAATGATAATTCACCCCCTCCCTCACAAGGAAAAAGCAGGGTTGCTACATCAGTGATTAGAGGAAGAATGCTTCCAGACATGGCTCTATCAAAAAGGGAGAGAGAGGGAAAGAGGGAGATATTGGACATGGCCATTGTAGGACACACATTCACACACACACACCAATTACTGATTGAAATTATTCCAATATCAAGATCCAAAAGATAAATGGAACATTATTCATAGCTGCTGGCAGAAACAGGAAAGGCCAGATTTCACAGATGCAGATGATGAAGGGTACAAACATTGCTCATTGTAGAATGTACCTAACAAAATTAGAAGTGTGATCAGAAGTACAAGAGATCGGGGTGAAATGGACAGGATAGTGATCCTGTTGGTAATAATAATAATAATAATAATAATAATAATAATAATAATAATAATAATTTGTACCCTGCCTATCTGACCGGGTTGCCCCAGCCACTCTGGGTGGCTTCCAGCACATATAAAAACATAATGAAACATTATAAAGATTAAAAACTTCCCTATGCAGGGATGCCTTCAGATGTCTTCTAAAGGTTGTATAGTTACCCTGCTTATTTAACTTATATGCAGAATTCATCATGCGAAAGGCTGGGCTGGATGAATCCCAAGCCGGAATTAAGATCGCCGGAAGAAAAATCAACAACCTCAGATATGCAGATGACACAACCTTGATGGCAAAAAGTGAGGAGGAATTAAAGAACCTTTTAATGAGGGTGAAAGAGGAGAGCACAAAATATGGTCTGAAGCTCAACATCAAAAAAACCGAAGATCATGGCCACTGGGCCCGTCACCTCCTGGCAAATAGAAGGGGAAGAAATGGAGGCAGTGAGAGATTTTACTTTCTTGGGCTCCATGATCACTGCAGATGGTGACAGCAGTCACGAAATTAAAAGACGCCTGCTCCTTGGGAGAAAGGCGATGGCAAACTTAGACAGCATCTTAAAAAGCAGAGACATCACCCTGCCAACAAAGGTCCGTATAGTTAAAGCCATGGTTTTCCCAGTAGTGATGTATGGAAGTGAGAGCTGGACCATAAAGAAGGCTGATCGCCGAAGAATTGATGCTTTTGAATTATGGTGCTGGAGGAGACTTTGAGAGTCCCATGGACTGCAAGAAGATCAAACGCATCCATTCTTAAGGAAATTAGCCCTGAGTGCTCACTGGAAGGACAGATCGTGAAGCTGAGGTTCCAGTACTTTGGCCACCTCATGAGAAGACTCCCTGGAAAAGACCCTGATGTTGGGAAAGATTGAGGGAACAAGGAGAAGGGGACGACAGAGGATGAGATGGTTGGACATGTTCTCGAAGCTACAAACATGAGTCTGACCAAACTGCGAGAAGCAGTGGAAGACAGGAGTGCCTGGCGTGCTCTGGTCCATGGGGTCACGAAGAGTCGGACATGACTAAACGACTAAACAACAACAAAGTTACTAATCTCCTTGACATCTGAGGGGAGGGTGTCCCTCAGGGTGGGTGCCACTACCAAGAAGGCCCTCTACCTGGTTCCCTGTAACTTCATTTCTCTCAGCGAGGATTGGAAGGATACCTAACCCACCCACTCCCAATTAAAAGGTCTGAAATTGCAAAAACATTCCAGGATATTGGGGTACAAGTGTTAGGAAAAATAGGAGAACTTACCTGTTTATGCTGAGGCTTTTGCTGGCTGTTGATTGCCAGCCATTTGTCATAACGTTTTTGCTAAACCAAGCAGCATTGTCAGTACACATTTTATTTTATTGCTGTTGTATTTTAAGAGATTTTACGTTTTTGCTTCGTTTAAACCACCTTTATATTGTATTGTAGGCAGTATATAAATAGTTTTAACAAATAAATATTATCAGACTCTGTGAAATGTTGCCCACAGGCTGGAATCAAAACATATTGGGGTTGGTTGGCTCGCTTCACGACATTCCCTCACAGTAGCAAGAAGTTCTTTTCTTCTTCATTTTTGCTGGCTGTGAGAAGCAAGAGAAGTGGGCTGAAAACACCACTAAGCCGCCAGAGTTTTGCTTTCTGAAATCAGGTTGGTGTCACAGGTGTGTGGAAGCACAAAATCCTCTGGCACACACGGCTTTTCCTAGAATATTGCCGGCAATATGGTATTATTTCTAAGATTGCAAAAATGTGAGGAATGGTGAACAGCAGAGGAGTGTGTCTCACGAAAGCTGCCCAATCCTAAAAATAAATTGCTCATAAATTAACTTCAGATTAAGAGTCATAGACTGTAAAGCCTGAACCTAACTGAACTAAGTTAGGTTGCTTACATTGCACTGACTTCAGTGGGATTTAAACAACCTAACTGTACTTTTTTTCTTTTTTATATTTATATTAAAAAGTATAAAGATAGAAGTAATCTACATTAGACACAACAACTTAGTAAAAGTAAAAAAATTGAGGTCTTAGAACAAAGGAAGGAAGTCAATATGTGTATATGTATGTACAGTGGTACCTCGGGTTAAGTACTTAATTCGTTCTGGAGGTCCGTTCTTAACCTGAAACTGTTCTTAACCTGAAGCACCACTTTAGCTAATGGGGCCTCCTGCTGCTGCCGCGCAGCCGGAGCACAATTTCTGTTCTCATCCTGAAGCAAAGTTCTTAACCTGAAGCACTGTTTCTGGGTTAGCGAAGTCTGTAACCTGAAGTGTGTGTAACCCGAGGTACCACTGTAATGACTAGATTAGAATGATGAAATATGATAAAATATGGTTTTATTTGTAGATGTGTGCTTTTTCTTTTGTTTTTTGTTTTCTTTTTTGTGTTCTGTTTTTCTTTCTTTTTTGTACAGTATTATTTTGGATTCAGTGTTTGTGATTTTTGTTATAATTTTGCATTGGAAATAAAATATAAAAATATAAAATATAAGCAACCTAAATGTACACTGCTGAGGTCCTATAAAAGTATTTGCTGAAGTTAATTTATTTTAGCTGGTCGAATAGAGGGATCATGTCTAATATAGTTATCAACACAGTAATGAAGAACTTCCTCTCAGTGACTGGGATGCTGGTTCGACACTGAGAATGCAATGGTGGCAGAGAAATAATATCCCTTCTTTACCACTGCCACATGGTAAATATCATTAGGTGCCTTTAGTTGTGTTTATTTATATTCCTTGTGAGATTTGTGTCACAAGTGTGTGGTCCTGCCATGGACATGGAATTGCTCCCAGGCTACTGTTCTGGGGGTTCTGAAGGATATATTTTGTATTGGCCATTTACAATTATTTTTTATAAAGGCAGCTGACATTTGCTTGATGAGAGTGTCAGGTCAACATGACTATTAAGAGTTTTCATATATCTGTTTATGGATCTGACAGTTTGTCTTCTACATAAGCCAAGGTCCAAAATAACAATCCCTCTGCATGCATCTCAGTCTAAAAGCACTAACTGTTCCCCCGAGGAGGATTTAATCCACCAGGGTATTTCAGCAACCGATTTCTAATGAGCTCCATCTGACCTGAAATTCCAGCAGCGCTGTGACTCTCCCCTTCTGCTAGAGCAGGTGCCTGCTTTGAGAGTATGAGATATTTATGTTCTATCAGCTTATTTCCTTTTCTGCATTCTGCTGACATGGTTACAGAGAGGAACTGAGCAACATTTGAAAAGAATTGTCGTGGTTAGAGGAACTCATAGTGTGGATTAGAGCAAAGTGATTTTGCCCGGGTGCCTTGCAGAAATTTTAGTTCTCCTGTGAACTTCTGTTGTTGTTGTTTAGTCGTTTAGTCGTGTCCGACTCTTCGTGACCCCATGGACCAGAGCACGCCAGGCACTCCTGTCTTCCACTGCCTCCCGCAGTTTGGTCAAACTCATGCTGGTAGCTTTGAGAACACTGTCCAACCATCTCGTCCTCTGTTGTCCCCTTCTTCTTGTGCCCTCCATCTTTCCCAACATCAGGGTCTTTTCCAGGGAGTCTTCTCTTCTCATGAGGTGACCAAAGTATTGGAGCCTCAGCTTCAGGATCTGTCCTTCCAGTGAGCACTCAGGGCTGATCTCCTGAAGAATGGAGAGGCTTGATCTTCTTGCAGTCCATGGGACTCTCAAGAGTCTCCTCCAGCACCATAATTCAAAAGCATCAATTCTTCAGCGATCAGCCTTCTTTATGGTCCAGCTCTGTTACAAATAACTAGTGGTGCAACTAGTCAGAGGTGCAGAGGGCTTGATGTATTATTACACCTTTGGATGCTGAATCACAGCTAAAGCGCAGGAGGAGATAAATTGCGTCCATAGTCATTTCCAATGTGAAACAAAAGCAAATTTTCGACCCAAGCAGGTGCCATGGAGGAAGTTGAGTGAAAATGTACCCTAGGTTTTCTCAGTGAGAACAGAAAAAAAATTTTAAGCGGCAGTGGTTTGGAATGGAGTAGATGTGAAAATTGAATGTCAAAGTTATATGATACTTTTCACAAAGGTGCAAAGGGGGAGAGGGCTTTTAGAAAAGGAAAGTAGATTTAAAAACAAACAAACAACCATGTTAAGATGAAGCTTTGCTTGTACATTCTCTTTGTTCTTATAGAATCTCCTATGTGACAGCCAGCACAGGACACCTGATTCAAATTGTCAGCTGTGAAGTTTACTGGACAGCTTTGACCCAATTCTCAGCACAATCCTGCAGCATAGAGTGAAAACAAGGCAACATATATGCACTGGCCACCTTGAGTTTTGCAAGAAACACAAACGTGATGTACTTTGGTTGCCTATTAAAGGGGAGGTGGGAACAGACAGCTGCTTCTTAGAATAGTTTATGTTATTGTTTATTGTGTGTATGTGTGTGTATGCATGTGTATGTGTGTAGATAAATAGAAATGTGTGTGCAAGTTGTGTGCAAGAGAAGAAAAACTCTGGCCTTCGATAAAAGAGCACAGGAGGCAACTGTTGAATTAGAGACCTGGCAGGGTTCTTGTGTATGCAGTGGTTCCTGTGTATTCAGGAGGAAACCTACAGCCACTCCCACCAGGGTAAGGAGGTAGTTTTTCCAAGCATGGCTTCTTCTACATCTCCCTTTTATGTAACTGTCACAAGAGGTGCCCAGACCTGTACTAGAAGCTGTACATAAAAATGGACCACATTAGCAATGCAGGGTGTGTGTGTGTGTGTGTGTGTGTGTGTGTGTCTATCTATCTATATATCTCTAGAAATACTGCATATAGTGGGAAACATCTTTCATGTGTTGCGAGAGTACAGCTTTGCCAGTCCAACGGTTCACAGAGTTCATTCCTGCCAAGCCTTGCCCACATTTAAAGCACAAAATCAATCTGCTCTCTGAAGCGCACACAACTCTTTGCGGGTTTTGTCAGGCAGAACAATTTAAATATGCAGAGATGGTGCTAAAAATGGCTTTCTTTTCTTTCTTAAAACTCAGTCATGTGCTTCTCAGGTTTTAGCAATAACTTAAAGAGAAGCCCCCTTTTCGCTTTGGTGGCAATTTTGCAAATGACTGTTAACAATCACAGGTAAATAATTTGTCTGCAATGGAAGTAATTAGGCAGCTGAAGAACTGGAGGGGGGGAGCAGTGGCGGACAAGAATGAAATGAAAACAAAAGAAAAACAGCAGACATAAATTGCTCTCTGGTTTGTTTCAACAATGACCTGGGCCTTAGAAGTATTTCAGAATGTCATTTCAATGCCTCCAGAACCCGGAAATGCTAAGTAATGTGTGAAGTGAAAAAACGCTAGTTGTTAGCCCTTACACACAGCCCAAATACTGCTTTAGATAAGGGGTGGGGGACTGTTTTCAGCCCGAGGGTGGACTGCATACCAGTGGAAGGCAGGGCCAGAGGCATTAAGTGGGCCCCCCAGCAAGCATTTTTGCAGTAGATACCATTCCAGCCATGCAAAAGCCAGAAATCTCTACATTCCCACCCCAGTCCATCACCCACTCAGGCAAGCAAGAGTAGTTCTCAAACTTCAAGGATGCATTATTGTGGGGGAACCTGTGGCCTTTGAGATGGTGTTGGACTACAACTCCCACCAGCTTCAGCTGACATAGCTATTAGTCTGGGATGATGTGAGCTGGACTCCAGCAACATCTGGAGAGCTACAGGTTCTTCACGCCTGGTTCTTAAGGTTAACGTCCTTCAAAGGCACAATCAAATACTACTACTAATAATAATAAACCAGGCACAATCAAATGATGATTGCTCTTTTGAAGTAATGGCAGCAAAAATGCAGCTACCATATTTTTTGCTCCATAGGGCACACCGGACCATAGGGCGCACCTAGTTTTTAGGGGGGGGGAATAAAGAAAAAAAATATTCCCCCCCCCAGCCCCAAAGAGCAAAGAAGCCAAGACAGCGAGTGGGATCCAACCCGCTGGCTGTCTTGGCTTCCTCTTTAGCCACACGCAACCTCTCCAGCCAGGAGAGGCTGCGCGCGGTTTTGGCAGAAGCCAAGACAGCGAGCGAGATGGATCCCGCTTGCTGTCTTGGCTTCGTTTTTAGCCGCGGGGCTGGGGCGGGGGAAGCCCGAGCTTCCCCTGACCCCAGCCCCCAGAACAGGCTGCTATCCGCAAGCCTTCGGAGCCCGGCGGGAACTCCCGCCGGGCTCTGAAGGCTTGCGGATAGCTGCCTGAAGCCCGGGAAGTGCAGCAGGAGTTGGTGCTGCGCTCCCCGGGCTTCAGGCTGCAGGCTGCTATCCGCAAGCCTTCTGAGCATGGGGGGAACTCCCGCCGGGCTTGCAAGGCTTGCGGATAGCTGCCTGAAGCCTGGAGAGCGAGAGGGGTCGGTGCGCACCAACCCCTCTCGCTCTCCAGGCTTCAGCAAAAGCCTGCATTCGCTCCATAGGACGCACACACATTTCCCTTTCATTTTTGGAGGGTAAAAAGTGTGTCCTATAGAGCGAAAAATACGGTAAGTCGCTCAAATCATATATATGATGGACACCCTTCCTTGGAAATTAAACCAACATCAAGACTTTAACATTCAAAAACTTTACCTGCGGAAACTGATAGATGAATTAAAACATTATTTTTACAGCCATGCGCTTCTCCAAGCAAGGGCCCGCAGTCTCTTCTGCTAACTTCCAAACAAATGTATTCTCCCCTAAGCAGTCAAGTCTTCTGTATCTGAGTTAGGCCATCCCTTGCAGCTCCTATGAGAGATTTCCACTTTTACCTTCTCCTGCTGCTTTGCTCTTTTCCTTTCAAGCAGAGAAGAAGCACCCCACCAGTCTATTCAACTTAGCAGTGTTCACAGTGGATTCTAAAACAAGTCATCTCAAATCACATAAAATAGAGTCTCTCCTTCGCTAGATACCTCTCTTGTGACAAACGTTAGCCAATCCCATGAGTACTACTAGAGAACTCTCTAGAATTCAGTTACCAACCATGATAGATTGGGCAAGAGATGTGGGACATAACATAATGTTTGAAGATTGGGAAAGGTTGTGGAGGAAAGGGGTCAAGTTCACCGCATGTACAATGTTAAAGGAAAATATTATGAAAATGATGTATAGATGGTACTTAACTCCTGTAAACTTAGCAAGGATTTATCACAACAGTGATAATCTATGCTGGAAATGTAAAGAAAAGGAAGGTACCTTTTACCATATGTGGTGGACCTGTCCTTCTGGTAGAAGATTTATAATGAATTGAAAAAAATGTTGAAATATACATTTGTTAAGAAACCAGAGGCCTTTCTCCTTGGAATAACAGGTTTGGAATTGCCCAAAAAATATGTTAGATTGTTTTTATATGCCACAACTGCAGCTTGAACTTTACTGGCCAAGAATTGGAAAACACAAGAAGTACCAACAGTGGAGGAATGGCAGATGAAGATGATGGACTTTTCAGAGCTAGCCGACCTGACCGGAAGAGTCCGTGACCAGATGGAGGAGGAGCATCAGGAAGAATGGAAGAACTTCAAAGATTATTTACTTAAATATGCTAAGATAAATTAATTAGAAATACTTGCAAAAAAATTAAAATAGGCTAAGGATTTAAATATGTGAAGTGATAGAATACTATGTTTAAAACAAAGATGTTAAGAGGATTAAGTAAACTTTATGAGATTTTGTTTTGGAAAACCATTACAATGATATATATTGAAATTCAGTCAAGGGAATTTGAGGAAGTCACTTAACAATGTTATTAAGATTAGATTAAGTACAGTTATGATGTGTGTGTGTTTGTTAATTTAAAATTTTGGAAAATTAATAAAAAAAATTGGGGGGGGGAGAATTCAGTTACCAACCAATCAAATTTAAACATGTGGTAATGCTTAGAAGCATTTACAATTTTGGTGAATTAAATTACCATACTTAACATGCTCACCATAAAAAGGGTGTGTGGTAATGGTGATAGGGCTTAGTGAAATCCCTCTCAATGCCAGTCACCCAGTGAAGGGGAAAAGGAGACAATGGACATGTTCAGAGACCCTCTTTCTTCCCCCTGCTTGGGCCTTGCCCAGCACCTAATAAATAACTTCCCCCAGAGGTCCCTCACAGCAAGCCTCTAATGAACGTTGAAGGCTATAAACTTGGAAGCAGCTGTTCCAATGCAACCTTAGGTAGTGGACGACTGGAGAAAAAGGAAAAAACCTAGAATGAAGTATGAAGAAAAGACAGCTAAGGACCCCCCTTTCCAACAACTTATTTTCAGCCCCACTACAGCTGATATGTGCACGGACTAGAACACTCTTGGATGGGGACAATTCAGAATCAAATGCAAAATTTCCTTGAGTTGAGCTTAAAGAAAGGAAGGGCAGTTCACACCGCGAACTGTAAGAACTGTACTTCAACTGGAGTACCATCAGGGATAAAAAGCAATACATTCAAACTCTTAACAAGTCAAAAACTTGCAGTGTAAGGAAGACACTCCTCCACAAAATAATTATCAGTATCTTTATTCATATTCACTTGCTTTAAAACTACCATTAATATTTAACAAAAGAAAATGTCATGCAAACAAAGATTAAATATTAATATTAAGGGGTGTGGGGAAGAAATGCAACAATTTGTACATTAATCTTGCCTGCTATTTTTTTTAGATTTCCCCCTGCAAACGAATGGCTTCTCCCATTATCCCTACAGTACCTTATCGTCATTAAATAATTAGAAAAGGTTCCCTTCTGTCCATAATATAAATGTTGAGCCTTAAAAGTGGTATCATACATACAAGGTAACTGATTCTATCCTTTGTCAAAAGAAAAGATAAGGGTTAATATAGCAAATACCATGATGTTATAAGGTCTTGTGTTGACACATTCCAGGGCTGCAACCTGACCATAGTGTGTGACCTGCATATTTGTAGGCTTTACATTAAGCAAATAAAATAAAATAACAATAAAATCACATTTTATGTTAAGACTGGCTTGCATTCATATAAATAACAAAAAGAAAGGAACAGCTCTTAAGTTATTTCCGTGAAACAGTTTAGGCAGTGATCTTCCAGCTAAGTAATAGAGCAGACCCTCTGAAATAAATAGACTTTCCCACTGATTTAAAGGGGTTCACTTTGGGTATTACTTACTTGGAGATCAGCTATAGTATCATACCAAAGAAAAGAACCATTTAAACCCTAGGCCTGAAACCCTGCATAGTACGCAGATAAGCACACAGAATCAATGACTCTGATGAAATTAATTACGGGTTGGTTAAAAATCCATCCATCCTGGCCCATCCATTTCTGCTTGGTACTGATGTACCTGTAAGGTACTTGCATGGCACAGAGATAGGCTCCTCTCCTTCAAGGGCCTCCCAATTCACTTTAATAGGACAGAGAGCTATGGGGCTGCCTGGCAATGAATGGGAAAGCTCAGGGGCAAGATGTGCATTGCACTGAAAATCTAGGGAGCACTCAAGGACATTGGAGAGGTGAATTTTTAACCTTTGATGGAAAATGGGTGGGGGTGGTGGACTCAAGTGCTTTGCCCAATCTTGCCCAATGCGCTTGTGTGAAAATCCCACACATAGGTTTCAATGGGGTTTGCATAGGAGAAATTCCCAGTGGAATTTGTGAGCTTTGAATGTCCGATGTGGTACAAAAGATGTATCCGATGGAATCAGACTGTTGCCTGCTACATGATCTGAAACCTTTTTTATTTCTTTCTGGCATTCATTTCTTCATGGCACCCACCAATAAAGATCAAATCTCTCTTCTACAAATAGTTGTAGCAGTCAAGGCCAGCAAGCCTCAGTCAAACTGAATTAACAACGGAAATAGATTTTTTGCTGATGGGATTGGTTGCCTTCAAAGGATAACTTATTTTATTTTCTGGTGCTTTGGGGTACACTGAAAATATGGTGTCAAATTTCCTTAACATTTCATTCTACAGTAATCAGTGATGCTTTATTTATACAGGATTTGAATCTCTTCAATAGGAAAACTGTCTACATGGTTTTTTTGTTTTTTGCAAAAGCAGCACTTGATAGTACTATATAGGACTTTGCCTGGCAAGAGCGAAGTTGTATTCCATACCCCCGTAAGACATTGATTAGGATAAGTTCAGTACTCCCCCCCCGTACTATTACAGTTGTATAAAAAGTATAAATAGCATTGGTTTTTTCAGCAAACCATGTAAATTGAACAAATGGATTCCTTATTAAAAAGTATAATACTTTTAATATATATATTTCATATTAGAAGTGTACCAGGAACAACAACTAAACAGCTCTCACAGCAGCCTGCGAGGGACGTAAGTAGTATTATTGTCCCCATTTTACAGATGGGGAAACTGAGGCAGAGAGGTTTAGTACCATGCCAAAGGCCACCAAGGGAGTCATCAGTAGAGCTGAGAAAGAAGCCCACTGTTCCTAGATCCCAGACCTGTGGTACAACTATGACAACATTATAGCAATACCCCCCCTCCCCAGATTTTCTTATGAACAGGGAGGACTTTGCTGCATGCTTACAGATTCACTATAAGGCTGTATAGATGCCAGCTCTCACTGGCACAGTTATCAGCTGATGATATGAAGTGATATGTAATTATCAGTGCTAAATCATTCCCAATTTACTTTAAATATTTCAGATACATTTTGTTGGCAAATATGTGAGGTTTAACCATTTTGTTGTCTTGCAAGTAAACATTTTTTTTCCTTTGAACCAAACCTTGCTACAACCAAATTCTTAATATTTGACACATTTTTACAGATGCAAACAGATTAAAAAATGAAATAAAAGCGACAACCATTACATTCTAATGGCCTAGACAACAAAGATAACAAATAACATTATTATTATTTTTTTAAAAAACCCTACCAAATTTCTTAATGGGCATAAACATTATAAACTGAACACTATAAATACATTTTCCACACTATGTTGAATTTGGCCACGAGGGAATCGCTTGTATTTTGATAACCGTGAACCAATATGCACTGAGGGCCCAATTCAGTTGGTCCTGTGAGCACAGCTTTCAACTTACAGGATGCTGCTAATGTGATGGGAAGGATGCAAAAAAGGTGGGGTTGTGTCCTGAATATACAAAAATAAAAATAAAATAATGCAACCTTCAGCTTCATATTCCTAGAAGATCCTTTTTGTCCTCCATTTGTCTCCTATTGCAAAAATAATTCTAAAAGTCGGGAAAGAACTCTGTTCTGTGGATACTAGACTTGCTAAAATTTTCATATGCAACCTTAACCCGCCCCCCCCCCCCGGGCCAGTAAGAATTGCTTTTAATTCCACAGACGATTAAATAAGCTATGTCTCCGGTGTTCATTAAGTCTGCGTAAAATGAAATGTTGACTTTCAGAGGACTGTGGCTTTTTGAGCATGCATTTATTTCCACTATTAGAAATAAGTCCAGCTATTATGGATGAACTGTTGTAGGAGCTGGTGTGTAGAGGCTTGTGCCATTTTAATATTCTGTATCAGATGCACAAGTGTCTACAGCTGGTCCTGGTTAAGAATACCTGCTCTCGGAGATTCTAGGGGAAACTAGCTTGCTTTGTGCTAAAAAAAAACAGTCACCAAATACTTCGCTGTTAAACCCTTGCGGCACCCTCTTAACGCCTGCCATTTTGCTATACAAAAAAAAGGGGGGGGGAGTCTCTGTGTTTCTGTAACTGGTGATTTTCCCAGTTATGTAAAAGGTAACTAATGGCTTAAAAGCATTGAGCATATACCACATTAGACCAATGCTGGGATTTCAAAAGAGCAAGAACAGAGACTACTGTCTGCTATTGAACAGGCAAATTCCAGAGCAATTGAAACAGCTTATGAAAGTGCTGGTATGTTTGTCTGCTGGGAAAGGAAGGAAAAGCAAATTATTGTACTTTGTAGTGCAATGCTCCACCTGCGTTTTAAGCAGCTGTATGCACACTGAACAGCTGAGACACAGGGCCCGGAAACAAAACCTAGTCAGGGCCGGTTACTGCTCAGTATCACACTTTTCCATATATGTGCTATAAATACAAGTTCCTGTCGTTACCATCTATTTGCCATTATTTCACTAGCTTTCGTTGGGTGATAATTCTAGAAGCATTCCTTTGCTCAGTTCAACTCCACATTATCTAGCACTCAGAGCCAAAGGAACATAGGGTAGCGTCATATACCTGGTTAGACTATTGGTCTATTTACCCCAGTGCTATCACCTATGAATGGCAGCAGTTCTTCATAGTCTAAGGGCAGGAAGAGGCCTTTCACAACACCCCTCCCTTATCTTTTTAAACGGGAGATATCAGGAATTGAACTGGTACTTTGCACAAGAAAAACATGGGCTCTACCGTGGAGCTAGGCCTCCTTTCCCAATGGGGGCAAAGCAGTCTTGCATCTTTCTTTTTAGACTGTAAGCTCCTCAGGGCAGATACAAGTCTTCTTGTTTGTTGCTCTATAAATTGCACCACCACCTCCACGTTATTGCAATCCATGCACACTCAACGTATATATTGCAATCCCCTGTCTGTGTCCGTGGCTGCAGAAAGTGGGGATTTCATGGGAAAAGAACATGTCCTAAAATAACGTTCCCTTCTCAGCATGCTGATGGGCAGATTTTGAGCCTCAATATAGTCCCAAAAGTGTCATCACCGAATATATTGTGTTCCCTCGCCCCAGTGGCAAAAACATATCAAGTAAGTGGAACGCTAGCGTTTGTTTCTTTATCAAATGAAAGTTTAATTTTGCTAGCTAGGCTGTGCCAATTATAGATAAACCACTAAGCGTTAAGTCTGGGAATTAAAAATTATCTGCCCAATTATGATAAAATATGCTTAATTTTCTCTCAAACTGTGACAACTGTTTAGAAAAAGAGGGAAATCTGAAGGAGATATGGTGCCAGAATTCAGCTCAGAACACCTTTACTGTCAAGTAAAGGTACCAATGTCTGATAGCTTTGATACTTTTATGCGTAAAGGTAGTCCACCCACACTGACCACATTTTTCATTGTTATACTATTTTTATGGTATAAAGTTCATATGCCTCTTATTCACAGTATCGGTTATTTGCTGCAGATTTCAAGTGGCATGCTTATGTGATGTTCCACATGCACACACGTGACCCTGGGGCCACAAGTGTGCTTCGTGAGTTGGCGTAGGTGCCTCTACACCAGTGAGCACACATGAAGGTAAAACACTCTGTGTTAAGGTACCTTCAGAGAATAGTGGGGCCGTTCAGCAAGTGCTTTCAAGAAGAGGAGAGATGAAATATTTTGGCACTGTTCGGAGCTATAGTGTACTATGTAACAGTTTCATAAAAGTGGAGACCTCTCTTTCCTTCACAGTAATCTTGTGGAACTCATCCCATTTCTAGGAAGCACATTCGTGCGGCCAAAACAGCAGGCGCATTGCCCTCCATGAAGGAAAAGGCATGACAAGATTCTGGCACTGGAGTGCATATTCAGCATCTAGGTTTGCAAATATTAAAAGGGGGAATGTTAAGAAATGGAGAGGAGTGTACCATACCGCATGCCGAAAGTGCAAATCAAATACAAACTGATTTTTAAAATCAACATATTCTAATAATAATAAAAAAATAAGGTGGGGGGAGCTTACGCAATTTAAAACATGGGGGCTAGAACTCTAGAGGAAGCATCTATCAATTATAGCAATGGCCTATTATTATTTTCCTGTTTTGAAAATCTAATTGATGTGTAATAGCCACTCAACTTCAACCATGTCTCAAAGAGGATATGAACATGTTCTGAGCATGCAGTCAGTTCTTTTCAATTTTTTCTGTTCCAGTCCTCTTTTCCCATACACATGAAAGCTGCTCTTAAAACTGCCAGCGATCAAAATGTCTTTTAGGGATTTGGTGCAAAGGGAAACCTTGGGTGAGGTGGGTAGAGAAATTATCTACATGCACCAACAGAATTTTTCTTCAGCAGCCTGGGGGCTCAGAGGGCAGTGGTTAAAAGTTTTTTGATGCCGGTCAGAGCCTTGCAGAAAAGCTGCAGGTGGCTGTTATAATTTAGCATTAGGCCTACGTAAGAACAAGGCATAGATTTCCCTAAACTATCCACGTTATGCAGAACTTAAAAAAAAAAACACCTCCAAAACTAGTAATAATAAAACATTAAGCTAAATCTAAATAAAGAGTCATTCAGAACAATAACCTTCACAAAGATAGCACAGCTGTGTCTTATAAAAAATGTATATATCTTCTTCATACTTGATAACAATCATCCATAATATAGATTCACTTAATGCTTATTATTAAACATGCAAAATTCATTGCATGATGCATATGCAAAAATGTATTCAACGTCTTCAGCCAGGACAACTGCAGCCAAAGACAACATCTTCAGCTGCTTTTCAATTCTCGTTTTGTTTTTCTGTGGTGCCAGGGCTCTTAAACCATGTAAAATACTGAGGGAGGGGATTCATCTAATGAACCCCATCCGCAGAAGTCCTGTGCAAGGACTTCTCCTTGTGCCTAGAGATCCCCCCAGAACAGCCTGTGGGGAGAAGAGAGGGTGATCGTTCAGTCTGGCAAGCTGAAATGCTTTTACGGACGGAACTTTAATCCTAACACAATGTTGAATTCCACCCTAAGCTTTTAATTTTTAAAAACCTTACTTTTATTGGGAAAAGCAGGGACTGACTCTGAATTCTACATTTCTGTTAATTCACTGTACAAACACCTTCCTATCCTGCAGTTTGCTAAATAAATAAGTATAAACTGGGGACTTGGGGCTTTGCAGGTTTGTCTCAGAGCCGAGCTAAGAAACAATTTTTAGAACACAGTATTAGAACTTGGCTTAATGATAAACGTTGAGTAGTGGCGAAAATTAAGCAGTACAAATGGCACCCTGGATCACAGTGTAATCTCATGGAGATTAAAGTTAATACACATTATCAGCATGATGCAGTTTTACCTTTGAGATAGTTCATCATAGGTTCAGTTAATAGTAATCTTACGTATCTTATCTTTTCAATTTAATATTTTCATACATTTGCCGCTACTTTGATCAACTGATTTTACAAAGATCTCATGGATCTGATTTGTTCATTTGTTTGCTGTAATAGGTATACATGCTCAATTTTTAACATTGAAGCATTTCCCACGACTCTGCTCTTGTTTTCTCTCTGTTTCAATTATTTTACATTTCCGGGCCTATTACCCAGCCATTCATCCTGTCATGTGACACCAAGCAGACCAAAGAAAGACCTGGTCCCACAGGGTTCTACATGCAATAATTCAGATTTGCTTATTATGATTATTCCACCCCCCAAGTCTACATGATACTCTTAATTAACCCCCTGAAAGGAAAGAATCCCAGAGGTGCAGGGTACAATGGGAAACAACAGAAGTTATAAAAAAAAATGACAAAGGCTAGCTTCGTAAGAGTAACCTAAAAGCAGCAGTGATTCCTAGATGAATACAATGGGTAGTATGTGGTGATCTCCTGAGACCACACGATCTTTGCTGTAAACCTTGGCATCTTCCCCCGCTTCTTACCCCTACAATTTTCAGACCCAAATGGAATCAACAAGGCAAAGGTCTAAAAACTCCAGGGCTAAGGACAATTTTCCACTGTGTGGCTTCTTCGCGTCTATCGTTTTCATACTGAGCTCTGCAACTGGGGATGTACAAACTGTGGGTTGACATAGGAGAACCCTTCGAAATCTGCTTGGTCTATGTTAGAAATGACCAGCTGATCAGGCGGTGTTAACACTGGCTGTCCTCTGGTAAAGAACTTGTCGAAGTTTTCGGCGCCCTTGCCGCACTGTAAGGTGGGAAGAAGAAAAAAATCAGTCAGAAAAAGAGAATCTTGCTGTAAGTTCTGAAGTAATTTAAAACATTGCACCAGGTATGGAGAAGCTGTGGCCCTCCAGATGTTGCTAGACTCCAAGTCCCGCCATGCCTAGGGCCACACTGGCTGGGGCTGATGAGAGTTGAAGTTCAGCAACATCTGAAGGGCCAAAGGTTCCCCACAAAGGCACTACAGTGTTCTGAAAGTGTGCTAATTGCACTGGACCTCGCGAATTTGTACCATTTCTTTTCGACACAAGCGATGAATGAAGCGCAGTACGCATATTGTTTTGTTCCATACAAACAGTTCCAACTATCTTAGGGCATGCATTCAAGTGAAGTAAGTAATAATAAAGCTATTCAACAGTATTAATTAAGTGGTGCTTAGTTTGTTTTTGACTGTTGGTTTTTTTAATGTCGTTAATATTGCCGTAGTGTTAATATTGCCGTAGGTTATGAGTGCCGTAGTGCTTTGTGATTGGTGTGAGCGAAAAGCAGCGTAGAAATATAATACATGAAATGAAACAAAGCAAGGATTCCAGTTGTTGTGGTGGCACTTTGCGTGAGCAGCACTTTAGTGCTCATTACAGTTGAATAATCTGTAATAATTCGGATCTTACATGAGCATTTGTTCATGAGAATCTAGGAGTGGTCAGGGTAGCTTATGAATTTTTTGTTTTTGTACTGATTCCCCCTGCAAGCTAGTTTACAACCCAGTCTACTGTTGTTATAACTGAAAAGGAGAGCTGCATAAGTTTTCATTTTAAGTATTCTTTTCCTTCTTTCTTGAAGGATGCATGTACTCAGACTCTAGATAGCTGTAAAATAAAGATGAAAAACCAAGGGGAGATGTCACTGGGAATTGGCGGGGGGGGGGGGGACTCCAAATGCCACAAGCAGCTTTTGAAAGGGACGTGGCAGGCAATTTTGTCACTGGCATATTCCATCAGACAACAGTTATAGGTAAACACTTCCAACAGTTGCACTAAAAAAAAAGAAAAAAAAGATTGAGTTGCTGGATCAGGAGTAGCCAACAAGGTGCTCCTAAGATGTTTTGGACTACAACTCCTATGAGCCCCAGCTAGCATGGCTACTTGTCAAGAATGATTGGAGCTGTAGTCCACAACATTAGAAAAGAACTGTGTGGGCAAACTCAACTATGGTATTCTCCTTATTTAATATTGAATTAAATGTCTTGTACTTCAGAAACATTTGATTTGGAATTTTCCTCTTAAAAATCATGAAATGCTATTGCAATTACCACAAATGTCCAATGTATGTACTTCACACAAGCTCCTAACTGACTGCTCTCGAGTGAAAGGCAGAAGTTTTAATACATGCTACAATTTAATTAGGGACGTGGGTGGTGCTGTGGGTTAAACCACAGAGCCTAGGACTTGCCGATCAGAAGGTCGACAGTTCGAATCCCCGTGATGGGGTGAGCTCCCGTTGCTCGGTCCCAGCTCCTGCCAACCTAGCAGTTTGAAAGCACGTCAAAGTGCAAGTAGATAAATAGGTACTGCTCCGGCGGGAAGGTAAACGGCATTTCCGTGTGCTGCCCTGGTTCGCCAGAAGCGGCTTAGTCATGCTGGCCACATGACCCGGAAGCTGTATGCCGGCTCCCTCGGCCAATAAAGTGAGATGAGCACCGTAACCCCAGAGTCAGTCACGACTGGACCTAATGGTCAGGGGGTCCCTTTACCTTTACAATTTAATTAAGGACTAATATATTAGCTACCCAGATTCTTCCTTATTTCAGATTATCTGAGCTATATATAAAATAGTCCCACAAGAGAATATCATGGGTGATCATTTCTACAATGAAATAACTAAGAAGGCTTGAGGAACATGCCTCAAATATATGGTACAGACGGCCAGAAAAAATCTCACATATACAGACATAGATACCTGATGGTCATGAAGTGTTAAAAAAATTCATCACAATCATAGCTCTTGAGCCAGAGAAACATAGTCTGGAATTGTGCACATGTAACTCCTTGGTCAGATAATTGACAATAGCATTTATCAAGGACTCAGGTGGAGAAATAAATTCATCTCCCCACACCACCTCTTAACCAACTGTTGACTGGTGTACTATGACTCTAGTCCTGTGAGCCAGAAGTATACATAGAAATATACATAGAATCATAGAATTGGAAGTGACTCTGAGAATAATCTAGTCCAACCCCCTTGCAATGCAGAAATATGCAGCTGTCCCACACAGGGATCAAACCTGCAACCTTGGTCTTATCAAAACCCTGCTCTAACCAACTGAGCTATCCTCTTTCTTGCTTGACCTTCTGAACTGGAGAGCATGAGATGACTCCTCCTCCAGTAAGGGCCTTTTGCTCACGTGATCCTGCCTAACCAGTGAGTGGGAAGATTTGGGGAGGAAATGTGTAGATAATATCTACAAGGCTCATAATTCAGTTAGCAGTATGTGTGCAGGAGCCTGCTTCTGTAGATGTATGTCTAACAGGACTGGGAGCAATAATTAGTCAAGGAACTCCCATTTCATCTGCAGCAGCTAAACTGTAGAATAGCACGAGTAATAATGTCCCGCTAGCTGCTCAGCCCCCTCCCATGTATTTAACATCGGTTTTTGCTGCAGCATCCTGAAGCTCAAATGCTTACACTGCTATTAGAGAGGCACAAGTTCTATATTACATTCTTTAAAATCTCAACATTATGTGGCCATGGCTATGACTCATAATTGCCCTACAGTGGGATTTGTCATTAGTCTGTCACTATTCTGCCAACATGCACCACCTTAATGTCTGGTTTGCTATAAATGGGAAAGTGTTTCAAATGATACACTCTTACCCTTTTGCTGTGGGTTTTTTTTTGTTTTTAAACCAAGCAATGCTGTGACAATCACAAAGGCCTTTAGCTTGGTGGGTCTTTTGGTGGCACTCCAGCCCACAAACCAAAAATAGACGTTTTAGAGAATACTCTTTCCAGGTCCCCAGTTTATTCTGTACTAAGCAGCATGTGACTGCAATTAATTGTTCCACCAAATGTAATGTTCATAAACTATGAAGCATTTCAAAGCCTTCAGCTACCCACACCAAAGCTGAAAAACAGCTTTCCATTATCTAAGTATGCATAGCAAGCATTACCAAACACATTAAAAAGTATTACTGTTATTTCAACTGACATTGAGAGCCAAAGTTTTGGGTGGTGGTTGGTTTGTTCTTTTTTTTTTGTGAAAAAGGAAATGAAATACAAAATTCAAGAAATATTAATGAAACTCTGATGAATTCCCATGAGGTGAAAAACCAGCACTACCCTACTCTGTGATATGCTGCTGCTTATTATGATTATTAATATCAAACTTCCAGGCACACATGGAATTAAAAAAACCACAGGTATTCCAGATTGGGATTCTCACTCAGAGAAGTGAAGAAGCGATAAGCCTGAAGGGCAAAAGTATAAGTGCAAGGGAAAGGAACAATGAGAAAAATGCAGACTGTATAAGACTGTCACTCCACTGAACTACCAATGAAACTGACATGTTTCACACACTTCACAGTGACTGGATCCAATTGTATCTATCAACTTCAGCTGCTACTTTAGTTTTAAGTGCTAAAAACAGGTGGCTGATATAAAAACAGATTACAGGGTACCTGCCTACTCCATTGAATGATGTGAGTATATTCTCACTCCATGCTCAAAAGTGTAAGGGCTAATGTGCTTGATGTTTAATCTTAGAATGATGTAGTGCCATTTCTGGCTTCTGTTTTATTGAATGCTGCAAAGGCTACTTGAGTTATTCTATTGTTCTCTTTGCTGTTTCAAACTTGAGCATATTTCAGCATACGTATAAAACTTGTTACGATAATTGGGATTGAAAATGTGTTTTTCGGGAAGCTCAATGGTGTTTTTTTGTAGTTTGTGTACTTAAATTGTGAAAAACAAAACAAGTCTCAAATGTTTCTTTTTTTAAAAAAAAACCGAGAACTCCAGAAACAGTTCATTGGGGAAAGGAAGTGTTTGTGTCACTTACCACTTTAGGTTTGAAGGGAGGCTGGATCTCTCGGTTTTCCAATCTCTCCCAGTCAATTCTCCTGAAGAAGGCATGCTCTCGGATGTCTCTCTCCCCCTCAGGCCCACAGCCAAGACGCTTTCCAGGATGTTTAGTCATTAGCTGGAAATCAAGCACAAAACTCATGAAAAGAGGTTTCCAGAATGGGAGCAACAAAGTAGAGCTGTGCCTGGGAATAGGATATTTGAAAATGTCCTTTAATTGTTGCAAACCTGGTCATGTTTTTATCTCTGGAAACAGCCTTTACTTTGTTGTCCTTTTTTAAAAAAAAAGCCAATTAAACTTGATAAATTCCATTATGCTGAAATTGTAAGAAATGCAATCTACCCTTTATCTTTTGGGCACACTCTAGCCATCCCATTGGCCTGGCTCACACATCATGCTAAGTCAAATACTGGTTCGTTGGGAGCAGATTATGGCCTCTTTGCTCCTCCTTGGACATTTTGCTGCTGCACCAAACCAAGCTAGGTCACGCCGTGGCTTAGCATATCACCTGAACCTCAACTCCTGGACAACCCAAGAGATGTAAAACCAAGAGCAAGTCTTGGTTATACGTTGTTGTTAGAGCCATGGTTTGACAACATGCTAAGCCCAAACCATTGGCATGGCAGGAAAAGGACCAGGGTGACACAAAGCAGCCACAATCTCTTTCCTGGGAGCCCACAAGCTTGCATTAAGCCAGAGTTTGGCTTAGCATGACATGCAAACCAGGCCACTATGCGATTTAACCCAGTGGCAACAAGTATGCCTCTTTTTCGTTTGTATATTTACTACTTATCTGATCAATACCATCTGCGTGGAGGAAGCATGATCTTGGAAAAGGAGAAAGCCCTTATATTTGTAACTTGAATGGCTCTCTTAAAAAGGAGGGCAAATGGATAGTTGCAGGGAGTACGGTTTCAATGAATTCTGTGGTCTGTCTACCGGCTTCAACACCTCAGCGATTTCTTTAATGTTCATCTCTAGTTATGTGTTCAACATGAATAAATGCGGAGTTAGAATAAGCAGAAATCAAAACAATTCAAACTTTGAAACAGACAGGGAAAAAAAACCACATGGAAAAGTCACTTTGAAGGCTGCACCGTTTTTAACAGGATAGCAACTTATATACAGTATAGGAATGTGTGAATTAGGTCTAATTTTGTGCGGTTTTTAAATGTTTCCTTTGTATTCTTTGCTTATCTGTATGCCACCCTGGGTACTTAAGAGAGGAAGAGGGCAGGGTAGATTAATGTCTCCATTCACTTCTGCAGCATCTCCTTATTAAGACCCCTAAAGTCAATAAAGCAGACCTGTTTTTCTGTAACACTTAAAGTGTCTTATAGGGGAATCCTAAGCCCACTGGGACACAGGTGGTGCAAGCCTAGGGCTTGCCGATTGGAAGGTCGGCGGTTCGAATCCCCATGACGGGGTGTGCCCCCGTTGTTTGGTCCCAGGTCCTGCCAACCTTCTGGTTTCGCCAGAAGCGGCTTAGTCATGCTGGCCACATGACCCGGAAAAACTGTCCGCGGACAAACGCTGGCTCCCTTGGGCAGTAAAGCGAGATGAGCGCCGCAACCCCAGAGTCATTCACGACTGGACCTAACAGTCAGGGGTACCTTTACCTTTAAGCCCACTTACCAAAGCTACATAGGACTTCTTAATATGCATGCTTAGGACTGCACTGTTAATTGCAGAGTTTCTGAATCTTTGGACAGAAGCCAAATGCAGATTATCACTTTGTCACAATTACAAAATGGAAAGAAGGACTGTGCAGGTTGAGCACCAGAGATCTAAGGAAATGTCAGGCTTGTTTCTGGATATAAAATAACCAGAGCACATCTAAAGCATTTGTTTGAGGAGCAGCTGGCTCCAGAAATGGTTTCTTATCATAAGTACTGTATATGTTCCCCCTACTCTACAGTGAAATAAACTCCTCTGTTAGGAACAGGTGCATAACTGCTCTCCTGCTGATGGATCAGGTTGAATTGCTAGGAAGAAGAAGGAAAATCCATCTGTGTTTCAGAAAAGATTTCTGCATCGGGGAGTAAATAAGCTGTTTCCCCCCCCCTTAATTTATGGACAGTATGCCCTCCTGAAAGCATGGGTTGAAGCAGATATTGCCGTGGGAGGTGTCTGCTCAATTTGCAAGACACGATGCATATGCCACCTAGCGGTGCAGGTGAGCAATAAATGAAGCTCCTTTATTAGATTTCTTACGCACCCTTTACCATAAGGTCCTAGGGCAGTGACCTTTTGTGGCTGCACAACTGGAAATTAATTTCAAGGGTGGACAGAAGATAAACTTAAATACAAAGAAAGATGTGACCATTTTCTTCTACGGAGGAAGGCAGCCTTCTATGAGCGAAGCAGCCTTCAGAATACTCAGGAATGCAAGTAAACAATTCAAACACAAAATTCTTTCTGTATTAATAGAACAAGGAAGTTTTGGTTCAGAAGTGTCTAGTGAACAACCAAAGGACCTAATGATTTTTTTTATTATTAACAGAGCTTAATAAAATGTTTAGTAATAATATCAGTGGTATCATCCTGAAAACAGAGAGAAATACAACAAGCAACTCCCTCCCCCTAAAGCAACCTTCCCAAAGCTGGTGCCCCACAAAGGACTTCCACATGTGTAGGTCAGAACATTTAGAGGGCAACCAGGTTGGGGCAGGGTGCCCTAAAGTATAGCAGCCATTTGTACTCTGAAGGAATGAAACAAAAACCAAACTAAACAAAGAACAAGGAAGAATGCAGACCCAAGGAGCACAAAATCAAATTTTAGAATCCTCCCTGAGATATTGAGCATCTCCTTTACATTCAAGCACCATAAGGATAGAAAAATTACTTTATATTGCCACCAGCTTCTATCTTTAGAACCAGTGCAAGATCTGGGAGCTCCCTCTTCAGTTTCTAATACCTATGAAATTGAATTTGTGCCTCCTAGGTTCTACAAAACTATGTGGCTATGAAAGGGACCTCCAGGAATAACCAGGTTGCAGTTGAATCCGATGAGATGGGAAACATTAAAGCAGAAACTTATGGGGAAGGCAGAAGTTCCAATATATTCATTAGTATGAACAGGCAAAACCACCTGAACCATGGAGTAGCTCCAAGTATAAAACCGTTACATGTGGCTGATGATGCATCTCAAACCACCATAGCTTGTTTATATAAATAAAGCATAGAAAATAGTAAAATTAATAATCTCAACAGTAAAATACAGTATATAACTTGAACAGCAAAACAGATAATTGCAGCAAACTTTCTTACCCCCTTGCAAATGGACACAGCTTCTTTGGACATTGCTTTGGGGTACGAAACATTATGTTCCATTATTGATTGAAAGAGCTCGTCTTCATCTTCACCATCAAATGGAGGCTGTTAAAATGTGGGGTAATTGTTAAATTGAATGTTAAATGGGTAATTCAGAGTTAATGTCAACACAGAATATTTACTCAAACGTAGATTAATCTATTGAGCATAAGTCAGCCTCCTCCAACTTGTTGCTCTCCATATATTTTGGACTCCAATTCCCATCTTCCCCAGCCAGCATTGCCAATGGTCAGGGATGATGGGAGATGGAGTCTAAAACATCTGGGAGGCACCAGATGGAGGAAGGCAGTTTTAATTACCTTCAGATGAATATCTATGCTGTTAGGTGCCTTGATCACAATTTTATGGAAAGGTGAGATACATTTAATAACAAAAATGTGGCCAAGGTCAACCCTGAAGTATGAGATAATGCACTATTCTGTGCACACTACTGTGTGACAGCTATACATTGCTAAGGCTTTGCTTCTACTCCACCGAACAAAGGAGCAGCCAGCGCTGTTGTCCTAGAGAGGCAAACAGGGCAGCAGACCAGCTTCAGTGAGCATAGGCCTTCCAATTCCTCTCCCTGAGTGCCACAAAACCCTGTCATTTATGCTGCTCCTAGCATGCATTTCATAGTATTACGTACATTTGCATACAAATGTCAGGGATGAAACAAGAGCATGTAAAAGCTTCAGTTTCTTCCCCACCCCCAGCAGTTTTTTGGAAGAGAGGCAGAAGCAGCAAGATCTGTTCTCATCCCCAAATCAGCTTTAAAGACACCTAACTGTCTGTGCCTAATCTACCTGAATTTGGAAGGCTCTGTCCCCTCAGAAGTGTCTGCTATGCCTACAAATGTATTCCAATTCTGACAAACGAAACGTTACAGCGGTTTGTTGATTTCCCCATTATAATCAATGGAGAGACAATATAATCAAGGGAGAGAAACAAAGTAACACTGTTTACAGAGCAAAGGTGTTGTCTGAAGCACTCCAAGGTCCACAAGCCTTCTATATGAAGCACCCAATCAGGATCTGAAGATTTTTGTTTGTGTGCACACCTCAAGTTTAGATGTTCAAATCTTGGCTTAATAAATCAAGATATGAGTGAGCTTACTGCACACACACTTATTTTGCTCCTTCCTCTGCACAAGCTGGGAAACAAATCAGGAGGACACAGTTAGATACAGCTTTCTTTTATATCCAGACTGAAAACCACAGTTAATAGCTTCCACACAAACCAGATTAGGAAGACAAGTTCCAATGGGTTTATGTTCTGGATGGTTTGGATGGTATTAACCATAGTTTCCTGGTTTGGACATAACATGAAGGCATGGTTAGCCATAGCTTCCTGGCTTGTTTCCATGCCAGGGAGGAGCAAAAGGACTCTGTCCAGGTACATAAAACTCATTCACACTTCAGCTTACTAAGCCAACATTTGATCATCTGAATGAGGCTTTAGTTTGTGCTGCATACATAAGGGAAGGTGACAAACTATTTTCAATCTGAAAGTGGCCGATGATTCCCCAGAAATCCCTAAGTATTGGAGACAAAAGAAGCAGAACTATATAACTATAAACTGCACTTTATGTGCAGTTTTGCTCCTTCACTCCCAGTGATGGAAAACAGCACAGCTTTCAATGGGAAGGCTAGTTCTTAATGGGTTACTGGATCACCTCTTCCATGAGCCAGCAGAACAAAATTAAACCTAACTGATACCAACCGAACTCAGCCACTCTGTGTTTGCATTTCTCTTTACATACTTAAACGCTATCAGTTTGTGTGCACCACAGGAACAGGGTGGTTATTAAGGCTGATGAGCTGTTAGCTATGCAGACAATGTGCATATTATAATCTCGTGACTTGATTTAACTTTCATAGAGCGTTGGGGGGGAAATATGGATTGAACTGACTGAATCTAACAACCCTGCTGTTAATTTCTCTACTAATAAGGCATCTTTCACATTAGTCATTCACCTGGCATCAATGCTCACTCATTGAAGTATTAAATGCAGAAGCACAAACATCCTTACCTGACCAGCTAGCATCTCGTATAACAGTACGCCATAGGCCCACCAGTCGACTGACCTTCCATATGGCTGATAGGCAATAATCTGTGAATTGTAAATGAAGAAACATATGTTTTAAGGTTGATTTTATTATTTTTTAAACATCTAACTGAAATATTCTGTAGAAATAATTTTATAAACAAAATCAAGATAATGGAAAAATACGGAAGTCATGCTACGGAGGGACACAGTTGGAACAATTGGTTGATTCAGCTTCATGTAATTAACATTTGTATCTGCATGGCCCTGGCTACAGACATCTGTAACTGTGGCAAACTGAAAAGGGCAAGAAATGGCCACAGTGTGCAATCAGGGGTTTACAACCATGGTTTGCATGAAGTTTTAAAGCTGCAACAAGCAAACCATGGTTAAGACAATATTCTCAACTCTCCAGTCTCTATGTTTGTTAAGGGGAGAAACTGATGTTGACAGTATCTTCCTATGAATCAACTTCAGAGGGAAGGCAAGGTAAAACATTCTGATTTTAACAGGGGCTAAGGAAACAAATCATAGTGAGTGCTAACCAGAATTAAAGGTATGTTTGCACTTAATGCTAAACCATGGGTTTAGCAGCACATGGATGATTCTCAGTAAGCCAACTTTGAATCAGGAGTTATGAAGCTAGGTTGTTTAGCCATTGCCTGTTTCAAACCAAGATTACATTTTTGTACACAAGCTAAGCAGAAGTCAGTATTCTGGCCACAGGGGAGAAAGAGGGAGTGTGCAAGTCTGACACTTGTACACATAACACCTGTTTAAGCATTATGTGTAAACCTACCCTAAGTGCTGTATCTGCACAAGGACTACTGAACATCAGTTATTTGTTTGGTGAAGTAGTTGAGTATGTTAAACAAGGTGTTTCAGTGGAAATTCACATTGCAGACCAGATCTATTACATGCTACTTCAAAAATAAATGTTAGTAAACACTGGTTTTAATGGAAGAGACCAAGATTATTTTGCTCTGCTGTAGTAACAGAACTTCATAGGAAGTCAACACTAACATTGAACCAATTATTGCTTTATTCTGGGGCTTTAAAGGCATTTTTTAAAATCTGCAAACCCTGGTTAAAGACATACTAGTTGAATCATCAATTGAATTCTATTCCATTTCAATTTCTACAGTATAAATAAAATGCAGGAAGGCAGCCTTACTGTGCTAATGCACGCCACATAAAATGAGAGTGGAAACTGTGTTCACACTTAACAAACAGGTGCTGTCTGAGGCACTAATTGGGAGAATGTGTACTTCAAAGACATAAGTAATTGGGAAGCTGAATTATTCCCTTTCATGATATAAAAGGAAAGTGAGCAGAAAGGTGAGAGCCAAATTAAAAAAAAAACATTCAGCTCACTTGCTTCACTGACAGAGATGATGTCTAGATACACAAAATGTGAATATATATTAATTCAAGTAAGGATTTATTTGCCTGTAAATAACAAGCCAGTCCTAACTGACACTAATTCAAAATATAACTGTGTGGTAAATCCAGACTTTACTCTTATGGCTGTATAACCTATAAAACTCAAAGAAACTGGCTGTGTCAATGATTTCCTTTTGGATAAACGCAGTTGGGTAGCACTGGTCCTAAGAGACAAATTACCATATTTTTCGCCCTATAGGGTGCACCGGCCCATAGGGCGCACCTAGTTTTTTTTGGGGGGGGGGGATAAAGGGAAAAAAAATTATTTCCCTCCCAGGCGCGGGGCTGGGGCGGGGGAAACCCGAGCTTCCCCCGACCCCAGCCCCCAGAACAGGCTGCTATCTGCAAGCCTTGGGAGCCCGGCGAGAACTCCTGCGGGCTCCCAAGGCTTGTGGATAGCTTCCTGAAGCCTGGAGAGCGAGAGGGGTCGGTGCGAAAGCCTGCACACGCCCCATAGGACACACACACATTTCCCCTTCATTTTTGGAGGGGGGAAGGTGCGTCCTATAGGGCGAAAAATATGGTAACTGCTTGGCAAAGTTTTCCTTCACTGTACTTAATTTGTAATTGCCCATCCAAATTGGGCTTGCAGTGCTTCAGGAAGGCCCAGGAGGAGGGTGTGGTTTTCCCCAGTTTGTCACTGTGCACCATTTTTATCATCATGTGATTATCAGTGAAAGGAATCTGGTACTGGACAGGATGCTTAAACATGCATTTCACAGTTGCCTTGGGGAAATGGTTGTATGGTGTTTTGCGTCTCAGATAGTAAGTACCTCAGGTGCAATGTAATCAGGAGTCCCACAGAAGGTCCTCGTTGACACTCCATCAGCCATATTCTCCTTGCACATCCCAAAATCTGCAATCTTAATGTGCCCTTCATGATCCAACATTACGTTATCTAATTTCAGATCCCTATGAGAAATCACACAGAAATTAAAAGTCTGAATCCAAACAAGAGGCGACAATGCTCCTCTCCATGGGCTCCAATGGAGATTTCAATTCCAGTGACACAGGTTCATAGTCTGGGAGTGCTCATGGGTTAGGTGTGAGAATCTCAGGTGGTCAGATACTGTGAAACTCGAAGAACTAACTACTGTAACATGTATTGTACTCTGCCTAAAGTATTCTGCCCTCAAAGGGAGTTCAGAAGTTTCCACTTATGCAGTATGTATACTCTCATTTTGGAAATTGGAATACATTTGTTTCTTCAGTCTGAATTGTGGCAACTGCTGTGGTTATTGTTCAGTTTCCAGATACTCAGTTTTATGCTCTAAGGTGGCCAGAATAGACCACATAATCAAGCAATTCAAGGTTCAAATTCTCACTTAGCCATGAAACTCACTAGCTGGGCCAGTTACCATTTATCAGCCTAACCTATTCCTTCCTGAGAATGCATGCAGCCAACTTCCTCCTGCCCTCATAACTATTTTTCCGCCGGTGGTGACAAACTTTGTTTTTCTGCAGAGCAAACAAAAGTGTTTCTGGGTGCGACTTGAATACTCACCGATAAATGATTCCTTTTTTATGCAGGAAGAACAGCCCCACTGAGATCTCTGAAGCATAGAACCTGCAAGAAAAGGACACCGCATTAGATACAGGAATATGTTTCGGAGCTTCCATTGTGGCACTTGCCAAGGAACCGCTGCCTCTCCCTATTTTAAAAATTGTTCTGGCTTTTTTGGGGTTTTTTTGGCTGTTTGTGTGCATGTATGGGAGGCTGCTTGTTGTTGCTGCTGCTGTTGTTGTTGGGCTTTATTACAACCAGCAAAATAACTCGAGGAATGTGTCAAGAAAGGAATGTGGCCTGGAGAGTGCTCTATGGGCCAGATAGAGAGGTCTGCATTTGGGCCTGAGCTTAAGGTTCCAGACCTCTGTTTTATGTCCTTCCTTGCTCTTTTCGATCCCTCAGGGCTCTCTGGCTGGTTACCAGGGACCTCATCCTGGAGGGGCCTATGTCCCTTTCTCTCCTGAAGGAGAGTTATCGGTATCAGCCCAGAATGTTACACAAAGCTTAAAAGAAATATAATACAACCTGACAAAAGCTGTGTGAACAGGAGATAGCATATGTCATATCAGACGATATCTAATTTTTGTGACTGCCGCTGTTGCTTAGCTTGTTTAAGAGTCGCACAGGATACAGAGATCCAAGAAATACATTTCCTTGCCAAATGCTCAGTGACTTAATTACATGAAGATAACGGAAATGACTGGCGCCTAGAATGTAATTGTTCTGAGCAGTTCACAAATCTGCGTAATACTGACGAGCTTTGGGAAGCCAGAGTTGCTGCATAGGGTTGCCAACGACACACCCTAGTAAAGGGGGCAGGGCGGGGATGGGAAGGAGAGAAGACAAATATAGCCCTAGAACAAAATATTAAATGACAACTCTGATTTGAAAATGAACAGAGAAAGAGACACTCACACGGCTTGAGGCTCCTTGAATTTTCCTACTTGCTGGATATGATACATGAGGTCACCGCCATTCACGTACTCCATGACAAAATATAGGCGATCCTAGCACACAACGTGAAAGCAAAAATATATATCAGGCAGTAGAGACCTGTCACTATGAAATTGTTAAGAGAAATCTTAAGCAGATTTACACTGAACACAAATCTGTATTATTATAACACAGCAGCACAGACAAGTCATGTAACAATATCGTATAGCTATAATAACGTCAATGCTCTTCTGTTCGGTAGACAAACTCCTATTGGCTTTTCATAATGATATTTGATTATTGAGCCTGTCACTGAGGGGGTGGGTAGGAGCCTTCCCCTCCCAATCATTATTTCTGAGACAAAATAAGGAACACATAAATTGATATTGCAGTGTTGACTTTAATTTCCCTAAATTTCTGTTTTTTACAGAAAAATAAATGGAACCAGTGCCAGATATAGGGCAGGGAGAGCGGTTCACCCACACAAGGTGCCCAGCTGGGGGAGGGAGAGAAAATCCAATTTAGTGCCACATAGAAATGGTTAAATTTACTTCCCAATTACAGAGCTACCCTTATGACTTCTTTTCCTTATGTCTATTAATTGCTTCATCAACAGTCAAACAGTTTGAAGTATATTTAGAACACACTGTACCAGAAACTCATTAATTTAGCATTCCTATTGTAGGATTTATACATTCATTTTTATTCCTTTGCCACAGCATCATTAATTTACTGTCCAGTAGCTTATTATTTTTCTTTTTTCTTTTTTTAGAAAAAGAAATTTCTTTTCATTGTTTTGAAGTGGATGCCCCCAGCAAATTTCATTATTTTAATTAATGTGGGCAAATCACAGCTTTCAAGATTTATTTTGGGGTTGTGTGATAGAGATATATCTCTTACAAAACTCGCTATTAAATTAAAATTTTAAATAAGCATTGCACTGCTTTACTGCATATGCTTACTCAATGACACATTTAAATCTTTTGTGCAGAAATAGGGTTCCCCTCCCATTCTTAATTCTATAATGCTTATTTCCTTTATTACAGATCCAATTCCATCCGGGAGAATATGGAATGAAATACAGAATGAAACCGTAATTCATTCAAGGTTGTAGCTCAGAACGGCATCTGAGAAATTGCTCAGAGAATAAAGTGACAGAGTTCAATGAAGTCTGGTGCATGGTCACTTGTAAGCTCAGCCTGTGAACTGTCTTCACTGAAAAGCATTATAAAAACTCTGCCTGTGCTATTAGTTCTGGAACAGCCATTTCACACGTGCTGATCACCCATTGACACCCATCATGTAATGAGTGTGTGCATGGATGAACTGACTAGTTTTCTTGTGCATCATCAGTTCAAGTTAAACTGAACATGCATGAGAAAGCCAATGATGAATTTTATAAGTCTGAAATATCTACTGCAAAGGTTCTAGAGGCAGTCATTTCTAAGCAAAGTTGTTAGTTGTTGCTTAAGGCTTATGTCAGGAAAACACTTGACATATGGCAAGCCTAGTTCAATGACAAAATGAAGAGGATGGGATTCAACCAAATTGTTCCATGCATGGACCAGAGTCTTCTCACACAATGAGGCTTCCGTCTCTCTACTCCCCCTGTGTACCCCACACCCCTAAATCTGCTCTGGCTGGTTGGGGAACGACAGAACAGGTCTAGGGTGTGTGGAGGGGGGCGGGAAAGTCTTGTTGTGTGAGTGGCCCCTGTTCCATGCATGCATACAGCACCTTGTGGTATGCTGAATTCCACCTAGAGCCTGTATATTCAAAACTCTGTCCTTATTTTAACAATTTGTTAACTAAATTATCATTACCATCTAAATCTCAAAGAGCTCAGAAGTTTGTTGCGAATGTTACTGAAAGACAGTGCCAAGAGTGGTGACCTTGGCAGACAACTGAATAGCTGCAGGAGTCAGAAGAAATCAGGGTCACCCGTGAACATGTGACGTACCACAGTCTGGAAGCAAGAATGAAGCTGGGTTAGGAAGGGAGGCTTGTCCTGCAAGGCTAGAACTCTCTTTTCAACCATGGTACACTCTACATCGTCATCCTGAATCACCACATCCTTTTTCAATATTTTGACTGCATACAGTTCTTCTGTCCCTTTTCGTTCTGCCAGCATCACCTGCACAAAGGAGAGGGTGAAAAATTTGATGGCCACAGGAGACAGGTTATTTCTTATAAAAATCTATAGACAAGCAGCCCTGGTGATTTGTCTCCTGCTCTAAGGAAGTGCAGTCAAATTCTTATTAAAATATTACTGTTCTACAATGAAGCTATGCTACACAATCAGTTTTGTAAATATATATATATAAGGAACTGCATCAGATCTCAACAGCCAATTACATCTCCCAGGAATATGTACATATTTTTTGATGTAGAGATTACATCTTCTTTTATTAAACACCATTAAAGTAACAGAACAATAGCAGGTTGCTTAGTGGCTAACAGCTGAACTAGAAGACCTTCCTACTCTTGTAAATTCAAATTTTAATCATAAAGTTGCATGGCCATCTCTAGAATGGCTCTTATGACTTTAAGGAATGGTCTGCAGCATTTTCAGCCATTAAGCAATTAAAGATGCATCTCATTCAGAAATGAAAAAAAAGGGGGTTGAGCTATTATCCTCCTTTCTCAAATGTTGGCAGTGTGGACTCCCATATGCATGATGTTGAGCTGTTCACTAATGTTACTTTTCTTAGGTGAGGTCTTGAATACAGATGTTATTTGGAATCAGGCACCAGGCAAGGAATTGTGACATGTGAGGGCACTCGGTGCAGTTAAGAACAGTTATTGAATTCTTCACCATCCAATACAATAATGGATTGAGAACTTGCATTCCCCATTTTATACTCAATCTGAGCACAACAGAACACCTACGAGGATATTAAGTCTGATTTTCTGGGGACACATGCCCAGTAGTTGCTAATTCTGTTTAGCACAGTTCTTCCCTTTATCAAGGATTGGGAACACTGACTCTCTTCCTTCATACATTCAGTATTCCTCCTTTTCCTTTAATTGTTGTTGCTCCCCCCCCCCCTGTGTATTATTCATTTGAGTAAAACACAAAACCCCATTAAAATAAGGCACATGAGAAGAAATCATCAAGGCTACCTACCTTCCCAAAACTCCCCTTTCCAAGCACCATGAGAAAGTTGAAATCTGTCAGCTTAACCTGATCAAGGTTATTAGATGGTAAACTACAGCTCCGGTCTTCAATTGGAGATATGACTTTGTTAGCTGAAGGTCCAAGTCTGGCTTTCTAAATAAATAAAGAATATAGCTGTAAGGTTTGCACTTTGCTTTCAAAGCTATGATTCTGACCCTTGTGCAATGAGAGAGGGAGTAGGAATGAGATTACTAGCTGCATCCTCATCACACTCCATGAGTTGGAGGGTTAACTTCTGAAGTGGGAGCCTTTTCTACTCATAGGTAAAGGACCCCTGGATGGTTAAGTCCAGTCAAAGGTGACTATGGGGTTGCAGCGCTCATCTCGTTTTCGGGTTGAGGGAGTTGGCGTTTGTTCACAGATAGCTTTCCGGGTCATGTGTCCAGCATGACTAAACTGCTTCTGGCACAACGGAACACTGTGATGGAAACCAGAGTGGACAGAAATGTCGTTTACCTTTCCACAGCAGTGGTACCTATTTATCTACTTCCACTGGCATGCTTTTGAACTGCTAGGTTGGAAGGAGCTGGGACAGAGCAACTGGGACAGAGCCTGAACCAGGCAAATGCCTGCATGGGATTAATCTGAAGGTTTGTTCTCAGAGAAGGAACTGCGCAAAATATTGCATAAGCACAAATTCAAAAGACCCATTCCAACAATATTGTGGGTATTGTTATAGGTGGCAATAATCTGTGCGACTAGATAGAAGCAACTTCTCTCACCTGGTTAAGAACACCCAAGAGAACAACATCAAAATAAATTATTACCTTCATGCCAAAATCCCTCAAATCAATTGATTTGAGAGCTTCCCTTTCAAAACATGAAGAGTGTCCTTAATAAAATTCATGCATTTAATATGTTGCAGGGTATACAAAACATTTTGAAATGTTTCAGTTGAAATATGCTCTTCATAGTGATGTTTTTCACAACATGTGACATGCTTTTTTTGGAAAGAAAGTCTTTACTCTCAACGGACAGTATATTATAGCAACCCACATTACGAGACTTACTTTCTGACCAATTACCACCAACAAATTTGATTTTCAATCAAAACATTGTTCTCAGTGGGAAAAATATTGTTGCACTCAAAGCATTTGTCATGAGATGTTTATGATTTGCAAATGCATCCTTTAGGGTAAATAAAATTTAAAAGCAGCAATGAACAGTTCTTTGTATAAGCTGCTTTCCAAACCACAGAATGTTAAGACAAGGAGAATTCAAAGACTTATCTCTTAAGGAAAATCTCTCCCTAAAATATAACTAGCTTGGGCTACAGTCAATGAATTCATTTTGTTAGCACCAAAATTTGCACCTGCACAATGGAACAGTCTCTTCTCTCAGTCTGTGCCCCCTGTACCCCACAAACCTGCTCCAAAGGGTTAGAGAAACCTCTACAAAACCCCTAGGAAATTTCCCCAGACCTTCCTTGTCATTTTTGTGCCTAAAATTAACATCCAATCATTTTAATAAAGAAGCATGAATACTGGGGTTTTCTAGCTGCTTCAAAAAGTCCCGCCCCGCCCCACCCTCCGCAAAAAAAATTACAGCCAAAGGTGATGTGTAGAGTCAGAAATGCTTCAACAAATTTTCACTGTATCATTTCAGTAATAACTTCACTGGCAATATCAATTGGCTAAATGTAGTATACTCCTCATAAGTGGCATACAGAAAATCAACTGAGACAAGACTTTTACCAGAACAGAAAATTCTTAGAACTGTAAACTCAGATTTGAGTGTTTTATGCCCAAGTCAAATTAAGATGACAGATAGATTTATACAGGGGCTTAAAATAATAATAAAAACAACAATAACAGTAAGTAAAGAGTAGCCCCTATTACTTGAATAAAAGGTTGTGTTTAAAGCCACAACCACTACACTAAAAGTCAGTGAATCCTCACACCATGTCATAATGGCAATTATGGTGTTATCCATATACCATCATCCAAATCTCTGGATGACCTCTTACAGAGGCTTTGTACAGATGTTAAAAGGCATAAGGGACAATACCGAACCCTGCAAACCCCCACAGCATAATCATCTCAAGGTTGAGCAGCTGTGTCCCAGTGCTATGCTCTGGCAATGATCCTGCAGGTAGGAGTGTAACAGAGCCGTTCCAGGAGAATATCATAGTATCCAAAGCCATTCAGAGGTCAAGACAAATAAACAGTTATCATTCCCCTGATATAAGATATCAACCAGGGTGATCAAGTCTGTTTCAGCGCTAAACCCTGGCCTGAAACCAGATCAAAATGGGTCCAAGATATCGGTAAGAACACAACGATAATAAAGAGTGTAATCCTGTCCCACTTATTTTTGCTACAGAGTTCAGTGGAACCAGGACTGGATACAAAATCTGGAGGAATTTGTAAAGGTAACTTACAAGACAACAGGTAATACTGGGGGACATGTCTTACATTGCTAGAAGATCTACAAAAGGAGCTAGGAAGCTTTAATTTCCATCTAGACAACCCACTCCCAATTATTGGGGATGACCAATCATCATTCTCCAACACTAGGTTCTTGCCTGAAGCAAGTGCTAGCTAATTTTTTCTACATATTGGAGCCAAATTGCAGAATATGAAATATCACAATACCTAAAATTAATTATATGCCTCCATTTTTAGGATACAGAGTATGATAATTATTTATAGTGTGTATCCCAAGGCTGGCTCCTGACCTTTGAACTGAGGTTGAAAGGAAGCAAGCATCCTATCAGGTCTATCAAACCTGACACAGTACATCCATCAATGGGAAATAATCCCAAGGGGTTTTAATTGAGTTCAACATAATTTATTAGGATAAGAACCTTCACTTGAATATTTTTCATAGCTGTCCTCCTTTTTTAATAAGAAATCAATATATGAAACAGATTTTAAGCCCAGCACAAAAATCAATAAAGATCAAAATATTTTAGTGTATATCTTAATGAAAAAATGCAGGACCTTTTTCAGATTTATTTTTTAACATATATCTATATAATACAAACTTTTTGTGGTATTGGTTATGAAGAACTCAGAGAGCTTTTAAGCCTCTGAATCACAATATTCTGTCACGCTGTATCACAAGCCAAATCTCACCATGCAATATGCAATGCATGCCGAATAGACTTCAGGCAGAATACCATGCAATGGACTTACTCTGCCTTAGCCAGAGAAGGTGCTATAGGTAGACATTTAAACAAGGAGAAAAAAGTTGTGTTCAGTATAAAACACAGAACACTGCTTTTGCCCTTTGGATTTTCATGTTAATGTTTCAGAAACCAGTGCTTTCTGAAGAAGCAAAATACCACTGGAAAATATACACTTTACAGTCTGATACCATTTCTGCTAATGGTGGGGTACATTCATAGTCCTCCCCTGGTTCAGCAGCACTTATTAGGATCGCTGATTTCCTCATTCCTCTGCATAACACAACTGGGCTTTCAAATTTTAAGCCAAGAGCACAGAAGGAGCAAAGACCGTTCTGGTCTCCTTTCAGGCATGCAAGACCTGTGCAAATTGGCTGGGGAGCTTTTCATTGCACATAGGATCCTACTTTAAGTGCAAGCCAAAGCAGGTTAAAACTATACATAAAGCTGCCCAGGAGATAACTATCGGAATCTCTTTTTTGATGATTTGTCATTATTAGAAACTCATCTTGCATATTGACACTACACATGTTAATATCTCTTAGTAAAACTAAACGAAAAACCCACAGACAAACTTCAAATGCAGATTTCAAATGGAAATTAGTTGCACCACGAAGAGGGTAGAAAAATCCCAAGACATGCACGTAGTCTTACTTTCTTTGGTTTGGACGCACCTTATCTTGGACCTTTCTTTTACCCTGTAACCACAGGCAAGTTATTACTTTTGGGCATTGAACGAAACCACTATAATTCTATAAGCAAAAAACAAACAAACCCAAGTCCCACCTGGTACAATTATAGGGGGTTCCATTCACTATCTACTCCACAACTCTCTTTGGGTTTTACCTGCAAGTACTTTATGGAGAGCATTCCTTCACAGAGAACTAGCAAGAACATACCCTCCCAACTCAACAGGAGGAGAAAAGTGATCATAGCCCAGTCCTCATGCTTTCTCTGCCGGCAATTTAATCCTTAGAAGGGCATGTACCAATAGCACTGCCACAAAACATGTTAGCTTGCCTTCATGAAAAAAACAGGAATGGGTATCTTCAGAAGTATATCTTCAGAAACTGATATGTTTTTTCCTAATTTGTGGATTTCACAATTTCAAGAATTGTGTCTGCAGATTCATTACAGACTAGAGGGAGGCTGAGCAGGGTGCTTTCCTGAATTCAAAAGCCAATCTGTTATACTCAAGCAGAGAAGTAACCATGGTTGCATCCATACCATACATTTCAAGCACTTTTCAAAGTTATGGCTTCACCCAAAGAATCCTGGGAACTGCAGTTTGTTAAAGGGGTTGGGAATAATAGCTTGGAGACACACTGAAGAACCCAGGATTTTTTGGGGAGGAAGAGCCATGACTGTTAACAGTTGCAAACAGTTCAAAATTGAACTATTAACTTCAGTGGCAATCACACTTCATCCATTGCTCCGAAACGTCTCTCACACACCCTTGTTTATTTCTATACAAAATCTTCTGGATTCAGTTTAAAGTAACTATAGTCTGGTATTGCATCTTGTCTCCAAACCATGATTTGAACCTGCAGTTTGATGTGGGTTTGCAAACCATGGTTTAGAGGTTGGCTCGAACCACAAATTTGCCTCAGCAAATTTTACCTCAGCAAACAATGCTTAGCAAAAAACCGAAAAGCAAGCAAATAATAATAATAAACCCAGGAAGTGGAAGAAGGAACCCATGGACAAGAATGGGAAAGCACTTTGCTTTTGTGCTACGTTTTAATTAAACCTATGAGTCACACTACAACTAACTGCAACTAGTAGCAGGACTACTATCTGGTCCATTTGAGAAGGCACAGTATGCCTGTTGTCATAGCAACATGTTTAAGACAATCTCGAAGGAGCTCTCTTGCCTGCCTTCTCTTCAGTACACAGAAAACATGAAAAATGGTTTATGTGTGTGTTTTCATCTAATACACAGGAATATGAACCTATGTTTTCTGTAGTTTCTTTTTGGCGAACAATCACTTCAACGTCATCCTGCAGTTGATCCCTGCATTGCAGGGGGTTGGACTAGATGACCCTCGGGGTCCCTTCCAACTCTACAGTACAATGATTCTAGACTTATGTGACATACATCTCTGCGGCTCACTACAAATTACTACTCTGAGCTCAGGAAGTCTTAGGAGATATAAACAGTATGTGACCAATGCAGCAGAGCCCATGCAGATTCCCCAAAATGTTATTGAGCTTTGAGGAAGAGAAATCAGAGTTTGTTTATGTCCCTGCTGTTGATTTAAAAACAGAGCGAGGGATAATAATAATAATAATAATAATAATAATAATAATAATAATAATAATATATTATTTATACCCCGCCCATCTGGCTGAGTTTCCCCAGCCACTCTGGGCGGCTTCCAATCGAATGTTAAAAACAATACAGCATTAAATATTAAAAACTTCCCTAAACAGGGCTGCCTTCAGATGTCTTTTAAAGATAAGATAGCTACTTATTTCCTTCACATCTGAAGGGAGGGCACTGCACAGGGCGGGCGCCACTGAGAAGGCCCTCTGTCTGGTTCCCTGTAACCTCACTTCTCGCAATGAGAGAACCGCCAGAAGGCCCTCGGTGCTGGACCTCAGTGTCCAGGCAGAACGATGGAGGTGGAGACGCTCCTTCAGGTATACAGGACCGAGGCCGTTTAGGGCTTTAAAGGTCAGCACCAACACTCTGAATTGTGCTCAGAAACATACTGGCAGCCAATGCAGATCTCCCAGGACCAGTGTTATGTGGTCTCAGCAGCCGCTCCCAGTCACCAGTCTAGCTGCCACATTCTGGATTAATTGCAGTTTCCAGGTCACCTTCAAAGGTAGCCCCGGGATGGGTGCCTTAGCTATTTTCTTACTAATTAGAGGGGAGGTAAACAGCCCCCCCTCTCTCTCTCTGTGTGTGTGTGCATGTGTTCAGCCTAAGAGCCAAGACAACAAAAAGAAGGCAATGGCTGCTACTGGGTAGCAGATGGAGTAACAGGAGGAATGCCATAGGAAATGAGTAAAATAACAAGTTTCTGGTTGAAACCACCAAGTGAGGAAAGAGATCATGGGCTGTAGCACTCCCAGAATTCCACTTGTTCCCCACAGCAGACTAGGAATACAATTGAGCTCTATCTTCGGCACCGGGAGGGGATAAAAGGATGCGAAACAGGGGTGGCCAACATGGTGCCCTCCAGATGTTGCCGGACTACAACTCCCATGACCTCTGACCACTGATCTGTGCTGGCAGGGGCTGAGGGGAGTTGCAAATTTCTGTGCCCGCGATCCACGTATGCTAGCCCTGGTGTAGAATGATGAATGGCAGGGATAGGCCTTTTCATGCTGAGGACTTCAGTCCCTGTTGAAAGTCATTGGTTCAGGGGCTGCACACCAGTAGGGAGCACAGCAGGGCTGGAACCAAAAGTGTGTCCCTGTCTTTCTTTCTGCCACCCCTTTTTTCCTCTTTTTGTTGCCCTTTCTTGCTACCCCCATAAAATCAGGACAAATACACCAAGGGAGTGAGCAGGTTGCCCAACCCTGCTCTACCAGGAGAGAGTGGAGTTGTTCACATGACAGGGAGGAATCCATAGGGATTGAGCACTGCAACTAGGAACTGCCATCCTAGGTAATCATTTTTTTTTAAGTTCACAGATCTTCCCTACCCAGAAGCCTCTTTTCAAGCCCATGTATCTCCCTGGACACCCAGGATAATACCAGTTTATGTATAAAAGCAGCAGTCTATGTTATTTTCCAGCTATACTTTAATGTATATGGAGGGAGAGATAGAATATGTGTTAAACATTTCCCCATTGACATAAGCAGAACTTTTAAAAAAATCAATTCCTTTTGCCTGGATTGCATACTGTGCCTTTAAGCATTAGGAAGAGAAATGTTCCCGAATCAGATTAATGAGTCTCTCGGAATGCTTCACTCACTATATTGCTGCTTCTACCACAGAGTAAGAAGACAAATTATAGCTTAAAGCAGAACAGAGACTACCTGCAGCATTATATGCTACATATAAAAATATTGGCATGAAATCACAATTATGCGGTCTGCAGTAATAAACAAACAAACACATAAATAAATGTATGCAGTTCTAATTTCTTACATTAGGATCCCAACAACCTGATTTAATTCTTAAGAGATGTTTAAAAGGACTTGCTGCGTATTTTCTTTGTTATAGTAATGCACTACTGCCCTCCTGTGGTTTGCAAATTTAAAGGAAACTTATTATACTCAGTTTAAAATTACAGACATGTGTGCACACACAAACACACTTTTGTGTATTGTATATCTGAAGTATCATAGCGGTAGAATCCATCATGCCAAGGAAACCTGTAGACAAAGTTGTTTCATATTACTTCCTGCAACAGTATTTGCAAAAGTCAGTCTTCAGAAGCAATTCACTGACTACTTAGGTAAAAAAAGATAAAGGTAAAGGACCCCTGAACGGTTAGGTCCAGTCAAAGGCAACTATGAGGTGCGGCACTCATCTCACTTTTCAGGCCAAGGGAGCTTTCCGGGTCATGTGGACAGCATGACTAAACTGCTACTGGCGCAACGGGACACTGTGATGAGTGCCAGAGTGCATGGAAATGTCGTTTACCTTCCTGCCACAGTGGTACCTATTTATCTACTTGCACCGGTGCACTTTCGAACTGCTAGGTTGGCAGAAGCTGGGACAGAGCAACAAGCGCTCACCCTATCGCATGGATTCGAACCTCCAACCTTCCGGTCAGCAAGCCCAAGACCAAGAGGCTCAGTGTTTTAGACCACAGCGCCACCTGCGTCTACTTACCTGGCTACTTACAATATAATGGGTCACCCACATTCATGGGTGATTGAAGGTTGATTGGAGGTGGAGGAGAACAAATAAAGAAGCAGCAATCTGTGAAAGGCATTTGAACAGACCACAACTTCTTTTGAAAGGAGCATGTCCTACCATGTATCTTATAAAACTAGCATGGATAGGATAGTTCAAACGTCTTTTGACCCCTTATCCAGGGAGATTGCCATGGAAAAGTCATCTACTGATTGCCCAGCAATTGTATAAGGTAATTGGTCTCCCTTGTGGGCAAAGGTGCCAACTCTTGGGGCCCTGGTCCCTTTGGCCCTCCCTCAATAAAATATGTAGGGATGTTGCCCCCCCCAATATTTTCTGCAAGTTGACACCCCCCCTCCTGCCTCCTGCCCTCCCTTGGGCAGCCACCTCACTGCTAACTGGGCACCGCCCTCTTTTCCCAAGCCATGATTTAGCTTAACATGTGGACGCGGGTGGCGCTGTGGGTTAAACCACAGAGCCTAGGACTTGCTGATCAGAAGGTCAGCAGTTCAAATCCCCACGACGGGGTGAGCTCCCGTTGCTCAGTCCTTGCTCCTGCCAACCTAGCAGTTCAAAAGCACGTCAAAGTGCAAGTGGATAAATAGGTACCGCTCTGGCGGGAAGGTAAACGGCATTTTCATGCGCTGCTCTGGTTCGCCAGAAGTGGCTTAGTCATGCTGGCCACATGACCTGGAAGCTGTATGCTGGCTCCCTCGGCCAATAAAGCAAGTGAGCGCCAGAACCCCAGAGTCGGCCATAACTGGACCTAATGGTCAGGGGTTCCTTTACCTTTACCATGTGGACTAGGTCTATGTTTTCACCAAACTAAAAGATTTAGTGCCACCTGCAAACCTGGCCACCTCACTGTTCAAAACCCTAACTCATTTATGAACTAGTTAAAAAGCATTGATCTCAATACAGTTCTTTGTGGGACCCCACTGTTTACACCTCTCTTTTGCAAGGAATGTATAACATTCCCATTCTCCCCCTAACGTTTAGATTTTCCCAGATCTGCATTGTTCCTTCCGCCTAAGTTTCAGCAAGAGAGAAAAATTCAGCCAATGTACATTCTCCATGAAAACGCAACCTATGAAAAATAAAACCTCAAGGGAGATTAAACATGAAAAGGCAGAACAAAATCTTATCAAAACGATCGTGAACTATTTCTTTCTAACTCCCATAAGGAGCATCTCCACCCCCATCATTCACAGCCCAGACACTGAGGTCCAGCTCTGAGGGCTTTCTGGCGGTTCCCTCACTGTGACAAGTGAGGTTGCAGGGAACCAGGCAGAGGGCCTTCTCGGTAGTGGTGCCCACCCCGTGGAACGCCCTCCCATCAAACGTCAAACAGATAAACAATTATATGACTTTTAGAAGACATCTGAAGGCAGCCCTGTACAGGGAAGTTTTTAATGTTTGAAGTTTTATTGTGTTTTAATATTTTGCTGGAAGCTGCCCATAGTACCTGGGGCAACTCAGTCAGATGGAGCGGCATATAAAGAATAAAATCATCATCATCATCCACCCCCAAAAGGTAGGGTGTCTAGTCTCCCTTCCTTGACTAACAGGGCTTTTGATAAGTTCTATTTCCATCTCCTGTCTGAACTATTTCAAGACTCAGGGCCAAAGCCTGAATCCCACAAGTGATATAGATTCAAAGCTGCACTGTTTTTCTGTATTTATATTTTACTCAGATCTGCATTATTTTGAGATTGATCTAAGCAAGATTCATATATATAATATTTGTGTTTCATCAATTTATTCTGATAAGCAGGAATGCTGGTCAGCAGGATTGCTTCAAAAGACCTTAGGATTTTTAATTAAACTGTGAAGGCAGAAGCCTTGAATGCAGAGTAAAGGGTTTTAATTTCCTCAAGTTAATTATCAGAAATCCCTCTGATGTATTTCAACCTTTTTCATAAACTTGTAACCAATTGAAGCTTCTTGTATTTAGTCTTTATTTGCTCTTGTAAAAGTGGAGGTTACTGAAAGCAAAAATGTAACGGAAGAAAATGTCATGGGAAGACGAATGCCAGGGACTTTTTGTGTTTTTTAAAAGCTTTTTACCACAGCTATCAGTTTTAAAAGCAACACAAAATCCTTCCGATTAAGAATACTGTTAATTTGAACAATACAGAATGTTTGGCATGGTTTAGGCACAGAAATTCTTTGTTATATTATGCAAAGAACAAAACGAGTATGAAATTACAAGCTAATATTCAGGATCTAAGGGAAGCAGCTAACATATTTTAAATTTAGCTGCCTGTTTGTAGGACTACAGTTTTAAAGCACAGGCAAACCTTATTTCAGAAATACAGTTCTGCAGGGAACAGATTTTTCCAGTATATTTTAAAGCATGCACACACACAGAAGTACTCACAATAGCTGTAATCTCACTGGAAATGACTTCCTATCTTCCAGCACCAGATTAAGCCCCTTTTATTTCCCCCGTTCTTTTAGTATTTATATTTAGACTTATTTTAGCCTGGATATTCATCTTATTCTGAGGCTAAGTTGCTTCAGGTTGTGCCCATTGATTTCCCTCCGCTGACATCAGCGTAAAGTGAAGGAAGGTGAATTTTGCAAACTTCTTCTCGATGTGACCCTCAGCACCGTTTTAAGTAAAATAAAATAAATGAATAAATTATATTCCACATCAAGTACAACATAGGCGAGAAATATCTATAAATGCAAGGGGGGGGGAAATAAATAAATATGTTGTAACGGTCAGCTTGTTAGCGATTTCAAGTCACTTATGTGTGATGCTTCATCATATATTTATAGATAGGCTTTGGGACCTAATTTATGGACCTAATAGGTATCTAAAGCCATTTGATTTGTTTTTTTATCTTATATTTTGGAAATGTACATTCAGGGTTTTTTTCCTTTAAATTTTTTTGGGGGCCCCCAAGAGAGTGGGGCCCTAAACTATAGCTTGTTTAGCTTATAGCTTGTTTAGCTTACACGTAAATCCGGCACTGCACACACAGACTCTTTAAAAAGTAAAACTGAATCCAATGTTGTGTGAGTGAAGTTCTACTCAGACAAAAACCTGCAACTTGATCTCAGGGACCACTGTGCAAAATTTGGTTATGATATCTTAAGAGGTGTTGAAATGCATAGTGAACAAGCAACTTTCTAAAGCCTTTAAGTCAGGTACAGACAAACTCCGGTCCTCCAGATGTTTGGGACTATGATTCCCATCATCCCTAGCTAACAAGACCAGTGGTCAGGGATGGTGGGAATTGTAGTCCCAAACCCCTGGAGGGCTGGAGTTTGCCTATGCCTGATTTAAGTGGATGAGCAGCGATAACTAATATTAGAAGATTCAATGCATCCTAAAGAGGTGACACATATGAACTGGGATCTGAATTTTGGAAAGCAAAAAATAACCCTGGAAAGAAATGTTGTGGATGCAAATGAAACAATTCAAAAGGAGAAAACTACCTTGAAGAAGGCAATATGTACTTGGAGTACTGAAAACGACAGAAAAGGATGGAGGGAGCCTGCCTTGTTAAAAATGGGAGAGTGAACCAAAACAATAATAATGAGTTGCAACAGATTTATGGCAGCAGCAATGTAGGAAACACCACTTATTTTTGAAGGGATAGCTGAGAGCCCAGTAAAAATCAGTAACTTCACCTCCAATAGCAGACACAATGCATGGTATTGCCCTTAAGCAAAAAGGGGAAAGTACATCATTAATGAAGGAAGCAAAACATACCCCTATCTGCATAAATTGTCATTTACCTCAATACACAGCACCATTTGACAGATGGAATCATTGACCAAGACAGTGTTCCCAGCCTACCATTTGCCTGTTAAAGGTATCCATTTGAGAAGAGCAATAAGTTTAATGAGGCTTGCATGCAAGGATAACTTGATCTCTGGGGGAGGGAGAAAATATGAATAAAATAATGATATAGTGCAATTCTATATACTGTAACAGAAAGGTAGCCGTGTTGGTCTGCCATAGTCAAAACAAAAAAAAATTTTTCTTTCCAGTAGCACCTTAAAGACCAACTAAGTTAGTTCTTGGTATGAGCTTTCGTGTGCATGCACACTTCGTCAGATACACGAAGTGTGCATGCACACGAAAGCTCATACCAAGAACTAACTTAGTTGGTCTTTAAGGTGCTACTGGAAAGAAAAATTTTTTTTTGTTTTGACTATATACTGTAATTTCATGGAGGTGTGGCAATGAGAGAAACCTTAAGAGGGAGCACCATGTTTCTCATGCAGTGAGGTAGAATTGTGTAAATCTCCACCTGCAAACATATATATTCATCCCTATTAACATAGGGTGCTTCCAGTTTGAATCATGATGGGTTCTCCCCTCAAAAAGTATCTTCCACTCATTCATGCCCTCTGGCACTTTTGCCTGAATGCCCCTCTCACACTGCCATGCAGCATTACATTTTTTTGAAATCTGTATTTTTTTTAACCTAATTTAGAAATAGCAGTTGTTTGTGAATGACAAAGCACAGCAGGGCAGAGAGTAGATGGGCAAGATCCCTTCTGAAACTTGAACTTTGTAAGTTCTGAGCAGGACAATGCCAGAACTGACTCAGCGACAGCCATGCCAATTTCATAAAAGGCCATGTTATACATTGACTTTTTGTGCCTTTTTTTAATATTTGTGCTTCTTGTTCACAGACTCATTCCTGCTAGTTAGCACACACTATGTGATCCATCATCTTATATGTGGCACAGCCGTGTACTACACTGCTTGCTTGCTAAAGGGCGAGGGAATCATCATAAAGAGTTATTTATGGCAGCTCTGAGTCACCTACCTCTTGCGAGGTGAAAACTGAGGAGTCTTACTTATTTATAGCCAAGACTTGTACTGATACATTCTGCTGGCCTTTAACATAAAACTGTGGTAAAGATAGTTTAAAATTAGACAACACAGAAGCACATCACCCGTGATGAACAAGACCGTAACGGTTAACCCTTCCCCCACAAACCACCACCTTTTCCGGTGCTTCGGCCTGAAGCCAATCTTGTTCTCTTCCAAGGTTCCTGAATAACCCTAGGGAAGCATTGGCAAGGGCAAGAGCAGCACCAGATTCTGAAAGAACTTCAGTGCAGAACCTCGGCGACAGGGAGAGAGTGATGTATGCAAATGCTCCTCCACGGTCTTTGCTTTCCTTGCGGGCTGCAGTAAAATTACTTATATATCACTACTACCAATTGTATGAACATATCACCATAGTTCTTTATTTAGGGGTTTTAATGCCTTGCTTCAGTGCAACAAATGCAAACCGCTTGTTATTTTGCCCACTATGAGCTGCTCCATCCATTTCATGATTCAGGAGGGCCATAATAATGTATGCAGCTAGATTCACATTACTGTGTGTACACTCACGCCCCGGTTTTTCCACATTCATGATTGTGTATCCGTCTCATTATGATGTTCATCACATCATAATGAGATGTGAGAACACTGTACTAAGCACTGGCTATTCACTAAATGGGCAAGATCCAATGTTGCGCCAGTAGACACGATGGGACTCCCCTCTTTCCTCTCCTAGGCCTGCTCTTGAGGGTCCCCCAACCTTCTCAAATTATTTTTGAGGGTATGCTGGGGTCTCTGGGGGAGAGGACAAGGAGTCTCATTTGCACAAGTGGAAAGTTATTGTGCAAGCAAGATGACACAATTGTGTATTATGCAATAAAAGCCAATTGTTTCTGAAGAGATGCTCCACTGGAAGAGGTAACCACCTGCTTCTTAAGGAGATCATCATGCCATGATGAATGAAACATCCTCTTTGTAGCCCATGAGCTAAGAGACCATCATTGTTGAGATATTTGACTTCTTGCATTTTCAGTTTAGTCCATTAGCACACAGATTTTTCTAAAGAAGCACAGAGTAAGAATAAATGGACAGTTCTTCTTCTTCTTACCATTTATTAAATTTGTATATTGCCCTTCATCTGAAGATCACAGGGTGGTTTACAACATAAAAATTCAAAATGAGAACACAAAATACAAACAAACACAAACAAATAGCCCCCCTCCCCCCAAAAAAACATTTAAAAGGCCACAGAATGTTTAATCAGCCAAAAGCATAAACAAACATTTTTGTCTGATGGAGGGAGGTAAAAAAATGGACTCCCCAACGATTGGTCTTGGGACCTGTGCTTTTTAACTTGTTCATAAATGACTTAAAGAGTTGGGAATCTATGGTGCAACCAGACTCAGAATACAGTGTACAGTTCTGGTTGCCTTGGCTCAAAAAAGATATTGTAGAGTTGGAAAGGTCTATCCAATTGGATGCTTGCTATACGAACACAAACAATGGATTAATTGTTTCCTAGAAGTAATCAGGACCATCCCTCAAGTAGGATTTGAAGTAAAATATTTTCTAATGGAGCATTTAAGAAGCATCTTCTGCATTCTTTGCTTGGTATGTTTAAGGTAAATAGAAAACAAGTCATCAAGGTGAAGGCACTTGAAAAAAACAATTCTTTGCTGGCACTTACTGCCTAGGACAGATCATTACTATCATAAGAGAAAGAAATTCCCTGGATGCAATTTTGCCTCCTCCTGTCTAGCCATCTGAGCACCCCTAAGACAACAGCTTGAAGCCTGGAAAAGACTTTTCTATCAGTTCTGCTTAAGATTTGAGCAGTGATTTGGGTTCGTTATTCTTTTCACTGCACAAGCCAGTTGGCATCTTCTGTGGTGGTTAGGCATTCTAGTGTGACTGTGTTCAGATACATGATTTGAACGATAAATTGAGAAGGCATTTAATCAGGGTTGTGCGTATGTGATTGCACCGGGCAGGTTCTGAAATTAATGTCATTTTCTGGAGAACTCCAGTTTTCATTAGGGGGGAAAGCCAGCCTCTAGCTCTTAAATCTGGAGGGGAATATAGGCTTGGCATTGTAATTACAAACTCACAGAACCCACAAGAAAAGGATGAATGGTATCTGCAGCACTCAGAGCTGGTGGCACTGTTTTCCATGTTCCAGATAGCTCTTTGCCTCTTCTTATGCCTATATTTGGATATATACAAATTTACGCAGACCCTATAATTTTTACAGGTCAGAGAGTTCAGGGGGGTTGTAGCAAACTGTAGGTTTGCAATAAAGTCAGAGAAACAAAGTCGTTCAGAATTGTCACGGCTAAAAATTGACCGCTGTTTCTTTAATGCTAAAAGAACTAAATCAGCATGAGTCAGCGGCCTACAATGACTCCTGCAACCTTTCACCAAATGGTACCTGCATATATAGAGTGGTCAATGTTAGTGTTGGGTATGGGTTGGTTGGATGGTAGAAAGCTGGTTGTGTTTGGTGTGTGTAAAAGCTGTCAGTCGTGGTTGGAGAAGAAGACTTTTTAAGAATAAAAGCAGCAATACAGTGGTACCTCGGGTTACATACGCTTCAGGTTACATACGCTTCAGGTTACAGACTCCGCTAACCCAGAAATTTTACCTCGGGTTACGAACTTTGCTTTAGGTTGAGAACAGAAATCGTGCTCCGCCCGCGCGGCGGCAGCAGGAGGCCCCATTAGCTAAAGTGGTGCTTCAAGTTAAGAACAGTTTCAGGTTAAGAACGGACCTCCGGAACGAATTAAGTACTTAACCTGAGGTACCACTGTACTCTGCAAGAATACTCTTTCTCAAAGACTCTTTTGTGCCAACTAAGGACTAGGCAAAGGAGTAAAAAGGAGGTCAGAACCTTTTCTTTTTCAAACACTGAATTTCACAGACACTACCAAAAATGCTTAATTCTCAGAAACAGCCTGGACAGCTCAGTCAGTTAGAGCATGGTGCTAAGAATGCAAAGGCTGCAGGTATGAGACAGCTGAATATTCCTGCATTGCAGGAGGTTGGTCTAGATGATCCTCAGGGTCCCTTCCAACTCTACAATTCTATGATTCTATGAAATCCACTCTTTGCAGCAACATTGTTTCCATGAAAGCTCTTAAGCTGCAAAACACCATACAAAGTGGGTGGGTTTATTTGCTTGTGTTTATCCGTCAAGAAATTACATAAAAGAAAAATAAGAGGATAATATTGTCAAGAACTGACTATTATTAAGTCACAGCTTTATTGGATTATCTGAAAATAGGTAAGGATAAACTCAGTTAATGCAAATGTGTGATTTTTTTGATTTTTTTTGCTGTGCAAGGTGCTAATCTTCTATTAATTTGTGTACATTTAAAAATGTGTGACAGGCTGCAGAGCTCAGTTAGCATCTGTAGCAGGGTGGGAGAGAGAGTCTGCATGAATGCGTGTGTGTATTATACATACTTAGATTCTCACACACACTCCTAAAAGCTAAATTCAAAAAAGATGCAGTGGAAGGGACCTAATACAAGACGAGCCCTGCTGGATGTGACCAAAGGTCCAATTTAATCCAGCGTTCCGATTCCTACAGGGACATCAGATATTCAAGGGTACTTTGCTTCTGAACATGGCACATTCAACTTATCTATCCTCTACAAACTTGTCTAATCCCTGTTAAAAGCTATCTAAGCCAATGGTCCTTGACACCAGACCCTCAGCGACTTAGAAACTTCTGATAGCAGTTCAATGCCTGAGTCAGAATTCCAGCATCTCTCTTCAGCTCCCTGCCACCCCCCTCCAATCTGCTCCAGAGGGTTGAGACATGGGGTGGTATTCAAAGAGGTTTCACTCCCAAGTAGAATTACTGGAGGTTTTACTCCCAAGTAGAATGACTGGAATTAAAGAACATGACCAAGGGTGTATCTACATTCATGGTTTTTAATCTTAAGGAAGGGTTAAGGAATGGTTTGATAATGTGGATGGACAAGAGGACGTCCTACTTTTTACGTTCATAATGTGTTATTACCTTGTCCCTTTTATCGCTTAATTTTAAAAATTATTTTATGCTGCTATATCGGTAGAACACTGCTCATATGTCCCTAATGCAGTGTTTTACCTTTTTGACTGCATTCAAACCCTGACTCCCCTCCAGTGGTATTCGAGTGGCAGATGACAAAGGACACAGAAGGTGGGAGGAAGAATTAAAATGTGACACCACAGAGACAGAGCAGAGCAACCAGCGACCAGCAGCAGGGGAAAAAACAGTGTTTTGGAAAATGGTGTGGCTGGATATTACTTACATTTGTCGAAGAGAAAGGTAAAAAAAAAGTTTAAATTAACAAGTATGCCCTGTGATATTTTAGAATGACATATCTAATATTGTTCTAATGAGGGAAATAATGTTAAACAGGTCAGTGTAGATCTAGTCTAAGTTAGTTAAATTCATTTGGTCTACTCTGAGTAAAACTTGCTTGAATACCACTCATCATGGAAGGTTGCAGGATAAAGAGGGTTGTTTGCTAAGATCACCCTTCCTACTTTTCTTTCACAAAAGCCTTGGCTGGTGTAAAGAGCCTTCAATAAGTGGAGCAAGACAGTTACATACTGCCCAGAACATCCTTGCAATCCTGCAAATAAAATTTGATTTTAAAAAAACAACAACAACTAAGTGTGGAATCAGGGAGCTAGGTAGTCATTCCATATTTTTTTTACCTGCCCAGGTTTCCCCGCCCCAGTACCAACAAACACTCAACCATCAATGCTATGGGAAAAGTAAATAATAATAAAAAAGTTATCCTCCACACTACTGAAGTTCCCTTTCATGATGCCAGTTTCTTGGGAAATGGAAGCATCAATGCAAAAAAGTTGACAAATTGTATCCCATTCAGTGTATTGGAATCACTGAGCTGAGGCCACTTCCATCCACGCTGCCTGACCATTATTATTATTATAATTCATTCATTCATTAAATTTGTATACTGCCTGTTATGTACTGAAGTTCTCACACTGGGCCAGCAGGGGGATACTGTAGACAGTTTTCACTCAGGTCCACATATGCAAATAAGGGATTGAAAGTGATGTTCAGTGATTGGATAGTTACAGAAAATGGTTACTGTTGCGTTCTAGTGGAGCTCTATATAAGCAGGCTGGCTGAACCCTTCAGTTCAGTTCTCTTCTGGCCTGTGAGTAAACAAGAGCTGTTTGAAGAATTGCTGTGTTGTCTGATATGTTCACCCACAACTTAACACTGCCCTTAACACTGCCACAAAATTACAATATAAAAGCCACAAGATACATTGTAAAAATAAGAAGATTAGCGAGTCAATAAGCCCACCCTCACAACATAATTAAAAGGGTATCAGATGCCATCAGCCAAAGGCCTGGTTTGAGAGGAACGTTTCTGCCTGGCGCCTAAAGGTATATAATGAAGGCGCCAGGCAAATCACCCTGGGAGAGCATTCCACAAACAGGGAGCCACTGCAGAAAAGGCCTGTTCTCGTGTTGCCACCCTCCGGACCTCTTGTGGGGGAGGCACACAAAGAAGGGCCTCAGAGGATGGTCTCAGGGTCCAGGTAACCCGCTCTTCTGAGCTGTTTCTTGGTCCTGCAGGAGAGCAATGAAGCTTTCAGACTTATTTTTAAATCTCTCATGGATCCTAAATTACTAATAGTTATGCACAGAACCTGCCAAAATAAACTAAATTGTGTGTGCATTGGAAATAGGCTAGGGGCCATAAAGGAATAATGATTTCAACATGTTCAATACCAGCTGCAGCTTACTCTTCTAATCAGCTGTGACTTCTCTGCTGGGTTCTGTTCTCTCACCTGGAACATTTGTGCCTGCACCAGGTAATTTTGAAAAGGCCGTTTAGGCCAGGCCTCGAAGCCTGCAGCCAGTATGCAGAAATATATATTACTGGCTGATTTCCACCCACCCCAATATCCCCTGGAGGCCCATGTTTTAACTCTGGGGGTGCAATGGGGTTTTTTACATTATATTTTAATCTCTTATTTTATATTCAAATTGTTTTCTCATTTATAGTAAGCCTCACAGAGAACAGGGCAGCACCCACACACTGCACAGCAAACAAGAGGGCTGTTGTGGGGAGCAAGATTCCATATACAGCCTAGTGCATGGGTAGGCAAACTTAGGCCTGGGGGCCGGATCCAGCCCAATCGCCTTCTAAATCTGGCCTGCGGATGGTCCAGGAATCAGCGTGCTTTTACATGAGTAGAATTTGTCCTTTTATTTTGTTATGTACTGAGTTGAATAGGATCCAAACTGCAGCAGTCTGATTGGTCCTAGAACAATAGGATCCAAAAGGCAGCAGTCTGATTGGTCCTAGAACAATAGGATTCAGAATGCAGCAGTCTGATTGGTCCTAGAACAATGCAGCAGTATGATTGGTTGGCAGGAACCACCCAATCATGCTCCAGATAGAAGTGAATCCACAACCTGATTGGCTTACAGTAGAATTCCGGAATTAGCCAATCATGTGCAGCCCATTGTGTAAATAATGTATATAAAGCAGATACTTTGAGGGGACTTTCATTCATTCCTCCTCACCACTATGAGCTGAATAAAGAGCATGAAATCACTTTGCGACTCTGAGTATATTTCATATTTAAAATGCATCTCTGGGTTATTTGTGGGGCATAGGAATTTGTTCTTTTTTTTTTCCTTTTCAAAATATAGTCCGGCACCCCACAAGGTCTGAGGGACAGTGGACCGGCCCCCTGCTGAAAAAGTTTGCTGACCCCTGGGCTAGTGCATGTGAGATCTAGCAACACGGTAAAAGGGTGTGCCCTTGCTGTTGCCTTTGTGGAGCCCTGCCTGAAACAGATCTGACGGTGCTGATTGCTAGCGACAAGGAATGAGCTTATTCAGGAAATTATGTCCAGGAAAATGGCTCCTCAGATCAGAAGCACTGAAAGGCTCTCAGGCATAAAATGGGAACACAAACAGCAGAACAGTGCTCTTCAGGAGGACTACTAGCCGTGGTGTGGTTTTTATTACTCTGTGTAATTAACTGAAAAAATATGACTAAGACTAATGTGAGCCAATAAAAAAATGGAGAGACGTTGTGGTTTAATACCACTCGCATGGTATGTACTCTGAGATGTCTGAAAACTAAAAAAAAGAAGAAAAAGGAACTTGGTTTACAGGGGTCAGCAAACTTTTTCAGCAGGGGGCTGGTCCACTGTTCTTCAGACCTTGTGGGGGGCCAGACTATATTTTTTGGGAGAGGGGGAGAATGAATTCCTATGCCCCACAAATAACCCAGAGATGCATTTTAAATAAAAGCACACGTTCTACTCATGTAAAAACACGCTGATTCCTGGACCAGATTTAGAAGGCGATTTGGCCGGATCCGGCCCCCGGGCCTTGGTTTGCCTACCCATGGTTTAAGCTACTTAAATTTTCCACTGTGCACTCCATTAACTGTAGGAAGAGTTGCAATATTCAGCTCATTTGGTCTACAGATCATAAACAAGGAACAATATGTCAATGTCCAAAAACGCATCTATTATTTCAATAGATACAATGGCTTTATATACAGTTGCAAAGTATTGCATCTGCAGAAAATGTAAAAAATACGCCTTAATATTACATTGGTAAAGGTAAAGGGACCCCTGACCTTTAGGTCCAGTCGTGGACGACTCTGGGGTTGCAGCGCTTATCTCGCTCTATAGGCCGAGGGAGCCAGCGTACAGCTTCCGGGTCATGTGGCCAGCATGACTAAGCTGCTTCTGGCGAATCAGAGCAGCGCATGGAAACACCGTTTACCTTCCCGCTGGAGCGGTCCCTATTTATCTACTTGCACTTTGACGTGCTTTCGAACTGCTAGGTTGGCAGGAGCAGGGACCAAGCAACGGGAGCTCACCCCGTTGTGGGGATTTGAACTGCTGACCTTCTGATCAGCAAGCCCAAGGCTCAGTGGTTTAGACCACAGTGCCACCCGCGTCCCTATTACATTGGTACTATTGGCATTTTTAAAAGTGTCCAGAACTTCAAAAGTATATTGACACTTCCACTGCTGGAATTGTATATTGTTAACATTACTGAAGCGCAGTTCACTTTTTGTGCCTGCCAGAGGCAGTTCAGAATGTAACATGAAAATAAAGCGTTGTCTCCAATGCTGTCATTCTGCTAGCACAACAGAATTCCCCTACACTCCTAACTATCACGGACAATCAAAATTTGTTCCAGAGATATGATCTATATGAACACAGCATTAGATACAACCTAAAATCTTTTCAGCAAGTGCCATATTCACACCAAAGCAAAATAATTAAGGATTCTACAACATTTGCATAATTAGTTGCATTACTTTATATACCCTGTACCCGAAAACCTAACAGATTAAGATGATCAAATGAGATATTTTATTTTACATCATTTTACTAAACTGTCCAAAAGACCCCCAAACATTTGATGAAGCAGGAAAAGAAGCTTAGAGGCCAATTATGATGTGAGAATAATTATAAAAGGAAAGATGTGCTAGAAATGTATTAGAGCCAAGTCTGGAAGCTCTTGATTTTCTATGGAAGCAGAGTTATAACACAACTCCCTACAGTGGAATGAATGATTTTCACAATACTGTCAGCTTCATGGTGTTGTCAGCATCGAGATGATGTTAATATTCTCTAGAAGCATTTCCTAAATTCAACCACTTTCATCCCCTTCTCTGTACCTAACTTCCTTCTGTCCCCAGTCACCATCCCCTGCCGTTTTCACTATTCACTTCTAGTCCTTAATCTCCCCCAAACCACTCAGGCCTCCTGTTTCCATTTTCTTACTCCACCCTCCTCCTCAAAATTCGCCTTTCTTCCTCTCTCTCATCACTCTGTCAAATACTTCTCTCAGTTCCTCTCTTTAAGCAGAAATAGACAAAGAAACACTGTGCCACCCTTGGAGTCAGCATACGTAAAATCTAAACAAAGTAGATGAGGCTACTAGTCAAATGATGAAACTTAATCATACAGATAGAGCTACATTGGAGCAGAGGCAAAGGGAGACCCCAGCTGCCAATGGGACAATCATCAACTTGCCTGTGGAAAGTGGCAAGAAGATAGTAACTGGGTCCTCCTTCATTTTCATTTACTTAATGGTAACGCAGTCTACTGGAAAACTTTCATGTGAGGAAAGGATGGAGGCCTCAAAGTCACAGAAACTCACAGTCTGCTTGCTATGTTGGTTCGATAGCAACGAATTACAGTCCCAAATTCCATTGTGAAAGTAGATTCGTACCATTAACACTGGCCAAAAATTATGCAAACCAAGTTCAGAGTTAGTGATTATTGACGATCCGTAAACTGGCAAGAGAAAGAATTGTACAGCAAGCAAGAGACAAGAAGTCGCTCCTGTCTGTTATAGTAAGCACTGCAGCAGCAGAAGCACAGAATCAGGCTCAACATGGGATTTGCCATACAGTGTGTGCTAATATTCTCACCTCGAACTTCTGTCTCAGTTCTACATTCCCATCGTCATCTGCTTCTGGTATCGGAACATTGTAATACTCGCCTTCTTCCTGGTTAAGTAGTTTGTACCTGCATTCAGTGTATTAAAAGGAGAGACTGATTTTGCATCTTTTTCTTATTTCAGCAGGCCTTAAAAAAGGGTATTGGCCAACTACAGATCTCAGGTTTTTTTTCTTATGGGCCAACGTGACTACTGTCAGGTTAAAGAGACTCTCTCCTTAGCAAGTGTGCTTAAGTTTGCAGCAACAATGAGAGATGTTACATGGTTGCTTTGATATTTTAAAAACCAACGAAAAAGAATAGTTAGTTTCTGTGTGATTTTTGTCCTCAATATCTATTGACTGAGGTTTTCAACACTGCATTCTGTGAAGACACAGGTGATACGTTTAGGAAATATTTAAATATGTCAATAGGATTTATTACCCATAATTATAGTAATGCATTAGTAACATATTCATAACAAAGAGCTTTTTACCATCCACATGCAGGTGATTTCATGAGTTCCGACACTCCAAAAGAAAGAGAGCCCATGAAATCATTCCGAGTTGTCCGATCCCAATCCCAGACTTCCACGGATAATCTTCTGTCTTTGTCTGTAGGCTTTAACTTACTACAAAAAGAATGAAGAGAAAAAAATAGGTGCCGTTCTGTTAATTTATTAAAACACACGATGACGTATGCAATCGGAAATATCACTAGGAAAAGTATCAAATTTCAACTTACAATGTGAATGTCTCACCCCATTGTGGATTAAGTGTGGAACGGATGGTTTTTGTTTTTTGTTTACTTTCATTCTTAGGATCTGGAATAAGTTTCAGCTTCACGTAAGGATCTGAAAGTCCATTTGGATCCATAGGAATCAGATTTCTTGCATCTCGTACTGAAAATATATAGACGAACAATAAGGATTAGACAAAGATTCAAAGGGAAAGAAAAGGTTTTCCTGCATCCCAAAAAACCCTTATGTAAGTGATATTGCCTGCACTGATAAGCTTTCTATAGGTTTGTGTGGAGTAATGGAAACCCCTGCAGAAGCCTATGAAAACTGATGCTAATCTGATGAAAGTAAAAAAACAACACACCTCTTTGCCACCTCTATTCATTGGAATAGCCCAGTTCTTTTTACCTCCAGTACGGACACCCAAGAAGTGGACCGCCCATTCCTATCCTTGGTGACAGCAGCTAAAGTTATCTGTAACAAGATCTAAAGTAGTATCCTATATGACTCAAGTTGGACAGCACTGGATAGTTCCATCCGATGTGTTGATAAATACAGATGAGGAGGAACCCTGATACAGTTCTTTGATGTCTCCCCAGTTTAGGAGCAAGGAGATTAGGGATCCCTTTGTACCAGAGGTAGGAAAAGAGCACGCATGACTTTTCCTGCAGCAGGAGGAAACAGGATTGGATTTCTAGCAATTATCAATGTGTTGGATAATGAAGTGTCAATACAGATACCCTTTTAAAAGATAAGGTCAAATCAGACATAGTTTTCAGTCCCACTGGGCCAAGAACAATTTAAATGCATGCGATTTGGAGCTAGATCTGGAGAAAAACAACAGTAGAAGGGCAAGCAAAAGAACCGACTGCTTGGAATGCTAAATTCTGCATTAGGTATGCGGGTGTGGGTTGACTGGGGGAGATTATTTGATTATTAGTAAGGACAACAACAGTACTGTTGTGTCCTCAAACCCTCATGCATATTTTTTTAGGAAGTCAATAACACCTGCACTCAGTTTCTCATTCATCACATCCAACGCAATACTCCTAGCCCACAAATATTAGTGGGATGTGCTTATTAAAAAAAATCAATCCCCCACAGCAAAAAGAAAAGAAACTTAAGCTGATCTGATAAAGCAGGATCGTCGCCAGTGTCTTATTGTGTAAATTGTCTAACGCACTTGTATTTTTCTCAACCACACAGAAACAGAGTTAGGGGAATCCCTGTTGCTCGTCAATAGACCATCTGTTCTGAATGTAGAAGGCACTGGTTCAATCCCAGAATATCCAGGCAGCACTGAGAAAGTCTGAATCCCTAGAGAGCTGCTACCAGTCAGTGCAGACAATACTGAATGGATCAATGGCCTGACTCAGTATAAGGGAGTATGCTCCCTATGGATTAAAATTCCTTTTGAACAATGGTAATCACACAAACCCGCAGAGTCCATGTCAAAAAACAATGTAATTGTAAGTTGGTTTTTAAAAATTATATAACAATTAACTGGCATGCCTGCTCACATTTTAGTTTATCTGTCTATACTCTATTGTGAGATGAGCAAAACCATTTTAAAAACCATTCCTAGGCGATGTTGAGAGACTTTTCTGCGTTACAAGTTTTTAGCACAAGTTATATTGCCCATATGATACAATAGCCCTACTGCGCTTTCTGCATCCTTGTGTGTTTTCTTTATTCAGTCCTGAAATTCCCATTCAGTTATGAAGAGGAAGCCTCACACTACTCTATCCAACAATGAATTTTCTCTTAACTGACTTTGTGTTCCCTTGCAGAACAACAACAACAACAACAACTGAACCTGGTGCTGATCTAATAGAGCATGGGTGAGCAATCTGCAGCCCCACTATAGATGGAACAGTCTCTCTCAGGAAGTTGTGGACTCTCTATCCTTGGGAGGTTTTTAAGCAGAGGTTGGATGGCCATCTGTTATGGATGCTTTAGCTGAGATTCCTGCATCTCACGGGGCTGGACCTTGGGGTCCCTTCCAACTCTACAATTCTATGATTCTAACTACAACTCCCATCAGCCCCAGCTAGTGTGGCCACTGGCTAGGGATGATGTGAGTTGCAGTTCAGCAACATCTGGAGGGCCAAAGGTTGCCCACACCTCTTCCAGAATGACCACCTCACTTCACTCCTTTTCACTGGAATGGAGGACCATGATGCAAGCACTAGATTCAGGCTAGTGCAAATAACACCTAGAGAAGTAAGTGTGGAGCATTTCTGGATTCCATAACAACTCTGCTCAGAGCATGGCTGGGAGAATAACAGGAGGAATACTGTATCCCATTAATGAACTCTTGTTCATACTTATTCTGTTCTACCTGTGGCATTTAGCAACTTATTGCTAATGACATAATAAAAACCATGCCAGTATGTCTCATGCTAGGAATCACAGGTAAAATTAACGAAGTTAGACGGCACTTAGTTTGCTGCCACCCCCTCTGTGATTTTACTGCCCAAAGACAAGAGACAGAGATGTCAATAGATATATTTAGTGGCAATATACAATGATTTCTCCCATGCTGAACTGAAGACTGTAAGATGCCCATGTGGTCATTTGTGCGATGGGCAATAAAGGGAATATGTCACGGAAAGTTCTGCTTTGGAAATATTAACTATCAACGTCTGGGTTTTGTATTGCTGACCTTAAACCCACCTGCTTTCAGCTTAGAACATTTGGTTCATATTCATTTGCAATAAACAAACAAACAGCAAATTTCACCAAAATTTCCAATGAAGTCAAACATTTGGTGAAGTTTTAGAAGCAGCCAGAGGCATCATTATGTATTAAGAATGACTGCATCTAATAATTCTGGGCTCAAAACATTACCTACCTTTCAGAACTGCTGGGGTGGCTTTAAGATGAAACTGTATCCACAAGTTGCCCAAAAGAATTACCGGTAAGTTATGGTTTAAGTACATGTCTCCATACATATGGAAAGTAATATTATAATAATCACCTTATTCTTGTGATAATCTCTCTCTCATACACACACACACACAAACACACACACACACACAACCTAGCAGATAAAACACTTTTGTTTTCCATAGTTTCTGCATAGAAAAGAAGAAGAGATGGTGGACAATTCACAGTGAAACTGAAAGCAGGTATCAATTCTGCACTGAGAAGTGTAGAAAGCAGAAAGCCATAGTTAAATTCCATACCATTATGTTTTGTACTTTCTAGTCCTACCAGTTCACTGTCTGGCTTCATACAGACACATAAATGCATCTGCAGAAAACCAAATCCTTTATTTTTAATTTATATTTATTTAACAAAATTTATATACTGCTTGATTGCAAAAAAAACCCCCCTCTAAAACGTCCACAAAAATATAAAACGAAACATTAAAATTCTCATTAAATAACAGTTAAAAACAGGTATTAAAAACTTTCAAAAGATGTTTAAAATTAACAGTTGCTAAAAAGAGACAAAAGCTATTAAAGAATGGGGGGGGGCTGCCCTTTCATTTGAGGAAAAGGACTGCAATCCAGTGTAGGCTCCCATGAGAGAAAGTAGGCAGGTGATTTTTGCCCATTTTCTCTCCCCGCTGCAGCCCCCTACTCTCTCACCCACACAGTCCTAGAGGGGCATCCAGTCCACCAGAAGAGATTTTCAATGAGTAAAAGGGCTACAGGAGGGAAAGAAATATCAGTGGAAGATGACTTCTCCACCACTTTTCCAGCAGGAACGTCCTGCAAGTGTAGGAACCCTGGATTCAAGCAACGCGATTTGTTTTTAAACTGTCTCCCAGCTTAATTTCTATTAGCACAATAAAACAACAACTTGCAGACATTTGAGGCAGGTGATTTGGGTCACTGCTGCGGCTTTCACTTGATTTCTGAAGGTAGAAAGTATCTGAATAATTAACTTAGGTGTTGGATAAACCAGAGTCTAATATTCTGTAAACTTTAATTGTGTGCAGAAACAGCTCCATGGAAAAAGCACAACTTGGAACATCTCTCCCCAACCAGCTTTTGAGAAAATGACCCATTTTCCTTTCTGAAAATAAAAGCATGACTGTGGTGGGAGTTACAGCGGCACACTAGAGCTTTTGTCTAACAGAAACAATAAACAATGAAAAGCAAAAGGCCGAGAATCTCTAGCCATGTCACAAAAGCACACAGCAAAGGGTATATTTGTTCAATAAAAGGCCAGAAGAAACATTTCTTAAATTATTGTTCTACACTATGAAACCCAGCATTAAAAAATATAATGCCAAGTAAGGAAAGAAACATGTACAGGTTGCATCATTTTACTTTAACTGTTTTGTAAGCTTCAAAACGAAATCAAATGAACTGCTTGCTGCACCATTACATACTATATGCATTGCAGGGAGAGGAAAACAGCTCAGTGTAGTAGTATTGTTGTTGTTGTTGTTGTTTAGTTGTGTCCGATTCTTCGTGACCCCATGGACCAGAGCACGCCAGGCACTCCTGTCTTCCACTGCCTCCCGCAGTTTGGTCAAACTCATGCTGGTAGCTTCGAGAACACTGTCCAACCATCTCATCCTCTGTTGTCCCCTTCTCCTTGTGTCCTCCATCTTTCCCAACATCAGGGTCTTTTCCAGGGAGTCTTCTCTTCTCATGAGGTGGCCAAAGTATTGGAGCCTCAGCTTCAGGATCTGTCCTACCAGTGAGCACTCAGGGCTGATTTCCTTCAGAATGGAGAGGTTTGATCTTCTTGCAGTCCATGGGACTCTCAAGAGTCTCCTCCAGCACCATAATTCAAAAGCATCAATTCTTTGGCGATCAGCCTTCTTTATGGTCCAGCTCTCACTTCCATACATCACTACTGGGAAAACCATGGCCACTACATACTACCCAGGGGCTAAGCTACATAAGCCTCATGGGAGAGCATAACCCTCTCTAAACAACCCGCAACGTGAAGCCAAGGTTTGTTACTGGCTTCCCGATAATGGTTTCTTTGGGAGAAACACAGTACAAGCACCGGTTCAGGTGTAATGCTAAGCCTGGCACTCCGGGGTTTGTTTCACTTCCAACTACAGAAGGTGTGAGGGTGAAACACACGTATATTACGGCTAAAACAAGCCATGCACCTTGGCATCGTATTATGTGCAAATATTGCATTAGCACGTTGTGCGAATGAGTCTACTGAATGGCACAAAACAAAGGGAGAATGCTCAAAGGAGAATTGTTAGCAAAGTTCACATTAAACACAGGTTGCTAAAGAAAAAGGCCATTATTTTGCTCGCTTTTTTGTTTTCTGGCCTATTTGTATTTTTGTCTGCATAATTAGCACTCTGATTTTGCCTCCCCCCTCCGTTGAACGAGTGCTTCTTTTTCAAAAGAGCAGGATGATGATGGTATTCGGAGAGAAATACTGTCTCTGTAGTCCACCTCTTTGATGGCAGCCTATTTTTAATGAGACAGGGTCAGGCATAGCTGAAAGGAGCAGCTCTTTACTCCCCAAATGAGAGGTTTGATGTTAACACAGACACACTAAATAAAAAAAAATAGCCTTGGGAAGTAAATTAGAAGCCCTCCCCTTCTCCAGAAAGCTCCCCCTCCCCCATGCTTAGTCCATGTAGAACTGTTTCTCCGCCTTTTATGAAGCTTTTATAATATTGAAGAATATAAAGGCTTTTAAAACCTTGAAGAAAAAGAGTCACAAGAGTTCAATTTGCAAGGTATTGCTAAGTTCCTAAATAGAAACCCTACTTAGAGATACCAATAGCTTGGTATAGGGAGAATAAGGCAACCAAAAGTTACAGTTTCTTGTGAGAGTCCTACGGGGAGAAAACATCATGTGGGTACTGGTATATTCCAACTGCTTCTATATATGACTCAGTCTGCTGAAGACCTCTATTACTCTAATTTGCATAGGAAAATATTTCCAGTTTTAAAGTTCCCATAAAACCCACTCCACATACCCTCCAATATTTATCTGATGAAAATAGGTACAGTCACACCTCGGGATAATTACGCTTCAGGATAAGTATTTTGAGGTTGCGCTCCGCGGCGACCCGGAAGTAACGGAGCGTGTTACTTCCGGGTTTCACCACTTGTGCATGCGCAGATGGTCAAAATGACGTCACGCGCATGCGCGGAAGCGGCAAAATGCGACCCGCGCACGCGCAGTTGCGCTGTCGTGTCTTACATTCTGTTCGGGATGCGAACGGGGCTCCGGAACGGATCCCGTTTACATCCCGAGGTACCACCGTACATCTTTTTCAATTATTATTGTTGTTGTTATTAATATGACACCCATCTAACTGGCTTTCAACATATTTAAAAGCACAATAAAACATTAAATGTTTTTGTAAAAAAAACTTCCTTATAGAGGGGCTGCATTCGGTTGTCTTCTAAAAGTTGCTAATCTCATTGGCTTGGGGGGGTCGCAGAACTCCATACCCTCCAATACTTCTCCAGTGAAAATAGGGATGTCCTAAGGAAAAGCGGGGAATTCTGGGATCTAATCAGAACTGGGACAGCTTCTGTAAATCTGGGGCTGTTCCTGGAAAATGGGAACATTTGGAGGGTCTGACATCACTGAGGATAACAAAAAGAACCCAGCAGCTGTTTCAGGAGAATACTTTCCCCCTAAAAATCCAGTGTCTTTTCACACAAATCCCTTCCCCTTTCATATTACTTTAAATCCGGGAGGTGGGGATTGCCGTTTAAAATCTTTTAAATGTTGTCAGTTTTATTCTATGCTAACCTGCTTGTTAATTTAATGCTGCGTACCCCAATCTCTGGAATAAGGTGGGCAAGAGATTAAACCTCAGACAAAATACAAATAATAAATACACCGAACCAGAAGAGACATTATTTCTCAATTATGACCAAGAGCTTCAAGCATTTTGTACTTTTGAAACGTTGCACTGAAATAATGTGGTGTGTTTTTTTAGGATTTGTGTTTAGTTTTAAACAACAATGGAGGCAGGGACTTGCTGACAGTAAAATCTACAAGAGGGTATGTTTAATGATTTATTGCATATTTTCGGCACTGCAAATGCTTAGACCTCTCCCTTTCTCCTATGCTGTTGAGAACTTCACTCCCCTACGTGCCAAATGGAAATTAGTCTGTGCCTCAATCACATCTGCTTGATAGGTTGAGACTGAATCTAATCTCCAATGCAATAAATATTAGAGAGTGAATCTAATCTCCAATGCAATCAATATTACAGGTACCAGAAGCCAACCTTTCCCAAATTATATTACTTTTGATGGCAATAATATGCTCTTAGAGAGTACGAAACACATTGCCCACATGAAACACACACACACACACATCAAATATTATTCTACTGAGTTGTCAAATGACACAATAAATGAAACATTAGACTTTTGCATTTTTATTTTTGCAGTGGAGCTGTTGGTCTAAGAACCAAAATAAATTATGAGTACTGTGTTTTCCTTATGGCATCAAATTTCATTCCAGTTATCATCTTCATTATGGCGCTCTGCATTATGAGGCTCTGTAACACACTACTATTCTCAGTTCAGCAAAACTATTTTAATATGCCTCATGAGGGAAATGACTCTTCATTACATTCACAGGTCTAACTTCTGAAAGGTAAGTCTATAATAATCACAGAGCATTAAAAAGTTTGAGTGTGGTGACTGGGGAGAAAATAATGTTAATATAGAACATAAAAAATATTGTGATGCTTTATTATATCTGACGTTATCTGTCACCTGTCTTTGTAGGTGTTACTGATTTAATAGTATAAGGTTATTTTTAAAAGTTTTATTTGATTATTTGATTATTAATACTTTATACTGCATTTAATTTTTATACTGTATACCATTTTGAGATTTATTTATTTTTTGTCTTCAAGTTCTGTTTGGTATATTGCTTGATTTCTTTGAATTGTATTTGACCTACGCGTTGTATCATTGTTTTGAGATTTCTTCACAGTGTACTTGATTGTTACATTGTTGTAAGATCTGGGTTTTTGATTGATCTCTATTTTATTTTATCTCTATTTTATACATGGTTCTGTTACTCTTTTGTACATCATTAGATCTCTACTTTATTTAACGCTCTGAAACTCGGTTAAATTGTATTTGATTTCTATCTCCTGTTCATTGATTTGACAAGTCTTCTGAACGTAAAGTGACTTAGAAATCTTCTAAATTAATAAATATGTGTTAACAGTAGGGAGGGGAAAGTGCAGTGAAGCTTTGGAATCGCAATAAGAAACTCAGGGTGGGTAGGTTGTTTCAGTCCAATCCTATCTAAAACTCTGGTGTTCGTTATCACACAGAAGTCACGGCTGAAGTCATTCAGCAGGATGTTCAATCAGCAAAATATGAGTGCCTTTTTAAATATGAAAATGACCTTCTTTCACAAGCTGCCTAAATAAAGAATGTGATGACTAGCCATTATTCTTGCTCATGAGTTCAAATCCCATAAATTCTCAGTTTTACAGAGTGCCATTCTCATTGGAAGCCAAAAGGTCTTTCGCAGAACTCTCCTTAAACTAAGGAAGAAAACACCTCCATATATATTCCATAGTGGAGGAAAGCGTGTACATGAAAATAGAACAGTGGCTTATACAATATGCCTTTGAAATGTTAGCACAGTGTAAACAGCTCAAACCTAGTCTTTAAGAATCTCCTACACTCTAGTCATGGTGATCTCCAAGCACCCTCTAACACTGGAGTATAAATAATAAAACTATGGCGACGACTATAAGGATGCATGGATATACCTTCTTAGTCATTGCCCCACAACTGTGGAACTCTCATACCCTGAAAACTTAAATAAGGCCAAGGCCTTGAGCCTCTTCACCAAGTATTATGACATAAAACACATACGATGTAAATGAAGCTTGCATCCTGCAAACAAGTTCTTGGCTCCTACTGGAAATATTATCTTCCCAAATCCAAGTCTGATTCCTGTATGTGAAGAGGCAACAGAACTCCCACAGTCCAACATTCTACCTCATATGCAGATCGACTTGATTTATTATATGGGGGAAATACCCGCAAGTGTTGAGGGCTAACAGCAAAAATTCCCCTTTTCAGACTGGTTTAGTAATCAGTATACCTTGTTCTCTATGAGTGATAAATTTCAGCTTTTTGGGTGACTTGGAAGTAACATGACCCCACTTTTGTTTTGCCTCCCCCCCTCCTAACAATAGGGCCATAGTTTCTAGGTCATCAGGAAATACTGTACATTTTTACTTGCTGTAAATAAGTAGCTCCTATTTACCTTGGCTTTATCTGTATCTGTAAACAAGCTCGCAAGGAGAAACTGTGGCACATTGTGAAGCCTTATCTCCCCAGGCCTATCATTCCTCCTTAGATGAGAGTCCTCCATGAGTCTGAAGGTCTTAATCAAGAATTTGACTTTTTCACAGCCACAATATGCTAGGTTGACATTTTCATTGAGTTCTCTATAATAAACCCAACATAACTCTTTTCCCCGGTCTGACACCTGCAGCTGACCATAAACCCGGAACAAGATGGAGGATAGCTGCCACTAAGAGGACCCTATTCTGTTTGCCTGCCGACCAAATTATCTTTGCAGTTGGGCATCTGAGCAGGTTGATACAGATGTAGGTGGCCCCGTATGTGACCCAGTCCAAAACCATTCATGACTTTCAAGGTAATCACCTGTGCTTTCAACTGGCCTCAGAAACCTACTGGTAACCAGTACAATATTTGCAATATACTCAAGCGCTGGGGACGCGGGTGGCACTGTGGGTTAAAGGGACGCGGATGGCACTGTGGGTTAAACCACAGAGCCTAGGACTTGCCGATCAGAAGGTCGGCAGTTTGAATCCCCGCAACGGGGTGAGCTCCCGTTGCTCGGTTCCAGCTCCTGCCCACCTAGCAGTTTGAAAGTACGTCAAAGTGCAAGTAGATAAATAGGTACCGCTCTGGCGGGAAGGTAAACGGCGTTTCTATGCGCTGCTCTGGTTCGCCAGAAGCGGCTTAGTCATGCTGGCCACATGACCCGGAAGCTGTACGCCAGCTCCCTCGGCCAACAAAGCGAGATGAGCGCCGCAACCCCAAAGTTGGCCACAACTAGACCTAATGCTCAGGGGTCCCTTTACCTTTTTTTACAAGCGCTTGACTGTATGGTCTTAGCAGTTGAGTGGCTGCATTTTGTACGAGCTGAAGCTCCTGAGCTGCTTTTCAAAGTAGTTCATTTGGGTCCAGGCCTATATTTACTATGGTAGCTGTATATCCTACACTCCCCTTTTTTTCAGCCTGAAATAACTATGGTTTTTTAAAACACACACACACACACACACAGAGAGAGAGAGAGAGAGAGAAGACAAAGTGTACCTCCAAGGGGGAGGTGAAGTATGAGCAGCTGAGGCAAGCATAGCAGCCACCTCCTCAGTAACTAGAGATGGTGCAACAGTGTCAATTTTGTATTCAACTCATTTTAACATAAAACATTAAGATTCCGAAATAACTAGCTCTTCTTGCTTCAGGGCATCAGGCAAGGTAAGACCTTTTGCGCGGAGCATTTTAAGAGCAAATGGAACTCTGATTCAGCCTCCTACAGAATTTTTGCACTGCATAACACTAAATTAAAATCCAAGATCAGCAAAAAGGAAAATGAAAGGGGTGTGTGTGCGTGGAGAAAACAGCATTACTTTCACATTCATCAACTGAAGCTCTTGGCCTCAAGTGGAAGTCAATACAAACTTGGAAGTAATGGAAGTGGTGTTCTAATGTTTAAAGACCTAGCCCAAGATTAAACTGAATTTAAGATGCGAACCAATAGAAATAAAGGCAACTATTGGAGGAACTTGCTAAGGAGCAGTCAACCACCAGATCTTGCTTCATCTGCGCCATAAGGGGGAACATGTTTTAATAGAATTCACAGAGGTCAAAGCAGATGTATTATTAATGTCCAATTCTTTTTCGGAATAGAAAAAAAAACTTCCCAATAGCCATGCTAGATGCGAATTAAGTCACGAAAAGGATATAGCACCCATTTATTTAAGGCAGGATCCTTCACCCTATGATGTAAACTTGCCATCCTGTCCACACATTTGCATTGAAATATATGAACAGTTTTTGCCATATGCATACAAAAGTGAAATTCACTCTTCTGTCCCCATCTTGTCTTACAAAAAGTGCTTTGCTTTGGATAATCATTGAGTTTCATTGCATTGTATAAAGTGCCTTGAGTAACAACTAGCGGTTTTGATGTAGTTGTAAGCTACATATATATATTAAGGCAAGTGCATCACTTTACAAATCCTAATGACTACAGCGGTACCTCGGGTTACAGACGCTTTGGGTTACAGACACTTCAGGTTACAAACTCCGCTAACCAGGAAGTGGTTGCTCCAGGTTAAGAACTTTGCCTCAGGATAAGAACGGAAATCGCGCACCAGCGGCGCAGTGGCAGCAGAAGGCCCCATTAGCGAAATCACACCTCAGGTTAAGAACCGTTTCAGGTTAAGAACAGACCTCTGGAACGAATTAAGGTACCACTGTACAGTGAAGTAGTATTGTGTCAGAACTAGTCTACAGGCATGAGTGTTGAAACTGATTCAAGGTCATCAGCAATTTTGCTGAAGTTCTCAGAGGCACCTGAGATCATAAAACAGGAAGATAAGATTTCCAAATTTCATACTGTCAAATTTCATATGTGCGGTGTCCAAAGAACACTAGAACCAATTTCAATAGTTCATGAATGTAAAAAGAAGAAAGAAAAAAACGAAGAAAATGAAAAAGATGCTTAATCCATTTTATGTAGCTTCCACTATAGCGTCCTTTAGCTCCCCTAGCAATGTTACCCATAAGCTGGAAACAGAATTAAAATGGAGGTTCTACACAGCACAATGTAATGGAATATTTACCAGTGTTACCCTGCCTCATGGTCATCATCCTTCTGTAATGTTTACTCAGAAGCAAGCCCTATTTCACAGAAGTGAATGGTCTACCTCTCACTTCATTATCCCCAACTACTTGCCGTTTCTCTGAGATAAACTCATTTCAAGAGGTTTCACTAATAAAGGCTCCTTCAAATTTTAATTAAAACGTTCCTGCTTGCAGGTTCTGTATTCTTTATTGCTTCTTCTTAAGCAGAGAAGTGAGAAGTGAGAATGTTGCAAAGTCTACTAATTGACACTCAAAGACCCTCTCTTAATTTCCTCTTAGTGCATACACTGTGGGGTAGGTTAAGAGAACTTTCATTATTATCATACGTCATAGGAATTCTAAGGTCTCTCATATATATATATATGCACGACCAGGTTTCAGCGGTCCGTAACCTGAAAAAATGCAAGCTGAAGAGTCTGTAACCCGAGGTATGACTGTATACTTCCCTATCTAGAGCACAGGACAAATTAAATTTAGGGATCCAGTGCAATTTTCCAGTATGGGTGCAACTCCTTCTCAAAATAACTGCTGAAACATCATAATTATAATTGAACAAAAGCACGCCACAGATAGCCCTGCCAGACTCAAGGAGTGTGCATGTGTATATATACAAACACACAATAAATCAGAAATAAATGCTTTATTTTATATACATACACACATCACACAAATTGTGTATATATATATGACACATTTTTATTATTTTACTATTGCCTTGGAAATAATAACCTCGGAACTGATAGCAATAGATGGACCATAGAAAACAGCCTGCTAGCTCAGCGCAAATTCAACTTCCGACTGGTGCATTAACAGAAACAGGCCCTAATAATGCTTTGCACTCACTAAGCTGATAAATGATGCTATTTCACAGAGAATGCAGAAAATATGCTTTGCATTTTCATGGGCTATTGCTTCAGATATGCCAATACAGCCGAAGAGAAAGCATTTTTATTAGCCTGAGTACCACCCAGCAGTAATATTTAACAGCATGCATTTTTAGTACAAAATGGGCAAAAAAAAATTATCTGTTCACTTTTTTAAAAAATAAACAAAAACATTTCCTGGTATTAATAATAATTACAAAAGCAAAGAAACAGCTTCAAGAAAACAAACGAACGTAAAGGGGCGAGAAAGGGCAAGAAAAAGGAATTCACATATCTGGCCAGAGCTGGTTTTTAATTCTAGAGGTGTATATGTGAGGTGGAAATGAGAGGATCCAATACCCTAATTAAAGAGAGTGGCAAGTCAAAATAATAAGCTTTCCTATAGTGGGGTCCAAGGCTGTAGCTTTCCACAAAGTTGATTGCTGGTGTGATGTATTAGATTTAATACCAAACTTAGATCAGAAAGTAGAATTATGTATTTTGTGGTAAAGATTTGGAAGGAAAAAACTTGCACATGTTAAATGTGGTCACACATCTACTTAGGCCCTCCGATGGTCATTCCACAAACGGATGGATTGCTTCCAGTCATGGAAGATCCAGTAGATCCCTTCAGCCATAGCTGTCAACGTTTCCCTTTTTTAAAGGGAAATTCCCTTATTCCAAATAGGATTCCTCGCAAGAAAAGGGGAAAGTTGGCAGCTATGCCTTCAGCCGAAGGAAAGTGGGAGGCAAGGGAATTTCTCCTTACCCCTGCAGCCCCTAACAGAACATCCCACATAATTCTAGATGGTCTCCAATAGTCCCAAGCATATTTGCAGGGAACTATAAGGAACACAGATAAACTGGAGGAACCACCTTTCCCCACTTCCTCCAGTGAGAGCATTCCATAAGTAGAGTGGAACTCTGAACCCAAGTCACCAGCTCTGGCAGCTCCTTAGGTCTCCACAGAAAAAGCATCTAATCTCATTTGCTCCAAACTACCCTCTGTTGCTATTTTTTTACTGGCATTTATTGTCTAAGAGCAGGATTCAACTAAGTGTGTGTGCAGAATGAGTGTGCAGTGTGTGCAGGATTCAACTAAGTGTGTGTGCAGAATGAGGTCCAGTTGCACAACAAAACCTGTCACTCTCTCCTCCCCATCTCTGTGCCCCCTAAATCTTCTCTGGAGGATTGGGGCCACACCTGGAATGGGTTTAGGGGGTAGAAAGGGTGGAAAAGTCTCATGGCACAAGTGGACCTCGACCCCCAGGTTTATATCAACTTATGGCTACACTGAGTGCCACCCCGTGCTTTCGAAAATCAGACTGCTGGCACATCCATAACGAAAACATGCCACGAAAGTAGACAAAGTTATATACACTGTATAAGCACAACAAACAGCCATTGCAAAGTACAGAGAGCAATTAATTTCAAGCTGGAAATTCTTCTCTGTAAACACATTAAATAACTGGGTGTACCAACTGCTGTCACAAGAATTGTGTTTATTTTATTTTTTAAAACTCTATTTGAAATACAGTCCAGTAAAGGTCAGTGTGGGTGAGATGACAAGTTGCCAAATTTGTAAGTATTAAGAATATTTTATAACCCAGCACGTTTGTTTTGGAGAAGAGTGCCAAAATAAAAAGTTACTAAACTATAAATATTTTAAGTGTTTTTTTAATTGTGAGCCTTTGTTTTAGATCCAAGCCTTAATAACAAATAGCTAGTCTCAGTTCTTCTTGATGGTGAAGCTACCGTACAGGCAAGAGAAGAAATATAAGCCCCAGCGAAAGCAAGCAGTTGCGCAAGTAAGAAGTTAAAAATATATATATTATCTCAAGTTTAACGTTTGTGTAAGAATTCAATGATAGATGTAGCAAAACATTCAGAAAGGCAAGACATAATTCCAGGATTTCCAAAAATAATTATTTGGGGTGGAATTTATTGCTGCGCTATGTCAAATTCCTATAAGTTTGTCAGATGGAACCTTCATCCCTTTTCTCCTCCCACTTTGGAGTTCTCTCACACACCCCTTGCCAATTTTGAGGGGTGCAGGAGGCCAATGGGGGAGGGGAGGGGGAAAGCCACATTGCGCAAGTGGAAGCCATCAAGTAGAGCTTCCACCGAGAAGGCTTGCCTGGTGACTCCCACCATTAGTTTACATTTATTGATTATTTGTGATTTTGAGATCTTTGGGAAACATGGGGAGTTTTCAAAACTATGTACAGTCATACCTCATGTTACGTCCGCTTCATGTAACATTCTTTCAGGTTACGTCCCGCGGCAACCCGGAAGTACCGGAAAGGGTTACTTCCAGGTTTCGCCACTTGCACTTGCGCAGATGTGCAAAATGACGTCACGTGCATGCGCAGAAGCGGCGAATCGCAACCCGCACATGCACAGATGCGCCGCTGAGGGTTGCATTCTTTTCATGTTGCGAACGGGCCTCCGGAACAGATCCCGTTTGCAACCAGAGGTACCACTGTATAATGCATGTCCTGATTTCAAAGCAGTTCTCCAGAGGACTTGGGCGCAAAAGAAAAAAAAAGAAAAAAAAAGAAAGAGGATAATGTTCCACTTAAAAAAATAAAAAGGAGTACCAAACTAAAACTGTGGTCAAGGTTTCGATATATAGATGGCATATGAGGCATACAGAGAAACAAAGCAGAAAAAAAGGGGAGGTCTCAAATCGGTTCTTTAAAAGGAACATTTATTCTCATGTGTAACATGTCTAGTGCATGACTCCTAGGGTAGGCCATGATCAGGAATAAGCCAATGCTTGCTGTGATTGGTGCATGTGGCTCAAACTGTGCCTGCCCCACCCTTCCCTTTGACAAATTGGAAGGAAATAAGACACAGTGTGAACCGGCGCTTGCGTTTGTTTCTCCCAACTCACGAAGCTTTAGCAATACAACTGGGAAGATTAATAATAATAAAAAAGAGCAAATGGAAATCTAAAGCGGGAACTATGAAAGTCAGGAGACACACTATTTTCCTCTGCTAAATCTGTTGCTTTTTGTGAGGCCTGATATCGAAAAATGGCCTAGAAGTGACATATGTACACACACACACACACACACACACAGTGGTACCTCGGGTTAAGTACTTAATTCGTTCCGGAGGTCTGTTCTTAACCTGAAACTGTTCTTAACCTGGGGTACCACTTTAGCTCATGGGGCCTCCTGCTGCTGCTGCTGCGCCGCCAGAGCACGATTTCTGTTCTCATCCTGAAGCAAAGTTCTTAACCTGAAGCACTATTTCTGGGTTAGCAGAGTCTCTAACCTGAAGTGTATGTAACCTGAAGCATATGTAACCCAAGGTACCACTATACTATACCAATTGTACTTTATATGCTGCCTCGGTGAAATGTCTCAAGCCAAATCACCAGCAAACGGCACAGCGGCAAGAGGAAATGGCTGTCTTCAGGCGTGGTGGATGGTGCAGAATTCCAGTGGTTTCTTAATGTGTGTTCAGCATCTGAAATCATTTATCTATGTGATGAAAAACCTACTAGGCTGTAATGCTGATTGCGAGAATATACAATTTTAACTGTGTGCAGCCAACTGTGTGTAGCCACGCACAAGCTATTGGGCTTACTGACCAGACAAAAGCAATGCTAGAAAATGTTATTATTGTGCTGACGTAAGCTATTAAATGCAAATGAGCAGACATACTACTAAACCAATAGGAGTTCCATAATGAGGCTTGCAGCTTCCTTACCTGTGACTTCAAGCTTTTCACCATTCACTTCAGCCTTCAGATAGAGCCTTCCTCTTTTTTCTGTGTGATCCATTCCGCAAAGACTGGGTACATTTATTACGCACTGCTTGTGAACATTCATATCACAGGCTGCAGATCAGAAAGGAGACAATTCGACATCTTACATTACGTAACATTGGCGATGGGTAGAATCCTAAGGACTGCGACTATACTGCATTACAAAAGCCAATCACAGCAAACAGCAGATCTATCCAAACTACTTCTTTAGGTGAGTACTGGAAATCTGTGAGTTCATAGCCCCTATGGCAGGACCCATATGTTCCATATGAATTACAGCAAAAATTTGGTCAATGACCAGTAAAGAAGTTAAGAAGAAAAGAAAACACAATAAAATACATTAAGTATACTATTAAATGCAGAGTTAAAAACAATGTAAAATATGTAGAAACAATGAAAGATATAGAATAATTATATTAAAACGGTAAAGAAACAAGGTAAGGTGTTAATAATTTTAAAATTAAGACAAGATCCTGTGCTGACAAGATCCTGTATCCTTTCCGTATAGGCAAAATAAGCAGTTTGTGGAAAGGCAGTTTTAAGTGGAGGAACATCCAGAAGTGAAAGGATAGAGCCATTCCTTCCTCCCACTTTGCACATCCATTGAAACATGTAGCCTTAGAGATGTGTTTCTGTGTGTGTGTGTCTGTGTGTCTCTTTGTGTTGGAACTACAAGACAGTGTGTAAGATGCAGATGGGCTCAGAACCAAAGACAACATTCCAATTCACCAAGCTGATTGGAAAAGACTTTAGTGTCAGAGGTGGCATCAAAAACTGGTATGGATTTGAACTGAAGACAACAAACTCTGCCTAAGATGTGGCAAAACTTAAGTTGATCAAACATCTGCCAGGAGATCTTAAAAAGGACAGAGAAGATTAGAAAGGGCAGAATATCAAGAGAAATGCAATTGAGAATGTCAAGAACAAGGAAAGGGATGAAGAAAGTGTCTGGCAGAAGAACTATGACTACATAGTGGAAATATCATTAAGATAATTTATAAGAGTATCTTGCATGTATGGGGGGGGGAACCCTGTATCAGATAGGAACTAGGATGGATAGGAAAGAAAACCATGGCTTCCTAGCAAAGAACAAGACAGTAAGATTTCATTCTCATCCAACATGGCTCGTCTCTCTGACTTGGTGCTGGGGCAGGAAGAAGTTTCTGGCAGAATCCAAGGAAAGAAAAACACTCCCTGTCCCCATTACGGGGGGGGGGGGCGGGTAGGGAGCAGCCAAATATTCACAGAAACAATTTCCATACGATTTCTTTTTCTTGATTTTTTTTGAGTTGCACTCCTCTTCAGTAGCTTTTAAAATAGTAAGCTCTCACATATGACTAATGATAGCTTACAAGCTATTTGGGGATTCCTTCGAAGTCAGTATTTACTGAGACCAGTGATAAGATTAGCGTCTGAAGAGGAGTCAGAGGCTCTCATCCAGTATCCACAAATGTTTGTGCACTTCCTGGCAACAGCTGCTTTTAGTTTAAAAAAATGTTATAACTAGTCTTGCATCTCCAAAAGGAACAGCAGATTAGCTTGTGCTACAACCTGACATTTCTTGGGAGAAAAACAATGACAAACCTAGACAGCATCTTGAAAAGTAGAGACATCACCTTGCCAACAAAGGTCCGTATAGTAAAAGCTATGGTTTTCCTAGTAGTGATGTATGGAAGTGAAAGCTGGACCATAAAGAAGGCTGATCGCCGAAGAATTGATGCTTTTGAATTATGGTGCTGGAGGAGACTCTTGAGAGTCCCACGGACTGCAAGAAGATCAAACCTATCCATTCTGAAGGAAATTAGCCTTGAGTTCTCACTGGAAGGACAGATCGTGAAGCTGAGGCTCCAATACTTTGGCCATCTCATGAGAAGAGAAGACTCCCTGGAAAAGACCCTGATGTTGGGAAAGATGGAGGGCACAAGGAGAAGGGGACGACAGAGGACGAGATGGTTGGATAGTGTTCTCGAAGCTACTAGCATGAGTTTGACCAAACTGCGGGAGGCAGTGGAAGACAGAAGTGCCTGGCGTGCTCTGGTCCATGGGGTCACGAAGAGTCGGACACGACTAAACGACTAAACAACAACAACCACAACCTGACATGCTACAATAATATTTGAGATCCCCAACTATTAGCCATGCTGATTGGGACTAATGTTAGTTGTGGTCCAACAACATCTGGAGGGCACTGAGTTGGGGAAAGACCATTTTAGATAATGTACAAAGCATTCTAAGAGGTAGAACGAGACTACCATGGCTAATGCCATTCAGACCTTCAATGCCTGGTCCCAATAAGGTGAAATTCCTTTTGAGACCCCCCCAGACCAATTTGGGGTACAGTTGTGACATTCCTATTCCTATAGTATTAGCCTGATTCTGAACAGTGGAGATGGCTCTAGGAGAACTGGATCCCTACTAGATTGCTACAGGTAAAAGAAACATAGACAAAATGACCAACACCTTGAGCCCTATTTCTGGGAATTTAAATGCTATGAGGCAATGGTGTGCCCATGAGTGTTATCTGCAGTGTTGGGGCTGCAGAGAGCAGGTCAGCATTGCCCTCCGCTTCAAGCTACCACAGTGGTGGAGACAACAAAGGTACATTGGAACTGCAGAATTTCTCTTAGTGGTTTCCCAATCACTGGTGCTTTGGAAGGAGGAGCATCTCTTACATTTATGCCTTTCTCTATGTCTTCGTAATAACAGGTATGTGCCTGCATCTGCTTCTTCTTCAGAGTAACTCTTCTTCTGCAATAGTTGCGTTGGGACACTGACTGAAAGCTTCTTTCAAAGGAATGACTTCCCAAGCGCTTGACAAGCCAGGTCCTTTGAAATGCTTGGGCACGACTCCAGTTTTCTTTTGAACCATGATTGGTACTACCTCTGGCCCTAGGATCATACACTTATCTTCTGCATCCAGCCAAAGCCTGGTGCTAGGAACCATTGAGTGAAATAGACTCAAGAATGGTGACTGCTCTGGCAAGAGTTTGCTCTCCCCAGAAGAAACTGAGGTCGAGGCCCAAGTGTTGGGAATGGGTACTGCTCCTCCATTAGAGGGCATTGCAAACTGGTTCCCACCACCCATCCAAGAAGGGACATACCGCATGAAACACTGTCCTAGTCTCCACGATCGTGGTTTAAGGAAGACTGAAGTTAGAAGTAAGGAAGACAGCAGAATGGTTGAGCAGACAGTACAGAAAAGAACTATGAAGCCACAAATTGCATTTAATTTTTTTTTAATGCTTGGGTTTTTGACCACAGTGTTCCAACTCAACCGCTGATTGAAAGTAGTAGCTCTTTCTTCCAGTAAGTTTCCATTAAAATATTGCAATAGCAAAATCCACATTGGAGAAAGCTCCTTTCATATACGGTATTTTGCTAGATGTGCTCAAATATTAATTTGAAATGGACAGTCATGCTTGCAATTAACAGTAACTGAAGCAATATTTTCCTGCCAAGAAGTTGGTCAGTGCCTAATGGTTTCATTCATTTTTTTAAAAAATCTTTCTTAATAGCATGAGGTGGATGGTGTTTTTGCTTACTGTCGCATTTCATCCCTTGGTGTAGAAGTCCATAAAGCAATGACCCGCAGTGGTCGCAAAATGTTGGGCTTCCATACGTGTGGATTTTGAACTTGTGCTTGCTTCTGGGATCCTAAGGAAGAAGGCAGAAATCAGGTGTCAAATAATATTTCAGAAATAAAAGCACATAGCTCTTCCCACAGTGCTGAAAAGTTCATTTAAATCTCATCATATAATAATAATAATAATAATAATAATAATAATAATAATGATAATAATAATAATAATAATTTATTTGTACCCCGCACATCTGGCTGGGTTTCCCCAGCCACTCTGGGCGGCTTCCACAGAGACCAAAAATACAGTAAAATATCACACATTAAAAACTTCCCTGAACAGGGCTGCCTTAAGATGTCTTCTGAATGTCAGGTAGTTGTTTATCGCTTTGACCTCTGATGGGAGGGCGTTCCACAGGGCGGGCGCCACTACCGAGAAGGCCCTCTGTCTGGTTCCCTGTAGCTTTGCTTCTTGCAATGAGGGAACCACCAGAAGGCCCTTGGCGCTGAACCTCAGCGTCCGGGCAGAACGATGGGGGTGGAGACGCTCCTTCAGGTATACTGGGCCGAGGCCATTTAGGGCTTTAAAGGTCAACACCAACACTTTGAATTGTGCTCGGAAACGTACTGGGAGCCAGTGTAGGTCTTTCAAGACTGGTGTTATGTGGTCTCGGCGGCTGCCCCCAACTTAGCAATAACCGAAATCTGGTACCTAGGTGGCCACCTGAAATTGAACATTATGACATTGTGGCACTGTGGCATGTGACTCCTGCAACGTGGACCTTGGAACCCTCCTTTAACAACTTTTATTATCATGGTGGAAATAGCCAGAACCACATGGGGAGCCAATCCCCACTTGTGAGCGTAACTATGCAGAACTGCTTCATTCAACCAGCCACCTGTATGTTTGCCTACATGTGTGAACTGTGCTTTACATTTTTTCAAGACAAAAGCTAAGATCCTGCTTTAGATTTTGTGTGTGTGCAAGAGGGAGAAAGAGAGGTATATAGTTATTGCCTCCTTTCTTTTGCTCAGCATTTGAACCAGTCACAGGAAGAGAAACACATTCCAGAACAAGCAGCACAGCTTGGCTCCATCAGCTCTCAACTGCCCTATAGTTGGCAAGAGGGGAGGGAAAGCTAGTGTGGTCCCTCATGGGACAAGACCCCCCCCCCTTCTAACAGTCTAGGAATCTGACATATAGTTGACGGACACAGAATAAGAGACATCATGTTCCCTTCCATTAGCTGACCTACAGGGGTGCATTTATATACAGCAGAATCTGTAGCTCAGTGGTAACTTTGTGCATAGAAGGATCCAGATACAAATCTCTGGCATCTCCTGCAGTGTCACCTAGCAGGAGATGAAAAAGACTTTGCCCAAGTCCCTGGAGAGAGTCACAGACAAAGAGGACAACCCTGGATGAAATAGACAAATATTCTGACCTGGTATAAGGCAGCTTCTTAAAGATACTATAGTAGCAGTTTCATCTGCCTTATTTTCTTATTTTATTGTTATTATTGTTATTGTTGTTGTTGTTAGCAATATATAAGGATAGAAGAGAACAGAGAGGGAAAGGAAGAGAAATCTAGCAGCTCTCTCTCTCTCAGCCAAGGCTGGAAAGAAAAGTTTGAAATCAGGAATGTAGCTCCTAGGCAACAAGATGCATCTCAGTTGGACCATGAATTCATTTGCAAATATTTATATTGAGTTATATTTTAAGTACTATTACAGGATCATAAAGTAGCAGGTTTTGTTCAGCTCTATTTACAAAAGCAGAAGGTCATTTTGCAGGAACAAACAATAAAATGCCCCACGATGATACAACGCAGGTCGAAATTAAGTATAACAATATAATATGGAGGCAAAAAGAAGGAGGCAAATGCAACCTCGCATGCACTGGTAAGCGAGTCTTATGCATCAGATCTGGAGCATTATTAGGGACAGAGACCTCATTTCACTACCATGGGACAGAAACATTTCTGCTGCAGACCAGTGAAGTTCCAGAAGAGCCCCCAAATTTCTTTGCAGCAGCAAAAGAACAGAGAGGTCTCTAGAGGCTTGGACATCAATTTATTGTGCCGAAAGCTCTGGTGTGCAATAATCTACTTAATTTCTTCCGTTGCTTGGAGGCACTCCTGGGTCCAACATTGTCACGGGATCAATTTGTAAACCACTTTGAGGGTTTACAGTCGAGCAGTGCTTAAATTTCATGAAATAAATACATACATAAATAAGTGGCCTTGGTAGCTAGGAGTGCCTATTTCCAGGCACAGCTGGTCTGCCATCTACACACCCTTTTGGACAGAGATAACCTTGTCAATGTACTCCAGGCTTTGGTAACTTCCAGACCAGGTTATTGCAATGCACTCTCTACAAGGTTGCCCCTGAAGACAACTTGAAACTGATGATTATTTAGAACTCACATAACCCTTGTTTTACAACAGCTGCACTGGTTGCCTGCCCAATTCAAGGTGCTCACATCACTGCTTATTGCCCTAAATAACTACCTGAAATACCTAAAAGACCATCTCCTTCCCTACAGAATCTCTCAGGTGGCTCCACACCAGAGACTTGGGAGGTGGCAGCCCAGGAGAACAGATTCTCTGTGGCATTCCCTCCCTGCAAGAAGAGAGGCTTATGAAACTGCCATCATACAGCTTTCATCATATGCTGAAGGTTGTATCTCTTTAACACTAGGATTTGACACCTGAGATGAATGCTTTTAGAATCCACCTTAAAACTGATTTTAATATTGTGTTTTTGCATTGTTGTAACAACATCAAGATAGATGCAAGATAAATTAGATGTGATATTTAAACCCTTGTCAATTAGCTCCCTGAAGCCAAATTCAATTGCCCAATAAAAAATGCTTTACCTCCTGTCCCCAGACAACTATACTTCAGATTTCTGTGGACAAAAGACCACTTATTCCTTTAAGTCCCGTACCACATACAGTCCACACCCCAAAGCTGCCCTATACACATGCAACAATAGTCCCTAGAGAGGGGATATGTTGTATATGTTTTTTCATGCCACTAACGGTGCAGATCTTTCAGTGAATGATTTCTTTTCATCTTCAAAACATTAAAGAATATCTAAACTGAGAAGTGTCTAAAATACCTACATGCCCCTCTAGAGGGAGGCAGAACAACATATAGGGAAGTCTAATAAAAACAATTATTTTTTGCATTGGTGTCTGTCCAACTTGTTCTCAACAGGTAGCATCTTCTATCATTTTTCAACATGTGACTTTTATGTAGTTCACCTTTACCCCAAGGGATTCACAAGTTGACTCACAACAATAAAACACGAGGTATGCATGTGGAACCTTTGGTCCACATGGACTCTAATTCCTATCAGTCCTAGTCAAAATTGCCAATGATCAGGGATGATGGGGAGCTGTAGTTCACCATCATCTGGAGGGCAGCAGGTTCTCCATCCCTAACCTAAACAAGTGAATAATAAGTGGGTACAAATGATATTTCTTTGAACAAAAATTTCCAAACAGATGTCTGAGGCATATGGCAACCAGCACGTCAGTGCTGAGATCTCTGCACTTATTATAATGAGGGCAAGCTACACTTCACTATTTTCTCGGGTCCAGAACTTTCTGTAACTGTAATAATGTAAATTTTCATAAGCAACCCTCCAAAAAAACTCCCAGAGGGAACAAAGATAGCACTGACAAATGTAAGGAAGCCACTGTAGCTCATCCAGCAGTGGTCTCCTTGCTAAGGTCTCCCCTTCACTCTCCTCTGAACATCTGGCATCAGGGAAGGACAAGAACTTCACATCTGGAAAAGAACCAACCAAGGTAGGCTCCTAAATTTCTAATGCAGAATCCTTTCATTAGACCTTCCTTAATAATCCCCATTCAACCACTGAATCTGGCCAATTGCTTAAAAGGTACAAGAAGGCGTCTCCAAAAAGCTATACAAAATGTCTTGTATTTCTACTCGCTTCTTAATAATTGGCAATGTTCTCCAGCAATGCCCTTATGGATGCTAGCAATTCCACAGGGCCTAAAGCAATTCCCATGCCCTATCAGGTGAATGGTGAAGTCACCAAGGCCTCATACAATGGGTTTGTTTGCTTTTTGTTTATGTGTCACAGCTACTTATTCATTCCTGAACTAGGAATTGGGTTTAGCCGCCTATGGCTCCTCCTTGATGCACTGGAAATCACCAGCATACAGGGGTGTGGGAAACTGTTGATATGCAAGTGAGAACAATCTTAGAATGGGCATCAACACGTCTTCAAGGGCTGCCTGGGGCCTAGGCACTTATCAGACTTTCTTCTTAAAGCACAGATATTATGTACATGACCACAGATTTGACAGTGCACTCAAAGGACGCTTGGCTATCATTTCAATTTGCACTCATTTTAGAAATCTGGTATGATACAGTGTTAGACATTTAACAGATTTATATTGAATATTATTTTTTGATCTAAAGATGGAAAGGGAGGGTGCCCTGCATTGGTAAAGGAAGTGATTGGCCCATATTCTCAATTTCAAAGAAGTCACTGTGCATACTTCCTTAATTAGGAGAAACTATTTAGCAATATTGATGTTGAAACTTCATGGAAACACAAAAGGGTATGTGGTAACACATTTCTACCGGTTGTTTTATTTTTTAATTATTATTTTTTTAAAAAAAGAGTGTCATTACCATATGAAAATGTGAAAAAGACTGGGGCAGTGGAATGTTAACACAGCAAGTCTCTTCTGCAACACTACTATTACTGAAAGGATTGCTTGCGGCATTTTGGTGCCAGGGTCAAAGCTTATAATAACTTCCTCTCCAGTTATTATTTCCTAAAGCACAGCTTACAAAAATAAAGTAAGAAACCTGTTTCATATTAACTCTACATAGCTGCTGTTTAAAAGGTTAGTTTGAACTAAGACTTTAGGTGTATCCTCTCTCTTTTTCTATTGACTTAATCCCTCAGTGTTGATACTTTTCTGGCCAAGGAAAGAGCAGCAGATAAAATGCCAGGGCAGCCACCTATCAGGAAGCAGAGATACAGCAGATCTCCAGACATTTCCAGAATTGCCTGAAAGTTCTGTGGACGGTGCCAAGATGGCAGATGCTGCCACTGAAAAAAAGTAACTTCTAAAGCTTGACATATGGCTTCTATGACAGTTGCTCAAAAGCATAGATGGAAGAAAGGTAATGTAGACAATCATAGCTTTACCCTTATTAAGGATATAAAAACAGCACACAACTATTTACTGGAAAACTATAGTAAGAAAAATGAATATCTATATATCTATATCTATAACTATAACTATATCTATACTGTTGTACCTCGGGTTAAGTACTTAATTCATTCTGGAGGTCTATTCTTAACCTGAGGTACCACTTTAGCTAATGGGGCCTCCCGCTGTGCCCTCGCTGCACGATTTCTGTTCTCATCCTGAAGCAAAGTTCTTAAGCCGAGTTAATATTTCTGGGTTAGCAGAGTCTGTAACCTGAAGCATATGTAACCCGAAGTACCACTTTATATAGATATCTGTTTGTATTAGATATAACGGTTTGTTGAAAGTGACACTTTATACTTTAATGAACTTGCAGGTGTTGAAGAAAAAACAAAAACAGGAAGCATTTTAGAAACCCTAAAAACTGGGCTCCTTGAGGGCAAGATAATTTAAATAAAGAAGTAAAAAAACCATTTTTCCCCCAGTGAGAGGGAAAGCAATGACCATATGAAATAAACTTAAAATACCAAGACTAAGCGGTTTTTTGTTTGTTTACCATTTAGTGAGAGGCAAGGGTTGCATTACTGAAAATTATACAGTGTATTAGCCACCTTTGAAACTTGCAAAATTGTGTTTACTCTATTCCAGGGCAGCCCAACTTTTCATACCAAGTGTGCTGCAAGAGTACTTCAACACGAAACCCATGGGCCACACACTGCCTTGTCACACAAGGTGGGTAGGTGGGTGTCAAAATTTGACACACACACACACACCAGCCCTTGCACTACCTTCCCAAAGCCAGGTAAGCAAGACGCCACCTCCTCCCCAAAGCTTGGAGAACACTAACTAGGCTTTGGGAAGGAGGTGGGAGGAATATCGGACCCTGTTAGTCTTGCACCTCCTTGCCAAAGACCAGCTTTGGGGTAGCAGTGCAAGGGCTGGGAGGCATCAAATGTTGCTGTGGGACACAGAAAAGGGCACTAAGGGCCACATGTGGCCCTTGGGCAACACACTGGACAACCTTCCTCTACTCCCACAGATTCTTCACACTAACACCAAGACATGTTGGCACCTGAGGTGAACCACAAAATGGTGGCTGTCCCACCACCACTAGGGAAGAAGGGGAGAGTGAAGATCTACACCCGGGACAAGGGTGTGAGAAAACCAGCAGTGAAATGGAAGTACAACCAGCAGAGAGAAGACAACCCAAGGAGGATAATGTGTTACACCCTTCGTAAAAGCTGTGCATACACTTCTCTTCCGCTCTGTTGGTAATCAAGTGCTAAGCAAGGGCCAACTTTTGTGTGAAAAGACAATGAGCTCAGTTTCCATTTTGCTACCGGAAACCAAATTCTGGCAGTGTAATAAAACAACACAAAACCTAAATCTTACAACCCTGAAGTCTACCCATCTCTGATTTATACAGAGCTTGCCAGCAGTTGATACAACAGAAACATGCCACTTTCCAGTTATCATTTTTTTAAAAAAACAACAACCAACATAATGCCAATTTAATGCACAAATACAAAATTAAGCAACTCAAAAGCTGGAGCTCTATAATGCAGCTACAACGAATATGAACACCTAACATACAATCTATTTCTGAGAAAAATAATACATTCAGTGTTTTCAAGATGTAGGCTTCTAAAAGCATTGTTTAGGGCACAGTGATTGTTACATACAAACCTCAGCATCAGCATAATTTTATTCATATGCCACCTTTCTACAAAAACAATCATGCTCAAAGCAGCTTTCAATCGCGAGAAAAGGAATACAAAATCAAAATCAGTCATGGCAGAAACAATTTCATAATTATGCAACAACAACATAATACCAAATTTAACATACAAAAACCAGCATTTTAGTACTAGAAATTTAATGGGATCATACTAACAACATTATACCTCCTGACAATAGCAATAATAATAATAACAAAAATAACTCTTGTCCTGGAAACATCTTCCCCATGATGTTGTTCCTGAAAATATAGCTTTGATTCCAAGGATACTTTCAAAAAATAAAATGACAGCACTGTAGTTTTGATCTTAGAAGATGATTTAAATACAGCTGATTAATTATCATGTTTTATTTAACAATGGTTTTTTCTGTTTAGTCTGATATCTAAAATTGTGGTCTCAATTTATCGTGTTCAGTATTTAGAACACTATGAGAGATACAGCCTGTCACTTGAGTAATGTTCAGGTTTCAGCCTTCTGATTCTACGGCTGCACAATTCTATGGCACATGATGCTAAACCAGAGATTAGCACTATAAGGGCAACCCCAAGAGAAGCATACAAACTGGAGGAGGATTTTGGCTAAGTTTTGAAGAACCTGGTCATAGATTCTAATAAAGCAATAGATCCTAGTTTAAAAGGAACTATGATTAGTTTAATATTCCAGAGCTTACTTGTTATGAAACTAACCAAAGTTTGCTCTAAATTGAGGACCCTATTAGATAAAGATAACACTAAAACCAGTATTTAGTTAAAATGAAATGAACTCTTATGAAGCCTTCCTCTCAGCCACACATGTGTAGGAGAGGGGAGGCAGAATGTGCAAGCCCAGCACTCATGTTTGTTCCAGCTCATCCACATACCTCTAAGCCATGATTATCTATGGGCATGGCCTATAGGCTGTAAAAAGAACTTGCCTTACAATCTGCCTGGATGAGTAGTCATGAGGTCCTCAAAACAGCCCATAACTTAAACAAATGATTCCAAAAAGCTAAAAACCCACTCTCATGTCTACAAGACTGGGCAGTTGCCTGTTCTGCATGGGGTTCTATTTCCTATAAAAGAACAGGACTCTTGGGTCCATCTTTGGTATTAGAAACTCAGGTGGCCTTAGCAGTTTAGAAGTGCTTTTTACCACCTACAGCTCACGTGTAAACTATGGCTGTACTTGAACGGAGATAGCTTGGCCATATTGATTCACGGACTAGTACCCTCAACTCTTGATTACTGCAATGCACTCAATGTGGGATTACCACCTGGTCTGGACACTCCAGCAAAATGTCCCAAGTCAATCACTGAGATCACATGGGACGGGCATTGGCCCCCACTGACCAGATGCACAATTTGTATCAATGAGGAATCATGCCTTCCATGTAGTGGGCTCAACCCTATGGAACTCCCTCCCAGCAGAAATCAGTCATTGCAAAGTTTCAGACAACTGGTTAAAATGGTTTCATTCTGGGAGGTTTTCATGCTACTGCTAGAATGCTGGTGATGACTAACTTATGGTTACCAGACGTCCCCGTTTCCCAGGGACAGTCCCCAGATTTACAAATCTGTCCCCGGACAAAATCCGTCCCTGGAATGTCCCTGGATTTCATTTAATGTCCCCAAATTTATATTTTAAGTGTTGTAGATTTACTAGCAGGGAATGAATATTGCATGAATGGTTCAACGGCACAAGACACATCATATGGGGACTTCTGGCAAGGCAAAATGGCGGGCGCCACGGCAGCGAGCAGCTCCTGAAGCCAGCCAGAGCCAACAGCGCTACCAGGCTGGCTCCGGGCTGCTGAGACTGCTGCTGCTGCTGCCACTGCCAAGGGGGAAACGGGGATGCCCGGCACGTCAACTGGGGGAACCGCTGACACACACACCCCACAACCCAAATCGAGCCAGGAGCCAGAGCACCTGGCCGACTGCCCAGCGACGCTCCGGGGCCAGGAAAACCCTGGAGCTGATGCAGGGAGAAGGAGGAGAGGAGAAGGAGAAGGAAGAGAGAGAAAGAAGAAGGAGAAAAAAGAGGAGAGCCCCAAGCTTGCCACGCCACTGCTGCTGAGGAGGAGAGGTAGGAGAGCACCGGGAGGGCGAGGGCAAGGACATGTGGCTGAGCTTTTTTTAATAACTTTTTTCCTCTTTTTTTTTTTAAAAAAAAGGTTTTCTTTGAAAAAAATCTGGTAACCTTAGACTAACTACCACAAGGACTTAAAAGCTTGCACTGGCTGCCCATATACTATCAAGCCAAGTTAAAGTTTCTTTTATATTAATTGACAAGGGCCTTAGTGGGTCTCAGCATACATTGAGGGCTGCCTGATACTTTATATCTCCGCTCAATCACTGAGATCTTTGGAAAGTGACTGTTTCTAGTTCCCCATGGCCAGTGCTTTTTTTCTGTAAAAAAGTTTAGGGGTACTCTCATTTTCCTACTCATATTGAAATACTGCCCCTCAATGAGGCCAAACTTAGATTCACAAAATATTTAGGGGTATGCATGCCCCCGCGTATCCCCAGAATAAAAGCCCTGCCCACAGCTCAGACAAATGACTCATGTGCCTCAGAAGCATTGGTGATCTGTATTACAGGTCCAAGTCTGTAGAACTCCTTTTCAGGCAAGATAACACAGATCAGGAGAACTGCCAGTGCTTGGGGAAGGCTTTGATTTCAGCAGCAATTTTAGGTAACTTTTTCTAACTTTATTGTTAATTTTAATTGATTTTATGTATCCCTCTTGCATCCTTATAGTACACCACAGAAACTACAGTATTAAGTGATATATATATTATTGAAATAGTTTTTAAATTATAGCTACTCTGCCTAACTCTAAACATACTCATGACCTAAAATAAGGTCAGTTTTCATGTTATGAAATAAGTTGCTAGTTTTATCTCTTTGTAGAAATACTATTAGCAAAAAAATAGAAACAACTTTAACCTATAAAGTACAGCTACAATATAACCATTATGCTATGCAATTTCCTATACAGTATTATTAAACAGCACTGTTGGTGCTAATTCCTGCTGTACGAAGCCCTTTAGAGGTTGTGACCAGTCTGAAAAGTCATATGGTATCTACAAGACACCCCCATTTGAAGAACATCATTACTGATTTTGTTATGTAAACTATTCAATTAAAAATTATACATGCAATTTAAAGTAATTGTTTTATACATGTTTTATTATATTGTGAAATCACTCCGAGATGCTTAACAGATTAATAAATGAAATAAATTAACAGTATCAACACAGAAAAGCAGCTCACCTAGCATTTGGTAAATCATTTTTCACTGACAAAACGCATTTTGAGATGCACATACTAGTTAGGAGAGAACATCTGCTTCATGCTGTAATTTTAAGTTCATATTTTACATTAATGAATGCTATTGCTTGTAACATAAAAAGCAAGATAATCTCTGAGCCTCCTGGGTTTGATTGCTGCCTGCTATTAATGTTCTTGTTGTTTATAATAGTACTGATTTAGCTGGCAAGCACAGAAAGAGCTATGTGCCGGCACCCACAGGGGTTTCTCATTTCCTAATTACAATATGGGCTGTTAAATTTGGAATGCACTCAGTGTTTACTAAACTAACTATATTTTGTACACTGTTTTTAATGAAGGAACTGCAACTTAATTAGAGGCAACACATAAACAAGGAATCTTGTGAGGAGTTAACTTACTGTTCTGGGTAAATCCAGGCCAAGAGGGGAACATAAATGTTTTAAGATCAAATATCATAAGAAGATTGAAATGTGGCAAGCATATTAATCCAGGTTTTCTCCCTTTCATAACTTTGTTTTACAAATAAAAATGGAATACAATGGTGCTTTTAAAATGATTTCTAAACACCCTTAAACCTATGAAGCTTTCCAGCTGTTAAGCCATCCACACTCGGAGTCTGGATTCATTAGTCATCTTGAGAGAAAGAAAGAAAATCCTTATGGTCAAAAACACAAGCTTTATCTTGGCTTGAGAAACAGCGATAGGCCCTATGAGTCAGCAGTTTCTTAGCACTTACTCATTTAAAACTGAAAATGCAAGGGCAACAGTGATGAATTCAGTAATAGCTACACGCATTTTTCTTTCTTTGCAGGTGTAATTATTAACATTCATTTAATAACATTATATACTATATAGTAAATTGCTATCATATCAGTTCTCCTCAATGCCTGCCCCTTTCCTCATCTATAAGATTTTGCAGTATTCAAGAAGAATATTTACAAGACCCAACTGAATGTCCACAATGTCCATTTTCTTCTTCTGCCTATTCTAACTTTTTCTTCTCCTCTTTCACCCCACCCACCTTCTCTCATGTACCATCTTCTCTTTAAAATGTTTTTGCTTGCTTTGTCTCCTGGGGAAGATCAAATCTCAACCTCAAATAGCACTCCCCCCTACACCTCTTTTCTTTCCCTACAGACCATTTTGCTTCCCTGCACTTCTTAAATCCCTGAATCACAGGCCACGTTTGCTCCACATAATAAATATTTGTAGACTATCTTTACATTCTTGTCTGCCACGCATTATTAACAACTTTTTAATTCAAGTTATTCCTTGTCATCCCCTTTGTTGTTTGGATTGCTGCCTTATTTCCTATGTCCAGGTCCAGAGTTTCCCAAACTTAGGTCTCCAGCTGTTTTTGGACTACAACTCCCATTATCCCTAGCTATCAGGACCAGCGGTCAGAGATGATCTGGGAATTGTAGCCCAGAAACAGCGCGAGACCCAAGTTTGGGAAACCCTGTCCAGTTCCTTTCCAATAGCTTGACATTTCTTCATTGCTTCTCTAATGACCCATCCTCACTTAATTTTTCCACTTCTGTTTCACATCAGTTTGTCAACTACCGACTTGTTTCCTTGCCGTACTACCATTTGGACTGTTTACAGCTGCCTTTAATGTATAGATAGGGCAGAAGAGCATTTAATAAGAAACCAGAATGCAAAAACAATCCTGCCCTCTCCACGAAGCATATTATCATCAAGGCTTCTGGGTAAGATTTACGTTGCACGCTCTAACAAGAAGAGCCTATCTTTAGTTGTATATGCAATGTAATCCTGACTTCTCTGGAATCTGAATACTGGGATCAGTTTTGTTAGTATACATAGTTGTGGATTAGGGCTGCTCACACCACTTTACAAACAAACACTTTGCATTTATACACACACACACACACACAAATCATGTGCCAATATACTATGGCCTTATACAATTGCTCACTTTGTATAACTTGTTCTGTTTCCAAGTGGGTTATTTTGGCCATGGTGGGATTGCTGTGGCTGAACACACCACAACTTTCTCCAGTTTGAAAAACTGGACTATGGGGAGTCCCACCTTTTCTTGATAATTTATATATGAGGAGTTCACTTTCTATTTATACTCTCTTATTTCACCAGTGTGTGTGCAGGGGTTCCTGCTTTGATCTCACTCCCTGTACATATATTCAAAACCGTCTAACCACTACCACCATGTATTTACAATTAAACAGGCCTTTATCTATAACATGGTAGCTGTGCTAGTTTAGATGTGCTAGTTTAGCAAAACCAGCCAAGCACACTTTTATAATTAAAGTGCCGTTCCAACCCTGTTTAACTTATACGCCAATACCCTTAATCTCTATTTTCCAGTCAATCCTGCCACTAGGTACTGTGAATTTTAGTTGGTGAACTTTGAGCTAGGTTTGCAGGCAGTTCTCACTCTGGTCAGCTCCAGAAGCTCCTTGCGGAATTCTCCTCACTATGCAAATCACTTATATGACCTCACGGTCAATCTTTGGCTTAAGCCAGTGATTCAGCTATTTTGAGGCAGACTGATTCTAGTTTTCTGTAGCCTGGATAGTCCCTTGCCTGTCATCCACCTGCTTCTGCTTCAGCTCAATACTTCAGACTTCTGCCTCAGCCAGTCTCACTGTCTTTTTCGTTATTGCCTCTTCTTTTTCAGCTCTGAGCCTCTCTTTCCTCTGAACAGCAGTAGAATAGGCCTGTTTATGTTTCAGCCAGCCTATCCTTCAGCCAATCAGCTTTTAGTGGTACAAAACCCTCCCCCTCATCAGACCACTTTCTTCATCCAATAAGTGATCAAGAATTTTTACCCAAGTAAGCCAATCTGAAGCGCAATTTTACAAACCAAACCCAGTTCTACTAAACACATTTAAAAAACTCCTTTCTCCACATGGACATATAAAAGTACTACCCAATTTTACATCTGCCAAGTTTCAATGTGAAAACTTGTGACCTCAAGGCACAGAGAGAATCAGTGCAACTTCTGCTCTAATAGGCAATTTAAAGCTGTAACTAAGTTATCATGTACTCAAGGCAGAACTCATGAACTTAGAAAAAGAAGAACAGCAACAAACAGCATTTTTATGTAGCAATTCACATTCTCTGGAACTAGCTGTTTCTCAGTCGTTTTGATCTCCACTGAGATAGATCACAGTGAATGGTGATCGTGAAATAAGTTTTCAATTAGGATCCAAAGACTACACATTCTTACTGTAGACAATTTAGTCTTGTGGAGCTTTTCATTCCAATGCATGTGACACCCTCTGGAATAGTTCCCACTTATATTACCCACAGAGCATCGTGGCAGCTGTTTCCTCATAGTGGACCCATATTATTTCCCCCCCCCCTTACATGGAAACCACCCTCTAGAATACTTTTGGTTTATAAACCACATGAACTAATGGGCTGGTATTTTAATGAGCAATTGGGTATTTAATGGGCAATTGGATATTTTAATGGGCAACTGCAAAATTCATTAGATTTGTGAGCCTTGTTGACAATTTTCATTTCCAGAGGCATCCCTAAATGCCCTGCTGGAGGCACAAAATCCAAAATCGTAATATGCAGGTCAAAAGATTACTTTGTCGTCTGGTGAACCTTACGTAAGGCTCCATGAAAAGGAACAAATGCAACTAATCCATAAGCGTAAGTGGAATTTGCAGTACTTGACCAACTGTAAGAGTCTGTGGTATTTTAAAAATGCAGAATGACCTTTACTAAGAAACAAAATAATTCTTTGGCAAGCCAACATGGGGCAGCATTCAAGTTTTCAATATACTAAACACTCTTTAAGGGGAGGTGGAAGGGGGAGAGTGTTTGTAAGGAAACCATTCATTTTCTGAACTGAAAACAACGAACATTCTTCTATGATTTAATAGGTTATACCATCATGGTATCTTTTGTAAGTCTGTGACATAGTTGCATCTAAAGAACATATATTCTGACCATAAGTTCTGTTTCAGGATGTAAAGAAAATAACGGACAACAACCTTTCATCCAGGCCATACAACTGAGAGACACAGATCTTAAAACACAGAGTAAATATTTATGAAATTAGCAGCCAAAAACGACATAGTTTCCAGTGCTCTCAGGAGAAATTAGCTTCCTCCTGGTTATTCCTTCTCACCACTAGAAGCAAATAAGAAAACAGTGAAGTTGCTTCACTTAACTGAACACTTAGATAGTATCATAAAAATATTGCTCAGAGTACATGAAAAAAAATCACAATGTAGCTTAAACCGAATAAGCCATTTACTGAGCCAGAACATCAGCTTTTCTGGTAACGTTTATTTCACGTCACAATAAACAACATGTTTCTTGTATTGCGGCTTTCCATGTGAGTCAATCATTTTGCAGCTCAATCACTGAACCCCAAAATGGCTTAAGTTCATCCAAAAGGCTGTTCCCACAGGAATGTGCTGTCACACTCTTTAAGAGCAAATCGTCCCTTCTGCCACTTTATGGTAATGGATGGCGATCTACCCAGTTCTTATGGATGTATTAATTTACCACACTGTTGTTGTTTTTTAAACCAAACAGGGCAGGTCACAGCGAAGTTCACAACATAAAAATGCAAAATGAGAACACAAAACACACAATAAGATAAAACCAAACCAATAATCCCCCTCCTACAAACACATTTAAAAGGCGATAGAATGTTAATCAGCCAAAGGACTGGTTATAGAGAAACATCTTCACCTGATGCCTAAAGATATGTAATGAGGGCGTCATGTGAGTCTCTCTGGGTGGTTTTGGTTTTTTAAACATTAACTTATTATTGAACCCAACTGCTGTACATTCTTGATCTTTCCCCCAGTTTGGTCAAAACCCAGTCAAAATTTGAATTTGTTCCAAACACTTTCTGCAAACTCAGTCGCTGCAAGTCTGCCCATATATATATTGTTATTCATTTTTTGCTGCTCTAAAGATTTTGATTGCTTGGAAGCACCCGAAATGAATATCAGGTGAATTCAGAAGTGTGGTGGAAGCAGGTGGAGAAATATATTTGCTGAGCTAAAAACAACACACCTCAGCATGCAATGTTACCTGATGGCAGAGGTGGCATGTCCCGTTTCTCTGCTTGAAACAAAATGGGAAGTGCTGCCTTACCTTGCCATGCCAGCTATGCCCCCGTCACAATGCCTGTTGCCGCTGGCACTGCTTCTCCAACCGCCCTGCCACTTCCGCAATTTTGGGTGATTTCAGCAGCACTTCTGTGCAGGCAGCAGGACAGGCAGGGCTGCTGCTTAGGGCTTCAGCCGCCTCAGTTTGCTCAATGGCAGAGCCGGCTCATCCCAATGACCAATGGAAGCGACCTGATCACCCAGATGCAATTATATAGGCCCATAATTTGCAGCATATTCTGACAGCATGAATCTAGAACTTTGCATTTTGAAAAATCCAGGGGACACCCTCAGTTAAGAGCTCTTGTCAATTACTGAGCCAACACTTGTGTGTTAGAAACCCCATACCCTTAATTCTTGAAATCGTTCTATTATTTATCCCAAAGAAATAAAAAGCATGAAACAGTAAGGCATATCTACAGAGCATTCCCTTATATCATTGGATACCTTTTTAGCTTCTGAAAAATAAGAAAACACTTCAGTCTTATCATTAAAAACATCTCCTATTTTTGCAACTCTGCTGACACATCACAACAGCATTTCTGATTTGGTAGCTCATGCTGATACAAAGCTTCTCTTTTGAATTTCTAGTGCCAGCAAAAGGACAAATTGGGAACCCTGAAGCTAAAAAGACAGCTAATGAAAGCCATCTACTAAGATAGCCCTATGTAGCTCATGTCTTGTGACAGCATATGGTTAAGGATAGAAATATTCATTGAACGTTAAGTGAAAGAATACACTTTTTCCTGTAAACATAGTGTTGTTGTGTATTGATATGAGATAAGAGTTAATACAGAGTATTAACAAGTTTTGCTCTAAAGCCCTCTGGGCCCACAAGGCAACTTATCAGCTTCAGTAAAAGTAAACAAACAAAGGAGCACAAACTGGACACTCCAGTCCAGTAACTGCTCAAGACCGAAACTGTGTAGCTTTCAGACAACATGACACAATTTACCGTATTTTTCGCTCTATAACACGCACCCAACCATAACACGCACGTAGTTTTTAGAGGAGGAAAATCCGTAGGCATGCCACCCGTAGGCATTCCCTCCATAACACGCACAGACATTTCCCCTTACTTTCTAGGAGGAAAAAAGTGAGTGTTATGGTGCAAAAAATACGGTATATGTACTTAAGCTGCTGAAACTAAAGTACAGTCTTTCGTCTGGGAAGTTGATGTAGTTGGCTTTCTATTCTTCCCAATGAAAGGTTATTCCTTTGCTTAATATTAGTTTTGACTAAGGAAGCTTCAGAAGTGAATTTCAAGGGACATATATTGCAGGAATGAAGAAGCTGTGGTCTTACTCATGGTCCAGCTCCCATCATCCCTGACTATTGTTCATACTGGCTGGGGATGATGAGATTTGGACTCCAGCAACATCTGGAGGGCCACAGGCTCCTCATCCCTCTTCTGTGGGTTCTATGGGGCAAGACTATGCGAGACAGATATTGAGTCATTCCCCATGCCCATGCCCCCATGCCCATTTGAGCAGCATACTCCATAGGACACCAGTGCTTTCCCAATGCAATACTGGAGGAAAACACCAACAGACCACCAAGTAGGATTTTTAAATAACTTTTTATTTTTGAAATTTCAAGAAAAGATTCCTCTTAAAAACAACCTGGTTTAAAACGAAACCGAAATCTAATACGACTCATTTCAAGTCTACACATCATCACTTAAAATGAGTCGTGACCATCAAACATATTGAGTTAATGGTTGCTTTTTGGTGTAAAATAAGAACTGTGGCACAGAGTAGAGAGGTTTCAGATTTCTGACAGGAAATGCCATTCAGTATTTCGCCAGGATTTTCAACAGAGCATATATGGATGATTTTATTCTCCTCCTCTTTGCTCGCTGTGGCATGAACTCTGCAATATAAGTAGTTCTAAAGCTGTGAATATTTATTATAACCCAGCTAGCTTTCTACCTTGTGACAAAACACTATCCCAATCTTTCTGCATTCACGTGCATACATTTATTTACTCCCACATTATTCATTTCTGCTGACTTCAAAATAAGATTGCTTAGGATAGCAAACTTGGGTTCCAAGTGTGTGAACTGATCTTGTTTAATATTCTTTCTTTCATGCACACAGAACCTCCCTCCCTTTATTTGCCTCTTGTCGCAAAGGAGATAAAATTCTTCCATGCATATTGGCCACATGAGCAAAGGATTTGAATTAAGTTACTAGGTTGTATTTAGTTGCAAACCAGGATGTTTTGTTATAGCAACCACGTAGTAGGCATGATTGTTCAGGAACATATTTGCATTTAAAAATGAACTATGTTTGATGGTTTCAACTGATGACTGAATTTAAATCAAGCTTCCTCTTCTGAAATTCCTATAGTTCTCAAACAAGCATTATATGGCAATTAAAACATTTCTAAACAGAGAAAAGAAAAGAACATTGATGAAAACTTCTCTTTCCATAAAAGCAGATTGACTGTATGACTAAGTTGTCAAGAGCTGTTTGGCTGACTAATCTATCTCCAGACAGTTAACAGTAGCCAGTAGTTGGATATATAACAATAAAACTTGGTCCCCAGACCCTTGAGAAAACATTGCCTATTAAAATGATTAATTTAAATACAAGTGGCAAGAGTAAATTTATGAATAGCTGACTAAGAAGGATTCTGTACAAGGAAAAAAATCCAAATAAACTCTACCATTGATTTCCTTAAGCATCTATAAATCATTTTCCTTCTAGCAATGATTACATCTAAAACGAACCGAAAGGTGAATCAATTCCAAAGCCTTCCACCCACAGACTGCAAAACGTGATTAATTTTCATGGTGCTCTACATTTATATAGGTGTTTTAAAAAAAAAAGTTTAAAGTCTCTCAAAACAACATTCTTCAACAATCTACATGGTAGAACTTTGGAAATAAAAGAAGTCAAGTACTACTTAGGAAGATACAGGAGGTTCAGTAGACATACTGGAAGAGAGAAGAAGCAATTGTTCCAAAAGTGGGGGATATAAAAGGTTTAGTAAACAAAGATAAATTAGCACATGTTAAAAATGTCTAGCACAAAAACTGCTGGGCCTATTTGCTTAAACTTTTTTTCTAAATCCATTCCAGGAGGGGCTACTATGCCTGCAAATTTCATCCACTTATGTCAAGGGGGGATGTTATATTGATTTTTTAAATTTTCCTGTTGAAAATTGGAAGGAAATGACACCTCTGCAGACGCTGCCTCAGAGCAAACTGGGCAGCCCCAGAACTAAAAGCTGTGATCCATGCATACTCCTAGCATTTATTATCTCAAAGAATATTACATACTAGCGAATGAAATGCAAACTAGGACATAAAAAGTCAGACCACAAAACTTGCTACTGCATTGATTTTGCATTTCTTGTGCAGTTGTGTAAGTCAAAGCTTCAATAAAATGCAGAAAACAAGATAGCAGCTGCATAACAAGTGCTTGAACACACTCTTTACATGCGTTTTACTTCTTCGTATCCACGTTTTCTCTACCTGTTTCACATGACTGCCTTCAAATCACTAAACTTGTCTGCTGAAAATGGAACTGTCAGTTACAAATGTATAACAAGCCTTCTTCACCACTGCAGGAAAACAGACCTTTGAGGCCACTGTTTGGAGAAAATTCATCTCAGAGCCAGGATGAGAATTAATTCACGAATTCTTGCCATATATAATGCTAAACTTGATTTCTAGAAAAATCTATGTCTCAAGAGTTGGAAAATAGGTGGCACAGCTGCAGTAAACATATGGTTCTGTACATGTAATTTAAATGTGAACCACCCAATTCCCCCTATGCATTATGTTTTGTCAAGATTTATTTAATGTGAAACACTTGTTAATAAATATTTTAGAAAGATGTGGAGATGAATTTTTGACAAAAGGTAACCAGATGTGCACACTCGGCTCTGCACAGAAAATAAAAGAGAACTTGTTAAAATATATGTGTTTGATCCTTATTTAGTTTGTGCAATTACAAATTGTTTGTAGCAATCGTTTCCTAAAGGCCAAACATTAATTAAGACATCAATGAAATGTTCAATGTATATGTTGATATACATGTTTATTTATTCATCTTCGTCATCTACTTTGTCCTGAGCACATCTGGTCTTACATGTTCCTTTTCAAATTAGTTGTTAACAATAACCATCCAGAGGGTGGCAACATGAGAAAGGGCCTTTTCTGTGGCGGCTCCCCATTTGTGGAATGTTCTCCCAAGGGAGGCTTGTTGGCACCTTCATTACATATCATTAGGCACCAGGCAAAAACATTTCTCTTCTCCCAGGCCTTTGGTTATTTAAACAATCTATAGCCTTTTATACTAGGGGAAGGGGTATCATTTTTTTTCTTGTTATGTATTTTTGTGTTTTTATGCAAACAGCCCTGTGATCCTCGGATGAAGTATATAAATTTAATAAAATTAAAATAAAATAAACTATTTATCCTTAGTTAGATGGTCAACATTCTCTGAAACCAATGCCTGACTTTCAGCATGTTGGTGTTTGCACATATCAATGCATTTAAAGCAGACATTTCATTGGCATTGTGTACTTCTTGGTGAAACTGTAGACAAGTAGACCAAGCATGGTCTCAAGTGCTGGCAGACACTACATCCAGGATATGAATGTAGGATTTGGTTTAGCACAAAGTTCCTTGTGGGATGCCCGTCCAGTTCTTTATTCATTTCCAGATTTAGGTTTGCACCCAACCCTAAGCAATGGATTGTTTAAAGGTCTACTATGTTTATGTTTAACGAACATGGGACGTGGGTGGCGCTGTAGGTTAAACCACAGAGCCTAGTACTTGCCGATCAAAAGGTTGGCGGTTCGAATCCCCGCGACGGGGTGAGCTCCCGTTGTTCAGTCCCAGCTCCTGCCAACCTAGCAGTTCGAAAGCACGTCAAAGTGCAAGTAGATAAATAGGTACCACTCCAGCGAGAAGATAAACGGCGTTTCCATGTGCTGCTCTGGTTCACCAGAAGCGGCTTAGTCATGCTGGCCACATGACCTGGAAGCTGTACGCCAGCTCCCTCGGCCAATAAAACGACTGGACCTAATGGTCAGGGGTCCCTTTACCTTTTTATGTTTAACAAAACACAAGTTGTCTCACGGACAAATCTACCAACCATGGCTTGCTTTTTTTCAAAGCTTGGTTTTGTTTTCCACCTGCTCTTGCACGATGCCTTTGCAGCTTGATAAGCATCTGGGGTAGGATGGCCAAACAAATCATTGCTAAGGAAGGGTGGCTGCTTCACACATAACCAAGTCATAGTTAAAAACAAATCGAAATTTGTAAGTCAACAAAACACGGCTTCAGATCGTGCTTTGTTGGCAGTAAACAAACCATAGATAAGCTGCAGGGAAGGGTTTGGATGATCAAACAAACAATGGTTTTGTGTTATATGTGAAGCAGGCTATTGAGAATTACTGGCATGGGGACACCATGTCTGACAAGGAAGCACTGTACTGGAGATATGGGTGATCACGTAAACATTCAGGGACTTGCATAAACATCCTCCCTGATGCTGCCTTAAGCAGGTGGCTTTACCTTGCAACATGGAGGGGTTTCTCCTGGGTTAAAAATTTTGCACAGTCACAATTTACATAATTCGTGCAGGTCTGCCACTATCTTCCATCTCTTGTATTGTGAACTGCTTTGACCTTATTTTTAGATAAAATATGGCATATGAATGAATTAGATAATTAAGAAAATGAAGACTCTGAATGCAACATGGAAAGTGGTAACCTGAAGTACACTTCAGTAATCATATACCTTTAAAAAATCAGGTTTGCGAGTGCTATATTTCCCCACATGTTTCAGACAGGAGCTAATAGAATGCAACTGATTACTAGACAGATTCTTATTCTTAGCAAGCTTAATTTACAGACAGCATTATACTATGAGTGGTGTCACGACCTGAAAAATATTTAAAACATCCGTCTATCAAATTCATTCCAGTGTAACTAGGCACAGATCTTAGTAAGAATACAAGACATTTTACTGTAAAGAATGTCCGTGAAGGTGAAAACTAGTGAGCAACACGTTTTAGAAAGTCAACAGCTTTTGTTTCAGGTCACAAAATCACTTATGAAATATGCCTTAATATCAACAGATGAAAACACTCTTGTAGAATAATGTCATCTCCTACCCTCAATGGTCCAAAAGATTGCTCAAACTCAGGGTTCCATGTGAGCAATACTGTATGTCACTCTTATAAGGGGACTTATGGCCAATGATTAAAACTGCAAAATTTAGAATAAAGCACACACATATCCCTTTGGATTCTTCAATCTCCTCAGATCGAAATCAAAATGAAGAGGAATAAGTACAACAAACTGCAAATTACTTTACCTTTGTTTAGAGTTGTTCTATGTGGATTAAGAAGCTGCTGTTGTGAAAGATGTGATTGTGCTATTATCTCCAGTAATAATTATTTTCAAACGAGCACCATCCCTAAAGGGAATTTTATCATGTGGCATTGTTTTAACCGTGGAAAGGCGGCAAACAAATAAAATTATGGTGATGATGAAGAAAGAAAACGGGGTGTACATGCAAGAAAAGGAGGATTGGAGCCTTGTGTTTCATGGGAAATGAGTATCATAAATACTGGTATCTTTTCTCCCTTCCATTTTCATATCCTATCAACTGGAGAAAAGTTAAATCTGGACACGCACAGCTGCTGCTCCAGGGAATCAGAAAGCAAAGGAAGGCAAAGCCTTGTGTGCCTACAGTTCTTCCATTCTCCTCATCCACCAGGTTTCATTCTTCTATTTCCGCCTCACTTCACTATTTGAATAAACAACGTAAGTTTTACTATTTATTTATTAAATTTCTACACCGCCCTTCAACCAAGGATAACAGAGCAGCTTACAGTATAAAAACACAAAAGGCAATTTCCAACCAAAATTAGTTTGGCCAAGTACAGGAAGTGGTTTTTAATATGAAGGAAAAAAAATTCAAGCAAATAGATGCTATCTTGACTCGTCTTTAATCTTAGAGATTATTGTTGGCAGTGGTTCAAGCTTCATTCTTAAGGAAATCCCTAAGTGACCTAGAACTGTTTTTACAGCTGCTTCCCCTTTCTTGCTCAGCAGTCAAGGCAACTGTAAGAGTTCAGTTTATTGCAGATGCTTGATATGTAGTGATATGATAAAAGTTTCCTTATCCTTTCTAAAGGACCTCTCACATAAAGTTGAGGAGCATAACTAATCAAATTGTTCCTTTTATCTCCATTTCTTTCTCAGTATATTCATGACCTGGACAGAAGAGTGTATAAACAGATCAACAAACATTTCCTGGCACATGATTTATGATGCCAACTCCCTTCTTTGAACAACAAGGTTGAAGTGGTTTTACAAGGAGCAAAGTCCAGGCAACAATAAAAAGTGTGCCAACAAGCCCTTTTCCCCCTCTAACATCTTGGGCTGAAGTTGTATACCTGCTTATTGGCAGCTTTAATCTTATTTTTTCCCTAACTTGTTTTGAATATTCTGTTGTCTTTAATTGTTTTTGGATGTTTTTAACAGTTTTAAAATGTTTTCATTTTCATTTATTTATTTCTAATTGTTTTATTTTTAATCATAGAAGTTTTTGCCACCCTGGCCCCTTTGGGTAGAAGGTCAGACACAAAGTAAGTTTAAAAAATAAATTAATTTTCGTTGACGTTGATATTTCCATCCTATACAAACAAACCTTGGTTTTCAAATGTCTCAGCTGCCAAACGTTTCGTAAGCTGAACGCTGAAAACCTGGAAGTGAATGCTTACATTTCTGAACGCACCTCGGGAGTCAAACGGCTTCCTAGGCATGTTTCTCAATTTCCACCACTGAACTTGCTGACAGCCCTGTGATCCACGGTTTTTGAACGTTTTGGAAGTCGAATGGACTTCTGTAATGGATTACGTTCGAAAACCAAGGTTCCACTGTATCTGTTACAATATGGCTAATTCTTGATTTCTTTCTTTCCTTGGTATCGTTTTAACAAGTCAGGATGGCAACAGAGTCAAATATTAATTATGTTCAGTTATTAAGTATCCACACATTAAAAGAGACACTCCACATGGTATTTTTAGCCAATTTGTTATTGTAGAATCGTATCTGTACAGGGAAGGGAATGTATTGCAGTGGTCGAGAACACGCAGAAGAATACAAGGGTACCAAAGCATAATATGGAATGAACACAGTATAAATATTAATGAATCCAAATAACAAGGAAACACAAACTGAGTTCTAAGAATCACTTTCTCAAGAAAACAACAACAAGTGCAGATTACTGGATAAATACAAGATATTACAGGATCTTAGAATGTCAGGACAATTCAGCACCCTCCTAAGAGAAAACGGCACATAATAGCTGAAAATCAAAGTGAGCTAAAAGTTCACATAGAAGAATTCATCAGGCTAGAGAAATCTCATTTCTTTCTTTTTCTGATGGAGTTACAAGTTTGGTGGATCAGGGGAATGCTGTGGACATAGTATATCTTGATTTCATTAGGGCTTTTGACAAAGTCCCCCGTGATATTCTCATGATGAAGCTGGTAAAATGTGGGCTGAAAGAGGTAACTGTTAGGTTGATTTGAGTACCAAAAGAGTACTCATTAATGGTTCCTTGTCATCCTGGAGAAAAGTGACAAGTGAGGTGTTGCAGGGTTCTGTCCTGGGTCCGTTGTTGTTCAACGTCTTTATAAATGACTTGAATGAAGGAATTGAGGGGATGCTCATCAAATTAGCAGATGACACAGAATAGGTATTCAGAGTAACTTTAACAGATTGGACAATTGGGCCCAAGCTAACAAAATGAATTTCAATAGGGACTAGAGATGGGAAGGCCTGGAAAAAAACTGGAAAAATTGGGGGGAAACCCAGGGTTTTTTCCGTTTCCCCCCAAAGCTGTTTTTTCCCCGGAATATTGGAAGAAGAAAAAAGTGTGTGGAATATTCAAAGTATATCAAACTGCTTTTTTTCCAATTCCATACTACTCGGTCGGTAGTATGAGAATGTAAGTCTTACTTATTAATGGTGTAGATACTAAATGCGTCAATGGACTATTACAACCTTATATGTCGACAAGGGTGCTAGATTGCCCTAACAAGAACCATTAGGCAAAAGTTTTAGAGGGCTTATCCGGAGGGTGTGGGGTCTCTATAGGAAGCTCTGCTAGCAGTATTAAGATCTGAAAGATTTCTCCATCTCAGGAAGTCTGTTATACTGCATAATAAAGCTTGTCACAGATCAGTTTCCTTGGCAACAACAGCATGACATAGGCAGAGATTCAGGAGAGATAAAACACTGTACGGTTAGCAGAAAGGAGTGTGCATGCTTTCCTATCTTGAGCATTAAAGGGCTCTTTCTCACCTTAATTTTGATGTGCAATGATAATTTTAAATGTACTTCAGCCACACACATTTTTCTTAAATTATTGTAAAGGTTCAACATTCATTATAACAACAGTGTTGAAGAGGTATTCCATTTAAGTTATAATGCTGGTTGTTATTTTTTAAAAAAGTATACATAGTAAGACGGTCTCAAGGTCAACAGGTAGCTTATACAGCAGAAATGACAAACTGCAAACTATTAGCCCATACTTAAAGATGGAGAGCAAAACATTGGCTGAAAATATCTTTTTCTGCATCATCTACAAGCATCTACAGAACATGCTACCATTATCTACTCCCACTTGCCCTGGTTTGGCATCTCTGAAGCTGAACACCCCCCCTTAAACATGGCCACATTTCACTGGTTGCCAGGAGTGGTCAACTATTCTCCCTTCCATTCTAAACAGAGAAGAGCTGCAAATAACTTCCCTCTCTGTGAGTGAGTGGTAGGTAAGTAGATCCTTTTTTTCCTCCCAAATGGAACGCTAGCACCATTTTGTGGTCCTGTCTCTTTTTTTTGTTTTTTGAGAATTGTTAAGCCACAGCTCCAAAGCAGCCATTTAGTGTTCTGCAGCCATTTAGGAGTTGACTCTCACAACACTTTTTCTACTTTCTCTTACGGCTATAAAGCGAGATACACCATATTTTTCCGTATATAAGCTGCTATTTTTTCCTTAGAAATAATAGGCAAAAATTACGGGTTGTCTCATAAATGGACAGCAGGGGCGGGGGACAGGCGATTGGTGGCAGCATCCAGTAGGAGATCGGCAGCGGCGATTGGGCATGTGATTGGTTGCTGCAGCAAGGACAGCTGACGATTGGCTGCGGCAATTGGGCAGTCAGTTACAGCAGTGACGAGGCATACGTGCAATCTGGTGTGGTTGCGTCGAGTGCTCTTGTGGTGAACGTTCTTGTGGCGAGTGTGCAGGTGATTGGTGGCCGCGGCGATGTGTGTTATTTGCAGTGGTGGGCAGGTTGTAGAGCAATTGGCTCAATAGGGGTTGACTTACTCATGGGTGCATGTTATACACGGAAAAGCATGGTAAGTATTTTTTTAAAAAAGTAACCACAAATAAATTTCAAAATGTGCCCACTAACCCAAAAAGATTGGTGACTCCTGGATTAGGTAAACATCAATCTGAACCAGCAGGACAGTTACTAGGGTCTTAAAATTAATTAAAACTGCAAAAACCAACTTTTCAACTATACTAGTAACTGAGTATACACTCAGTTACTAGTATAGATGATATTTTATTTCTGTTTTTGTTATAAAGTCTGTTAACTTTTACTTCACACCAGACAGAAGGCCGGCAGCATCCCCTGCCAAAAAAGAGCTTACTTTTTAAAAATACCATCCTTAATTTACCAAAAGGGGCATTTCCCTTCCCACACAAACACAGATTTAAACTCACTGAATACAGCTGCAGCATCTGTAGCATCTCAGAGCAACTGAAGGTCCCATACAATTGTATAGTCACATCTGGAGTTAATTATAGTTCTGGCACTTTTAGGGATCTTTCTTGAAAGGTGATGTTCACGTTCAGCCAAAATCTATTTTTGCATAGCTGCCGATGCCTTTGTTCCCTCTATATTCTTAGAAAACACATCTTTGTTACAAGAATTCCAATCCAAATACTGTACAGGACACTATTTTCCCTAGTTCACTGAGATTAATAACCCCGGGTTTCCGTTGCCATACTCTGAATTTCTAAGGCAAAGAAGTAACTGAATACCCGATCACGATGTTTAGCTTATTATAATGAGCTATATTTCAGTGAGAAATGGCCTTGAAGCTATATCAGAATTCTAAGAAGAGTTTGGATTTGATATCCCGCTTTATCACTACCCTGAGGAGTCTCAAAGCGGCTAACAATCTCCTTTTCCCTTCCTCCCCCACAACAAACACTCTGTGAGGTGAGTGGGGCTGAGAGACTTCAGAGAAGTGTGACTAGCCCAAGGTCACCCAGCAGCTGCATGTGGAGCAGCGGGGAATCAAACCTGGTTCACCAGATTACAAGTCCACCGCTCTTAACCACTACACCACACTGGCTCTCTAAGGAACAGTCTGCACTCATAAGCGTAAACAAAGAACATCCTTTTGAAAATCATGCTGGACAGAATTTAGGATAGCCTGTATGTTAGACTGATAGATCTTTCTCCTTGGAGTTTTGCATTTTCTCTTTCAGAAACGACTAGTTCAACCCTGCAGTTAGTTGCATGATTCCTCCATGCATTTAATGCATGGAGGGGGCTTATATCACATCAACTGGACACTTGGAGCCCTGAGTTCTTGTGTGACTTTCCTATTAGTATTGAAGCACAGCCACCTTCATTCAAGATCCCTGATCTATGCCCCATGAGCATAACAGTCTTGCTGGGGCACGCTGACTCTTGCAACTTCAATCTTCATTCCCTGCATTCCTTCATCCAGATATCCTTACACAGTAGCTACTTGCCTTGGCCCAGGAATGCTGGCTCCTCCTGCCTTGTTTTTAAATTATTCAACCCTAAGGGCCTTTGCTCCTTCTGTCTTTGGTGTATTTTCAGACTGATCATAGAGGAACTTATCCTTTCCCTATTTACCACTTGCCAGCATTCACTAAAGCATTAACTGTGCACCTGCCTTGTGCTCACTGCCAACTCACTATTCACTCCTCTGCCTCCTCTTTCTATATGAGATAATCTTCAAGAGTTAAACTATAAATTGCCTGGTTTTCTATCTCAACAAAACCCATTTTCTTGAAGAGTACTCACTTCCATCTGTTTCTCCCTCCTGAATACCTTACAAGGGCAATCTGCTACCTAGATTAAAGCTTCTTAAATTATGCACACCGTGCTTCTGTGTATCTTGGTAAATCTGCTGGCGGGACAGCTTCACTGTGCTGACAGCATTGTGTCCTCCAGCAGAACAGAGCCAGGGAACAGAGAGGGAAAAGGCTGCCCTAACTCCATAGTTAATTCCCTCTTAGTCATTTGCATTTGGAGAGGGCTTACTCCCTAAACATTGCATGCCAGACATTTTAGATAGGTGTCCTGAACAAACACAGTAGCATAGCTCTCTGCGGTGTATTAAAATTCATGACATATGAACGGGTTCATTAGGGTCTTTGGACAAGATGGTGGGTGAGATTGTTTAGTTTTAGGGTATTTATAGCAAAGTAGAAATAAATTGAACATAACTAATTCAAATTAATGCTTCAATAAGGATTAATGGGGGGGATATGAACTGCTCATTGTACCCACACATAAAGCTTAGCATGGATCAGCATGTTATTCTGCTTTTATAATTCCTAGTTTAGTACAAAGATTATTCTCTAATCTGAATATCTAAATAAGTAAATGAATGACAAATATTTCCTCTGACTCACTCCCTTCAGAAATGTGTAATACAATTATTGACTTTAGAAGATGTAAAGCATGAGAAATTCAAGAGATCCTTGTGGAAGATTTAATTCTTGCATTGAAGCCTGAACTCTTATTACCTCTGTGGGTTTTTGGAGGATGCACTGATTTCATTCCCTTGCCACCACTGTATCATGAAGGGTTTCCATAATCTCTGGAGCAGGACCTGAGGAGCCTTTTTTCAACCCCAAAAGTATACGCCATAATAGGCAGCCATCCAGAAACTGCATGCTAGTGGTGATGGTGGCCAGAGGCAAATGAAGGCAGAAGAGTAGCTGCAACTCTCAGCTTTGTACAGTAGAAGACTTCATTTCAGCCATGTGCATGTCATGTTTCTACATATACCTACATAGCTCCCCATCCAGGCAGACAATTGCAGGAGGTTGGGGGAGGAGGGTCCCTTCCAACTCTATAACTCTATGATTCCAAGAAGCATCATCACAGTTGAAAAACTCAATTCAGGCAGGAAAAAGTGTTTGAGGACGGGGCGAAGCCAGTAAAGTGAAGGGCACAGGCTAGGGAGAGTGACAAGGATTAGACAGAAACCCATGAGAAATCTGTGGTGATGACCTTCTTAGTGGCTGTGCCCAATCTATGGAACTCCCTCACCCCAAGAGGCCCACTCAGCCCTCTCTCTGACATACAGTGGTACCTCGGGTTACATACGCTTCAGGTTACATACGCTTCAGCTTACAGACTCTGCTAACCCAGAAACTAGTACCTCGGGTTAAGAACTTTGCTTCAGGATGAGAACAGAAATCATGCTCTAGCGGCGCAGCGGCAGCAGGAGGCCCCCATTAGCTAAAGTAGTGCTTCAGGTTAAGAACAGTTTCAGGTTAAGAACGGACCTCCGGAACAAATTAAGTACTTAACCCGAGGTACCACTGTATTTGTCATTTTGGAAAAATACTGGGCACTACCAAACTGAATTCAATTCTATGCATAACCTTGTTTAGAAATAGGTGGCCCACGGGCCAGCTGACAGATACAGCTGATGTCCTCTTCTCATGATCCAGTCAAATGCACAATGAGCATGTCAAAGAGAGCAGGACTGTTGTGCCTGCATTGACCTCCAACCTGCATGTGTTCATCGGTGCTACATTCATCATCCGTGAAGTCAGTGTAAAGTGAGAAAGGGTGGTAGGCATGCAAGACTTGAATGCACATTCAGGAACATTTGGGTCTGTGAACACATGTACAACAATAGGGATACAGAGCCCTTACACTGAGAATAAAGACTGGGGATGGGGAAGCATCAGGCCAAGCCAGCTTCATCCCCATTACCCTTCCATAGGTTCAATTATCCTATGGCTAAATCATGATGCGGGTGGTGCTGTGGGTTAAACCACAGAGCCTAGGACTTGCCGATCAGAACGTCGGTGGTTCGAATCCCCGCAACGGGGTGAGCTCCCGTTGCTCAGTCCCTGCTCCTGCCAACCTAGCAGTTCGATAGCACGTCAAAGTGCAAGTAGATAAATAGGTACCACTCCGGCAGGAAGGTATACGGCGTTTCTGTGCGCTGCTCTGGTTCGCCAGAAGCGGCTTAGTCATGCTGGCCACATGACCCAGAAGCGAGATGAGCGCCGCAACCCCAGAGTCGGCCACGACTGGACCTAATGGTCAGGGGTCCCTTCACCTTTACCTTAAATCATGAGAATATGTTTCTCGCCGAAAAGATGTTTCCTATCTTCATCACAACCATTGTTCACATGACTGCCAGTTATCACTAACTGAACCACAATTTTATTCCAATATTTTTTGTGTACAAATAAATCTATAGGGCATGGAGTGTTTGGGGCAGGGGGCAAGAGGTGCGTAGAAAATACATTCAGAAGTGCAAATACAAATAATGAATTTTAAAGACCAATAGAAAACGCCTACACTCCAATTTAACAGATCATACATTTCAATCACATTTAAATCTGGGATTATCCTAAATTACTATTGCTTCCTGGGAAAATAAAGAGAGGGTTGAAATTAAATTATAGATATTTGAGCCATGCAATCGTGGCACGCAACAGGAAGAAGGCATAACTGTTGTTTTATAAATAGGTCTGTGGAATCCTCCAATATTTAAAGCTTTTTCTTTCTCCCCTTTTTTCGTAGCCCATTTCAGTTGGTACAGGAATCAATGAGCCAAAATTGAGTTGGTACGCAGAATACAGTTTTAAAATTTGGACCCCTGCAAAAATATTTAGAACATATTTCATTCACTTCAACATATCATCACCGCCAAATCTTGATTTAGTGGGCTTGTTTTAATCTGGAAGATTTGTTCATGTGTCACAAGACGCCCATTACATTAAAATCTGACATGTTTAACGGCATCAGTATAAGAACAGGATTCATGTGAAAGGAATTTTATGTGTCTCTTTCCCTCTTCTATGATATATGTTTATTTCAAGTTTGTTTACATAAACTTAGCCCGGTTTGGGGAAGCCATATAATTTCACATAAACCCACAGACTGCAGACACGGGAGCCGTAATACATAGCAGAAAAATGATAAAAGGGGAAAAATTATTTGTTTATTGAATATTTATCGAAAAACTGATTTTGTATTTCCACAAATGCCCAATGTATTTTGAACTCTTTGTGGGAAAGTATAAAATGGTTACACAATATCAAGTCATGGAGGGGGGGAACTTGTCCTCTCCAAGTTCTGCTGGGAAGAAACTCAATAGTCTTCTTATATTTTCAACAATGAAAATAAGCTATAACTCAAACACTATAAAGTTCCAACTTGGCTGGACACTGAAAACATGGAAGGACTTTGATTCAATACAGTATAGGCATCTGCAGATGAAAGGAGATGTATGCATTTTATACTTGATTTCTGCAGTTTTAAATTTCTTATTGCTGGTTTTTAATGAGCTGTGTTTTATGCCTTAACACATTCTTGTTCTACTACATACCCAAATATTTAGACACCCAACTGAAGTAGAAGAAGTGCTGTTAAAACTCTCTTCACATTTCCTCAGCTTTGAGGAAGCCCTCTGCCCTTCCACCAAGGACCTCATGAGATTATCATGCTTTCCCCTCTCTGCCACTTTCATCCCCTTAACAGTCCTGTGACAGACCAAAGGACTTAGCTGAATATCATCTGTAACAGTGTTTCCCAAACTTGGGTCTCCAGCTGTTTTTGGACTACAACTCCCATCATCCCTAGCTAGCAGTGTTCAGGGATGATGGGAACTGTAGTCCAAAAACAGTTGGAGACCCAAGTTTGGGAAACTCTGATCTACAGTAAGCTTAAAGGCTGACGAGATGTGAACCCCAATCGCCCCACCTTTAAACCAGTACCCTAACCACTATATCACCCTGCAAATCAAGATGTATTCCCAACACTGCAGGTTTTTTTACACATTGAAAACTATAAATGACAAATAATGTTAGCAGTTATAGTGAAGTGGCCAGAACTCTCCTGAAGAGTTCTTTAAAGTATTTTGCACTGCTAATCTATAAAAAAGCTAGCTATATTTCCTCAAGGAGGATTACACTTACTCAGTTACACTATTAAGGGCTCCACATTCTGCATTGCCCTTACCTCCAACTGATTATAGGGCCAATCCACCTCATAATTAGGTGTACCGAAATCTTTCAGAAATTAGTGGGATTTAAGAATACTTAATTGTATGCTAGACTGTGTTCCAATGTCAGGATGAGTTTTCTTTTTCACAGCAGTGTACTATGAACAAATATCCCTCCTGACACTGGGATGGTATTTCTAGCATACAATTAAGCATTCTTCATTTCAGTGAAGCTTAAGCATGCCTTTGCTAAGTCCTTTCTCTCAATACCTTTACTAAGACAACCATGTGTGCAACTTGATAGATGTTCTTGCTTCTGTGCTGCACTGAAAATATCTGCACTCAATGAAAGCAGGTCACATTTAGATAGGGGTAACTATCACAATGCCCGTCACATGTTGAATTACAGCTCCCATTATCCTGAACCACGGGCCAATCTGGTTGAAGATGATGAGAGCTGCAGTCCAATAGAAACAGGAGGGCACCATGCTGACCGCCCCTGATTTAGATTTTTGGATACAATAACAGGCAATAATGCTCATACAGGTCAAAATGCAAATGTATGGTTTGTTGTTTTGCCAAAAGGTTCTCTGTAAGGGCTCAGAACAAAAAGCTGAACTGGCAACTTCCTGTGACAAAGGTAAGAGGCAATACTGGAAACAAATAATGCTGCATATTCTTACATGGATTTATCATTCCCATGGAATTAAGAGACAAGAACCACAGAATTGTGGAACTAGTTATGTGCTAAAGGACTTTTAGATTTGTTCCTTTCCAAAAGGAGACCCCAATGCCATAGAATTTCAGCATGTTTCTGAAGACAGGTAGGCAGGATTACTGCATGGATACTAGACTGTTCCATTAATATTAAGGACAGTTTAGCAAAGGTTTCTGACTTTAATATGGCATATTTTTCTGGTGCCTAGGATGAAACTAATATTTCTTTTGTAAAAATGCCCAGGCAAATGCAAGATGTGTATGAATTCTTATTGCCTGTTGATCCTTGTAACCTTTTACAGTTCAATTCCCACAGGCTTACTGTTACAGCTGAATTTCAACAGAGTTTGGAAAGCTTCCCACTAAAAATGACTTATTGGAGACAGCTTTCTTAATGGGCAGATCTCACTTGTCCAGCATTATTTTAAGTGAGTTTCCATTCACCAGAAACCAGTATGTGCATTCTCTCACAGAAAAAAATGAAGGACGAGCATCTTACAAAATGTCCCTCATTCCTCTCCTTTTCTGGAAACTTCTCTCTCTCTCTCTCTCTCTCTCTCTCTCTCTCTCTCTGTGTGTGTGTGTGTGTGTGTGTGTGTGTAGATATATATTTTATTGGTTCGGAGTGTATAGAATCCAGAAATCCATAGACAGTACTGAAATAACCAAGTAGACCCACCCACACAGTTTAGGCTACTCCTTTCCCACTTCAAAGTATTTCATTGTTTTCACTTATTTATACAAGGAGCAACAAACATTCAACGATCCCCCCACCACCACAACATAAGCACCAAATGTCTGTTTAATTACATTAAACATTCGGTTTTTAAACAAATGCATCTTTCCACAAGTTGCCATGTGTCCTCAGAGTCCTAAAACCATGTTATATCAATGTTGCAATCAATATATATGCATATATATATTTAACCCCAAGTGTTGCTGGTAGCTAACAGTAATTTTGAATTTCACATTTGAGCCCATGTTCCTTAAAATATATACTCTCCAACCCCCAAAGGGATCCATTAGAAAGTATGAGCTAGTGCTGAGGCTAGTGCAGGGAAATAGGCACAGACATTCTATTCTCTTTAATGTTGATGGTACCCAGAAACAAATTCATGCATAAATTAGCATACATAAATAAGTGCATTTTCCACAAAGTCACAAATTTTGCTGAAGTAAAAGCAGTCGTTCCCAGCTCTTTCCCCTTCATTTCTTCTTATTGTACGGTAGAGAAATAAAGGGACATTAAAATATTTGGCGGTATAAATCATATAACTTGCATTTGTACAAGTGCCTTGAAGGGGAAACTAACAGTTTCTGAACCTGTCAGGCTGCTTTTGGAAGCAATGCATTGTTTATCATGACAGAAAAAAGCCTAAGCAAGTCTAGGGTTAATTTGTACACACACACACCCCGAAAAAGAGTGTGAAACAGCATTTGATTAATCACATTTGCTCTGTTTGATGAACCAAGTAAACTCTGACTTATCTTAACAATGCTTTCTTTGGAAAAAGCCAACTTCAAACCACGGGTTAAGAAACAGGCTTGTTTCAACAAACTTTAACACTAGTTGCATATGCAATACTAAATTGTGGTTAACTGAAACCAAAAGTGGAAGCTTCCAGTCTCTTCCTCATGGCTGTGCCTGAGAAGGACAGGGAAAGGGGTATGCAACCCCTGGGCTCATTCCACAGTTACAAAATTTCCATTTGATCTTCAGCAGGATTCAAGAAAGCCAACAACTGATATTCTAGGAATTCCATATAAATTGTATCTAGTCATAGTCCTTATGTAAAGGTAAAGGTAAAGGTAAAGGTAAAGGTAAAGGGACCCCTGACCATTAGGTCCAGTCGTGGCTGACTCTGGGGTTGTGGCGCTCATCTCGCTTTATTGGCCGAGGGAGCCGGTGTACAGCTTCCGGGTCATGTGGCCAGCATGACTAAGCTGCTTCTAGCGAACCAGAGCAGTGCACGGAACGCCATTTACCTTCCCGCCGGAGCGGTACCTATTTATTTACTTGCACTTTGACATGCTTTCGAACTGCTAGGTTGGCAGGAGCAGGGACCGAGCAACGGGAGCTCACCCCGTTGCAGGGATTCGAACCGCCGACCTTCTGATCGGCAAGTCCTAGGCTCTGTGGTTTAACCCACAGCGCCACCCGCGTCCCGTAGTCCTTATGTATACAGTGCTAAATATATGCACAAATACTCATATGACATTAGTATACAAGATGATCTGTTAATATGTGTCAGGGTACTGCCATCGAAATGGGGGAGGGAGGCAGAAGCGTACAGGGAGCCTCCGACTTTGCTGAGCAGTAACACCACATCGGGGACTGGTGAGAGCGAAGACTCCGGGGGAAACAGAGGGGGAAAGGAGGGGCGAAGGGAGGCAAAGGCTCACAGAGGATACTGTGAGCCCGAGCACCACTCCCAGGCAGGCTGATAGGGAAACAGACATGCAGCTTTCGTCGCCTAGTTTTTGCCAGGGAGTCAAATGTAAGGAAAGGAGGAGGAGACTGGGGGTGTCAAAGTTCTTATGCTGGGGGACGGGACAGGAAGAACCCACTCACGGAATCTGTGAGTGACTGACAGTCATGAACTTTGGAACTCTGAACTGTACATAGTTGCACTAAATAAAACCTGGAAAAGACAGGTCCGAGTCCTGGCTGTTTACTTGCAAGCAACCCCCTACAGACCTGACAATATGTTTTGGCACAGGAAATAAAAAATTCTCTACAATCTAGGACCACAGCAGATTGCAGTGTGGCTCACATGAAGGTACATTCAGGATTCCCCCCACCTCTTTAAACAGCTATAAAGTTAATCAACTGCATGATGCCTTTTATAACTTTATGAAACAACAACAACTAATTCTTTAAATGCTACTTAAAAAGGAACTGGGGCAAATTTTAGAGACACTTTGCAAACCCCCAACTCTAAAACTAGAAAGAGTTTGCATACAGAACTACTAATTTAAAATGTCAAAAGGGAAAGATGTGGCTATGATTTCAAAACAATGCTTATGAGACATGAACTGGTCCATGACAGAATTCCCATCGGGGCCAATTCTTGATGGAAAATATGAATATGCAAATATGCACTTGAAATGGAACTATGTGGAGGCAAGTCACTTGTGAAAGCTTTCCTTGTGGTTGTAGTCATCTTCAACATGCCATCACAACCCTCTAAGAAACAAGATTTGTGACATAAGTGAATCTCTTGCAACTGTGATAGAAGCTACCTCAAGATGTGTGACATCACTGAATCTGCTGCAGCCGTGAGGGAAGCTAATGACTTGCCACACCACTTGTAACATAAGTTTTCTGGGAGGGAATTTCGAGAAACATTTTTGCTGCCCTATATGGAGATCTGGTTTTATATTCTATTTAAAGAATGAAACTTTTTAAAAAATATACAGTGCTAATTTTACAAAATTTCAAAAGTGTTTGAAGTGCAGTACTTGATCAAGGAAGCTAAATCTAATAAAGCACACTTAGTGTAGTTTACTTGAGGATAAAATTATTATTGTTACATGTAAATAGGCATGACAAGCCAGTAGCACACAGTTCCCATGCATTCCTTAAATTCTGAGAACCAAAATGAGAGCAGAGAAAACTGTAAACATATGTATATGTGATGTATATTTGATATGCCATGCATATAAAATATACACTTCCTTAGGATGGAAAAATGTTGGAATTAATGTACTGGTGTTGCATCCATTCCAACGTTGCTTTTCACATGCGAACCATTTAGCTACTGGCATGAAAGAACTGACCCTGCTAGTTTTCAGCTGAAAAACTGGTAACAAAAGGTAAGGGTGTTCAATAACTGGAGAGAAAACCTGGCAAGCCAACATTATCTCCAAGAGTATGAAGAGTTCTAGTTATACATAGCTATACTCCTCTGAAATGACTCTGAAATGAAGAGTCATTTCCAATTTTTTTTTAAAAAGTTGAGAAATAGCTAGTCTCTCTAATTTCCAAAGGGCAAATGGTTCTTTCTAGTCTTTGTTCATCAGAAGTCTGCTGAAGGGGATTGAAATGATCAGTTTTAAATGTGTCTTTCAGTTATAAATACCATTTCTTAGGCCAGAATTATATAGAACATAGCATCCCTTACAATGGGAGGTAATCAGTTGATCCAATTCACAACTTGAAGACTACAGTAATGAATTGCTGAGGAGATTGGAGTCATTCTACTAACTGCAGCTGAGCTAAAATTATATATGTTGTATACATCCATCCACCCTCCTTTTCCATGGCATTTTAATTTCAACAAATGTATCTAAGATTATCTTTGCAACTTCCACAAAGAGTGTCCTGTAATGAAACTACTTGCCAAAAGGCACTTTTGAACAGAAAATATAGAATAATGTGCTTAATTTTCGGTCTTTTTGTTACCATTTGAACTCATTCACACAAGGGAGCTTTATAAAGTCATCCCAGAAAAATATATCAGAATACCAAAATCTCTTTAGCCATGATTCAGAGGGCCTCTTGAGATATGAGCGTCGATATAGCAGTCCTCACATTATTTTAAACTGCTTTTGAAACTCTAATGTTTCAAAAGCATATTGCCGAGCGAGGAGATGCAGTTTGAAAACAACTTTAGAAGCCACACATCTATTCAATTATTAGAGATTATTTTCAGCAAGCCTTTCCAGTAAATTCTCAGGACACCTTAGAATGAAAGCAGAAAATAAAATAAAATAAAAGTCAGAAAGTAATGAAACTTAACACTACTAGGGGATTTTAAAAAGAAGATCTCAGCATTAGATAATCTTCAATGGATATCATTATGAGCAGCAAATTGTTGCCCCTTCCTTAGCCTGTCTTCATTTTGAAATCAAATATATGTCTGCACTTTGTTTACATAAAATAAAAACAAAAAGTAATTACAAAACACACAGAGGAACCTCAGTCCTTTAGGAGCATGTGATTATCAAAGACACTCTAACCATGCAATCCAATCCAGACAGGCAAAACAAAATGGTCCCTACCACAAAGGTTCCATAGTAAGGAAACACACTGCCAGTTTATATGTGCAAAGGAATCAAACCATGAATTATTATTTTTTGAGACACCGGCACTTCTACCAGCAATTGGACAGGTGAGATTGTATATATGAATGCTATTGCACAAAAATGTGCCATACAAACGGGAAAAGAATATATAGCTCCTCTCTCTGACATGCTAATTGGTTGTTCTCCAGAAGCTCCTGTTAGGTGGGGGGGATATTTACATAGGCAACCCTCCATTCTGCAGCATGAATCAGGCAAAGTTGATTCTGGTCCTAAGGAGGTGTCAACCCATGCTACAAGCTAGGGATGAAAAATTCAGTCCACTTTTTAAAGCAAACTGACCTAAGTTCCAAGACTTAGACAAAAAGATAAGATAGATAAGATACAGACATAGACACAAAATAGAACACAGTTCACAATCAGATTGCACACGTTCCTAAATTTTGCAATGAGGGTTTTGTTCAAAAATGTGTCCAAAAATGTATGTTACACACACACACAAAAATGTACAAAAATAGGGCAATGCATAGGAAGGCATAAGAATGCAGATCGGGGGAAATGCATACAAAATGCAAGTTTTTGAGAAAGTATGTACAGAAGTGTGTATAATACTTGTGTATTTTTAATAATAATAATAATAATAATAATAATAATAATAATAATAATAATTGTGTATTGTTTAAATTTTTTGTAGAAAACAGTGTGGAACAGATTTAGGATTGAGTGCATGCAGAACTGAAATCTGGATTGAAAAGCCCAAAAGCCTGAGGTCAAAGACATCTACTCTAACAGACAGGCTATCAAAATTGTTGTGTAAGCTCCAGAGTCAGATGTACAGAGGTTAATCAACCTTCTATTCCCCACTGAAAAACAAAATTGTGAAATCAATGAATGCTACAGTGTCTACCTGAAGTCAGTGACTGGCTAAATAATAATAATAAAAATAGTGGCTCAGAATGAATGAAGAACATAGTGTTACACATTATTGAAAATATGCAATAGTGCAGTAGTTGGAAGTCTGACATGGCTAAAAGCTGACTATAACTTGCTCTCAATATTAATAAAAGTGACTTTATAATATATGTTGTCTTTCATATAGTCTCTCCTTCCCTTTTATTTTTTTTGCTTCAAAACTCTGCTTTTCTCTTACTTGTCTCTCATTGGCTTCATTGTTGCAATTGCCTGTGATCATGGAGAAGACAGACTGTGACAGAATAAACTTAATAAGCACAAGAACATATTAACTGACCTCTAAGCTGCCAATATCTACCATCCATGCATCAACAAAACGCATCAACAGAGCAATGAATCAACACAGATCAGAGAGCAAAGTACAATGTACTTACATCCGTGTCCGGCCCCTTGTCTGCCCCGGGACAAGAAAAGGTAACGAATTCATGGCACCTCTTGTGAACCACAAAGCAGCAAACTAGGAAAAGAAGAAAAAAACATTCAAGCAATTGCAGATTTGTTAACAAGTTTACTGCCAATCTACTGAAGTGAATTGAAATAAGCTGCCTTGTGAATAGTGTTGATAGACGTTCAAATCATGGAAAAATTAATTCTCAAGTCTTCAAGAAACACAGCGTTCTTTCAGCACAGGCAATTGCTTCTAACACATGATGTCCACATATTGTAAAACGACAGTATATCTAATTTTGCTCGTTGTTTTTTTAACACAAGCTGTGGTCAAAACAAACAATCAAAGGACTCCAAAACATTTAACTCTTCGCCCATTAAGATACAAGACAGAGTAATTCCCCATTGTTATTTTGCCTGAGATTTTACAGTTACCACTTTTCATGCAGGCAACAGTATCCCACATTCTTCAACAGAGGATGAAAAAGAAGCATTTATTTGATAGGGTTTTTTTGGAGAATTTTTATTTCTGATACAATTTTGCTATATCTATAAAAGTATACGCTACTTAGTTACTTTAGCTGTGCTTTATTTATTTAGCAGGACTTTATACATTTCTCAGTGCAAATTGGAAGCCATCTTGCGTACCTTGGTAGAAAGGCAGGATAGACATAAATCAATTACTGGCAATTCTCCAATGCTCTTGGGCAATGATGTGTAATTGATAAAATTACATTTGCAAAATACAGACATCAGGATGCGTTCCGCAAAACCTTAAGTTAGGGTGGGCTCTTTCCTTAAGAGTAATTGAATAACATGTTAACATACTATCGGTGCATCTCTAACTACTGAAAAACATTGCTGTTATGATGATAGAAAGGCAACATGGCCAAATGTTAACCCTGGGTATTAGTTGCTTAGCATGTAGAAAACCATCATCAAAAGGCCATCAATGGCTCCTAATCCTGATGGCTACATTCTCTATCACACTGTCAGGGGTAAAGGTAAAGGGACCCCTGACCATTAGGGTCCGGTCGTGGCCGACTCTGGGGTTGCGGCGCTCATCTCGCTTTATTGGCTGAGGGAGCCGGCGTACAGCTTCCAGGTCATGTGGCCAGCATGACTAAGCCGCTTCTGGTGAACCAGAGCAGTGCACAGAAACACTGTTTACCTTCCTGCCGGAGCGGTACCTATTTGTCTACTTGCACTTTGACGTGCTTCCGAACTGCTAGGTTGGAAGGAGCAGGGACAGAGCAACGGGAGCTCACCCCGTCACGGGGATTCGAACCGCCAACCTTCTGATCAGCAAGTCCTACGCTCTGTGGTTTAACCCACAGCGCCACCCCCGTCCCTTCTGTCAGGGGTAGTAAGCTTCTAAATACCAGTTATCTGAAACCACAGGAGGGGAGAGTGTGCTGTTGCACTCCAGTCCTGCTTACAGACTTCCCATAGACACCTGTCAGAACAAGATGGTGGATTGTAAAACAACTGTACGTATTCAGTTCATAAGTTTATTGCTCTAGCTAAAGGCTTAAGATCAGCCTTGGCCTATGGAGCCCTATTGCAACGACTGTTATATCTACATTAATTCTAAACCTTAACTGTGACATAAAATAAATGGCTAGTGGATCACAACAAACAATTAAATAAGGTTCTTGGGAGACCAAAGGAAACATCTACATAGGAAAAGTTTTCTTCTGAGATTATGCTGATAGACTCTTTGCTCTGGTCTTATACTTCCTTTTCAATCGGATTCGATTGGAGGTGCGCTGCATCAGATTTTGGTTGCTCAATCACTCCCAATTCAAAGATGCGGCAAAATTACAGTTTCTAGGGCCACATGTTGCATTCTGCATGAGTCATTTCTATGAGCTTTCGAATCAGGACTCAAGTCAGGCACGCAGAAAGCAAGATACACATCCCTTGCCTCAGCTTAACTGCACAGGATTGCAACTTAAGATTCCATACAAAGTTAGCACCTTCCTGGAAATGCAAAGAATACTTTTCTATTTAAGAACTGGCCTAATGTCATTTTAACATTCAAGGTCACCTTAAAGCTGAAATATATGGTGACTTAATGTACCAAGGGGGAAAAATGTACTACAAGGAACACCCTGCACAATGTGGATGGGGGTCAGAGCAAAAACAGCTCCTGGGTCACTGCTTATGAATCTCTCTCCTCTCATTTCTCTCCATATTTTTCTTTTTTAAAAATATGCTTTTGATGATAATGACTTCCTGAAAGATGAAGTGAGAATCTAGGCAGCAGACCTTTTGCCAGCCAGATGTTGCTGTCTTCCAACTCCTATCAAACCTGACAGCTGATTATGCCAGATGAGGTTGATGGGAGCTAAGTAAAGGTAAAGGGACCCCTGACCATTAGGTCCAGTCGTGACTGACTCTGGGGTTGCGCGCTCATCTCGCTCTATAGGCCGAGGGAGCCGGCGTTTGTCAACAGACAGCTTCTGGGTCATGTGGCCAGCATGACTAAGCCGCTTCTGGCGAACCAGAGCAGCACACGGAAATCCCATTTACCTTCCCGCTGGAGCAGTACCTATTTATCTACTTGCACTTTGACGTGCTTTCTAACTGCTAGGTTGGCAGGAGCAGGGACCGAACAACAGGAGCTCACCCCGTCGCGGGGGTTCGAACCGCTGACCTTCTGATCAGCAAGTCCTAGGCTCTGTGGTTTAACCCACAGCGCCACCCGCGTCCCATTGATGGGAGTTAGAGTCCTTCAAAATATGAAGGGCGACAGGTAAGCCACCTCTGATCTATGAGGAAGGGGGTCCTTATTTGAGAGGAGGAAAACGAAGAGTCTGGGCATTATTTTGTGAATTCTGATGTGGGAAGGATTTAGACCAGGCTTCCACAACCTCGGCCCTCCAGATGTTTTGAGACTACAATTCCCATCATCCCTGACAACTGGTCCTGCTAGTTAGGGATCATGGGAGTTGTAGACCAAAAACATCTGGAGGGCCGAGGCTGAGGAAGCCTGATTTAGACTTTACTAGAAATAGGGACAACCATCTTTAATCAGAAAACTGCAACACTATCACACGCATTCCAGGTTGCTGAAATACACTCTTTTATAAACCTCTTTCTCAGTCAACACTTAGGAACGGTGCTCCGAACACATCTGTATAAAACGAGTGGAAGAACACATGAGACAACTAAGGTAAGATGCCAGCACTGAAAGACTGCTTCCTAAGGAAGTCAAAAGAAAAAATGCAAATGCACAGTCTCAAAAACCTTTGATTATCTCAATGTTTCATGTGGGAAAGTGTTGTGAATGGTGACGGGGGGGGGGAGGGCTTTTAAAGCAGGCTGAAATCACTACTGATCACTACTGTACTTCTTTTCCCTGCCTTCCGAATCAGTATTGGAACCTATATAAATGTCAAATCAATGAATTAACGGCTTTGTTTCTTAAACTCACTTTTCAAATGCATAATTCAAAATGCCACTTCCTTTACGAAGTGAGATAGCTAATGAAAACGAAGGCTCTCCTATGACCCTCTTATGATCAATTGAGTGCAGGATTTGAGATTAAGTCAACGGAGAGAGACCAATTAACTAGGGTGCATGGTCAATTTGGCAGCGCAGATATAACCTTACTGATGAAATCAGCTTTACTGATGTGAATATGCACATCCGTCTGTCTATATTATCTCATTTACATCCCACCACTCCTCCAAAAAACCAAGGGCTACATACATGTACAGTGGTACCTCGGGTTACATACACTTCAGGTTACATACGCTTCAGGTTACATACTCTGCTAACCCAGAAATAGTACCTCGGGTTAAGAACTTTGCTTCAGGCTGAGAACAGAAATTGTGCGGCAGTGGCGTGGCAGCAGCGGGAGGCCCCATTAGCTAAAGTGGTGCTTCAGGTTAAGAACAGTTTCAGGTTAAGAACAGACCTCCAGAACGAATTAAGTACGTAACCAGAGGTGCCACTGTAGTTATACCATTTTCTGTTCACAATAAGCTTGTGAGGTAGGCATTGCTGAAGCTGACTAGTTAGCGCAAGCCTGCACAATTAAAAGCGTTATAGCTGAGTGAGGATTTGAATTCAGTGTCCCGCTTGGTTGACAGTTTTCAGCCAGCCTTTCAACATCCACTGAACTCTAAAATATAATAGACCTGTATCTTTGAAAGAAGCTAGAAGAATTCCAAAGCCACTCTTAAATTCTTGCTCTACCAAAAAACAAAACAAAAAACCCCTATTCAACAAGATGAAATTCGTGTATCAGCAATTCATGTTTTTTTCCCCATGGATCTCCAGCGGATTGTGTCACTCTTCAGAAGGCATCCGTCCTTGTCAAAAGCATATGTAAAGCCACCCCGAGGGAGGTCGAAATATTGTATTCTACAGAGAAAACAGCAGGGATGAAAAACACAAGCACAAGGCAAACACTGGTAGGGATATGGATAGGGATAATAAATGCTCTCACAGCAACAAGAACGCCTGACCACACTGTGTGACTCCACAGTTATCCATACACCCCATGCAGTATCCAACCAGTAACCTGTAAAACGACATTCATCTTCTCCCAGGCCTTTAGTTAATTAAATAATCTATAGCTTTTTAAACTGTAGGGGGGTTCTGTTTTCACTGGTTACTATGGTGTGTATTTTTGTGTTTCTTATGTTGTAAACAACCCTGAGATCCTCTGATGATGGACTGTATAGAAATTTAATAAATAATAAGTAATAATAAAGGATACTGGAAGGAAAGTCTAGAAACTCATAGAATTGTGGAGTTGGAAGGGACCACGAGGGTCATCTAGTCCAACCCCCTGCAAGGAAGACATCATTTGCCCGACGTGGGACTCAAACCCACAACCCTGAAATTAAGAGTCCCATGCTCTACCAGCTGAGCTATCCTAGGTCGTGTGAACTCAAAAAAGGTTATATGAATTGCCCCGAAGCCAAACAGGGAGTCTGCTTACAGCATTAGTACATTATTTCGCCAATTAAAATGGCACATTGTCAAAGAGCGTCAAGTATCTTGAAAGCTTCTACTACCTAATATATTCAGTTTCATTTATCTTGCTTTAAAGGGATCCATGCATTATAACTAAGGGTTGTATCCAAAGCTGCACGGGTGATGATCTGCTTGCACAATGGGTCTTATCCTTCCTCTATTTTTCCTGCTCCCACAAAATCTGTGTTTCCCACAAAATTGAGGTTCCATCAAACCTCTGCTGCAGATTTTTGAGGGTGCACAAGGGGCTGCAGGAGAGACCAGTAGTAGTAGTAATAGTAATAGTGGTGTAATCCTTTATTAATCTTAATTGTAATTAATAGTATTATTACTATTTAAAAGTTCTATATAGTAAACATCACATCTACCTCTTATGTAAGGTTAGGTTAGGTTTTGCACCAAGGAAGCCAGCATTTTTCTGGGATGAATAAATATTTGTGAAAGCACATTACACAAATTTTAATTTAATACCAAGGAATACCCAGCTGCAGATTCACCTGAAATAGATCAAACATACGATTTGTTCTCAAATCTTTGCCATCTCAAATGTTTGATGTGTTGGATGTACAAAAAGCATTAACACCAGAAACCCGCAGATTAATTTAGCAGCCAATAGATTTCACCTTGCACAGAACAGTGGGAAGTTAAGAGGTTTCAGCCTGACATGAAAGCAAAAGTTCACCTAGGGTGGAAGAGGCAAGTTTGAATCTGACCTTTCTGATACCTTCAGTCCCTTTTCTGGCCACAGTTCTATCCTCTGCTAGAAAGAGGACGACTGGCATATGGTCACGCATTCCTCTCCTTATGCTGGCACAACAGATCTAGCCACTACATTACATCTAAAGAACTGTACCGCTACAAGCCATTTATACCAGGAGTCTATACAGCACAAGACCAGCATTTGAAATTTGCCAGGCACCAGGTACACCTGGCTATCAGCCACTTGTGATCAAGTGAAGATTCCTGGGCACCAGAATGTCACCTGACATCTCCACCATCTGGAGGTGCATGCCTGGGGATCCCTGGATCTTGACTGTTTTCACACAGTAGCAACATGCTCCTGTTTTACAATTTAAAATACTCATTTTAAGATATCAATGACTTCCCTTATTTTTCCATGGTTCATTTTACATATCATAAATCCCTGCATATTTTACAAAAACTATACCATTCAGTATTCCATTACTGCATCCATCAAAACTTGTTTACACTGTTGAATTTATCTTAATGCTGCCAATGTTTTCAGCTGTTCACAATTATTTCCCATATATTCAATGAATGTTTCCCAATCTTCTTTAAATGTATGTTCTTCTTGTTCCCTTATTCTATATGTTAAGTCTGCAAGTTGTGCCTATTCTGTCAGCTTAAGTTACCATTCTTCTTTGGTTGGGAACATGTCCTGTAGAATTCTATCTGTTATATTTTATCACACACAGAGAACTTTATTGTGTTCCATAGGCCCAAAAGACACAGTACAAAAATTACATATCAACAGTTATTTAGTCGTAAGAGCGGCCTTGTTATATTTTATCGGCACAGACAGAATGATTTCAGGAACCAAAAAGTCATATTGAAAAATACCACTTTTGAGACATCGGACCCAAAAAATGGCAACTAGGCATTCCTTTTTGGCAACTGTAAGCTTGGTTTAAGGATCCAATTGGTGCTTCTCTTATCTATCTGGGTTTCTAATACTGAACAAGACTTAGAAAAATTGTCAAGTTAGCATGTTAAGGTTGGAGCAGCTAGACAATCTCAGTATCTCTTTCACACACATACACAAACACACCCCTATGCCTGTCTAGACTGAAGGGAACACAAGTCACCATTAAAATGCTCAACGTGTGTGCCCCGCCCCACTTGACCACAGAAGGAAAAGGAAAGCTAGTGATTGGGGAACAATGGCAAAGAGTTACAGAGAAGAACATATTGCACAAAGCTACAGACACCTGGAGTCCTATGATGAGGAAATAGCAGCTATAAACCACCAGTTATCCATCTCCTCTTCCAATTAACACTTCCAGGGATGTTTTTAATGTATGACATATTAGTGTATTTTTGGTATTTGTGGAAGCTGCCCAGAGTGGCTGGGGAAACCCAGCCAGATGGGCGGGGTACAAATAATAAATTATTATTATTATTATTCCAGAATACAACTGGGGATAGGGGCCACGCAAACACAATGGCAGTTATGAGCAGTGCTATTTTTCTAGAAAAAGAGGTGCCGGAACTCACCCTGAACTTATAATGTCAATGGCATCAACCTGAGAGGTGCTGGAACTGAGTTCTGGTGAGTTCCAGCTGGGGGGTGAGCCCTGGTTATGAGAAGAAGATGAGGAGCAGGAGGAGGAGGAGGAGTTTGGATTTGATATCCCGCTTTATCACTACCCGAAGGCGTCTCAAAGCAGTTAACATTCTCCTTTCCCTTCCTCCCCCACAACAAACACTCTGTGAGGTGAGTGGGGCTGAGAAACTTCAAAGAAGTGTGACTAGCCCAAGGTCACCCAGCAGCTGAATGTGGAGGAGCGGAGACGCGAACCCAGTTCACCATATTACGAGTCCACCACTCTTAACCACTACACCACACTGGCTCTCCCAGCAGGTAAGTGTTAGCATAAAAATAGACAACACATGTGAATATGCGCTAAGAGCAACATCAAAGTTCAAGCCCAGGTAACCTGTCATATTCCAGAACATTTGAGGCCAAGGCCTAAGAATCTGCATTCACAAGTGTGGCTCCTATACTAAAGGGAATCAGCACCAACCACGGCATTGGCACACATGCCAGGAGCGAGGGGTTCTCTTTTAGGAGAAGTTATGCTTGCCAGGGGAAGACTGCATGGAGCATCGCAAGTCACTGCTCAAACTGTTGCTGCTAAAATAGTTTGATTGCATCAGGCTAACCATCTTTTGAAAATGATAGTTCAGCAGTTGAGTCATGGAAAGGAGAATTGCCAGAAAGGAAAAGCACAAGGGAATTTCAAATGCCAAAAACATCTTCATTTTAACCCAAGATGAGAAAAGTTAACATTTTGCTAGGAGAAAATGAAAACAATTTAAGATTGTGATTGTATGCAGATTTAGCTGAGAGTTAAGTCCCACTGGACAAAGCGAAACACACTTTTGAGGAAACATAATGAGGACCAGGCTTCAGAAGTGCATAAAAAGAGCATTAAAAAAGGGACAAAAGGACAAGAGATCGTACAATTTATAATACAAAGCAAGGCATTTATCTTTCAGGCTCATCCTTTTCTTACCAGGAGTTATCAAACAGAAGTTTTCATAGATGTCCTGGTTACCTTCGGCTACCCACGTAGTTAAAGCAATATACAAGTATCGGCTAGGCAGGGAATCCCAAACTGTGGTTTGAAAGCTTCATTCAGGCAGTCTGCAGAACATCTGTGGATTTGTGGTTGAAGATGGAAGATACCACATCCACTGCATGAAATATTCATATTGAATTTTAACTTTATGTTTATTGCTTCTTTTATTTATTATTTCCACAGTATTCAAATCAGAATGTGTAGAATACAATATACAAGAAAGCTAAAATTCGGAATGAGCTCAGGCTTGCAAGAGAGGTTGAAAATAATAAAAGGATGTTTGAATCAAGAGGAAGAACAAGGAAGTAATAAGTCCTCTGTGTGGAGAAGGTGAATAAATGCTATTGGGTGACAGAAAGAAAGAAGAACTGCTCAACACCTAGGTTGTCTCTGTCTTCTCCCGAAAGGAAAACAGCACCCAACCTGGTGATACTGGAATAAATGGAGCAGAGAGGGAGGTGCAACCCTAAATAGGAGAAGAGTTGGCAAGGGAACATCTAGCCACTTTAAATGAATTCAAATCTCCATGCCTGATGAACTGTTTCCAAGGGTACTAAAGGAACTTGCAGGTGTAACATCAGAGCCTCTGTCTATAATCTTTAATAATTCTTGGAAAACAGATGAAGTCCCTGCAGACTGGAGGTGGGCAAATGTTGTCCCCATCTTCAAAAGGGGGAGGGCAGATCCAGACAACTACCAACCTGTCAGTTTGGCATCAATACCTGGAAACGTCCTAGAGCAGATGATTAAAAAGTTGGTTTTTAAGCAAAGGTTGGGTGGATTTTTTAGCTATGTTTCCAGCCTTCCTAGGGGTTGGACTATATGGGCACTGGGGATCCCTTCCTAACCCTACAATTCTGTGAATTAAAAATCATATAAGATTTAGGACGGTGCATTACAATTGTGGCAAGTAGAAAACTCATTAAGAGGTGTGCCAAGTCTCTCAGCAATTTTGGGAACCACTGAATGAGGAAACATAAGCACATCAAAATTCTGATTAGAAATGTTATAGTCCCTCCCAATCATTTCTAGACCTAAAGTTTGAACGAAGTATTTCTCTGAAGAAAGAAACCTCTTTTTTTTCTGGAAAAACCATAGTAACAAAACAAAAAGCGAAAAAGGAAGCCGAAGTTACATGATGAGGGATAATCAAGAGAGAGGTATTTTGCAATTACACAGTAATGATTTGCACTGCACTATTTATTTGTCATTCAGAACACGTATGTTTTAAGATCAGATCTCCCCAACAGAGATGTTCAAAACACAATCTGTTTGATATCAAAGCAATCTATTTAATCAACAGATTAAGTAAAACACAAACGCATTTGCTGGACAAATTTCCAGATCTTGGTTGTGTTTATTCTCATTAAAATGAGCAATCCACCAACATCTGCCCAGTTCAGTCACTATTCCTGTTCATGGGGACATCATGATATAGGACCTATTTCATGGAGTCCCCATTAATATATATACAAATTCATGCTGCTATGCCTAACTGAGAGAAAAAAAGGGGGGGAGAGAGAATCCCTCTAGCAGTGGATCTCCAGAAATCAGAGAGAAGAAACCTACTTTTGGCAGATGTGCTGCGAGGGGGGGGCTACTCTCAAGCACTGCTGATGCTTGTTTCCTTGGTTATGTTTGAGGCATACTCAAACAAACTGAGAAGCATTGAACTTCCACTCAGCAGCTTCTGCACTGGGGTTATATTTTGCTGCTCTGGCTGCAGGTGCCTTTTTCTTGCTGGGAACAGCCACCAGCAGTCAATGCACAACCAAACACCGCCATCCCAACTGTTGGCTGATGTCACAAATGACATCAAGTAATGGGACAAGTGGGCATGGTTTGGAGGAAACAGCCTGGTTGGCCAAGGGCAGAGGTTCCCCACCCCAATATAAGCCCCTTATCAGATGAAGGTATCAAATCTGTTACCTGGTGAATTCACAAAATCAATAATACATATGGTTATGATGCCAAAACCTTTACCAGCCACTTATACTGCAATCCTACAGTCAGTCTGGTAAGCCAGGAGTAGCCATCGGGGTGCCCTCCAGATGTTGCCAGACTACAACTCCCATCATCCCTGTCCATTGGCTGGTGTGAGTTTTAGTTTAACAACATTGGGTGCCTATGAGATAAGCCAAATGGTGTTACTATGTCAGCCAAATGGTGTTACTATGTCTTCAGGAAAGCTGGCTAGGTGTTGGAAGTCAAAAGGATGAGGAGACAAGGACGTGGGAAGAAAAACAAGAAGCAGCGTGGGACCAAAAGTTTTAAAAAAGAGAAGGCAGAGGGACTTTCTGGCTCCCTGCCTCTCCCCTTTTACATCTCTATTCTTTCAAAGATATAAAATGTTATACTCATAAGAAGATGACATAGGGTTTAACTTGCTCATTCAGAGCGTTAATAAAATGGAAAGGCTTCTTGACACCTGAAATGCATTTAACTTATTACCTCAATAAACTGCAACACTTTTGTGAAGGAAACCCCATCAAATAAAATAGAATGCACTGTGCAGAATTTCACTTCGCATTTCCAGAGTCCAATTATTATTACCTTATTAATCTTTATGAAATGTGTACTGGCCAAGCTGCATATGTTATTCTCAAGTAGTAGGGAAAAAGCATCATTTCCTATAGTTGCCGCTTCAATCAGTCCCACTTCCTGCACAACAGAGTGAGACAACAGGCCAAGCCCTGTGCTAGCTTCACAAACAATGTGAAGCACAAAAATCAGCTGACAAATAAGGCCATTTTCAGATGTGAGACTTAAAATTGGTCATTCAATTTCCTCAATCTGCAAAGAGAATGAGATTGCTAAGCAACTTACAATCAGCATCTGATTTGTTAACAGCTATCTTCCATGTTCTGTGTGACATTAACCAGATTGAAGCAGAGGTCTTTAGATACTTTACAGTAGGCTAATCTACTACCATCTTGGAATCACCACTTTTTAATTATATTGGAAAGGCACCACTCATTTTCTGAAAGCACACAGCAACTATAGTTGAAGAGCTAGCCCTTGATGAGCCCCGCAATTAAAGCCTGCTAGCCAATCATTAACACGAGCCAAAATATTGAAATAAAATAACAACGAAAAGAAGTCTAGCCATGTAGATAGAGAGAGATGTGCTTTCACACACACACACAGCAACATCTTCTCAAGTTCTACATAGCAAAACACATACCCAGAATACCCAGGTTCTACACTCCAATGACCAAAAATAATGCTGCCCTTCTAGAAAGTGTTGTCGTGGGCAGGACCAGCCTAAGACACTTCAGCACCTGAGACAATCCTCAAAATGCCCCTCTCTCCAGGGAAGGAGTGAGTGGAGACCTACATCAGGAACAAGGCAGGAAATCAAATCAACATTACCCAATGGTTGAAGTGAAAATCAAAGGCTGTCATGGGGGTGGGGGGAGAAAGGGGCCCACTCTGAATCATGCATGAGACCCCAGAGAGCAGCCCCACCATCTCCTGCTCTAGGGAGATGGGAAGAGACCAGCAATGCCTCCCATTCACCGAGATGCTACAATAGTGGTGGCACTGGGGAGGCTGCCGAAGAAGAGGGAGATCCAGCCTCCATGGGGTATGCATGCCACAGCCATTACTGTAACAAGCAATATATTTCTTGCAGGCTGGATTTGCTGCCCCTGGGGATGCTGCTGCCTGAGGAGGTCGCCTCACCTTGCCTCGTGTATGGGCCAGCCCTGTTCATGGGACAAAGGAGAATTTATTCTTACCTCCAGCTGTGTGAAGCTAGCATGCACTCCCAAATTTGCCCCTACTTGTAGAGATAACAAGAGGATCCAGCAAATTAACAGCTCAGCATGCTTCCGGTAACCTAAACGCAGGGGGAAGTGTTTTTTTCTTTTTGCTATTAATGACGTAATAGTGCTAAGCAGGTGGTGCTGTGGTGTAAACCACTGAGCCTCTTGGGCTTGCTGATCAGAAGGTCGGCGGTTCAAATCCCCGTGGCGGGGTGAGTTCCCATTGTTCGGTCCCAGCTCCTGCCCACCTAGCAGTTCAAAAGCACGTCAAGTGCAAGTAGATAAATAGGTACCGCTCCGGCGGGAAGGTAAACGGCATTTCCATGAGCTGCTCTGGTTCACCAGAAGTGGTTTAGTCATGCTGGCCACATGACCTGGAAGCTGTCTGCAGACAAACGCCGGCTCCCTCAGCCTACAGAGTGAGATGAGCGCACAACCCCAGAGTCATCCGCGACTGGACCTAATGGTTGGGGTACCTTTACCTTTACCTAGTGCTAAGCACATTCAGTGCTGTTTATACACAATCTAGTACCTTAGAAATAACACTCAGGAATAGATATATTCCAGAGAGGGTGAAGAGTTTCTTTCTCTTTCATAATGGGCACATGTGCATATCAGCAAAAACTTTCATTTGAGAGAAGGAAGAAGGGTAACTAGAATTCATGACAGCTATGTGGAAATGTAATGTCAGAGGAACAGGAAGGTAAGAAACAGAAGTTGGGTCATGAACCAGAAAATACAAAGACACAAGATTAATGGATCACCAACCATGTACAACCACACTTCGAAACCAGGTGAGACATTTCATACCCTAAAAAAACTGCACTACCACTGCTATAGAATCTCCAAATAAGCTGTTGCTTTTTAAGCAAATCCCACAGCACTGTACCTTCTGGTGTAATGCAATGGTTTGGGGGCAATGTCCTCAGGAATAATAGGAACAACGCAAAAAGCAAAAAGCTAATGCAGAAGAACTCCCAGAGTCTTTATGTTTTGAATTCCAGTTGGCATTCTTGGTAAAGTCATCATCCTTTTGCCTTACAGAATACTTAAGATGAGAAAAGAAAACCAGATAAATATAGTTTGTAACCCAGAGTGGGTGGCACTGTGGGTTAAACCACAGAGCCTAGGGCTTGCCGATCAGAAGGTCGGCAGTTCGAATCCCCACGACGGGGTGAGTTCCTGTTGCTCGGTCCCTACTCCTGCCAACCTAGCAGTTCAAAAGCACGTCAAACTGCAAGTAGATAAATGGGTACCACTCCAGAGGGAAGGTAAAAGGTGTTTCCGTGCGCTGCTCTGGTTCGCCAGAAGCGGCTTAGTCATGCTGGCCACATGACCCGGAAGCTGTACACTCCCTCCCTCGGCCAATAAAGCGAGATGAGCGCCACAACCCCAGAGTCGGTCATGACTGGACCTAATGGTCAGGGGTCCCTTTACCTTTACCTGTAACCCAGAGTAAACTTTTTGAGATGGACTTTAAATTTCACCCTGAGTTAAATACTTGCATCCTCACATAGCAGATGAGATTCACACAAAGCAAGGGGAACGTAGGGGTGATGAAAGAAGGGCTTCCTGTGTAGGCAGCCTTTGAACACAGCTGAATCATTGTTCCAGTCGGTTTGGAAGCTCCACTTTCAAAATATTTTCCACATGAAAATGACAGACTTATTGCTAGGAAGAAGGAAGCATGGGAATAGGGAATACAATGCAGCGTTTTTCTTCAGGCCAGGCCAAGCACAATGTAATTGCCTTCTTGGCCAGCCTAACTGTTATTAGTAGAGGTTTCACACTTTCAGAAACGCTGGAGCCATATGCAACCTCAACAGTTTGAACTAGATGTTAAACTCACAACAGCCCTGAATGAAAATTTATCTGACTTCAGGATAAGTCTCCACCATCACCTTTGGCCCCTGGCTTTGCCAATGGGCCACTATAATAGAGGATAAAGTGCGAGAAGTCAATTAGCTTTTTCCCACCATTACTCTCTTTGCTCCCCAGGTCTCCCTCTCCCTTCCATGCCTTAGACAGTCATACCTCATGTTACGGACGCTTCAGGTTATGTGTTTTCAGGTTGCGGACTGCGGGAAACCCGGAAGTACCGGAATGGGTAACTTCCAGGTTTTGCCGCTCGCGCATGCACAGAAGCGCCAAATCGCGCTGGTGCCTGCACAGACGCGGTGCTTCAGGATGCGAACGCTGCAGGTTGCGGACATGCCTCCATCACAGATTACATCCGCAACCTGAGGTTCCACTGTATCTTCTTCCCAAAATGGTTTCGAAAGATCTGAGCCCTACACAGTCTTCATTCCTGATTCCTACTTCAAATAGGGGAAGAGGAGCAGCTACTGTTGGATAGGGTCAGATTTGACAGAAGGTCACACCAAGGCTACTAACTCTTTCATTTATCACTATTTCGTTTTTGTTGATCTCCTTTTTAATTTTCTGTGTCGTTGCAATGTAGGTGTTTTACTGAACTGAATGATCCTGCAGGCTTCGTGTTTTGAACTTTCTTCTGAGCTAAAAACAGTGGGCATTTCTTAGCACCTGTCAGGTACAACTTTTCAGACTTCAGGCTACTCCCAGTATTTTTGTAGCAGTGAATTGCTCCTCTGCCCTTTCACGAGCAGTTCTACAGCCTTTCAGTAATAAAACATTTTGAGCATGAGAATTGTTTACGCTTCTGACCTTTCTTGACTGCAACTCGGCTATTCAGATCTGCCAGCTGCTGCTGCGGCTGGTTAATCAAATCAGCAAGGAGAGAAGGCTTTGCTCCCAAAAAGAGATAATTAGCTTGCTGGATAACATATGCCATGGTTAAATCTTTGAGTGTTTGTCAAGCATTAATTTAGGGTTGTACAAGCCATACAAGAAGGTAAAGTTCCCCACCTCCCCCAAACGCATAAAGGTAACGAGGGTCAAGATGTCTAGAGCATTCCTAACCAAAACAGTACATTCCAAAAGCTTATTCCTTAACCCCTTCCAACACTCCGTAAGCCTTCAAGTTTCAGCAGTAGCAGCAGCTTGAAAACAGTATGCATGAATCATGGGAACTACACAGTTCTCAGAAGAAAATTTTTCCTGCCAGTAGCACCTTAAAGACCAACTAAGTTAGTTCTTGGTATGAGCTTTCGTGTGCATGCACACTTCTTCAGATACCAGATTCTGAAGAAGTGTGCATGCACACGAAAGCTCATACCAAGAACTAACTTAGTTGGTCTTTAAGGTGCTACTGGCAGGAAAAAAAATTTTTTGTTTTGACTATGGCAGACCAACACGGCTACCTATCTGTAACCAGTTCTCAGAAGGACAAACTTGTTCTTCAACAGTGTATGAACTATCTGACACACAGAAATTGCCATGCATCTACACCAAACAACAGCTGCAGAGGAAGAATGTGATGGTTGTGTTTGATTTCCTTCATAAGTAACTTCACAATTGTAAAACAGCATACACACACACACACACAAGTTTGCATGTATGTAGTAACAGCTGCCCAACTCAGATGTACAAATGCATACCCATGGGGGAACAGCAAAGTTGAAACACTGCAAGGGAACATTTATTTTAAAAAACAAAAAACACCACAAAGTAATTCACCAGGGTATACAGTAGTACCTCAGGTTACATACGCTTCAGGTTACAGACTCTGCTAACCAAGAAATAGTACCTCGGGTTAAGAACTTTGCTTCAGGATGAGAAGAGAAATCGTGCGGTGGCAGCGGGAGGCCCCATTAGCTAAAGTGGTGCTTCAGGTTAAGAACAGTTTCAGGTTAAGAACGGACCTCCGGAACAAATTAAGTACTTAACCCGAGGTACCACTGTATTTCCCAGACCTGTGAGTGATAGTGGATTGTATCCTAAGAAGTTAATATTGACCAGCTAGGATTGGTCCTCATGCCTTATCTCTACAACTGAGAAACCTTAACTACAGGGATCTAAAGTTTCCTTATTCTTCTTTTCCAAACACTCTAATCACAATGTTTGCTCTAGTTGTTTGTTCACAGAGTAAGGAATATAGAGAGGCTTGGAAAGCAAAGGGCTTTCCGCCAACCTCACTAGGAATGATGTGAATTAAATGTTCATTCAAATGTATAGTTGCTTTCATAACTAAAAGAGAAAGATAAATATGAAATAAAACAGCAGACTCCAAACAAGCTTCTTTAATAAGTCACATCAATCCCTGAGGTAGAATTCTTCTAGCACAAATTAATTCAGGCTCTAGAGCAGGTGTGTAAAATGGATATGAAAAGCGGTCACCTGACTGTTAATCACCTGATGCTATTAGAATGCCAGGTGACAACTTGAAAGGAGCTCATGTTTGAAGTTCATTTGCAAGCAGCTTCAATACAAACCACTTGGAAACTGACTTCAACAGTGGTGTCTCCACTTACTGATGGGCACCAGGAGACAATGACTTTGAAATCCCTTTGCAAAATGTTTGCATTGAAGCCACCTACAAATGGACTTCAAGGGTAATGCTTTTCGACACCAATCAGCTGATGGTGGCTGAGACACATCACCTTGGAAGCCCCATTGACAGTCGTTTCAAAACAAATGACTTGCAGGTGGACTTCAAAGTGATGACACTCACTTGACATATGTCGGGAGTGATGCAGGCTATGGCTTACGGGCCAAATGAAGATAGCTGCTGGGCCTAACTAAGCCTGGAGGATACAGTCTCCCCAAGCCTACTCTAGAGGGCGAGAGTTGCTCATTCTTTTTGTAACAAGCCTACGGACACTGAAAATTTAACATTAAACTAAGGATCAAAATTGTTGCTGTTGTTGTTTACTCGTTTAGTTGTGTCCGACTCTTCGTGACCCCATGGACCAGAGCACGCCAGGCACTCCTGTCTTCCACTGCCTCCCACAGTGTGGTCAAACTCCACCTGGAGCAGGAAACAGCAAGCCACTCCAGTATCCTTGCCAAGAAAACTCCATGGACAAGGTCAAAATACATGTGACATTTGTCACATTTAGAAAAAGAACGCTTAACCACTCTGCTTTCACTTTGGTGGAAAAAAAAACTGGTGTGGAGCTCTGATACAGAACTAAAAACCACCCCATTCCTGGCTTTTATATTTGCAACCCTCCCCACCCCCACCCCCACCCCAAAAAGGTAATGTCTACATTAAGCAAAACTTTCAAGCTTAAAAATTAGCTAGGAGAAAACCTTGAAGGGCCCCTTCTAGATCAGGAACATGTTGTGCTATCAGGGCTTGCAACTGTTTTTTTCTCCAAAAATAAAAGCAGTCGGATTAAGTGCACTTGTTTAAATCCCATAATAAGACCGCCCCTCAAACTAAGGAAGTGACTAAAGAGCTGCTACACCACTGATAGAATACAAACTTGTCGTACCAACTGTGTGATGTTACAATATCAAAGAGGACAGTGCTTTAGGGTTGGTTCTTTTATAAGGGGGGGGACTGCTCCTTTTCCCTTATGGGGTACCCAAGAGCCCATATAGAGTCCTTTTGTAGGTTCTCCTTCTTGTAGGTAGGAGAAAATAACAGAGGCCAACCAGAGAATATTGAGAAGCAATGCGGCAAGTAAGTCTGACGTTTATTAACTGTTGCAACAGGGCCCTCACCACATGCATGAGGGAGGAGGAACCCGAACAATGGGGTGCAAACTCCTATATAGACTTTTGAAATTCCCACCCTCCAGCTCAAGACCACCACCCCCCAATACATCATACATACATCACAGAAGGGGTGGTCTACAGCAGAAATCCTGTCTGGCAGGAAACCTGTTGATGGGTTTACCTGGAGAGCCTGGCTATTCTTTTGTGATGATAAATACTTAATTCCTGAGTCCAGGTCACAGGCTAACTGTGTATTCATACACAGATAGACCCTTAAGACAGGATTGGTGAGCAAAGAGACAATGGGGAGGTTTTCCCATTTCCTTTGTCCTTGCAGAGAAACATTTGAGGTCATTTTGGGAGAGACAAAATGGTTTCAGGAATTTTTTCCTGTACATTTATTTTATATCTTAGACCTCATAATTCTCATAACAGTTTGGGGTTGCTGTTGTTTTTCATTCAGAGGCATAAGAATTTTTTGAAATAAGTAAAATAAAGTAAGTATTACAGAGAGATATATAATTCAATGGAACTTGAACCCATTTGTATGGTTAACTAAATATGGGTTGCTATATTTCAAAAAGTCTGGACACAACAGTTCTTGAGCAAAGTTGTTTCACTTCTTCTGCCAAAGTTGTTGAACTTCCTTTGCAATATCTCAAAAAAAAAAAGATAAAAATTGAGTTTTTTTTTATTTTTAGGAAATTCTCCAAGAAACAACAACACTTCCGAGACATGGGTTGTCATACACCTGGGTTTTCCACCTGGACGCTATTTTCAAGCAGATGAATCCCAGATATGTTCGGGAAGTTCCGAACGTATGGCAGCCCTAAACAAAGGGATATTTCCTGTGACCAGAGGTACACACAGCTTCCTGAAAAGAGAGCAGTCTCTCACCCAATTACAACCCCCAGCATAAACTGCCCTCTTTACTTCACATTCAGCTTCACAGGAGGTGTCTTATCGAACTCCAAAGAAGCTTCTGCACATGTCACGGGGCTTCTCCACATTCCATTTTTTTCAATATATCTCCTTGAACCGCAGCCAAAAGTTTTAAGGGCAGTTTATGGAGCAGTAAGGAGGACTGCAACTACAGTTGGGCTTTGGGAAAAGAGCTTCTCAAGGTGATTCATTTCATCCCAGATGCAGGGTGTTCGAACTCCCCACTCTATTAGTTCCAGATTGTCATTAGATCTTGGGGGAAGGGGTTCCCTTCTTGCTGTCCCTTCCCCCTGGAAATACACCAAGCACTGGCACCTTTGACATCTGTTTATTTGCCCAGGTATCTTTATTGGGTGGGATGGGTGATGAGGGGGTTAAAAACAATCTGAAATAAATAAATTGCTGTGTGAGGAAGGAGGTTTTGCTTCAAACCCTTGCCTGAATGCCATACTTTCCCCCTTTTTGTTTTGTGTAACAGCAAAGAGTGCTAGCAGACAGACTCCATCTCCATCACACTGGGAAAGTCTGAGAATGACATTTCAGAAATTGCTCCCCTGCCTGAAACCAGAAGGGCAAGAAGTAACAACTTCCATGGTTAAATGAATAAATACCTTATCAAATTTATAACTTTCTCCCCCAAAATGAAAGTTTTGTAACTCTTAGTAAGCAGTTTACTGTGAAAAGAACATAAACGGAAAAACAATCGACTCCCCATCATCATTACAAACACTGCAGTTTAAATGAAAGGGTTCGGCCTTGAATTATTTCAATCTCAAATTCTGGGTTTTTCCTCTCTCCAGGCATACCACCTCCAGATTTCTAATTGGGAACACTTTTACTCCTACAGCAGCATGCATGGAGACATTTCAGTACGAAAATCTATTCTAAACTACACAAATTAAATCACTAAGGCTATAACAGTAAAGCTAAAACTGGCAAGGGACAGCCACATTTAACGGTAACATGTGTCAGCCATAATCAGCGTCGTTTTAAGTCATTTCTTTATTAAGTCAGCAGATTTGGGGGGGGAGGGAGATAAGAAAGGCCTGATTCTTCATTATCATTAATTGTATAAAATAGCTGTCACTGTTTTAAAGAGCTCTATGCCAAGATTAGCATTTCCAAAGCTTTAACTGTAACTGATATTACTGGTGGGTGTGGTAGCTTCCAAAAGTTTCTAACTAATTAGTAAGGATTCAAGGGGCCAAGGAAACAGCCATTCCTGGTCATCTTGACAACCATTAATGTTCTACACCAGAATCCTGAGCACATGAAGTGCTGGTAATTGCAATTTTTCAGGACTACAGACCCAGAAACATTAGAAAACACTAAGTCTAGCAGTCCTGGATCCTGAATTACTGTTCCTGCTGCCTTCTAGGGCTTGAATCATTGCTGCTACAACAACATGTTGATACTTCCATGGCCATGTAGTGGGTGGCAGAAGAAGAGGGAGATCCTCAAAGTTCCCAGTAGGGAGGAGGAAGGTTGTGCCAGGATTTAACAGACCCACACAGGACTGGACTGAAAACAAACAAATCAAGGTCCTACATAAATGTGTTTAATTTAAAAGGGGGGACATAGCAAATTGAATGAGATAGTCGTCATCACCATCATCATTTTTAATTTGTATACCGTCTTTCTATCTTACAATACTCAAGGCGGTTTACAAGATAAAATAATACAATACAAACTGAGAAGCAGAGATCACTAATGATGGCATTTGTAATAATACTTTTCACCGATGCCTAGTTGCAAAAAGATGCCCAGAGAGAAAGTTTTAAGGCCAAAGCTGTCAACCGTCCCTTATTTGGCGGGAAACTCCCTTATCCCAGCGCCGTGTCCCACTGCTGTCCCTTATTGATGATGTTCCTTAAATTTCCCAGGTTTCAAAGGAAGCAGCTCCTCTCCCTCCCTCCCTGCCGGCCAGGGAGGAGGGAGGCTCCAACTGTGTTGCTTGTGGACCCCCAGGAGCCCCTCCCCGCCAGGACTGAGGAGCCTTGAGAGGAGAGTGAGGGCAACCATAGAGAAAGCAGTTCAGAGAGAGGAGGAGGAGGCGGCGGCAGAGGCGCGGACAGGTGTTCCAAGGGCTAACCATAGAGGGGGAAAGTGGAGGAAGGACCGCAAGTGCTTCTCCCATAGATTTGTAGTGGTAGACTAGCATAGATGGTCTGATCTGTGGGTTTACTTCGGACGCTATTTCCCCCCCCCCTTCCTCCTGCCCCGCCTGATGGAACTGAGAGCTGCAGATGGAGCACGAGAGAAAAGATACAGAACTGCAGCAGCATCTTCGTAGCTTGGACTTCGTTTTGCACGAAAAGTGGTTGCTGCTTGTAGTTGTTTAATTGCAGTGTTTCATCAGCTGATGCCTTGAGCAGCAACCTCCGGAAACGAAGGGCTAAAAACTGGCGCTGCTCTCCCAAATTATCTGGTTCCTTTTAACTTGGTATTTCAGCTGGTTGACTAAAATCCCTTATTTGGGCTGCTGATCCCTTATTTTCAAGGCTGCTGGTCCCTTATTTTCAAATCTGTAAGTTGACAGCTATGTTTAAGGCTGATCTATCAAATATTTTCGTATCAAAAGTTGTATTGTGCTTCTCGAAAAGTTGAATAAATTCTGACATCTAAAAGTATTACAGACCCTGCTTACCTCCAGCCTAGCCACCAGTTCCTGCATCACCCTAGGACGGTGATGCTCTATCTCAAGACTTTCTCCATCTTTCAATACATATAAGTTGGCCTCCCCTTACTTCTCATCAACTCCAGTCTGGGGTGACTGTAAGGGAGTTCTACCTCAGCTTTTTCCTCCAGCAATCTTGGTAGGGTGACCTACGTATCAGGAAACACCCGAGTCCTGAATGGCTATAAGTCTGTAGGACAGAACCATCACACCAAACCATCACTACGATTTGGCATGTCTGAATTGATGATTCCAAGTTAGCAATCAGGAAGCAAATCAGATTTTTTTGATCTAATGGTTTAAGAGGTTTTTACCTTTTTAAAAAAACAGACACAAAAACTATGTCTGGTGTGATATGTGAAGTACCTTAGTTGTGGCCATTGCACCACCTCAGCCATAGAGACAGGACCACTAAGCAGATAGAAAATGAAAGCATATACTCATGGTTTGCTTGTAACAGAGGTAGTCAATGCAATGTCCTCTAGAAGTTGTTGGACACCAACACTCATCATTATCCTTCTCGATGCATTTGGTTAATATTTTACATAACAGTATTGACTGTCAATAGAAATACAGAGGCTGGGAACAAAATGTTGAAATTGGAAGGCATGGAATGTTGTGCAAATGTTTTGTCCAGGGTAACTTATTAATTATGAGTGAATAAGCACAGTGGGAGTTCTAAACCTTTGGTTCACTCATTCGCAATATTACACAAAATGGGATTAAGTCCATTCTTAAACCAAATTATCTGCTTTGAGCTTTCTTTTTTTGGATTCAGAAGCTGAACATGAGAAAACGGAGAAGGCATGTACTTCTCCTGATTTCAAAGTTGTTCCCCTGTTGTTTGGGGAAAGTGTTTGATGCTGAAACTATGGGAGGCTTACCAAAGAAATGCTTGAAAATCCTCAGAGTGTATAAAATGGAAGGTTTTAATACAGATTTCCATAAAAAATTCCAATTTAATCAAGAAATGAGACAATAAAAATTGCTTTATAGTATACTCTTTATATTAAAAAGTAGTACATTAGGTTTTTTAAAAGCCTGACTTGCATATTTCTCACATATTTACAAGCACTCCCCCAGCAAAAATTATTGGAAATATTAAAATTCAAAACAAATGGCTCTGAACTTGGAAAAGTAGGATTTCTGGTGTGATTTAATTAATCTAAAAGGGATAATTTTAGTGCTAACTCCGTTTGCCAAAAAGGAGAGAGGGGGGAAATAGAGAGTGCTGATTAGCCATGTGCAATCAATTTCATTATTTGTGATTTGCAGTAGCATAGAAAAGATTACAAAGTGATGTCAGTAAAGAAAAATGCCATCTTTTCTGACTCTGCCAGCAAAACCATTCAAGGACTGAATCAATGGCTTCTGTGTTTAATTAAGTACTGAAATTATGCTGTCCCTTGCAAGTCAACTGCACTGAGGACCAATGCAGATATAGCACTGTTCAGTTTTCCTAATTACAACAGAAAGGCTGTTCCTGCGGGCTGGCTGGTTTTCTGCCATTAGCCGTCCACTGAAAATCTTTCTACCTGGTCACCTGGAGCCAATTCTAAATTTCCCTATGCCGCCTATTTAAAAAGCCTGTTACACAGCATCCTATTTGCAGCAAAAAAGCAACTTTAGCATTCATTAAAAGTGAAAGCACTGCATTAAAGACCAAGTTTGTAGGAGAAATAAAATGCATCTCTATATGGGGAGACTTTTGGCAAATAAACCTTTATTTATTTGTATGTCCCATTATGATAGATGAAAGGGATCTTACCTCATCTTATGAAAACATTTATTCATTTAAGCTGACATACACACACACACACTTTTACAGATCGCATCCTGCTATATTAGTGCATCCTCTCGCTCTCTCGTTCTTTTCTCACACACACTGGACACACTAGTAGCATAAAATGTAGGAGGTATATTCTCTACCATAGTCACACTGCAGATTTCCATACACCTCCATGCGTGACTACAGCTCCAAAGCCAATACTCATGAATCATTACATTAATTAAAACACATGTATACCACCCATAAGGTTTTTAAAAAGAGCTACGAGAAGACGACTAACAGTATTCATAAAGGCACAATAAAAAAGTAAATAGCAATCGAAACCAGGATCCATAAGACACAATAAGGTGAACAGCAATCAGGAAGCAATTGATTAAACTCAAGATCTCAGAGGGACCAGCTGTAAACATCCCCAAAGAGGGAGATCCACATACCCTTCAACATTTCTCCAATGAAAATAGGGACGTCCCATTCCATAATGATATTTTACTATTTATACCCCACACATCTTACTGGATCACCCCAGCCACTCTGGGCAGCTTCCAACATATATAAAAACATAACAAAACATTAAACATTTTTTAAAAAACCTTCCCTATACAAGATTGCCTTCAGATGGCTCGGGGGTCGGATAATTCCATACCCTCCAAAATTTATCCAATGAAAATAAGAACATCCTAAGGAAAAGCAGGACATTCCGGGATGAAATCAGAAACCGGGACAGCTTCTCTAAATCACAGAAATCCCTAGAAAATAGGGACAGTTGGAGGGGATGTTGTACCAGCACTGAAGTGCTGGCTTTGGTGCCGATGCCCTGAAAGAGCTTGCAAAATCTAACCCAAATCTCAGGAGAACTTTTGCTCTCCTTGACATCTTGCAAGACTTTGATGAGATCTCGCAAGATATCGCAGGAAATCAGCACCTATACTGGCACCGCTTCTCTAGCAGATGTGGGGGCATGAAAGGAGGCACCCATGAAGGTGCTGCTGTAAGAAAAATACTGGGGACTAATTTGAATAGTAAAAAAAATAAAAGTTTCTCAATCTACCAGCTTTGCACAAAACAGCAGCCATGTGTATGGGTGGGTGGGTGGTTGCTCCAAGCCATGAAACCAGAGTTCCATGGGTATTTGTTCACATGTGCACATACACCTTTTGTGATCTACCATGTTTGCACAAAACAGCAGTCCAAAAATAAAAATAAGCGATGCCTCACTCCAAACTATGTAAGGATTTGAAGTTGTTCACATGAAAGGCTGCCTGTTGCTTCATTTCCTCCCCATCTCCTCTACCCATGGGCGTAGCCATGTGGGGAGGGCAGGGAGGTCCATAAACCTTGTGGGAAAAGGCAGCCTTTCTTTTGAGCTGATCGAAGCAAAATGGAAGTAGGGAGCATGGAGTGAAACAGCACCCAGCCAAATATCACCACAGGGATTGTTTTCAACAAGGGAGGTGCTTGTCTTCCCCCCGCAAAAAAACCCAAATTTCACAACATAGGAGTAGTGTGAGTGGGGGCTGGGTGCGCCACATTGGAGACCCCGGGCACAGTAGTTGGGGCAATCTCATCCTTTATTTCCACACGGTCGCTCCAACCAAATGTTCTCTCAGGAGAGCTATGGACTGGCCAGGACGACTTTCCTGTTATAGCTTCTGGGATTGACAAGGCATCTGAACCTCACCTGAGCCTACTCCAGCTGAGGAATCACATACCTGCTCCCCAAGCTGGCGAGCCCCACCTGTGCTGTGGGTCCTTGCCTGTCTTCCCTCAGAACTAGCAGCTATAAATTCTGGAATCCTGAGGTCAAGGGTGCTTTTAATGAAAGGGCTAGTTCTGTACTGTTTTTATTGCAATTACAGTGGTACCTCGGGTTACAGACGCTTCAGGTTTTACAGACGCTTCAGGTTACAGACTCCACTAATCCAGAAATAGTACCTCAGGTTAAGAACTTTGCTTCAGGATGAGAACAGAAATCGCGTGGCGGCAGTGGGAGGCCCCATTATTAAAGTGGTGCTTCAGGTTAAGAACAGTTTCAGGTCAAGAATGGACCCCCAGAACAAATTAAGTTCTTAACCCGAGGTACCACTATATGTGTATGTTTTAAACAGATTTTATATCTGTTTTAATATAGTTTAATATGTATAATATTATATAGTTTAATATAGTTTACATAGTTTTAATTCTATTGTTTAGTTGTTTCTTAATGACTGAATTTTTCTATATATTTTTTTAGCAATTCTTGTTTTTATCCGTAAGCCACATTGAGTCTCATCAGGGGAAAAACCTGGAGAAAGTTTGGGGATTATAGTAATTTATTGCCCTAATATAAACTAGTTGTAGGGTATTAGGCATTAAGTTACTCCTAGAAGGAATGCATTTTAAAATAGTTTCCCTGAAAGCAAAATTAATTATGGCTGTCACCCCCCAGGGCACATGCCAAAGGCCTTATAAGATGAGATGAAATTTCCGAGCTAACAAGAGCAGTAGTGGCTGAAATAGAATAGAATTGGCTTGAGTATTGCTAGAATCAAATAAACTTTACAGATATTGGATAGCTCTAAACATTTAATGCAAAGCTACCCAAAGGATTAATGATGATTTAACTATGAAGCTTCAAACCAGCTGTATTGCTTGTCATGAATAGCTGAAAACTATGCAAGAAATGGAAATGATTAAGTGTATTCATTAGTTGTAAATTATATTTATTATTTATTCTGGAGTTTATATCTCACCAGCTCTGCTTCAAAAGTACTCCAGGTGCCCTATTATGTATTTTCAAGTATAGTTAATAAAGGCCAATCATGTCAAGTGTTTACTATTCTTTGGAAACAACAAACCTGGAGATAGAATAACATATTTCTTTTTTCAATTTCATTTATAATTTTCCATTAAATATAGCCGTACATTCAAAAATTGACTTCCCTCCCCTCTTCTATGGTTCCATATATTTATCCATTAAGACTGAATATTCTAATTTCCCCCTTACCCCTATATGTTCAATACTTTAAACTGCTGAACTTGCATTAACCCTGCTAAAATTTTAACCTGTGAACATAGTTTTCAGATATTCCGCAAACACTCTTCATTCTTCCTTAAATACTCTGTCTTCCTGATCTCTTATTCTACTAGTTAAATTTGCTAGTTCTACATATTCCATTAATTTCATCTGCTAATCCTCCTTTGTTGACATTGTTCTCTATTTCCATTTCTCAGCATATACCATTTGGGCTGCCGTAGCTGCGTAGAGAAATAAATTCTTTTGGTCTGTGGGGTCCTCCATTCCTAATGTTCCTAACAAGAAGGTTTCCGGTATTTTTATTAAAAGTCTTTTTAAACTTTTTTCCCCATTCATTATATGAATGAAATCCTTCGCAAATTTACATGTCCACCACCTCCATTTCTTGACACTCCCGGAATAGCAGTCATATTTCCATAGTGGAAAACGATAAAGGGTTGCATCCAGGGCAGAACAAGCTGAGTTCTGTTCCGTTTCTGACATCCTCAAAATCAAGGTAAAATATAGGTTCCCCACCCCCAAAAGTTTTAAGCAACATCACAGACTTTCAAAAAATTGCATTCCACACTCATGCACACACTGCAAAAAAGATACACAAGTTGATTATTTCCAGTGCCTAACACCGTCACTATATAAATATGACTAGTCGTAGTAGTTCCGTGTGTGTGTGTGTATCTTCGCATGATAAACTGGCTTAGGCTAGGGAAATGAAATTCATGCTGTGCTTCAGTGTTTATGAAAGGTAAACAAGAGACATTTATGATTGCTGTGTTTTAATTAGGCCATTAAGCTCAAAGGCACCGAGAGCCATTTGAGCCGAAGAGAGCAGGCAGTGAAAGCCAAGCAAAATATTGGGATAATTTAATTTTATAATGTAAATGCAGAGTCTGACACATGCAGGAACACACTAAAGCACAGCAGCTGGGATCCACAGAGCCAGCTGTGCAAGCAGAAGTGTTGCTCCCTTCTTGCCCATTCCCTACCACTAGACCTAGCTTGCGGGCCTGGAAGATCCCCTGATCATCATGAACAGCCTTTCAGTAGAACACAAAGGCATGAGGAAGGGGCAGAAATGGTTGTGGAGTTCTGTAATCCCCGCCACACTGTCATGAGACATCAACTGGGCTCCACAAGGTGTTGTGTAAGGTGATAGTTCACTGGATCGAGCATATAGATCCCAGCATATAGTGCAAGGGGAAGAAATTAGTCTGTCTCGAGTCAACACAACCACCCTCCGCCTCGGGGTCCAAGGCACAGATACAAAAGCAGGCATCAGAATTGCAATGTGTGGCACAGATGATTTAATTACAATATTTCTATCCTGTCTCTCCATTTAAAAATAACAACACAAGGCATTTGCAGCATACAATATCTCCCTCCAGCCCTACTTAGTTGAGGGGACACATGCAGGAATGGGGCCGGCAACATGCCTTAAATGCCATCCTGTGAGTAATTTGCTAATATTCGTGGTGTAATGGGCAGTGGAACCCTGCTCTGCTATATACAGTGATCAGAAGACTGTGTCCATCCGTCCCCCGGTGGAAGCTTTTTAGTGTTTTCTCAATGAGATATGTAGTGGTAGAAAAATGTCCCTGATAAATACCATCTCAAAAAAAAAAAAAAATTACACACGGCTACAGGGGAGTGTTTGTCGTTCGTGGCAGCCATGGCAATGAGGAAATGGTAAAAGTCTGAAAACTGCTAGGCCAAGCCAAGACACACAAACCAAGATTAAGCGCTTACCCAGTTAGGTTATCACGAGACTTTAAAACAAGTCAGAATATCTATGCTTTACCTGCAGATGGCCAGATTCAACTAAGTAGATGTGCTAGCAGGAACCAGCGCAAGTCTGGCTAGTGAAATAGGTTGTTCCCCCAAATCAGCTCTGAGGGGTCTGGAGAACCCCAGAAAAGCACACAGGGATGTGATTCTACCAGGCAAGATGAAATGCTTGATATTGATCATGCTTGGAAGAGCACAGAGCTGAATGCCTCCCATTGCAGTGTTAGAAACTCAGATATATAAGCTAGGTGCCTTAAACCAGGGTTATAGTCAACAAAACGGAATGCCAAATTGCTATTTTGGGGGCAGTCAGCTCAAAAGTCACATTTTTCAATTCGACATTTTGGTTCCTTCAATTCATTCTGATTGTGCAGATAAAATATAAAAGGTAGAATTCTACAGGATGTGTTGCTAGTTTGTGAAAACAGTCAAGATCCAAAGATCCCCAAGCATGCACCTCCAGGTGGTGGAGACATCAGGCGCCATCCTGGCACCCTCACCTGGTTGCAAGTGGCCGATGGTCAGATGCAAAATGCGCCTGGAGAATTTTGAATGCTGCCCTATTGTATTTTGCCTTTATTCCTTTCAGCAGCAACTACAGTACAGTACTGTCAAGCTGTTGCATGACTTTCAGTTGTTATGCACAGGACTGCAGCCTAAAGACTGCAACTCTTTGAAAACGGGGCACTCCGCAAATAAGATTTTTTTTCCTTTCTGGATAGTTCAGAAAGAAACACAGACCATTTTGAAGAAGGTAAACAGAAGAATGAGTGATAAGAGTGATCAGAAGACTCGGGGGGGTGTAGTTTTGAAAATTAATTATTTACTGTATTTATTTTATGTCCACTTCCTTGCAAATTCTGCCACTTAACAGGTCCATTTGTCATATAACTATCATCTGAGGAATCACTGCAGTTAAATTCAAAACAAAGTGAATCACTTTGGCAGCATCCTTTGTAGCAGGGCCGATTTATTTTACTATGTGTTATACAGAAACCATCTCAAAACACTTTTGTTTATCAAATATTCCCTGCTCATTTTCCCACCGGAGTTAGTGACAATGCTGAATGAAAACAAATGAAAAGGAAGAATGTCTGTCAGATGAGCACTATATTAAAGCTTTGTGAATGGCAGTAATTTTTTAATACTAATATTCGGAGGAAACGCTCATCTAGCCTCTTTAGAAGAATGATGTTTATATTCCAAAACACTGGCTGGAACATTTCAACAGTACTTTTAAAACACACAACTAGGCCTATGTTTCAAGTTATGTCCCCCCCCCCCTTCCTGTACTATTATGAGACTATGATCTATTCCAGTAAAAAAAGAAAGAAAGAAATTATTTTAAACCTTCTTTACGCAGCCAGATATTAATCAGTAGACCGAATACATAAAGTGAGCGTGTTTCAACAAAATACTGCGCAAAAATCACACAGATTCAACCATATAGCATTTAATATTAGCTTGCAATTATGCACATGACACAAAGCTAAAGGGTGTGAAGAGCCATTTTGAAGAGTAAGGCTGCAATCCTTAATTACTCTTATACTGGGAGTCTGAATGAAAACAAAAGCCAAATGGGAAGGATTGTGCTGTGTTACTGCTAAGTGACACTTTAATAGCAAATGAAGTTGATACATGAAAAAACGGGGTTAGGAAACAGATTGCTTATCAACATGATAGGAAGGCGACATTAGTGCTGTGTTATGACTGGCCTGAAACATGAAAACACCATTGGTATTGCAATGCTGACACAATATAACAGTAGCACGCTACGTTACCTTCATCCTAAGCTGCAGATGGCACCTGTCCATCTTGGAATCAATGCTAGCGAGGCACAGACATCAGGATGGAATAAACCTTTTGACCAAGAAATCATTTGCCTCTGAATGAAATTGTGCCTTTAGAAAAACACAACGAAGCGGTAGTTCTATTATTAATTCAAGACAATGAGATTTAAAACTAAAGAAGGCCCTGATTACAAAACATGCAACGCATAGCCCACATTTGCACATGACAGTGAGCTAGAGCTGCAGAATTATTGTGCATGCTGCCTAATCACTCCTGCTTAATTTCTCGCCTGGCATGAGAAGGTGAAACAAACCAGGAAGCCAGAACTGAACTTGGCTTCCCATTACAACCCAACCCAAGGGCGTGGCTTGTTTCTTAAGAAGACAGGGCTTGTATGCCAACACAGGTAGGAAAAAGTTAGGCAGAAAAAAGTGACAACTGTGGGTCCAGACATAACAGGAACCCAAGCCTAACTGTGGCTTCCTGGTTTGTTTCTCTGACTCACAGCAAGGGAGGAGTGCACATCAAACCAACAACCCTGGCTTATCATGACATATGAATGTGGCCTAAGAGGTTCTTGGGGAGTTCTGATCCCACACGTTTAGAGCAGTAGCCACTATGGATTTACGTCTAAAACAGATAAAATTATTATGACTCACTAGTTGCTAATGCCTCCAAAAAATAACAAACAAAGCTGGGTTGTGATGTAGCTCCACACATTGGCTACAAGCTGATGAGGACACAAAAGAAAACAAAAGCAGCCTCACAGTTCTGTACACATTTAGTCATACAACACACAATCAACTTGTGGAAATCACTGCTGCAAGGTGTGGTGATGGAAGATTAAAGTTTGTCAACAGCCACCGTTCATAAAATCTAAGGGAGCCTCCATATTTTAGAGGTTATGTACCTTCAGATACCAGATGCTAGGGATAAAACATAAAACAGCTGTTAAATTCATGTTCATTCTACTAATTCTGTTTTGCACTTAAGACTAGATGCACTTGTTTGCACCACATACATAGCTGGCAGTGTTTAGACAGAGTTTATGAGTCAGAATCTCAAGGGTTTTCCCCTACCTCTTTTTTGGCTGAAACTGGCAGAAGTGCCTCTGACTAACAAAACATGAAAGAAAGGAGATCTATGGTCAGAACCAGCTAAGTCAGCAGTAGTGCAAGATAAGTTTGATGGTTTTATTGGTTTTGTTGCAAATTTACAGCTTATTTGTTTTATCCCTTCTTCCCTTGTCCCTCCCCACCATGTAGACCAGGGGTAGGCAACCTAAAGCCCGGGGGCCGGATGCAGCAATCGCCTTCTCTATTTGGCCCGTTGACGATCCAGGAATCAGCATGTTTTTACATGAGTAGAATGTGTGCTTTTATTTAAAATGCATCTCTGGGTTACTTGTAGGGCCTGCCTGGTGTTTTTACATGAATAGAACGTGTGCTTTTATTTAAAATGCATCTCACCTTGCCAACAAAGGTCCGTATAGTTAAAGCTATGGTTCTCCCAGTAGTAATGTATGGAAGTGAGAGCTGGACCATAAAGAGGGCTGATCGCCGAAGAATTGATGCTTTTGAATTATGGTCCTGGAGGAGACTCTTGAGAGTCCCATGGACTGCAAGAAGATCAAACCTAGCCATTCTTAAGGAAATCAGCCCTGAGTGCTCACTGGAAGGACAGATCCTGAAGCTGAGACTCCAATACTCATGAGAAGAGAAGACTCCCTGGAAAAGACCCTGATGTTGGGAAAGATGGAGGGCACAAGGTGAAGGGGACGACAGAGGACGAGATGGTTGGATAGCCTTCTCGAAGCTACCAGCATGAGTTTGACCAAACTGCGGGAGGCAGTGGAAGACAGGAGTGCCTGGCGTGCTCTGGTCCATGAGGTCACGAAGAGTCGGACACGACTAAACGACTAAACAACAACAACAGGTTATTTGTGGGAAATAGGAATTCGTTCATTTCCCCCCAAAAAAATATAGTCCGGCCCACCACATGGTCTGAGGGACGGTGGGCCGGCCCACTGCTGAAAAAGGTTGCTGACCCCTGATGTAGAATACCTATCTGATTAAAGCCAGCTATGACCTCATATACAAGGGACACTGTTTGTAGTCAAGAAATGGGATGGAATACCAACAAATATCCCTTTTCTTATATGAAGCAGCCACAGTTGTAGGGGCTACTTTGAGCATGCAGCATACGCACAACTGAAATAATGCTACAGTTCAGGTGATCTTTCAATCTCTCCCTTTCCTGACAAAGTAGGATCACAGGAATCTGAACTGAGAGCACCATGCAGTCAACCAACACATGTAGCCTGTGCGCTGAAGGAACCATGCATAGCCCCAACATTAGTTTGTACTAATGATACTTCTATATGGTAAACGTGTGAACTAACTCTGTGTTATCCTGGCTCCTCTCAAGAGATAGATGCTGATCCAGCAGGCTGTTCCATAATGTCGCCTGATTCTATAGACTAGGGAACATGAGGCCCTTCAGGCATTGTTGGACTCCCATCAGCCCCAGCCAAGAAGAAGAAGAGGAGGAGGAGTCTGGATTTGATATCCCGCTTTATCACTACCCGAAGGAGTCTCAAAGCGGCTAACATTCTCCTTTCCCTTCCTCCCCCACAACAAACACTCTGTGAGGTGAGTGGGGCTGAGAGACTTCAGAGAAGTGTGACTAGCCCAAGGTCACCCAGCAGCTGCATGTGGAGGAGCGGAGATGCGAACCCGGTTCACCAGATTACGAGTCCACCGGTTTTAACCACTACACCACACTGGCTCTCACCAGTGCTAATGGTCATGAACGATGGGGACTGCAGTCCAACTACGTATAAAAGACAATAGGTTAACCACCCCTGCTGTAGGGTGCTCCCTGCTCTATGACTTTTCAACTCACACTTTCTACAACAGCCATTTAGGGTTCAGGCATTATGGCAGCAGAGCCTATGTGTGCAATAATGCAAGTTATGTCCTGCTGCTGTAGTTTCATTGTATAATTTTAAACATAATCTGTTATTGTTTTAGTTACGACATTTTTGCAACTCACCCTGGGACCATCTGGTGCAAAGCCAATTATAAGTACAAGCAACAAATAAAACTGGTGGGTGTGAAGGAGAGAAATGGCATAAAATTCAACATCAGCAGATGGGAGGGAGGTTTCCAGACCCCCTCCCCACCCCCCACTCTCCATGCATTTCCATTATCCAGTTCCACTCCACTCCTTCCGCAGTGGGGCTTTGAGACCAGAGGTGATCCTTGCTCAGAGAAAAAAGAAGAAGAGGAGAAATAATTCTGTGCACTAAACAGAGCTCTCGGGGGTAACAGCAGCAGTTAAACCAATACAGTACTATTTTCCCAGTCTATTTGCTCTCAAATAAACTCATTTTAAATAAATAAATAAATAAATAATGTGACCACTCTGTGGGTTGGCACTCAATGCTCCTTAGAAGCATTCAGCCACAGCAACATGGCCTCTAACTCTTCACAGTGAAAAGTGTTATGTACTGAAGTTCTCACCCTGGGCCAGCAGGGGGATACTGTAGATAGTTTTCACTCAGGTCCACATATGAAAATAAGGGATTGAAAGTGACGTTCATTGATTGGATAGTTACAGAAAGTTGTTACAGTTGCGTTGTACTGGAGCTCTATATAAGCAGGCTGGCTGAACCCTTCAGTTCAGTTCTGTTTTGGCCTGTGAATAAACAAGAGTTGTTTGAAGAATCGCTGTCGTCTGATATGTTCACGCACAACTTAACAAAAAGGGAGTCACTCTGTGTTCTCATCTGTGGATATGTTGCAATTCCTGAAATAAGCAGTAGTATGTGCTCAGAAGAACAGAAGCAGCCAAACCACCACCAACTACATCTCTTTTTGAATCTGAAGTAAAAGGTGGTGGGGACCCAATTGGAACTGGGTTATAAAGAAACAATATAGTCAGGAAGTCGTTTTTAAAAAAAAATAATAATCTCACGTTAAATACCATGACTATTTCAATTGAACTCCCACTCATTTTCATAGCTTCTCTGCTTAAAAACAGAATTTAGGACAGCAAGAGTGAACCAACAAAAATAGAATCCACATTAAAATATGCTCTTAATATATTCATAAATTGAAGACATGCAGACAACTCAAGAAATAAAACTACTGAATGTTCAAGTGATTAATTTTTTTAAAAAAATCATTAGCCAGAAAGTCATCAGTGAAATGCATCCAAATTTAAATCTGCTAAATCTACTAAGACGTTTTGGCTTTTAATGTCCACCGATGAAGTAGTGTACATTTGATGCAGTGTCCAAAAGCTGCTTAGTCTCTTAATCCTAAAACCCATGAAAGGATGCATCTAACCAATCTCCGTGCTTTAGAAAGCAAAACAGTTTTCCAGCAGCATGTTAAACGTGAGCACCTTGGGTTCAGCTAAAATCTTGACAGCCTTACTAATAAGGCCAGGGTCTAATTTGGGCTGGGCCTTACCACCCCTCTGGCTTGCCTTCTATTTTCAGGTTTTTTCCGCCTGTACTTTTGGTTGTTCTGACCACATGCAAGGATTCTTTGCCTTGCAAAAATGTCAAAAACTCTGGCTCGCATCCACAGAGTTAACGGGGCATGCTTAGCTTACCCCAGGCCTTCACAGAAAGGTTTTCACTGGTGACCAAATGGAGCACTATCTAGTATCCAGCCTGTTCCTTGCATGTTGTGCCAATGTAACTGAAGCAGTAAGTGTGCATTGCTGCACTGCCTCCCACATTCCTTCAGCGGCACTTGCCTCGCTATGATGTCAGCTAAAGTCCGCACTTCTTAAGCACATTTGCAAATATAGAGCTTGCCAAGCCCAGTCTCCTTCCTGAGTCCTAACAAATAATGTCACCAGTTCTAACACAAAGCAAGAATCAAAAGGGTTTGGGGAGGTCTTCTGAGTTACTTGACAAGAAGTGATCCTGAACTAATTAACCAACCAAATAAATAAATAGGCAAAGAGGTTCAGGAACACACTGTTAAAAGCTTGCACAATGCCAAACCAGACAGTTTCCACAAACCAGCAGGTGTTAGGCAAGTGGTCCAAATTCTTTGTAAAAAATAAATAAATCCAATATTATAGCTACCAAACCAACAAGTATTTATTATTGCCCTTTTGTTCGTTGTTTTTTTTTGCTCTTACACAAAATTAACACAGCATGGGTTGGCAGAGTGCACTGACTGTAGGACTTCCATCTGGTACAGGGTGGATTGTGTCCTGCACACCCAGCTTCTTTCCTGAAATGTAAGGCCTAAAAATATGTAGACAAACCTTTTAATGACCTTTCTAATATGTGAATCAGAGAGAGAGGGGGGGGGGTGATTAACTGTGCATTTCTAAGAGGCTGGTGAAATTATCCATTATGCGGCTGCAGAATCAGCAAAGCAGGCCTCCTAGTACCAGCACAAAGGAGCACATATCACTCCTTTGATACGTGTTTTGGAAGCATACCCTATTTCTATCCATGGAAAACCCACAGCAACAAGAGTTTGTGGCCAGCAGTGATGCTGTGCAAGAGGACTTTATGCAAGGGAACTTTAAGGTTAACACAATCCAGAGCCCCAAATCCAACTCTCTCAAGTGTTCCCTGAGAATAGCAAAAGAACGAAGAGTTGGAGACTGGATTAACACAGCAGTGTGATCACAACTTGAACTTGAACAGCAACTAACTACAGCAGCATGGGCAGGACCAGGGTGCCCAGAAAATACTACAATGATTTGGCTTACAACAAATTTTCAGTGGGTTCAAAGAAGGAAGCGGCTGTTGAAAAACCGGCAGTAACAGCTTGATATTTAAAACCAGTGTTAGAAACCCAAATGTACGTATGCCTAAGCTAGGAGCCAAATGGCTCCTTAAACCCAGGTTGTAATGGCCCAAATGGAATGTCTAGTTGCCATTTTGGGGTAAGTATAATTTTTCAAAGGATGGACTGACTGTGATTGCTTCTCAGTTAAATATTTGGCTAGTTCAGATGACAACCTTGAACTACGTTAAGAGCTTTGAGAACTTAAAGAAGAAAAGTCACTTGAACCAGGGACGGTCCCCATATAAATTGGCCTATTCCTACCTCTTTTACTTAATGGTGGCTGCTCCTGCTCAGGCTGCACAGAAAAGCATTTTGGTTCCAGAAATTCATTCTGACTGTGCAGATAAAATGGAACTGACCTAATTCCACAGGTGGGTTATTAGTGTGTGCAAACAGTTCAGATCCAATGTTCCCCCAGTGGTGTTGTCAGGTGACATCCTGGCACCCAGACATCGTCACTTGGTTGCAAGTGGTCGAAAGGCAGGTACAAAATGTGCCTGGCTAATTTCAAATACTGTTTAAAACTGTGGTCAAACAAATATCACACATATTCATGACAGTGGCTAAAACACACCTCAAATGAAGTACAAGTAACTCCTTGCACCCCCGGGTAAAGACGGCCCTGCTTCCTTAAATACCATGACCCAGATCTATTTATAATCACCCCACTCCAAACAGGTATATGGCATGCTACTAGTGTACAGGAATTTCTGGGCAATCACAAACTCTTTTTTTGCAGTTAGAGGAATTTAAAGAGAAGTTTAAAGAGCAGTTCAAAAGATTCCATGCAAACCTATGGTCTGTAGTTAGAAACTCCTGCACAGTACTAATTTTGATGTTTCATGTTTCCTATTATAGCCGTGTTGGATACAATAGTTTAATTGCTTCATGCATAGACATCTCTTTGCAGCACAGAAGAACTAAGCTACAGCAATGAAGAATCCAGACAGCTTAATAGCTATTGAAGAATCTTCACTCGTTCCCCTGACTTATTTGTACAAAACATTTTCATCAAGGTAGAGATATTCAGATGATATTGCCAACGGAAAATGAGAGAGAGAGACCAGAACGATAAAGTCAATATTGTCTTAATCCTGATGATATTCTTGGGGTACAGATGCTTCACCAACAGAGCAGTTTGTGTAAAAATTAGCAAGTCAGCATTTCACTGACTACTACATCCAGTGGAAATATCACATGCACTTGAAGCAACCAATGCAGACATGGGACACAGGACTTTGCACTGCAATGGTGGCAATCCACATGGTAAGTAGCTCTAGACTTTACAGCTGCCCAGAGCCTGCAAGTCAACCTTTCTGAATCCTGCACAAGAATTCAGGATTGCCAGTTCATGCCACTCCAGCCAGCTCCTGCCTTTCCCCCTTGGCAAATATTTGAGATTACGCTATATTTTGGTAGTGCCGGGCTGGCACACAGGCTACATACAGCCCCCTAATAAAAGCTAGATCTTGCTCAGTCACTTTGCACTGAAAGAAAATAAATTAATTAGTCCACCTGTCATGTTCTGTCATCTACACAGTATACACACACTTTCTGAATTCTACATTAAGGCCAGGATTTTGCATACATAAGATTAAAAGCATTAGCTTTGAGTTCATTACCTCAAAATAATTATTTTTAAAACATACACCCTAACTGTCAGGTTATCTGATCACATCCAGCTACAGAGGCCAAATGTAAATTCTGTGAGGCTGGTATAAAAGGTATAAAACCTTTTTTTGGTATGGAAACATTTAAGTCTCCTAGAAAGCCTCTCTATCTCAACTTTCCTTTAGTGGATGTTGAACTTGCCATGGCTGAGCCATTCTGAGAAGAATACAGCTGGGATCCAATGCCAGGAAGAAGAAGAAGAAGAAGAAGAAGAAGAAGAAGAAGAAGAAGAAGAAGAAGACGACGACAAGACAATTTTAAAATACAGTGTGATTTTGAAAACAAATCAACTTAATGATTTCTGATATCAAAAATGCACCATCTATATATTCTTAATACTGCCTAGCATTATACTATTAGGAATAACCAAAAGGGAAAATCATCATTAGATACTGCACATATTCCACCCACACAAAGCTTCTGAAATATTCACTGGCTCTTATAAGCTGTGTCGGTGTGTATGGCCTAGAAGCAACAGGAAAGCAACTGCAACAGAAATCAATACACTGCTTAAAAGTAATGCAATTTTGATATATTTTTTAAAGAAAATATACCAGGACAGCACAAGATCAACTTATGATCCTCAAAATAGAACTATAAAACAAATTACATGACCTTAATTGAAATTAATATGCTACAACTATATTGCATCTTTATTTAGAGCTAAAATGTATGACCAGCAAAATAATCTTCTACGTTAAATAACCAGCCATTTGTTTCTTGAAATTTTGTTATCTAAAATCAATCCATTTATATGCACATTTTGGCGGCAGCAGGAAAGACTTGTCAATAAGGCAAAAGCAAGATACATATTAAATAATAAATCCTTCCTGTCTTTCACGTAATTAAATTCTGCTGAATGAATAACTGGGTGAACAAAATGCCCATAGAGTAAAATAGATAACGATTGCTATCGCTTTCAGTGACCTAGCACGAGTGATCAGGAGTTGCAAGAGCCGATGACACTCAGTAGTAAAGCACCATGACAACTCCTTAGCACTTCAAATTTCAAGCCAATACAGTTTGAATACAAACATACAACCTTTATTTATGTATTTATGTTGAATTTGTTAGTCGCTTCATCTTGCCCAGGGCAACTCAAAGCAACTTGCAGCCAAACAAACAGACAGACCGAAACAAAAAAACCCCACATAGATACATTAAAACCAAGAGGAAAAAGAAATACATTTAAAAACATCCCACAGATAGTGGGATAGTGCAGATAGTTAAAGGCCAAAGGTCTGGTTACAGAGGAAAGTTTTTGCCTGGTACCTCCTTAGAAGTCCCATTAATTTGTCCATCAGGAAGAGTTTCTGAATAAGCTTGACTGAAATAAATGACTGTCGAAGTTAAGAGCAAATGCAACCTGGTAAGAACAATGTGAGGTTGTCTGGATTCAAAGCATTATGACCAAACTGAAGGTCTAACCAGGAACCCTTGTTAATAATCATCATCATCATCATCATCATCATAGGTTGACAACTTGAAGGGCAGGAGAATGCTAAAGCACGCATGTGACCTCTGTGGTTGGGTAAGCCTCTACCGTTCAGCCGAAATTCTTCAGGCATCAGGGCTTGAATCATCATCCAAACACTTTAGCCCACATCCCCCGAACCCACCACAAACGTCAGTATTGTAGCCTAACGCTCATTTCTGCTTATTCTTGCTTCTTAGGTACAAAGCAGGGGCCCGAACAAAGTGGATTTAAGCAGAGTGCTTGCAGCTGAAGGAGTTGGAATTAGTTACAAGAACAGTGTATATTTCTGTCAATATGCTGCTGTGTCTCCCCACCACCACCACCACCCCAAGTTGAGCATAAACTTTGCAATTACTGTATAATGAAATGAGTGGACTGAAATTCAGTGAAGCAGATATGCCAATGGAAATATTTAAGTACTATACTTAATTGGTGATGCAGTTACAGGCCTGCTTCAAAGAAGCGGATGACCTGGATCCGGCTGCAAACCCGGATATGGCACTGAAACAGCCTTGGTAACCCTAGTTCAGTGGTGGCCAAACTTGGCCCTCCAGCTGTTTTGGGGCTAGAGTTCCCATCACCCCTTGCCACTGGTCCTGTTAGCTAGGGATGATGGGAGTTGTAGTCCAAAAACAGCTGGAGGGTCAAGTTTGGCCACCACTGCGCCTAGTTGATGACCTTTATCAGAAGAGGGATAGGGAAAGAGCCACCTTGATGGTTCGCCTTCTCCTCTCAGCAGCTTTCAACACCACTAACCACAGTATCTTCTTGAATCAGCATCAGCAGTTTTGAGTAATTGACCCTTGGACCATTTACTGAAAAGTGATCTTGAAGGACAAACAATAAATAAAATATACGTAAGAGAGGAGTTTCTTAACTTTAGAATCCAGTTTAGTTTACATGGCAAGTGGGTTATTTGCTTCCATGCCAAATCTCACTTAAGACTCACTCTTTTTCAGTTAACAGTATCTTAATCAGAAAGGCATTAGGAGGTCATCAAAGCCAAGGCAGTGGTTAATACCATTAAGCAGGAAATCCAATTATGCTATTTCCAAGTAGCCCTTGCCATTAAAGAGATCTAAGTAATGAGCTGGTGTCCAAATCTGAAAGCAAACAACACGAATGCTTCAGAAATCCTTGCAAGTCCTAGGTCTTTAAATACATTCAGGTTTCAAGAAACCAAAGCTGGAAAGCCTCATTTCCTGACTCCAAGCACATCTTTAAAATATTTTGTTTCTCCAGAACATACACAGAGCACAGAATTAAGCATGAAAATTTTACCTATTAGATTCACTCTAAATAGTCTTGTCCAAATTTTGCTTCTATAAGAAGTCAAATTCTCCCAAGTAGTTAATGCAATTCCCCCCAAGTTGTTTTGTTTTACAAAAAAACAACCAGACACTAAATTCTAATTAAGACTTCAGTAATAGAGTGGTACCTCGGGTTAAGTACTTAATTCGTTCCGGAGGTCCATTCTTAACCTGAAACTGTTTTTAACCTGAAGCACCACTTTAGCTAATGGGGCCTCCCGCTGCCGCTGCGCTGCTGGAGCATGATTTCTGTTCTCATCCTGAAGCAAAGTTCTTAACCCGAGGTACTATTTCTGGGTTAGCGGAGTCTGTAACCTGAAGCGTATGTAACCTGAAGCATATGTAACCCGAGGTACCACTCTATTGCCTCCACAGAGGACTGCAAAACCAGCAACTTCTTACAATTTATCCTGGTTTTCCACTGCTACAGAAAACCCTCTGTAACACTTGCCACATTCCACAAAAAAGCAGGGCTGTTGATTACACTGCTAGCTTCTTAACTACATAGTCCTTTGAATATTTAGTCAATTCAATACAGGGGGTTGGACTCGATGGCCCTTGTGGTCTCTTCCAACTCTATGATTCTATGATTCTATGAAATAGGAAACCTTACTCCTTATTTCCTTTTAAATACAAAGGTAGGCTCCAATTTTATTTGGGTGAACTGCAGTTAATCCAATCAAGTACAGTAATGCTGAGGGTTTTCCCTAGGCGTTCTTTTATAAATTCTATATGAGTCTGCTTACCAAGTCACAGCACTCTCGGCAAGCAGCAGCCGGACTGCTTCAGTTTCAGTACCACTTGTGCAGAACTACATCATTCCCTGCCAAATCTTATTAAGTCCAATTAAGTTCTCCTTGAATTCAAACATGCTGTAAAATAACACCAATTTTTTGGGGAGCAGAGAGGAAGATAGGTTCCACATTTAATTTGAGCACCGTCCTAAAGATGGGAACTTGAACTGTATTTGGAAAACTATTACTTGAAATAAGACTGTTTTTGTTGTTGTTGTTACATGGACCAGGTCTGAATGACATTAAATTTTGCCCACAAACATCCACATTAAGACATCACAGTGTGTAAGCTCAAAACACAGACCAATCAAAATGTTGTCATAACAACAGTTTGCAGAACAATGCAAACAGAAATGAGCACAAATCAACCAGGTGATGAGGGGCACACTCGTCTTCCAGGTTTCCCCTTGGGCTTCTACACTTGCAAGTGTGAAATTCCCATGTCACACTCTCCTGTAATTTAACAGTGCTTGTGCTCCCCTCCAGAAAATAGCAGCACCATTAACTAGAGCTTGGCAATGGTCATAAATAATACTGACCTATGGTGCAGGTGAGAGTTTACACATAATCATGTGGCCAGTCCATAAACTATTATCTGGCAGCCCCTAATACTCATCACAGAAGCACTTGTGCTTATAGAAAGTGTGACGGTTTATCAGTTGGTTCCTGATATGCTACAAAAGCACTGAAGAAGATGGTTACTACTTGCTAGCCCTGAAAGGCAACAAATGCTTTACCTCTGAAAATGCAGACACATTCTTAGCCTTCAGTGTTAGGAATAGAACACTGGAATAGGAATAACTAAACTCCAGCAGGACAGTATTTTTCTGAAATAAAGGGCAGTGGTACCTCGGGTTAAGTACTTAATTCATTCTGGAGATCCGTTCTTAACCTGAAGCACCACTTTAGCTAATGAGGTCTCCTACTGCTGCCACGCTGCTGGAGCACAATGTCTGTTCTCATCCTGAAGCAAAGTTCTTAATCCGAGGTACTATTTCTGGGTTAGTGGAGTCTGTAACCTGAAGCTTATTTAACACGAGGTACCACTGTATAGTTCAGCCTGAATGAGCATAGAAAGAGAAAACATTTGTTCCAGACCCACCAACAATGCACTCCTTCATAGGAAGACACATGTCACACTGCCCTAACTATTGCTTTAAACCAAATGGATGAAAGGAAGACAGAGGAAATGATATTAGCTTTAAAGGTTCCTTTACAGTCCTAACACCTCTGACATGAGCCAGATCAACTGAATGTGTTTATACAAGGAAGAGATGACACTTCAACAGCTCTCAGTAAGCAGACACATTACACCCATATTCTCTGACATTAAACCAAACACGACCTTGCCAATACAGTGGTACCTTGGTTCTTGAACTCAATCCGTTCCGGAAGTCCGTTCAACTTCCAAAATATTCAAAAACCAAGGCGTGGCTTCTGACTGGCTGATTGGCCCTGGAAACAATGCCAACAGCCGAAACAGACATTTGGCTTCCGAAAAACGTTCACAAAACGGAACACTTACTTCCGGGTTTGCGGCGTTCAGGAACTAATTTCTTCGTCAACTAAGCCATTCGGAAACCAAGGCACCACTGAATACAGATGGGCTGGTAACTAAAAGAGAACCTCCAAATTTCCCACTGAGCTAGTCAGTGTCTTTTCTAGGTGGGAACTAAACCTGAGACTTTTGTAGGCAAAGGATGTGAAAGTTATGGTCCTCTCCCTGTATTTATTTATTAATGAATGAGCTTGGAGTGTCATACAGTGTTGGTTCCAGGTCTTGGTGGAAGTTTGGGTAATATGTACAGTGGTGCCCCGCAAGACGAATGCCTCGCAAAACGAAAAACGTGCAAGACGGAAGGGTTTTTCGGTTTTTGCGTTGCTTCGCTAGACGATTTTCCCTATGGGCTTGCTTCGCAAGACGAAAACGTCTTGCGAGTTTGTTCGCTTTTTTCTTAAAGCCGCTTGAAGAGGCGCAGTTGCGACGGACCGTGCTTCGCAAGACGAAAAACATCGCAAGACGAAAAGACTCGCGGAACGAATTAATTTCGTCTTGCGAGGCACCACTGTACTGCTCACACTGAGTCCAACTCTTCCTCCCATTAAAAGTCATGTGAAGAGCCAATGGATCAAGTGAGCTTTGAACCTAGATGCAAGCTCAGCTCTCTTCTGAAAAGCACTCCTATCCGATTGGGAAACAAAGAGCACTTAACTCTTCAGATTTTGGTCCCCACCAAGGGCCCGTACCCTTCCCTATTTTTATTCTTTTTAAAATGAGATTTCTTGGGTTTCTTGGGTATTTGGTTGGGAAGACCATTGTCTGGGTTTGGGGGGTGGGGCTGCCTTTTTGTTTTGACTATGTTTTGACTGGTTTTGTCTGGATTATGACCATTACCAGTTTTTCTTTTGTGAAATGGGTATTTTGTGATACCCATGATATTGTTTTAATTTTAAAATGTGCCCCTGGGCCTGAAAAACTCGGGAGTCCCTGTTTTGTATTGTCATGTTGAGTGGCAGTTCAAACCAAGGTTAGGAAGACACCGTTTGAAACAAAAGGACCATAGTACTAGATGAGCTTATGAGCTTTAGGACCTTTCCAACCAGAACTTTGGAACAAGTATAGGAAGCAAACATACAGAAGGAAAAAATACTCAGTCTTTCATTTCAAATTACACTTTAAAAGCAAACACAGGAAGTAGAAGCTTACATCCTCCAATGTGAGAGAAAAATCAGCAGTATCATATATGGACATCAGAAACATAGATAATCCTTAGAAGCGATTTGGAATACCAGAATCAACTTTATGCAGCTTTTCCAGGCAGCTACAGGATGGCAAACTATATTACGTTAAAATACCATTTCTCAGAGGGGTGTTATAGTTAATAGCTCTTGAGGTTAAATACAGTATTACAAGAGAAAAGGACTGTGACAAGTCACAAAGGCAAATCATCTCTCCTGCAACCTTTGCTAAGTTCAAAGATAGAAGGCACCTTTGCAGTTTATGAGACCTGCTATTTATAACACAATGATAACCACATACAAGAAAGCTTTGGAAATATTGCTGTTTGTCTCATACTCTACGACTCTGTACGTGGGCTTCACGGGACTCTGGAGCGCCTTCCCACAATACTTCTGTGGTGCAACATTTGCATAAAGAAGTAACGATGGAATTGTAGAATGAATTGTAAAATGAGAACCTTCTGCTTGCTTTAAAACAAAAAGGCTTTTCACCAAAGCCAGACTAAACGTCTTTCCTTCTGCAGTGTTGGATGGCAGGTTGAGAGGAGTTCCCTACCAGGACAGACTTTGCTCGTGTGCTCAAGACTTCGATTCCATAAAACATATTTTGTTGCACTGTGCAAAATATGAGCAAGCCAGGGCTGAACTGATATTAACCTTGCTGGTACCTTTCCCGGGAAAATCAGAGGCTCACTATGTCAGGCTCCTATTGGAAGACCGGACAGATGCTAGAACATTAGTGGCCAAATTTTTATCAGTGGTTGCAAGAACCAATGATCCCTATATTCTGAACGAAATGCTTGTTTAACCTGGAGGTAGGCTGTATGAATTGTGTATTGCTTTGTAACAATTTGTTGGGTCTCTGGACCATAATAAAGGTTGATGATGATGATGATGAAAATACATCTCTAGCCCACATAATTCTAGAAAATACCTGTGTTACTTCTCAAAGCAATATATACTTCCGAATCTAGCCAGTGGGTCTTGTATGCAAGACAAAAAAAATATCCAGATTATTAAAGCTTATTTCTGTCCTTTATTTAAATGCATTTATAATAATGGGAACTGGAATGGCATCAAAAATATGCCATCAGCTCAGGGGAAGAGAATAAAAAGCAAGCTGTATGGCAATGGGTGGAGTAACTGAAGTGGGATGGATTGCAGCCAGCAAGATAGCTAGAAGATGGATGAGAAAACAGCCTACATTTTCATAGGCCTAAAAGGTCTTGTTGTGTTGCTTATAATTATCTCACAGATTATACATTCCTCATAGCAAGGGCTGTTTTACTCATTCTGCTGCATGGGTGGGTGTCAAGAGGTCTACCTTGATTACAATTATTCACAGTGACAATGATGCCAATAAAACGTGAACTTAAGGCGGCTCAATTAGAATGCCAAACATATATATATATATATATATATATATATATATATATATATATATATATATATAGAATGCCAAACACACCACCAAGTCATTCAAACTATGCTGACAGGAGACCTATTATTTTGTCGAATCAGGGGCAGACTGAAGAGAATCCTTGGTTATGATATTTAACCAATTTCTTGCCTTCCTACTTCTTGTTGAGTGTGTGTCTCTATGTGTGTATACACATATTATATGAGGTTTTTTTTGGGAAGGGGTTAGACTGAATGTCTGGGGCTCCCTTCTAATTCTTGGATCCAGCATGGATTCAATTGCTGGAATAGCCAGGCCAGCCTGGATGATGAGTAATTAAGAAGAACAAAGGAAAAGTGATGGGCCATTAAGAGAGCAAAGGAGAGGGGGCTTTGTGCCAGATGACAAATGGGTGGGGCTCCTCTAGCTCTCAGATAAGTTACTAGGACAAAGCTGGAGTTTGAGAGCAGAGTTTGCTGTGGAAGAATCTGCAGACCAGAAAGGCAGAGGAAAAAGCCATGGCTGATTTCTGACTGAATCCAAGGCTGCAGCTATTGGAGAAATAAGTCCCTCCTGGGGTATTAATGGTGTGAACCCCTCCATCGTAGGCTCAGGCTGTGTATACATGTGTAAATAAGCAACATATCATAAAGACAACACAGTTTACACTGTGCCTCATTTTCAAAAGGAACCACGAACCCTGGGCAAGCCCCTGGAACCCCGGAATCTCACGCCACTCAGAGATTAGTGGCATGCAACAATACACACACACACACACACACACACACACACACACTGCATAGGGTTGCTGATCAGTAACAACTTAGGATCAGTAACAACTGCAGGAATGTGGAAATGATGGGATGTCAGGGGTCCTCAGTCAGCCTTGCACAGTTTCTTCTTCTTCTTCTTCTTCTTCTTCTTCTTCTTCTTCTTCTTCTTCTTCTTCTTCTTCTTTATACCCCGCCCATCTGGCTGGGCTTCCCCAGCAACTCCGGGCAGCTTCCAACAAAATATTAAAATACAGTAATGCATCAAACATTAAAAGCTTACCTAAACAGGGATTATGATTGTGTGTGTGATTGAAACAGTATGTGCTTGAAGAATTCTCCCCTTTCAGCTAAGGCTAACATGATAATGTTTAGTTTAGGAGGGTAGAATGGGGCCGCTACTCCTGGAAACAAAAGTATTATTACATCATCCAATCAATCCTTTAACTCTCTGCAGTCAGTTTCTACTGCAGATCATCCCTAGATTTCGAGTCAACTCAAATGAATACTTTGTGTGTCGTGTTATCTCATGAGATTGGCCTATTCTTGTTAGCCACGCAAGATATGCGAACCAGAAGCTTAATGATGTCATTTGTACAAACTTCAGCAACCTGTTTGGGCCTTTCCAGCTCATCAGTGTTTAGCTTTTTTTTTTTAAGAAAAAAAAAGCTGACTTACCACCCATGTGTAACAGAAAACTCAGCATACCCTTAAGGGTATGTTTCTGCTCTAGGCTTCCTCATTTTCAAATACTCAGGAAATAAAATTGCACATTCATTATGTTGCAACTGCTATGTGGATTGCAGTTTCACGAGGGTCTCAGGCACCTTAACTGTGCGGCATGAATTGTTCAAAGGGAAACACGTGTGCGCACCCAACATCTATGCCGTTTTGTGACATTTTCAGCATTCTTAAGTATTTTCTTTAAAAACGAAAAGCTTCAGAAGAAGCAGTCCCTCACCCTCCCAAACGAAATGCCAACCAGTGTAAGACATTTTTCTCTGCAACAATCCTCTGTGATTTTAACAATCTTATGTTTTTATTTAGTTCTTTAAAGGATGTGTACTACTTTCCTTTCTCCTGCTGCAGTGCAAATTGCAGCTGGATTTAAATGGGGGGGGGGGGAGAGCCATACATCTCTTCCTTTCCCACTTCAGTCATTAACGCAGACTGCAGCGCTGCCTCTGAATTAGAAGCCTGTGCAACTATTACATAAAGTTAAAACAAAGGGAGGGCACAGGAGGCATCTAACTGTAGGAATAGCTTCCAATCCAAGTACTAACCAGTAGCTCAAAGTAATTGCTAGGGAAAGCTGTGATTTACAATCTTCTGTAAGGGTTGCAAGGTATCCCTAGGAACACTTTTCAGATAAGCACCAAAAAGCTCTGGCCTAGCACTGGTTTATGGGACGTGGGTGGCGCTGTGGGTTAAACCACAGAGCCTAGGGCTTGCTGATCAGAAGGTCAGCGGCTCGAATCCCCGTGACGGGGTGAGCTCCCATTGCTCGGTCCCTGCTCCTGCCCACCTAGTAGTTCGAAAGCATGTCAAAGTGCAAGTAGATAAATAGGTACCGCTCCAGTGGGAAGGTAAACGGCGTTTCCGTGTGCTGCTCTGGTTCGCCAGAAGCGGCTTAGTCATGCTGGCCACATGACCCGGAAGCTGTACGCCGGCTCCCTCGGCCAATAAAGCGAGATGAGCGCCGCAACCCCAGAGTCGTCCGCGACTGGACCTAAAAGCACTCTCGTTAACTGTGCTTGTTTCACCGCTCATGGAAGTTGCACTGGTTGAAACATTCCTCTGCTCATTAAGAACCTCACCCTTGGAGCAGAGGGTGCAGCAACTACTGAGCATGTAAAGAAGGAAAACGTGGTTAGGGACAAACATAATTCCAAGCAAAACCTAACAATGAAATTCTGTGAGCACACTGGCACTACTTACTGAAGAAATGTGGCAGGATTTTCAGGTTCTTCACCTGAAAAGTCAGCAGAGGTTGACACATAGGAAGCTACTTCAGCTGTTGTCTTACTGTGTAACTAAACATGAACCACACCTTTTATCCCAACAATAACGAACTATCTAGCAATACATTTCTGCTTTCCCGCTTAACAGGTCGGCCTCGAGTCACCCTCTCACAGTCGCACCTGAAGTCTGTTGAAATCACAATGTGATTTCAAAAGCATTGCGTAACTTCAAAAAAACAACAGATTGCTTTGGAAATATAACTCTTTTAACACTAGCCTGACTACTAGGATTAATTAAAACATTTAAACTATTTTTCTTTTTTAAAAAAATGCCCTGCTTCATACTATGGTCTGATGCACTGTGTCAAAGAATAATGTTAGCATTTATAAACCACTTAGAGGGTTTTCAAAGCGGTTAACATAGATCTCGGTTCATTCTTACAACCCATTTGCAATGTAAGCCAATATAATTGCAAAAGGATACTTAGGCCTGAAGCAGACACAATACTAGGAACCAACCAAGCGTGATAACAGATCAAGAGCATGCTGAGAGAATAGACATTTGCCCTTCCCTTTTACCTGTATTCTTTGTTCTATTTCACTCTTTGTCACCATTAACCCAGAGCCATAGCGGAGGGAGGGGGCGCTAGCTGGATGAAGCCTCCAGAGGGTGCCATTGAGGCTCGCAGCCTCGTGTGTGTGAGAGAGAGAGAGAGAGTGAGTGAGTGAGAGTGAGAGAGAGCACACACAAATGAGCATGGGGGGATGCCAAACTGCGGGCTCAGCTAGATTGGTAAAGGAAAAGCGATTTATATGTGTTGCATATGCAATATAACATTGTGCCACCAGAAGGCGCTGTGGAGTCCTGTTTTTCTCTACCTAAATTTAAATTTACAACACGTTTAACCACACAGTAGCACGATGCCAACACTAGAGTTATACTATACAGTAGTTTGCTTTCACCAGGGTTTGCAAACAAACTCCTGACTCTGGATTCAAATTCTAAGTTAAAAGACAACCATGATAAGCATTAATGCAGAGAAAACACTATACCTGTTGGTGCTGATATGGGAAGAAGGGTGCAATTATAATGGTGAGAGGAATCCCATATTCAGGCAGCTGCCAAATGGGTATTTGCACTGTCTACTCTTCTCCAACCGGAAGTATACAAGAGTACAAAAGTTAGTTGTTGTTTGTTTGTTTTTTTAAAAATAGGAACTAATATGTGTAAGACAGAACTATCTTACTCATAAAAAATAGTTTTCCAAGTTATTTAAATTGGAAAGGGGACCTGAAATTTAATCCCCAAAATTGCACAGACCATATTTGTCTTTATGCATTATAATGTTTGTGGATGGCTGCACTAATACAAATTAAACACACAATTCAGTGAACATCTTCTGTAATGCTATTGCTAGACAGAACCACCTAACTCAAAAGAGCAATTGGAAGGTAGCAGAGTTATAATATATAAATAATAAACGTTAACAGTAAAGTTTCGACTGTCATAATAAGGGAGGAAATATTTGCTTTGAAGAGGTCATGAACAGAGGAGGCAGGCGCATCTCTGTTTTATTCCACATTAAATTCTTCCTACCCTGGATATGGGGGAGATATATTATCAAGATATGGTAGCGAGATATTAAGGTCAGAGTATAAACACCAGCAATAGTGTGTTCCCCCTCCCCTTTCGTAATGGGTCCAAAGTCTGACATGGAGGAATGGTCAGTGGTTCTTTGGCTTGTTTCACTAATAATTACCAACTACAGTGGTACCTCTGCATTGGCTCCCAGTACGTTTCCGAGCACAATTCAAAGTGTTGGTGCTGACTTTTAAAGCCCTAAACGGCCTCGGCCCTGTATACCTGAAGGAGCGTCTCCACCCCCATTGTTCTGCCCGGACACTGAGGTCCAGCACCGAGGGCCTTCTGGCAGTTCCCTCATTGCGAGAAGTGAGGTTACAGGGAACCAGACAGAGGATCTTCTTGGTAGTGGCGCCCGCCCTGTGGAACGCCCTCCCAACAGATGTCAAGGAAATAAGCAGCTATCCTATTTTTAAAAGACATCTGAAGGCAGCCCTGTTTAGGGAAGTTTTTAATATTTAATGCTGTATTGTTTTTAACTCGATGGGAGCCGCCCAGAGTGGCTGGGGAAACTCAGCCAGATGGGTGGGGTATAAATAATAAATAATAATAATAATAATTATTATTATTATTATTATTATTATTATTATTATTATTATTATACCTCTGGTTACGAACTTAATTTGTTCCGGAGGTCCATTCTTAACCTGAAACCGTTCTTAACCTGAGGTACCACTTTGGCTAATGGGGCCTCCTGCTGCCTCCATGATTTCTGTTCTCATCCTGAGGTAAAGTTCTTAACCCGAAGTACTACTTCCGGGTCAGCAGAGTCTGTAACCCGAAGTGTTTGTAACCCGAGGTGTTTGTAACCCAAGGTACCATTGTACAGTAAAAGGGTCAACACAGCCTCTCTGGTTAGGCTATGGCTGCTGTGGGAGAACATACCACCTCAACACTGGAAGCAAGGTCTAAAGAAAGGCTTTCTAAAGGGGGGGCGGGAATCGAACAAAAAGCAATTACATAAATGAGAAAGCGTTGTCAGAACACAAAGCTGTAAAATGATTAAAATCTTTCCAAATGTGCAGACCCAGTGGAATTGTTGATAATGGCAAGGTTTTAGAAATGATAATCTGGGACATGCCCCTCTGTCAGAGGAGGGTTGATTAGGTTAATGCAATGATAGCTACACAGCTGCTGTAGCATATCCTTTGAAAGCATGTTACAAAATAAGTCTGACTTTACGGCCACAATAGCATGCCTTCGGTGATGCATGATATTCTCTTTCAAACTAAGCAGTTTATCGTAAGATTACAAGAGATTATTGAAATGCATCATGCAAACACAAAAATACCCGAACAGATTTCAATACAGTAGCTGTGTTAGAGAAGAAAAACTTGCAAAAATCAAACGAAGGAAACCTGTACTGTCCACCTGACCATCAAGTGCATTCAACTATCATTTAAGAGAATGGCAGCCTCATCTTTTATCATACTTATTCTAAAAAGTGTGCTTAGCTTTCAATATCAGAAAACATTTCGCAAGCAATCCTTACCCATCATTGTAATTACGGTATAGCCATTACGAATAATGCAGCATTTTCCTGTCCCAGTGTTAACACTGTGTGTGTGTGTGTGTGTGTGTGTGTGTGTGTTACACTGTGACCTATGGACCAGTGTGCTTTCAGGATGGCTACAAGATGTATGGAAGTGAGAGCGGGACCATAAAGAAGGCTGATCGCCGAAGAATTGATGCTTTTGAATTATGGTGCTGGAGGAGACTCTTGAGAGTCCCATGGACTGCAAGAAGATCAAACCTATCCATTCTTAAGGAAATCAGCCCTGAGTGCTCACTGGAAGGACAGATCGTGAAGCTGAGGTGCCAATACTTTGGCCACCTCATGAGAAGAGAAGACTCCCTGGAAAAGACCCTGGTGTTGGAAAGATGGAGGACACAAGGAGAAGGGGACGACAGAGGGTGAGATGGTTGGACAGTGTTCTCGAAGCTACCAGCATGAGTTTGACCAAACTGCGGGAGGCAGTGGAAGACAGGAGTGCCTGGCGTGCTCTGGTCCATGGGGTCACGAAGAGTCGGACACGACTAAATGACTAAACAACAACAAGAAGAAGACAATAAAGAAAATCAAGAGAAATGCTGTAGGCCTCCCCCCCCCCCCAAGGAAGGGAGGAAAGACTTTTGACTTGTTCTGTGAACTGCATGCAGGTCAGCACAAGCAACGCAACACGACTGCTTAGGAAGTTCTTCCGGCTGCTAAGTGCCTTTGGAGAGCAGAACAAGACTAAAACTTCCCGACACCATTCGTCTGTCTGGCAGATTAGTAGTTTGTACAACTGTGTGTGTGTTTTTTAACGAATCGCTGCAAAGGCACTAGGGAAAAGAAGGATTAATACTGCTTCATTATAATTAGCTAACTTTTTTATGCTAAGAAGATTGTGACAATGTAGGTCAGAGAAAGTGAGGAAATGACACTGAGTGCAAACACCCTGAATTATCTGCCCTACGACGGGGTTAGGATGACCTGATGCAGTTAAGACAAGGCTGTAGATCTTTTGGCAGCTGAACTTAACTAGGGTTGGGTGCTGGGTGTGCTAAAGTGGTCGGGTTACCTGGGAGTCATACCGGATATCTCAAAGGATGCAAGCTAGAAGTGAAGTTTTCATTGCTTCCTTATTAAAGCACAAGTACAAATATAGTTCCTTAATTTTGTTCAGTCATGGACACGGGTGGCGCTGTGGGTTAAACCACAGAGCCTAGGACTTGCCGATCAGAAGGTCAGCAGTTCAAATAAGCTCCCGTTGCTCGGTCCCAGTTCCTGCCAACCTAGCAGTTCGAAAGCACGTTAAAGTGCAAGTAGATCAATAGGTACCACTCCGGCGGGAAGGTAAACGGCGTTTCCGTGTGCTGCTCTGGTTCACCAGAAGCGGCTTAGTCATGCTAGCCACATGACCCGGAAGCTGTACACCGGCTCCCTCGGACAATAAAGCGAGATGAGCGCCGCAACCCCAGAGTCAGCCACGACTGGACCTAATGATCGGGGGTGCCTTTACCTTTACCTTTTTACAAATAAAGTTCCTTAATATTGTTCAGTCAAGGTTCCTCATAAGTGAAGGAATTCTGCACCCAATTATGAATATGGGAACACTGCCACCAGAAATAGGAGCATTGACGTCTCTCAGTGATGTTTGATCTGACCTCCCTGTGCTATTTCCCCACATTTTGCCACCAGCAGCTGCCAATGACCAGGAGCAGAGAAGAGACGCAGGTCAAATCTAATGGGATGCCATAGGGAGTGGGTGGGGAACTCAATAAGTGATTACCTCCTGTCTGGGCACCATACCTCCCTGAGGTAGAAGGAACCTTAAAATGAATTTAGGAGCCTGCAACACTGTGTTTTCTAGTGAAATTAAATGTCTAAGCTGCCAATTACACAAGCAGAACTTAAACCTATTATTGAGACTGAGAGAATAGTTTGCCAAAGTAAATTCACAAGCCCTCCTCCATGTGCTACACAACTATAAATATTGCACATATCATCTTGCACTTAAAATAGACATAGACTAACAAGGTTCCCCTTAAACATGTGTGGCTTGTTCAACACAGAAAAGTTGAATGAAGAGCTACTTCACTATCTCCCCCTCAACAACCAAAAAGAACAAAAGTGAACAAGGGTCCTACTATCCTCTTATCGAACCACACAATGGTGAAAAGCCAGCGAACATTTCCAGAACAGATCTTTGCCGTCAAAGTATTGCAAATGGGCAGAACAGGAAAAAAATCAACATTAACTTCAGCCAATTGGATAGATGCAGTACATTTTAAAAGGTCACTATAAGGCCAAGATGTCTCCAGAAACACTCCCATGACCTTGTAGCAAATGTCCCTGTCCTAGCAACATCTGTTAGGAATAGGAGAGTGTTCTAAGAAAACTGCAACATGTGAAAAATACCTTTCAGAAACTTTAGGGGAATATTTAGCAGAACAGATTAAGAACTAGGAACTTATTAGACATGTATGGAGTGCTTGTAGCTTCTACTACTAACAGGTTACTAGGAATATAAAGAACAACAGTATTAGGCAGTCATAAGATTACAGCATACATGCAGAAATATGTAATTTTCAATTTAAAAAAAAATTAACGGGAGGAACAAAAAAGAAGTATTACCAAATTTAGATTAAGACAAATCAGCTCTTTAATCAAGCCAAGGCATGCGTACATTGTTACACAGGTAATAAGTTACACTTCTAAATGAAGACGTAATTGCTCTGTGCCAGGATGAAACTGGTAGTATCAACAGTCTCCGGTTAATTGCTTGTGAATGGCAGTAATAATATGCATTTTCACAATCCCCTGCCACATATTTTATAGAATATAAAATATGAACCAAAGGAGAAATCACATCATTTATAAGCCTCCTTAAGAAATAATGGAAATGTCTTAGAAAAATAGGCAATTTGCATACCATCCAAAAAAAAGTACACAGAATAACGGAGCTACTCCTCTGTGTATGATACATTTTAAGCAAATAATTTGTTGCTAACACAACTGAACAGAAACAACCTATAATCCTAAGAACCTCTTATCTGCTTGAGGTGAATTCGCTTTGACAGTGTATACACTATGCCATTTAAACTACATTCAACCAAGGCATGCAAACTCGGAGGAGACCTAATCTTAGCATCATAGGGTGATCCATCTGGAGAAGCACCGTTATTACCGTATTTTTCGCTCCATAGGACGCACCGGCCCATAGGACGCATCAAGTTTTTTGGGGGAGAAATAAAGGGGGAAAAAATTATTTCCCCCCCCAGGCGCTTGTGGTGCCGGCAGCGGGGAGAAGCGCTCTTCTCCCCGCTGCCCGCCTTCAGACCAGGTCCGGGGACAGCGGGGAGACGCGCTGCGCCTCCCCACTGTCCCCGGAGCTTGCGGGGCTGGCGGCGGGGTCTCCCCTCTCACTCTGCAGGCTTCAGCGAAAGCCTGCATTCGCCCTATAGGACGCACACACATTTCCCCTTCATTTTTGGAGGGGAAAAAGTGCGTCCTATAGAGCGAAAAATACGGTAGTTGTGATCACTATTATTAGTTGTGGGTGGAAGCCCTACAAATATACACAGGCCACTGACCTCCACAATAACGTGAACAATGATTTGGCTAGTATACCATGGAAGTGGAAAGCCCTCCCATCAGATGTCAAAGAAATAAACAACTATCTGGCGTTTAGAAGACATTTGAAGGCAGCCCTGTTTAGGGAAGTTTTTAATGACTGATGTGTTAATGTATTTTTAATCTTTTTTGGAAGCCGCCCAGAGTGGCTGGGGAAACCCAGCCAGATGGGCGGGGTATAAATAATAAATTATTAAATTATATTATTATTGTATATGCCACAGGGACAGTGCAAACTGCTCAGGCCCAGATACTGACAAAGCGGGAGGCAGATAAGCCTTTGCCCCTTTGTGCTTTGGAACAAGATTGGGAAACCTCAGGCTTTGGAGTCAAATGCAGTCCTCTGGGCCTCTCTGTCTGGCCTTGGAATTCTCTGCAGGCCCAGAATGAACACATGAACACACACAAACACACACACACACACAGGCCTTGCTCCAGAACTTCCATGAATGTTTTTCTCTGACTGGAATATGTCCTTGAATTCGGATAATGACTTTTCCTTACCTGAATAGAAGATAAGTAAGGTGTGTGAGTGCAGAAATGAGCCTACTGTACAAATATAAACCACTGCTTCATCCACCATTTTCTCTGGTCTCACCCACCACTGGCATGACCTAATTACCCCAGGCTGGTCATGGAGCCAAAGTAGACATCAAGGTTAATAAAGTCACAGTGAAAATATCATACAACTAGTTGTTGTCTCTCCCCTTGGGTCATCAAGATAATAGATGCAAAGCCTGTACACCATTTGGTTAGCCTGCATTTACCTAGCTGTATGCTCTTCTTGTCAAACTAGGTTGTAAGAATTATGAGTTTCATATATGCTGGCACATTCTCTACCATATCTGAAAGTAGCAACTCTTTAAAGTTCTGTGAGTGAAGGAGAAAACGCCAAAATCCCTTTCAGATGACTAAACAATTCCTGACTTCTGTGGTTTTGAGTCAGATGTGATATACTGTCACTGGTTCTACCTTAAATGGTTCCTGTTATATTAAACAGATAAATGTCAATGCATATTGAAACAGCAGTGTGATTCACACTGTATGAAATATTTCCATTGTAAAGTGACATGATTCCACCCACTTTATAACGTGAGGAAAGGGAAAATAGGCACAATGGACCAGAGGAAGAAGAGGAGGAGAAAGAAAACTAAGGTCCTGTTCCACAAGAAAGGATAGCTCTAGACAAACATGCAGCTTATCCTTCCATGTGTCACACCAGTGAAACAGCTATGAAAAATGTATGAGTGTTGCCTGTTGCATCTAAAATACATGAGATTACATTTCTCGCTCAATGGGAACCCCACAAACTTAATTACTGAAATAAATACTTGATTGAAAGCAGTACACATACTTAAGCATTGGCTGGAATCCTGCATTAACCAGACAATTAGCTTTCATTCATAATAAATGAGATATACTGTATCAGGATAAGAACGTGAGAGATGTTCTGGTTATATATGGGAAACAGATGGCCCAGTGAATAACCCTGAGACTTGGAACATACCGATTTCTCTCCCACTATATCACTGACAGCATCTGACGCTGGGGCAAGAGACATCACTTGCTGTAATAGCAAAACAACGGGCTGTATGTAGCTGCGTCACTCCACTGACGGAAGGTTTCTGGATCCAGCGGAGGTTTCCATCTGTTTAGCTGGTCCTCAGTTCCAACGGGCATGTTTACTACAGTAGTAGAGTCAAGAATTGGGCATGGTGCAATGGATCATCACAAGAAATAGAAAAGACTTCACTTAGCTTGGAATAAGTTAAGCAAGTGATCTCAAACAATTTTTTTATTATTAACTATCATCTTATCTATCTATCTATCTATCTATCTATATTCACAGATATCATACTAATATTGCACATTTTGGGATGCCCCCATGACTATGCTGAGTCAATGTGCATTGAAGGAGCACTGATTGAGTGATCAAGCTGGTTGCCTAGGAGGGCAACCATGATAATAATTAATAATAATAATAATAATTTATTACTTATACCCCACCAATCTGGCTGGGTTTCCCCAGCCACTCTGGGCAGCTTCCAACAGGAGATTAAAAACACATTAAAAAATCAGTCATTAAAAACTTCCTTAAACAGGGCTGCATTCAGATGTTTTCTAAATGTCAAATAGTTGTTTATTTCTTTGACATCTGACTGGATGGCGTTCCATAGGGTGGGCGCCACTACCGAGAAGTGCCCTCTGCCTGGTTCCCTGTAACTTCGCTTCTCGCAGTGAACGAACTGCCAGAAGGCCCTTGGAGCTGGACCTCAGTGTCCGGGCAGAACGATGGGGGTGAGAACACTCCTTCAGGAATACTGGGCCAAGGCCATTTAGGGCTTTAAAGGTCAGCACCAACACTTTGAATTGTGCTCAGAAACGTACTGGTAATGGAAACCAAGCCTTACGAGGAAAAATTGAAGGAGCTGGGTGTGTTTAGTCTGGAAAAGAAGAGACTGATGATAGCTATCTTCAAATAACTCAAGGGTTGTCACACGGAAGAGGGAACAAGCTTGTTTTCTCCTGCTCTGGAGGGTAGGACTCGAATCAGTGGCTTCAAGTTACAAAAAAGGAGATTCCGACTAAACATCAGGAAAAAAACCTTCTTGACAGAAAGAGCTTTTCTGACAGTGGAACGGTCTCCCTGGGGAGGTTGTGGACTCTCCTTCCTTGGAGGTTTTTAAGCAGAGGTTGGATAGCCACATGCCACGGATACTTTAGCTGAGATTCCTGCATTGCAGGGAGTTGGACTAGATGACCCTTGTGGGTCCCTTCCTCCAACTCTACAATTCGATGATTCTATGAGATGTTCTGTGCAAGGAGGTGGTCCCTAATTTTCTTCTATGAGGTGGAATGCCTTCCACACTATGCACATTCCTCCTACACTGAAGAGTGTGTGAAATCTCCAGCCCACATGTGGCTATTTGCATTGCCATAGAGTTGTTGGTATTAGCCATTGTATTAACTTTGAAATAATTAAGCTGGAGTTAATAAACTAGACCTTCCCCACTCCACAAATGATAACAGATCCAACAAGCAAAATCAAATAGATTGCATACAGGTTTTAATTTTTTAAAAAAAAATGAATTATGGAAACACCTTCAGGGTAGAATTCTCCATAACTTTTAGTGGTCATGTACACATGAAACATTATTCCTTGAAGGCCAAAGAATGTGCCATATGTTTCCATTTACAGTAGTACTATAAATCATGCAGAAAAACATATCGTAAACATCTACTGCATCACAAATTGAACGGCAACAACATCAGATGTGATTTTTCCATGATGTAAATACAAAAAATGTCTCCAAAAGGAATAACTTTCTTGAAACTTTCAGAAAAGTGCTATCTACTCTGTTTTTAAAGTCCTGGTGATTTTAAAATCCAGGTAAAATGTAGAAGTGAAACAACATAATAGATGCCCTATTCCCTTTTTGCAGTACAGTGGAACCTCGGGTTGCGAACGTGATCCGTGCGGGAGGCACATTCGCAACCCGCAGCATTCACAACTCGCACGTGCAGGTCGCGATTCGGTGCTTCTGCGAATGCGCGAGCGCCGAAACCCGGAAGTAACCCATTCCGGCACTTCTGGGTTTGGCGCGGTGCACAACCCGAAAGAGCGTATGAAGCATCTGTAACCTGAGGTACCACTGTATTTAATTTAGTTCATGCTGCAAGCCAATATACACTTACTCAGAAGTAATATCCACTGAATTCAGCTGCACTTACTACCAAGCAAATATGTATAGCAATGTGCTGGAAATCTCAAAGATTACTTACAATTCTTTCAAATTATTCTGCTGTCTGCACAAATTATTTACCAGAACAGTTTTTCATGGTTGTCTTGAAAAGAAGAACAATCCAATCAAATTTGGGGGGGGGGGGAACACCAGACAGTTTCCATATTGCCTCTTTGACCTAAAAATGCTGTCTTAAAAATACAGCTGTAGTGGTCATTTTAACATTCCAACCAAGTACTTACATGATTTTGTAACTGAGTTAAGCTATCCTATTTTCAGTATGCTTGCATGTTTAATAAAGACAATTCCATTTCTGGTATCTGGAAGAACGAACTATGAATCCACAGATGTTCACTGCCTTAGCCTTTGCTCATAACCTTTCAGCTAAAAATAACTACTTAACACAAAGTTAGTGGATGCTATTTTTCTGCAAGTACAATATTTGAGTGAATCACAAATAAAATGTTTAGCAAGAATTCATATCCAAAATCTTTCTCGTTCAGAAATGAGATGTAAAGTTCTTTGTTCAACTGAGTACAAACTGGCTGCACTGCATTGGTGACAATGTAGTACCTATGACTTAAAAAACAACAACACCTATTCACAGAAAGCTTATATCAAAGGAGTCTGGTGACTCCAAGCTTGAGCATATAATGTCCTGGGCAGAAGGCCCTAGTCATATGCAATTTAATTTCAAAACATCGTGGCAAAAGGGCTTCTAGTACCCCAAATTGCCATCACTTTCTGAAACGCCCTCATTGATCTTGCCTGAAACTGAGGTACTGAGAGAGCTGAAGAACTAAGGCAGTCAATCTGTGTTGCTTGCATGCCCATGGTGTAACCCAGGTAACCCAAAAGTGTCACAAAAGCTTTTCATACATTGTACAGAGAGGTGAAAGACTTCTGGATTCAACTTTTCTACATTCTGTTGCCCTGTGGATGTAAACCTCTGAAGTTCCCAAATGAACAAACAAACAAACAAACAAACAATGCAATTCTTCCCCAAGTGATGATGTACTGAGGACCTGTCACTAGTAGGCGAGTTACTGATTTCTACTGTCTATGTTTGAAAGCAGAACACACACAAGTGTGTGTACGTGTACATACACTCAGAGTTAAAAGAACCAAAAAAGGTGCATAGTAAAATTAGAAGTAAATTAATTTTGCCCTTCTGAAAATCGTTCCCATTAGCTAGAAAACTGTAAACAGCTTCTTCAAACACACAGGAGCTTAGCCAGGACTAGGAGTTTTCTGTACCAGCTTCTGAAATAATGTTGACTAATTTTGATGGCCTTTTCAACACAGCTGAAATAGAAAAAAATGCACCTGGATGCATATATTCAGAAATTAATTGATTGAGTGTTTTCCAGTTTGGCAACTGAATAAACTACTGTACTCTGTAGACTAAGAGTACCAAACTCAGCCCTCTAATACATTTTTAAAGTAGCATGGTTATTAATCTTCAAATATCTTCAAGAAGATTGTAAGTGGCTACCAGAATCAGGAAGTTACAAGATTGTCTCCGACTAAATAACTGTGAATGCAGAATAGTTCCCACAACAGTAATGAAAACTGCACTCTCTCTATCCCTGCACAACCCTAAAATCTGCTTCAGGAGATTGGAGGCAGTTCCACTGAGTCCGCAGAAGTCATTCCATGCACACAATGATTTAGCTGCATACAACCCAGAATGTTTATTGAGCCACCCATAAAGTTGCAAAGGATACGTAAAAGGCAACTTTGTTAAATGCCCTCCCAGCAGATGTCAAGGCAATAAACAACTATTTTACTTTTAAAAGACAACTGAAGGCGGCCCTGTTTAGGGAAGTTTTTAATGTCTGGTGCTGTATTGTTTTTAATATTCGGTTGGAAGCTGCCCAGAGTGGCTGGGGAAACCAAAGTATAAATAATTTTTATTTTTATTATTATTATTATTAACATCTTGGATAACTTACAACATAGTTAATGCAGAGGTTTGAAGCATGGGCTGCAACCTGTTTCTTATAAAGATGATCCAAAATGTTTTACAAAGTTGCCTGTAACATGCACAGTTGATTTAGAACTTGGGGGGAGGGGGGGAAGAGATTGTTCAAAGCCCTGTTAAAAATGAAAGCTTTGCCCCAGTTAAAACGTTAGGTAAATCATATTCTTCCCCAAAAACTTTGGGGGGGAGGGAATGTGGCATTTTACTGAGGTGTCTCAATATGGTGTTTGCTTTCTAAATGCAGCTATTTCCTTGTCTTAAATTCACCCACATGCTAGTACAAATAGCACAGTGTCGTTTAATTTTGGTTTCTGAATCAACACGCATAGTAATTGCCTTAACTTCTATACGTACAAAAGGGCTCCTGTTTCTGCAGCTTCTGAAAATAGTGACTATTACCATGTGTCTATGTTAAACACATCTAAGTGAACTTCATTCTGATGGGTGAGCTGCACCTGAAGATTAGGATATAGCACATCTCTTGCTGGTAGTGCTAAACCTCTCAACAACTTGTACCAAAATAATACCACTGATTATTATCAAGTTCTCCTAGCTTTCTGACAGCTTTAATGTAGGTAGGAAGCTCTCCCTTATTGTGATTCCAGGTTTTCTTTTCAGAATACTTGTAGGGGTATCCACCGCCCTTTGAATGTTAGAAAAACAAACATGAATAAATCCAACTTCCTGGCTGACATAATCCAGCAAGTTTTCCCAAACAGAACTAGGGTTTGAAACTTCCCTCTACATACCGGTAGTCCAGCTTCCTTAATTAAATAGAAGGAAAAAGGGAGAGGCTAATATTTATGGGTTATGCAGTTGGCAGCATCTGGAACTTCCTGTGAAAAGCTGTATATTAGAAACACATTAGACTGACTTTGGTGCCTTGCTGAATTTCTTCAAGATGAGGCTACCTAATTTGTTCTATTTCTACATATGCCCCTTTATTTTAAAACCGGACGTTTAAAATGGGAGTTACTAATGTTAAATAAGAAGAGTGACCATGAATGAGGTATCTATTATAAAAAGGGGGGGGGGGATCCAGGTTAGTGCTCCAAGTTAGGTCTAGCAATCTTGTTAAAGTCCCACAAAAATATACTGGATGTAACATCATGGAAGAGCATTGTGGGAAATTAAAATATCAAGTTATATAGCCCTAAGTGGTTCTATACACCACTTCCAAGTTATTATTGTTATTATTATTCAGTTTATATATTGCCCTTTATGAAAAGAAATCAGGGTGGCGAGCTACATTAGAAACACATTAGAAAACGTAAGTTGAGAAACTTATACCATTTGGTGAAAGTGAGAGGTTGAAATGAATTTAAGCAGAGGTGGTGGAAGAAAAGCCTTGCACACAGATCAGTTTGCACAGCAATCCACAGAACGAAGTATTGTTAATAGCAAATGATTTTCGTTATGCTTGACACAAAGATGTATTTATGATAAAGTGTTTTTCATAATTGAGCAATGTGCCCGTCATTCTCAAGCGAACCTTAAGGAAGCGAGCGGATTTAGGCCTTTTATTGGCAATGCAATTCCTGCTTGGCTGAGGGCAAAGGAAAGGCAGATACAATCAAGGAATAAAACATTCAAAATTAATAAGTAACATCATTTCTCATTAAGCATGAAGCAGAGAAGGGAACATTAAGTTATGGCTGCAGCAATATCTTTTGTGTACCCATTAAGTGAGTTAGGAAAGAATTCCCTAAACTATTAAAGTGCATAATATGCACTGTTATCTGACGAAAAAGGCACCAAAATATTCTTAACAATTGTGTTCCTTCGTTGGACACAAAGAAACAAAGAGATCCCAAATCTCTTTAAATGGAGTTACCCTTTGGTAGACTGTAGCCTTGCTGACTAATCTGAAATAGGAAAAGCTCAGAAAACCAGTCCCTGGCTAGGTCTTGTTGGATATGCTGTTCCCTGAGCTACAAACTGCTTCTGTTAGTTCTAGTTCCTAAATCAAAGTTGCCACATGAAGGCCACTTCAAAACTGTTCTCTGCAGAAACTTTCTGCATGGCAATCAAATTGTGTGAAGACAAATTCAGCGACCTTCTCTACACAAATTCCACAAAGTGAAATAAAAATAAAATGTTTGTGGCACAGTAGAAACTCTCTTAGTCCACTGAGGAGCTGCTGCACACAGTGGCGGAGGAAGAGGAATGCGGGGGGAGCGCACCGCAGTGCGATCCCGGTGGGGTGCCATCGCAGCTGCCCCACCCGCCCGCACTTGGCGCCACGCCCCCGCAGGCGGCACGCCACGCCCCCAGGATGTGCACCAGCCCCGCCCCGCCTGCTCTCCACACACACACACCCCCGGTGCTGGAGCATGAAGTTCGGCCTCTGGTTGCACCTGACTGAAATGCTACATGGAGCAATTTGAAATGGTCTCTATAACGTTCTCAAAAGATCTCACATTCCAAATATAGCAAAACAAAAATATATAGTGCTTGCTACTAGAACTGCAACAGGACTAGACAGAGAGACACTCAACTTTCAGGATGGGTGCCAACCATGGAGAGCTCCTTCTCTGTATTGAACCCACAGCTACAGAAGTCCCTCCCACTGAGCCCATGACAAATCTTTATGCTGCAGACTTTTTGAAAGGCTCTGAAGACTTCTTTTTCAATGGGACTTCCAGCTATGAAGCTTGTTAGCTAGGAGATGGTCTTGCTCAATTACATTCTCTCTGGTTGTGTATTCTGTGTCTTGTACCTTAAATGCTGCTGTGCAGTATGCTCATGTTTTGCATTCTGTACTGTTTTTTGTCTTTTGTTTTCCTTGTTTAGGCAGGCAGTTGCCCATAAAAGTCACCTTAAAATAATTTAAATGACTTTTTAAAACAAAACAAAACAGATTGATTTTTTTAAAAAAAAAAAAAGCTTCAAGGGATGCGTAGTTTTCACATTCTGCTTATTGCTGTTCCCAGTCGCTGCCACAGACGTGTGCTAGTGTTGTGCACATCTAGCTTCTCAACATTTGATGAAGAGTCATTGATGAACGTTTTGAGTGCATGCAGATCTATCAGTCTAGGACAAAAATGACTACTTCGCTTTGAGACTGGTGTCTACTCAAATTCTGGCTTTTTTGGCCATGGCAGTGAAGCAAAGATCAAGGCCTCCCCCAAAGCATGCGTGCACAACCATGCACACAGACTTATAGTGTGTACACAGCAAGACAACAGGGCTGCTCCCACCATACAACTCTTCCCCCAGAAAGCTGGCAAATGGAAGACGAAGAACCAAAACCACATTTAAACAAACTTTAAGTAATGTAGTTGGAGACCCTACTTGGTTATCACCAATTCTAAGCACTGAAATGTTGAGGAAAGTTTGAACACACCATAAAGCACTGTTTATGTAATAATTAATGTGGGTGAAAAATGCTTGCTCTAATGGAACCAAGGCTCCTAACAGTTATTCCATTAACACCACTATTTAGGTTACAAGCAGAGAAGCGCGTGCTATGAATGCCTCCTGGCCTCTCAATTCTCCAACGAGCTCCACTCTCCTTCCCTGAAGTAATTATAAGCTGCTCCTCAAGAAAATAATTTCTTCAAAAGGAAGAGCCAGGAGAAAGAAGGGCCAATGCTTCATAGAAAAATAGTTTGTACAGTTAATGAAAAGGAGCAAAGCACGGTGCTTATCTTCCCTTAATTTCCTTAACACGGGGAGCATTCATATTCGAGAATATATATATAGACAGACAGATTTGTCTAATTTCCAGTAATTTCCTTGTCATGCCTTCACATAATTTGTATTAGAATAAATGCCATTAATTTCATAGTCAGTGTGTTCTCCTGCTTGCTCTGCAAAATAAACTGCCAGAATGTGTGTTAATTTTAAACTTATGCTTTCAGTGCAAAAAAAACAGGGTTGGAGTCTTTCTTTCTTTTTCCGTAACAAATGAGAAACTTCAGCTTTCCAAAGAAAAAAAAAGTTTCCCCTAATAACAAATAGTCTGGGTATACATAAATGATACTAGTTTACAACAGCTGAAAGACCACCAATACAGCTACATTAAACAGAGAAATACCTGCCACAAGCATTTGTGTCCACAGCACAATAGCCCAGATCCCATGCATGAGCAACAAGAACTTCATTACACATGAGAATGGGGGCTAAGTTATCCCCCCGTTTCATCCTGCTGCATCTCAGTACATACCATTTCAGAGGGCTTCACCTATCCTCAGAAATGCCTTCCTAGGCTTGCACAAAATCCACAGCCTTTGGATACCAGCCGATGAAAATATACCCTACCCAGCGAGGAAACTGTAATATAACAGTTCCTAACACTTGCATAAAGAAAGTGAGAATTTCAAAGGACTCTTAAATACACCCTGCTCTTAAACTGAGCATTTACTGCATGGTAGAAGCAAATGTCACAAATGGAGACTATGACCAAATGAGGCCGACAGTTTCGGATGCCCAAAAGTGACAAATAAACCACAGAAAGAAAAAGAAAAAGAAGACACAAACTGCCTGATGAAAACTTGACATGCATTTATAGGTCACTCTCAAGTACCTAAGTTATTGCAAGTTAAGAGCATTTTAGATCTTGAAAGTATGACCTTATAACCGAATTATAATATCCTGTTCACAGTTTCTTTTTTTAAAGAGCAGTATGAATGTGAGGTGCTCTTAGAGTCTGTGCAGTTTTAGCTGTAGTGGTTCAAGGATATTCATATTGTAGAAACTCCTTAATTAATTGGCAGATTGGCTGGTAATAATGCAGGCATAGGCAAACTCGGCCCTCCAGATATTTTGGGACTACAATTCACATCATCCCTGACCACTGGTCCTGTTAGCTAGGGATCATGGGAGTTGCAGGCCAAAAACATTCGGAGGGCTGAGTTTGCCTATGCCTATAATAATGCAACAGAAAGTGTGCAGAGAAGGGGAAGGAGGATATTTCTGGCCAGCTACAAAGGCCCAGAGCACGCAGCCTCAGGGCTCAACCTCAGTCCCTCAGGTATCGAAACATTCACCTAAGCAAGGTTAATTATTTTTAAGAAGATTGTTACTTTTCAAGGCAGACAAAATGTAGCTTCCCTCCCCTGCCCACCCCCCCCCCCCCCGCCGCGCTTGCCTAATCAAAGAAGTCTGTTAGAAGCTTGCTTAACAATTTATGGCTTGCTCTAACATTATTCCACAAGAAACTGCACTTGTTGGAAGACAAACCTAAAGAATGTTGTAATGCCTAAAATCCGCGAACCTAGAGAAGTGTTATGGGTTGACAATTGAAATCTGCCTAAAGGAAATTTTGCTGTTAACAGACACAGCTAAAATAAAAAGTACCCTGATGATCGTACTCTGTGGGGTGCCATGTCTAACATGACCGGCCAGCCAGAAATAATCATAGCTATGTCCAAAGTAGAAGTGATTTGCCGGCAGCTCCTGAATGCCATCTTTGGCCCAACAAGGGTCTACAGCTCTGGAGGGGTAGTAAAACGGGGCTGCCGGTGTGAGGAAAAGCAGCAACAGGAAAGCTCACTGACCAGTTTTTCTCCCTGGTCCAATCCACCCTGCCTAGGACAGCAGTAGACTTGTTTAAAAGTTCCTGATGGACACAATATTAAGTTTTGCATAGCATGCCCACTATTTTGGCGGGTGTACAGATTCTCTCCCCCCCCCCTATTTTTTATTGTTAGGATTCAGTATGAATTATTAGCCGATTGTTTAATCTTAGTGTAACAGTGACTATTAATATGAGATGTTTGGGGCTTATTGGAAATGTTGTTTTTATGGCTATTTAAATTTGCTGGGCTCGCTTGTGAATTCTTAGTGAATTATCTTGAAATTGAAGTCTATCGTTACGAAGTGCTTTGCAGAGGGGAGCCTACCATAGAAAAGCAGCAGACAAGTAAACCATTGAAGAAAGCCAAGTGCGTTGGAATGGGAACGGGGGAAGGAAAGGAGCAAAACAATTAATTTGTTCAGTCCAACCTGTACTAATTGTTGGCAGCATGTCGTGTACGGCTCATGTAGTTTTAGTGGGCAAGTGTGAGCTGCAAAGTTCCCTGTTCAAACAGCCATGAACTGCAGATGGCTTTAAGCATGGTTCCCTCAATTTCTCTTTCTGTCCCAGTTCCTCCATCCCCCTCCCCCTCCGCAATACGATGATAACGACGCTGACCTCTTTTACCAGATTACCGCAAGGATTACAGAGATAATGTACCCAAAAAATGCCTTCTAGAATCCATAGTATGACAATACTTTCGTTAGAAAAACCAAACTGTCACAAAACAGGGAGCAAGTGTCTCCGAGTTCTCCAGAAATCTTCATCAGGCCTGTTTGTTACGCAAAACAGGAAGTGGGAGGGGCAGGGGGCAGAGTGTTGAAGCCATAAAATGTACTAGTATCTCTCTTAAGATAGGGAGTGGGAAGAGGGATCAGGCATAATAGATTTAGGTTTCGAGTTACACCTAGGGGCACTGGGATGAAGAAGTGCCTGATTCCCCTTTTTAAAAATATAAAACCCAGTACAGTAGTTCACTAGCTCTGTCTCCAGTCTTATACAAACTACAGAAATTATTGGTGGTAGGAAACAGCAATATATATATATATATATATATATATATATATATATGCACAAAGCAGAGATCAATCTTAGGTAGTGTACCAGGTTGGGGGGAAATATCAATGGAAACTGAATATGGCAGCTTTACCTAGTGGCTGGAGAGAATGTGCACTCCAAAAAAACGTGTGGCATTCAACTACGTATTAATCGGAATAGATCCACTGAAATTAATGACCATGACCAAGTTAGGGCCATATTAATTTTAAGCGGTCTCCTCAGAGTAAAACTTAGCTGAACACCACCCAAAGCTTTGGACTGTCTCAAGTTGTATTATGCATGACTTTGCAAGTCGGTTCTTATCTCCTACTAACACTATTTCGAATGTATCACCTCACAGTGACCTTACCAGAGCTGCAATCCAAAGTATATTTAACCAGGAAGCATTTTTAGAACTGGACAGTTAAGACACCCAAGGGGGGGGGAATCACTGTTGGAAGGCGCTTGGATTTAGGATAGTATTGAAGTAGCTGTACAGCCACCTTTTCATCTCCCCTTTTTTAAGAGTTTGAATAAGATGTTCATTAGTTATCTTCCACCTCCTGTGTTTTAAGCGTTCTTTTTCACTCACTCACCACCACCAAGCTACATCTCTTTTTTTCTTTTACGGACTAATTAAGCATCATAGCAGTATCTTCCTCTTTATCAGTTCACCTTCTGGATTGAGCTGAACGACTTGGAACTTCACTGGTGGGCCTCTGGTCCAGTAGAAGCTCCCTCTGGCAGAAGAAGGCAGACAATTCTTGCCAGTTCCCCCTTCCCTTGCAGCCTTCCTCCACTGCCACTATTCTAGAGGGTCTCCCAACACAACTTGTCAGGGAGAATGAGGGGGCTGCAGGGCAAAAAACGCTTCCCCCTTCAGCTAGCAGCATCCTATCAGCAGAATTCCACTCACTGAAATTTAACAAAATTTCTTATTAAAAAAATCTTTTATTGTTCTGAATATAAGCCAAGTACAATATTCTGATAAACAAAAACCTATTAAAATATTGTAACATGCCACTCCTATGTCTGAGCAGTGTGAGATTCCAGGGGTCCCAGGCACTCGCCCAGGGTCTTTTGGAAATGAGGCACAGTGGAAAGTGTGGTGTCTTTATGATATACGGTTTATTTACACAGATATACAACCTGAGCCTACGATGGAGGGGCTCACAACATTAACACTCCAAGTGGGTCTTGCTGCTCCCATAGCTGCAGCCATGGATTCAAACAGAAATCAACCCTTGTACTCTGGCCTTCTCCCCAGCCACTTTTACCAGACTGAAACCTTTCCCCTCCATCCCACTCAGCCCGAAACACTCTACCTCAAACTCTGCCTTTGCGTTCTAACTAACTCAGATCTGGAGGAGGGGCCCCACCCACTTGCAGTCTGGCACAGAGCCTTTGCTTTCTTAATGACTTTCTTAATGACTCATCACCTTCCATTTGTTCTCCTAACAGCCTACACCCCAGGCAATTTCCTGGTCAGGAAACTGGCCTGGCTTATATTTTAACATTTACTGGATGCAAGAATTTAGGGGAGTCTAGTACCCACAACGCGGGTGGCGCTGTGGGTTAAACCACTGGGCCTAGGGCTTGCTGATCAGAAGGTCGGCGGTTCGAATCCCCGAAACGGGGTGAGCTCCCGTTGCTCAGGCCCTGCTCCTGCCAACCTAGCAGTTCGAAAGCACATCAAAGTGCAAGTAGATAAATAGGTACCGCTCCGGCGGGAAGGTAAACGGCGTTTCCATGCGCTGCTCTGGTTCGCCAGAAGCGGCTTAGTCATGCTGGCCACATGACCCAGAAGCTGTACGCCGGCTCCCTCGGCCAATAAAGCGAGATGAGTGCCGCAACCCCAGAGTCAGTCAGGACTGGACCTAATGGTCAGGGGTCCCTTTACCTTTACTAGTACCCACAAACTCATAACACTATTATACTATTTAGTCAGTAACACAAAGACACAGCCATCCATATCCCCTCATTTCAAAATTCTATCCAGTCACTTGTACAACAAATACAGGTGACCCACAACTAGACAGCTTATAACTGAATATTCTAGCTGCCTAAAATAGCTACTTCATTGACCAGCGGCTGTCATCAAGTCTTCATGAATATTCCACGCTACTATCAGTCATGGACAATGACAGAAATCGAGGCACGTGCATTGTAAACTACTGCATCTTTAAATGGTCATTTGCACACTCCTAAATATGTCAATGTTAACAGCAAAGTTAACACATACAAAAGCAACCTATCTTTCTGAAATTAAACACCTGAAGAATGAACATAGCTGTCAACGTTTCCCTTTTTTAAGGGAAATTCCCTTATTCCGAATAGGATTCATCGCAAGAAAAGGGAAAAGTTGACAGCTATGAGAATGAACTTAATGGCTAGCAGTTTTATATTTCAGTTTTATGATACAACCACAACTCAGCAGATTGTCAGCACAAGCCAACCCTGTAATTAACGCAAGAGTTTTCCTCCATTACAGACTCAAATTCAAAATTTTAATTGAGGATGTTCAAGAAAAATAGATGGGTGTGTTGTTGTTTTTAAGACCAATACAGTAGTACCTCGGGTTACATACGCTTCAGGTTACACACTCCACTAACCCAGAAATAGTGCTTCAGGTTAAGAACTTTGCTTCAGGATAAGAACAGAAATCGGGCTCCGGCGGCACGGCAGCAGCAGGAAGCCCCATTAGCTAAAGTGGTGCTTCAGGTTAAGAACAGTTTCAGGTTAAGAACGGACCTCCAGAACGAATTAAGCACTTAACCTGAGGTACCACTGTACAAAGGTGGAATCCTTGGTCATTTCTGGGCAGGGCAGAACACCACAACTCAACCATAAAGCCATATAAAGGCTGGCCTTCTGTAACCCATTAATCTCCAGGTATTGTTGGGCTCCAGCCAGCATGGCCAATGGTCAGGGGTGACAAGAAGTTGCAGCCTGAAATACCTGGAGGGCACCAAGTTCTGGAAGGCCACCATAGCCCATTTTGAGAAGAGTCCATATAGCAGCATAAATCCCCTTCAGCGAAACCAGTATCAAGACAGGAGGAAACTATGTAATTTTTAAAACCATAGCTCCTGCTTGCTTTTCACTCTAGATTCTTGCATCCCTTGAGTTTCCTATAGGTGTGTCTGTAAAAGGTAAGGCAGCTTCAAGCACACAGACTCTGGTCTTGTGGTCGCCATGCTTTGACGGGAGGTTGGAGGCCATGTATTCAGGGGTGTAGGAAGAGGGGGCGGGGGGCGGTCCGCCCTGGGTGCCATCATGGAGGGGGGTGACAAATTATCAATGAACAATTACTGCCCTACTAGGGCAGTTCATAAAAAACTTTTTTAAAAAAATGCCTGCTCCAAAGGTCTTATCTTACTACACTAGGGATTATATAGCTATATCTGAAATTTCATGCATATCAGTTAATATCTTGACCCTCCTCCATGAACATAACTGTTTATTTGGCCGTTTTCATATGTCGTGAAGGCTGAAATTTCAATTCAGTGGAGCCAAAACACAATCCATCCTGTAGATTTAAGTATCTGTCCACAGTCGCCTACTTGTTATCAGGGGCCCAGAATCCACATTCCTTTGTAAGAAAATATGAAATAAGGTTAAACCATTTTTGCAGGCGAAAAGTAAATAAATCAATTGGGGGGGGGGGTGACAAGAAATTTTCCACACTGGGTACCACCTGACCTTCCTACGCCTCTGCATGTATTCACATTTTAGTATCCCTGGAAAAACTAAAGAACACCAGGTGAGAAGATGTGGCTTTCAGTATGTTCTCATTACAGGGCATTGTGAGGGGTAGAAGCTTAATCTTTGCAAATTTTGGGCTAGTACAGTAGTACCTCCGGTTAAGAACTTAATTCATTCTGGAGGTCTGTTCTTAACCTCAAACTGTTCTTAACCTGAAGCACCACTTTACCTAATGGGGCCTCCCTCTGCCGCCGCGCCGCCGGAACACAATTTCTGTTCTCATCCTGAAGCAAAGTTCTTAACCCGAGGTAATATTTCTGGGTTAGCGGAGTCTGTAACCTGAAGCATATGTAACCTGAAGTGTATGTAACCCGAGGTACCACTGTATATAGAAAATACTACACAGCACTGATACAGTTGTTCAAGGAATTCCAAGTACTTCACATATATTATCTCTAAAGTATTCTTCGTCCCTCTCCTGGAAACAGGTACAGGGGAGGTGAGAGTGAAAAACAGTTTGCTGGGTTAGGTCACCCAGTGGATACATGGCTGAGGTACAATGTGGACTAGAGTTGTCCCAGCGCATACTCTCAGCCACCACACCATGCCTGCTTTTGAAACTTTAACATAGGGAGAAGTGCGCTTTTTGCCTTTTGTAGCCAATGTGCTAATTCCCCCTTTAGCATCTTCCTCAAATAAAAATTCCTGGCTCACTGTACAAAAATCTTAGTCACCACAACACACTTAACTCATGTGTATCTCCCAGCCATGCTAGCAAAACATGCCTATACAGCAAGGCAAACAGCATGTTTTTACATGGGTAGAATGTGTCCTTTTATTTAAAATGTATCTCTGGGTTATTTGTGGGGCATAGGAATTCATTCATATATATTTTTTCAAAATATAGTCCGCCGCCCCCCCCCCCAAGGTCTGAGGGACAGTGGACCAGCCCCCTGCTGAAAAAGTTTGCTGACCCCTGCTTTACGGTGTATAAGCAGATCAAAAGACAACAGGTTTTTGGGTGGGTTTTAACCTGCAAGTGTCACATCAACTCCAAAATTCACCAGCTGCCACTGTCAGCTGCCCTAAAATCTATGAAATCATCAGACCAAATGCTATTCTCACTTAATCAAACCTGTCTCCATGGTAGGAAAACGTAACATATACAATTAGCAAACAAGAACGCTGATGAGTTATGACGAGGGAGGTTGCTGAAGTGAGAAATATATTGATAACCTGAAATGGTGAATAACCTACAGACTTTAGAAAATCAGGCTATGGACCTAAGAATATGAGGAAAGGGCAAATTTCAGTTGTAGGTTTTTCCATGCAGACGTTCCCAGTTTAATCCTGGGCATAGCCAATCAAAAGAATATCTGGGAGCAGTGCATCTCTTTTGAGTAATTGGAGAGCTGTTGTCTCAACAACTTAGTTTAATTTCACATAAGACAGCTTTGAAGGTTTCGTGTTCTGTACATATCCTACAGTTTAGTGAAAATAAGCACTGAACAAAAATACAGCCATATTATGGCCAATAAGGCAATCCATGTAAATAAAGTTACTTCCTGTCCCAAGATTTTAACAATGAACAATTGACATTGAATTGAAGTTCATTCACAATAAAAATGTTTACTGTATTTTACTCCATTCAGTTGAATAAACAGATTAAAATAAAGACCAAAGGTCCACCTAAATGTATTCATGAAACCCATGTAAATTACTAAGGGAGAGAAAAGATGGATTAGAGCATTAAAGGGAGCCCAATGGAGAGCGAATCCACTATTCAGAACACCCACACAGAGACAGCAGCTCCCGACAAGAAAAATGTTCTCTACAAAAATAAACCACAAAGATTCTTTTCATGAAAAATTAAAGAGTGCTCTATATGCAGATTACATGACATTTAATTTTAGGAAACTCTGCTGAAATGAAACTCTTCTGTGCATGATTCACAGTTCATGAGATAATAAATGATTAAATAATACACATCCTTTTAGATAATTTAATACTTTTCTTTCTTTCTAGCATAATTAATTCCTTCTTGAGGTATATTTCACCTAGATTTCATGATTAAAGCAGAAATGGAAGCCATTATTACTTACTTACCTTGACACTGAAATCCTTGTTTGCCAAACCCCCTAGGCAAGGAAAAAGAGAAAGACAAAGTTAGCTTTTTTGTTGTCGTCGTAATATGCAACAGCAATATTATTTCCTGTCAAAGGAATAAGTTTTCTTAACTTCTGCTTATGGAGTTAAGTCCCACTGAGTTTAATAGCGCTTACTTACGAGTAGACCTGTACAGGGTTCTGCTCTCAGCCTCTTTACACTCAACCAAAAAAAAATTCTGAACAATTAACTTGCAAAGATTACCTACTGATACAATTTATGCATTATATTCACAATGTAAGGGTTCATATCATAAATACTATTATGGCTCTTGATGGATGCAGCCCACAACTTTGTATGCAGCAACACTAATAAAGGAATAAATTGTCTTGGCTTGTTTTACTGTCCAAAATATACTTGCGATGCAGGAGAATATCAGGTGGGGTGTGTGTGATAAACTGGCAAGTGAGATACATTTGTTAGTAAGTGGGCCAAAACACCTAATCTCCCAGGATTTGTTGGATTCAGCGAGAATACTAGAGCTGCAAGATTCTAGTTATTGACCTTCTCAAAACTGTCTGGATGGCCTTGATATTCCCCCTACCCCCTTTGTTGTGGTTACTGCCTTTTCTTCTTTTAAGAGAACTAAGTGAAAAACTAACACATACACACTCACAAAAAGATAGCTTGGCCTTATATATAAGGATGCAAGACAGACGGAATTTCTACCAGTTGACAAAACACAAACATGAACCTCTGTTATTTATTTTGCTAACATGCATTTCGGGGGGGGGGTACATTAAGGAGCTCATATACAAATACTTTCCTCATAGGTGTTTATATACAGATACTTAGTTTATACTACTCAAATCTACTTGCTAGGAGCAGCCTGCAACACTGTAGGATGGCACACACACAAGTTTTTTCCACAGTGTAGTGGAGACTTCAAACACACACACACACACATTTACTTTGTTTATATGCAGAAATCTGTGGGAATAAAATTAAACACACAGAGGAATTCAAACAAAGCTTAACAATGTTGTTTGTGAAAACCGTCCTGATATTGACAGTGTTTATTTTAACCACCATTTTTTTTATATACATGCCACCTTTAAAAAACACTGCTGCAACTGTCTCAAGATAGCCGGATTGTTGAGGTCAAATGCAATATAAGCAATAATGCTAAATTAACAACTAAATTGATGCCACTGAAAGTTACTAATACGTAATCAGAGCATCCCTTTTTCGTGTTTTTAAAAGTTTCTATACTTGACAGAACTAACTTCTAAATAAAATGAGTAATCAAATGATATCACATAACAGATTACTTTATCTCTGATTTATTGATTTTTAACACAGTTAAAGATAAGTGCAGTACACTTGCAACCTACACACATTTAGCTGGTGCTAATTCAGTTTTACGAACTTGGCAAATAAAATGGAATGGAAAGCAGGCAGGTGTACAGAAAAAAAATACTTTGGCAATCCCACCCTCTATTGCACCCAATGTGTTTTGACTATACACAATTTTGGCTTTAGGTGCTCTTCCTGGAATGTAACCCCTGTGTAAGTTGCGGGCTTACTGTATTGAAAACATAGAAGCAAAGCAGGAAAGGGTAAAGGCTGCAATTTCTCCCTTCCTCTCTCTCTATATATATTAGTAATAAATTGAAGTTGAGTGGTACAGACTTTTTTCTGATCCTTCATTGAAGGGGACCAAAAAGTGGTGGTTCCTCCACTAGGCGCGCGCGCTCTCTCTCTCTCTCTCTCTCTCTCTCTCTCTCTCTGCAAACACTCTACAATTAAACATTTTTTTAAAGCTTAGATTCTGCTTACAAGCATATGGGAAAAAATTGCAACATTAAAAAAAAAGAACTGATTGGGTGACAATGGTGTTAACAGTGCTGCCCCTTTAGAGAACAGCTACCCAAATTTTGTATTTACAATTCACAGGTTTTCTGAAGTTTCCCAGACTCTCATTAAAAAGGTGCCTATATTTTATCTCTGAAGCAGAAAAAGGTTACTGCATGCTGTCTCTGAAGAATATTAAAAATCCTTCCTAGCTGGAAAAGGCAGTAGAACACAACTTTTCTTGTCACCTGCCAGCCACAGGATATGTTTCCCCATTCAAATGCACCCTGTGATTAAGTGCCTTTTATCAATGCAGTTTTAAAATGTATTTGCTATCATTATAAACATGATTAAATGGGCCCTACAGCAATTTTATATCTATATACCCCTACTCTTCTTTTTGTTTCATTTCCCCCCCCCAAATAATTTTCCTCTTCTAATTACATTAAGTAAATTGAGCATTATTTTTAAAATGTAAACAGCTATATCATTTTTATCACCTCCTCATTTCTCTCTCCAAAGTTTTGCATGCCCATATGATGAATTTCTCAACAAGTACAGAGAAGTGGAATGATATGCAGTAGACCCATAGGACAATCCTATCCATTTTAATTGGGTTTGTCTTCCAAAATAATATTGGGATGCTTTTAAATCACTGGAATTGAATGCTTCTTAACTTGACTGCTTCAACTGATATTTTAAGTGTGTGTTGCATTAATTATGTAATCACATCATTTAACTTATTTATTGTATATTATTGTTTTATTTCAATTATATTGTAAACCAGCCTTGGGATAAATATCATGAAGGGCTGTAAATGCAAACATATATGTTTACTTGGAAATAAGCCCCACTGTATTAAGCAGAACTTACCACAAGTAAGTGGGCATAGGTTTAGAAAAAGGCTTTCCCCTGTGATAGGATGTCAAGGCCAAGAAAACTTTTGTTTTGGCACTTCTTAGACAACACTTAGTACTCAAAGTCTGATACTACAAACACAAAATATCTAAAGTATTAAGGGTTCATGCATTCACAATCCATACATTTTCCTTTAATGCACATGCAACAGAAAGTTCTCAGCTTTTGCTTGTGTGTATTTTAAAGGGAGACACTGGAAGCTACCCTTGTGCTCTTCCTAACCAAGGCAATACAAAAATATTTAGTAACAAACACTGGATCCGAAGTATCATCTGACAAGCAGAATGCTTTCTTCAGTAGGGCTTCCTCCAAAGTACAGGCAACCCCCCATTTATTGGGGGGGTTACGTTCCGAGTCACCTTGCGTATAATTTAAGCATCCTGCAAACACCCTCTGAACCTCTGGGAATCCTAGAAAAACCCTTTTACAAACCAGCAGCCCTACCAGACAGGGTAAGAATGGTGGCAATTGAGGCACTCAGTCTTCCTCATTGCTGAAGGATGATTTGCAAACAATGACAAGCAGGGTGGACCGGTACCCCCTGTGGGTGAGACTCACTTGGTGGAGCTGATGGTGTCTTGAGGAGGAACATGATGATGGGCAGCTGGCGCTTCTGTCTCTTCAGTTGGTCAGGACATTTTTGGGCAGCCTCATGGTCCATGGATGCAGTTTCAACACAGGTGCCAATGTTCTTCAAATCGAAGCATTGTTTGAAGTGGGTCAGCAAGCCAGAACTGGCTCAGAACCCCTTCTCAGGCTGCCTCAAGTGCACATACAGTATGAGAGTCTTCTTGCGCAAGGTGCTGCCATCAATGGGGATATGCTGGCGGTTCATGGCCTCTAGCCACAGATTCAGTGCCTCATGTGCCTTCAACAGGGCCTCATCCTGCACATGGCAGCTGTAGTTGTACATGCACTCGCTGCCTCCAATGCCTGGATTTTCTTCTCCCGTATCTTAACGGCACTTAAGCTGGATTCTTTCCTGCCAAACTTGCATGCCACAGCACACATGCTCATGCTGCCTGCTAAACAGTCCACAACTTCCAATTCCTCCTCCAGCATAGGCACCACTCGCTGTCTCTTGGGTTTGTTTGTCATCCCCCAAAGAACATGACGATGCTGTGCATTTAGGTGCCATCTCAAAGAACGGCTCAAAGAAAAAAACACACACCTGCAAAAACTCCAACACAACCCCTCTCTCCCAACCTCTTTCCTCAAATTCAAACTCTCCACAGGCCTCAATCCTTGGTGCAAGGGCTCTTGGAACTGCAATTGTGAAGGCCCATGGGATTGGTAGGTGCTGTTCCTGCGCCTTTTCTGGCTTCTTCACGCCTCTTCTGGGGCCATTTTGGCCATTTTTAAATTCACTTCTGGCTCGGCATGATGCGCATACACACAGTCACACACATGTTGAATGTGTGTAAAAGGAAGGGTTGCCTGTGAGGATAGACCTGCAACCCAGAAGTCCTAAGGTTCTCTCATAGCTGATACTTTGGGAATGGTTGAGTATCCAGTCCATACCAAGGGCTCTCAGACAAATAAATTGCAGCATGCGAATAAAATGGATATATTTGGATGCAAGCAATTCACAATAAGACAACATGAACACTCGTTTTTCTTCATTCAAGATGAGCCCAAGGTGCACAACCATTCACAGTCTAAACCACAGCCAGATATGTGCATGCAAACGACGTACAACACCACTTCAGCTAGCTGGCATTGTAACAGCCTGGCATTGTCTCGAGGAAAGAAAGCACTGCTTTATCCCCTTGTGGCTCCTGAGTGGTTTTTATTAGTTTCCTCCGTATCGGCTATGCACATAAATCTTATTTATGAGTATGCACATCTAAGAGGTGCAATCTGCAAAAGTATTTTCAAATCCCCTTGCCCACCAGAGGCAGCAACAGGAAACACAAAAAAGGGAAACACCAAACTCAGTGCAAGAGATCCAAGCAATCTTGTCCTAAGCAACTGCAGAATCATAAGAGTTTGTAAAGTGGCAGGGCTGTGTAAGAAGAAGGGCAGCATGCACACAAATGCTTATATGCATGAAGTGGTTACAGAATCAAGGTTAAGTGGAACAGCTGCATGCAAGCACGGTGTACATGACATAACCCAGGTGCTAAAGGGGAATATATATAGGAGAAAGAAAAACTAAATGAATTCAATGGGTAGGACAACTTATGCTGCAGTTAAAGAGAATGCACTCTGTTATGAGTTCACTGGCATCTTATGGCAGCTCCTGAACAAGTGTATGGGTGTAGGAAGATGCTAAGATGAGGGCCAAAAACTGTACAGTGGTACCTCGGGTTACATACGCTTCAGGTTACAGACTCTGCTAACCCATAAATAGTACCTTGGGTTAAGAACTTTGCTTCAGGATGAGAACAGAAATCACGCAGCAGCAGTGGGAGGCCCCATTAGCTAAAGTGGTGCTTCAGGTTAAGAACAGTTTGAGGTTAAGAACGGACCTCTGGAACGAATTAAGTACCTAACCAGAGGTACCACTGTAATTCAGTCCTGGCATTGGGAGGTCCTGTGGAGAGATGGGTGGCTCTTGGTTCCAGAAACAGGTAATAGCACAGTTTAGGTGTAGTCTTTGATTCGAATTTATCCACAGAAACTCAGGTGGCAGTGGTAGCTATAAGTGAATGCCACCTTTGGCAGGTACACCTACAATGTCTGTTTCCGGATCAGGATAGCCTGGCCGCTGTGAACATTCGTCTAGACTGGATAGTGTGAATCTGCTCCATCATCTGGGACTTTGCTTGAGGTTGGTCCCAAAGCCAGGGCTGCTGCAGAATGCTGCAACTGTGTAACAAGGTTCCTCAGTGGAGTATCCTACCACACACATATTACACCAGTACTAAAGGAGCTGCATGGGCTGCCCATAAACTACAGGGCTAAGTTCAAGGTTTCCATGTCTGCCAACCAGGATACCTGCAGGAGCCATTCTCTCTCCCTGAATATTCTGCTCAGCTGCAGAGTTCGTCTGGGTTGGGCAACTAGCATGAAGGGCCTTCTCAGTGGTAGCCCCCTTCTTACAGAATCGCCTCCCCTCAGAGTTCTGACAACTGCAAATATATTTTAGCACTTCTTAAAAGCCTACTTGTGCATTCCAGCCTTTTCTGGAGTTTAATGTTAGGAAAACACAAAGCAACTGATAGCCCACAGCATCACTACAGGGAATTTCCATCAGTGAGTTTAAGAAATTTGAAGAAGGGTTCTCTTTATCTCAAGTGAAATGCAGTTGGAAGTCTCACTAGATAAAGCTGGTGCAGTACAGAGCACAATAATGTATAAGATTTTTTCAATCCCCAGGTAGGAATGGGAGAGAAATCTGTCTGAAGCCCTGGAGAGCTGCTAGCAGACAGGATGAACAAAACTGAGCTAGATGGACCATTGGTCTAACTCGGTACAAGGCAGCATCCTACAACGTCCTATGGTAAGATACAAAATCTTGTATCTATGGTCTGTGCAACAAAGAAACTTTGTGTATGGAAAGAGGAAACTCCAAAAAGCCGTTTTGCAAACATGAGACATAGAAAAAGGACCGTTGAGGGTGATGGAGGAAGAGGGTGTCTTGCATCTGTTTTGTATTATTATTGTTGTTGTTGCATTTACCATATTTTTCCTTCTATAAGACACCCCCAGGTATAAAATGCCCCCTATTTTGGGGGACTCAGATTTAAGAAAGGGGGGGAGATATATCCGTGCATAAGACATCCCCCTAATTAGGGGGGAAACCTAGTCTTATACACAGAAAAATACGGTATATCCCATCTTTTTGTCCAAGCAGCTCAATGGAGAGTACACAATTCTCCCCCTCCTCAACTAATCCCCACTGAGAGGCAGCGACTGACCCAAAATCACCCAGTTAGCTTAATGGCCAAGTGGGGATTATGAACCCTGAACTCCCAGGTCTTAGTCTGACACTCTAACCACTACACCATGCAGCTGCTTACAGAAGTTGCCCCCTGTGGCGGAATGGTATTTAGAACGATCCCTTAAGCAGATGTTGTTGGTGTTGTTTGCATATAACACTTTCAGTGTGGGGATGACAAATCTCACTCCAGATGTTTCTGCTGTGATGTTAGGAGAGTTATACAGTGTGCAATCCAATCTATGACGATGTTGCTCCCCAGTTAACACCAGTTCCTTGACTTCCTGATCTGGGGTGGGAGGTGAAGGATAGAAGAGTACTTATTGTGGTGCAACAGTGGGAAAGAATCTCACACAAAATAATGAAATAGCAAAAGAGCAGCCTTACACAGTTAGACTTGTGATCCATCTAGCTCAATACTGTCCACACTAACTGGCAGCAGCCCTCTACGAGCTCAAGCAGGCAACATTCCAAGTGCTACCTGGAGGTGCCAGGAACAAAAACCGGGATCTCATATGGAAACAACAATGAGATGCGGAGGACAAGGTTTCTGTGTCTCTAATAGTTGCAAAGAAGATGGAACTTTGAGAGATGCAGAGTGAGAAAATGGGCAGCTTGTCATGCTAGAGTTGAGAAAATCTGCACTTCCCAAACAACTTGGAAAAGATGGGTCACTCCAAACAGCATGGCCAATGGCCAGAGATTATGGGAGTTGCTCTCTAACAAAAGCTGACAGCCAACCATTTCCAATCACCGCTGGTGTAGAGCCTGGTCTGCATCTGCATCAGTGCAAATGGATTTTAAGTGTCCAGAGGGGGACAGGGTGAGACTGTTTTAGAAGGAAGCCGACTCAAGGACCAAGAAGAGGATTGTAGATGGAAGAGAGAGAGTGTGTGTGTGCTGGTCTGCACAGGAAGACTCATATTGGAGTTGCTTTCATATCAGTGGGAGTGATGAACGGAGTTCTGGATACAACCAGCTTCCTCTGGAAGATACAGCTGGTGTGGCTCTCTCTTCAGCGCAAGAGTGTGGCGGCTGAGAAGGAGGGGGCTACAGAGCCTTCCCTTTAAAAAAGAGTGTCGTTTCAGGATCCCAGCAAAACGGGTTGAGTCGTAGGAGAAGTTTTTGGTTCTGAGAGCATGGTACTGGGTGGGGGTGGAAGTCTTTTACTGTATGAAATCAAATGGGCTTTTATGGGGTGTGCATGCATGTGTGGTACAGAAGGTCTATCTAAAGGCACTAATCCCCCCCAGATGTGGTCAGCGGAGCGGTGAAATGGACAGAAGGACTGGTGTTGGGGTTCTTTCCAGATGTGCGGAAATGGGTTGACATATTTGTGGGGTGGGAGGGAGTCAGCTCTCTTTCCACGTGAAAAAGGTGCTGCACTACATCCCCCAAGAGCCTTAAAGTAGAAAGATCCTTCCTGGCAAGTTGGAGTGCAGGAAAACTGAGTCCATTGGGTCAGCCTGGCCCAGAAGTGTTTGTGTGCCCCGATGAAAAATGCAGCGCCACATGAACCACCCCACACAGGGGTGGTGCCTCCCTCCTTCCCTATCTGTAGGAGGAAAGTAAGAAGGAGAGACGCCTCCCATACATGCGACTGCATGGGGCGGGGAAAAGAGCTCCTGTCAGCGGGGAAGCAGTGCGCTGGGGTCTCATCGAACCGACGGAGCCCCCGGAGAGACGGCGAACCTCAAGCGCTTCCTCCTGCCGGTGGAGAGAGAGAGAGAGTCTCTCTTTCTGCCCCAAGTCCTTCACCTGTGAAGTCTGCCGAGCGGCTGAAGGGAAGGAGATGACTAACAGCGCTGAGGCGGCGCGGGGAGAGAGCCAGCCAGCCTGCCTACCCGCCCGCCCGCCTCGCCTGCCTCTCCGCGAGTGGAAGACTGCGAGGCTCCCGGCTGGAGGAAAGGCAAGGCGGCGAGAGAGTGCCGCTGGAGTTCCCCCTCTGCAGCCACCGCAGCGCAGCGCCCGCTTCTCGGGCGGGGGGTTGGGGTGGGTGGGGGGTTGAGGCCGCGCTCGCTCCTTACCAGATGAAGTCGGTGCAGTGGCTGCAGAAGGTGGGCTGCTTGAAGAAGCGCGCGATGAATTTGTGGTCGCGAACCTCGTGCACGTTCTTCTGCCGGAGGGCCCCTTTGCGGGCGAAGCCCCGCGCCGCGTCGGGACCCGCGCCGGGCTCCGGGTTGGGGAAGACGTCGGCCATGGCGCGCGCCCCCGCCCCCCGCTCGCTCCTTCGCTCCTTGCTTGCCGCGCCGCGTCGACTTTTGACTTCGCCTCAGCCAGGAAGCGCCTCCTTCCCTCCCACTTCTCTCCCTCTGCCCCGTCCGGCAGCCGCCGACACTCTGGCAGCGGCGGAGATGGGCGCTGCCTCCTGCCCGCTCGGGCTCCTCCTGACGTCTGAGCCACGCGCAGCAGGCAGGCGGGGGGGAGGATCCCTTTCCCCGGGCCAGCCCCCGACGGCTCCGCCCGCCCGCGCGCTCACTGGACCCCCTGCGGCGGGGGGGAGGGGCCACCAGAAAGGGGAGGGCCAGCGAGCGCCGGAGAGACAGAGAGAGAGCCGGGGAAGCCCGTCTCTAGGGCAACAAGGCGGCGTGTGGGCGACTCCCCCAACTCCGCGGAGGAGGGAAGAGGAGGGGTGGAGAGAGGGGGGGAGGGAGGGAGGAGGATGGCGCGCGCCGAAAAGGGCCCTCTTCATTGCTTCGCGCGGCGCCTCCCCTCAGCAGCGCCCTGCGAGCGAGCGCCCTGCTCAGCACCTGTTGCATTCGGCGCTCAAGCAGCCGCACCTCGGATCGCTTCAGTTTTTCAAAATAACGCGCTTGCGTGTGTGCGCGTCGTCGACGTGGCGCTTGAGAGACTTTTTTGCCACACGTGGAGAAGAAAAAAAGTCACGCGCCGGACCCTTATTCCCTCACGTTGAAAGGCACTCAAAAGAAATGGGCCCGCCGCCCTGCCCATTTATTGACTGCCCTCCCGGCTCCTCAGCGCGCTGATCGGGCCCAAAAGGTGCCACCACGGCTTCCCGGAGGAACGCATCGCTTCCAGCCGGTTCCGTTTGGGATTGTTTGCCAGCCAGGCTGGGGAGGGGAGAGAAATCCGCGGGGTGGACTCCGAACTGTCCTTGGCCAACTCGTGTTCACGTGCCACGAGGGACTGAGCTTTCACGTTGCGCGGACCACACCTCCGTGTATACCTATTGCCACACCGAGTCGGGCAAGGAAGCGTCGCCTCACGTGAGCGAGGCACAAGCCTTGTTGGCGCGCGAGCTCCGCTCCTCGCTTCCGAGACTGCGGGGAGACCCCTCTGCGCCTCGCAATGCCCGGATATAATGCCAGCCGGGGCACAAGGAGCCGTTCCTCGGAGGTGGCACAGCCAAAGCTGCCTTCAGCTTTGCCGCTGAGCGCGGCGTCGAGAACAGCACTCGGCCCCCGCCCGGCGCGCGGGAACCTGTTGCTTCACCCTTCCTTCCTCTCAGACCAGGGCACCGACAGACCGGTTCCTGACACGACCAGGCGGCGGCCCCTCCTCACGTGGGTGGGAGCGACTGGGCTGCGGGGATTTGAGGAGGGACTCCCGCCTTCAGGGCTGAGGCGAACGGAAGGGGTCGGAGAAAAGGCAGCAGCCGGAGTACTGCGCCCTCTTCTCCCTCACACACACACACACACACGGCGGGCCACAGTTTCTCTTTCCGAGTTTGAACGCGAAGAAGGCTAAAAACACCCCGCTGCTCCCGCGTCCCTCAAGTCTCTAGAAAGGTCTCTGGGCGGGAGGAGGAGCCGCGAGGGGACTGACAAGTCGCTCCTCAGCAAAAAGGCCGGGACTGCAAACAATCCGCTGGGTCTACAAGGGCAGCCGCGAGTCTCACTCAGGAGACTCCGCGCATGGAATCCCCGTTCTTACATAGGGGAAAGCAGCGCCCAGAGCGCGCAGCTTGCTTAATTCTAAAGGGCTTTTTTTCCCTTCTAAAATCCAGCAGGAGCCCAGAGATCCTAGCAAAGGAGCCAATTCCTACGCGCCGAGGTCCCTTCCTCGTCGTCCCCCAGAAAATATTTGAGGGGGCTGGAACTCACCACCACCACCACAGTTGATGGGCAATACCATGAATTCATCATGCGAAAGGCTGGGCTGGATGAATCCCTAGCCGAAATTAAGATTGCCGGAAGAAATATCAACAACCTCAGGTATGCGGGTGACACAACCTTGATGGCAGAAAGTGAGGAGGAATTAAAGAACCTTTTAATGAGGCTGAAAGAGGAGAGCGCAAAATATGGTCTGAAGCTCAACATCAAAAAAACCGAATATCATGGCCACTGGACCCATCACCTCCTGGCAAATAGAAGGGGAAGAAATGGAGGCAGTGAGAGATTTTACTTTCTTGGGCTCCATGATCACTGCAGATGGTGACAGCGGTCACGAAATTAAAAGACGCCTGCTTCTTGGGAGAAAAGCAATGACAAACCTAGACAGCATCCTAAAAAGCAGAGACATCACCTTGCCAACAAAGGTCCGTATAGTTAAAGCTATGGTTTTCCCAGTAGTGATGTATGGAAGTGAGAGCTGGACCATCAAGAAGGCTGATCGCCAAAGAATTGATGCTTTTGAATTATGGTGCTGAAGGAGACTCTTGAGAGTCCCATGGACTGCAAGAAGATCAAACCTCTCCATTCTGAAGGAAATCAGCCCTGAGTGCTCACTGGAAGGACAGATCATGAAGCTGAGGCTCCAATACTTTGGCCAACTCATGAGAAGAGAAGACTCCCTGGAAAAGACCCTGATGTTGGGAAAGATGGAGGGCACAAGGAGAAGACAGAGGACGAGGTGGTTGGACAGTGTTCTCGAAGCTACCAGTATGAGTTTGACCAAACTGCGGGAGGCAGTGGAAGACAGGAGTGCCTGGTGTGCTCTGGTCCATGGGGTCACAAAGAGTCGGACATGACTAAATGACTAAACAGCTAAACAACAACCATTCAAATAGTGTGTGTGTGCCCTGCCATGTGATCAATTATGCGGGGCGGGGCTTATCTGCCCCCCCCCCATATTTTATTCAAATTGGCTACCCTGTGGCTCCTCCACCACTTGGAGCGTGGCTTGTGTTGGCTCAGAAAAATTCACGCTCCTCCTCCTTGGGCGGGCCTGTCGCAGGGGTGCCAATTTGAAGGAAATATTGGGGTGGCCCAGGTAAGCCCCACCCTGCACAATTCATCACAAGATATGGTCACACACACCATTTGAATGGCAATGCTCGTCAGCTTTGGGGGGGTCCTGCCCATCAAATATTTTAAGGAGGGCAAAGATACCTCGGCCCCCAGGAGTTGGCTCCTATGGTCTCTCAGGTTTGTTCTGTTGTATTCTGTTGGAAGCTTCCCAGAGTGGCTGGGGCAACCCAGTTAGATGAGCTGTGTGTACAAGAAATAAATTATCTTTATTTTATTGATGGCCGCAAAATATACTGCTTGTGTTAGACAGCAGAAGCCCACCCTCCCCAACATTCACAAAGTTGGGCTGATGCGAGTTGTAGTCCAACAACATCCAGATAGATTGGGAAGCAGCAGCAGTTTGCCTTTGCAACCGTCATAGCAGCAATCCATAAGGAATTGTTTATTTTTTAAGTGGATGCCTTTTTCCTCTTCCAATGACTCGCTATTCCCTACTGTTGTAAAGTATTTTCCTTTTATTTAGCACAGACCATCAAGCTTTTCTGGCCAGTGGGCACACATTTGCAAACCAGCTAAACTGTTGTGAGCACTGTACACAACACCCTTCGGCCACACACACATTCCGGCCAATTCAAAAGGCTACAAAGGAATGATTATTTCAAGACTGTGGGTAGCAAGGAAGCCTCTGCAGGGACATACGTAGTAACCATGTAACCCTACTCTGGCAAACGTCATTTGTTACACTGCAATGCAACTGTTAGACTTAGTAGTCAAAGTGCGGGTTGGGGGAGTTGTTTTATTTGTCGCCTAATACAAAACATCTCTAGATGACTCATAGACAAATTTTAAAAGCAACCATCAAGTTTAACAATAAAACGGCACACCCCCCACACACAAACAGCAATAAACATGATTATTATAATCCCTTCAAAGCCAGGGAGAAGAGGTGCAACTTAACCTGACATACAGAGTGTACCACATAGGCCTTGCTGAGGATGCATTCGAAAAGGCCCTCTCCTTAGTCACCCCGTCTCCAAATGTATTTCACAAGAGGTACTTGGAGAAGGGTGTCAGATGATGAACTCGGGGTCCAGGCATGTTCAAGCCAGGGCATAATGGATGAGGTTGACCTAAGAAATCCCATCAGCTGTAGCCCTGTGCAAGGATGGATGGCGGCTAACAGATTGAGGTTGAATCCTGACAAGACAGAAGCACTGTTTTTGGGGGACAGGAGGCGGACAGGTGTGGAGGACTCCCTGGTCCTGAATGGGGTAACTGTGCCCCTGAAGGACCAGGTGCGCAGCCTAGGAGTCATTCTGGACTCACAGCTGTCCATGGAAGCACAGGTAAATTCTGTGTCCAGGGCAACTGTTTACCAGCTCCATCTGGTACGCAGGCTGAGACCCTACCTGCCCACAGACTGTCTCGCCAGGGTGGTGCATGCTCTGGTTATCTCTCGCTTGGACTACTGCAATGCGCTCTATGTGGGGCTACCTTTGAAGGTGACCCGGAAACTACAACTAATCCAAAATGCAGCAGCTAGACTGGTGACTGGGAGCGGCCACCGAGACCATATAACACTGGTCTTGAAAGACCTACACTGGCTCCCAGTACGTTTCTGAGCACAATTCAAGGTGTTGGTGCTGACCTTTAAAGCCTTAAACGGCCTCGGTCCAGTATACCTGAAGGAGCGTCTCCACCTCCATCATTCTGCCCGGACACTGAGGTCCAGCACCGAGGGCCTTTTGGTGGTTCCCTCGCTGTGAGAAGCCAAGTTACAGGGAACCAGGCAGAGGGCCTTCTCGGTAGTGGCACCCGCCCTGTGGAACGCCCTCCCACCAGATGTCAAAGAGAAAATTAACTACCAAACTTTTAGAAGACATCTGAAGGCAGCCCTGTTTAGGGAAGCTTTAAATGTTTAATAGGTTATTTTATTTTAGTGTTTTGTTGGAAGCCGCCTAGAGTGGCTGGGGAAACCCAGCCAGATGGGCACTGTATAAATAATAAATTATTATTATTATTATTATTATTATTATTATTATTATTATTATTACTTCTGTTTGAGCAATGGGGCTCCCCCCTAACTCCCAGCACTCCTCAAAATTAGCTTAGCGGGGTCAGGAGAAGTCCAAGAACAGTGTGCCAGAGGAGGGGGAGTCTAGCAAATTTAAATGCTTGCATTGATGGAACTATAAAAGTGACATTGGATTATTCCCAATAATATTAAGTCCCATACAATTACTGTGATATGAAAAAGATGAGTGCGCAGTGCGTGTCTGGAACCTCTCAGTGGGTCTACCCAAAGTGGGTGTCATGCTGCGCAGAAAACGGTTGAGTCAGAAAACTGTTTAGTAAAAGAAAAGAGGACAGGATGCTGTTGTACCTATTGCCTCACACAGCAGCCACAAAGGATTACGGAGTCAAATGCAATTTCCCACCCAGGGCCAGCAGAAGCCATTTTGCTGCCTGCAGGAAATAACAAGGTGGCCCTCCCCGTTTCCACTTACAGTTCCAGTTCCAGCTGGACTGGCAGTCGAATCTTATTTCAACATTTGTGTTAGGGACAGCATCCTTCACCTGAGGCCACATGGTGCACACACATGCAGCCCTACCCTCATTATTATTATAAATAATAATAATAATACCCCACCCATCTGGCTGGGTTTCCCCAGCCACTCTGGGCGGCTTCCAACAAAAGATTAGGTAAAGGGACCCCTGACCATTAGGTCCAGTCGCGGACGATTCTGGGCTTGCAGCGCTCATCTCACTTTATTGACCGAGGGAGCAGGTGTACAGCTTCTGGGTCATATGGCCAGCATGACTAAGCCGCTTCTGGCGAACCAGAGCAGCGCACGGAAATGCCGTTTACCTTCCTGCTGGAGCGGTACCTATTTATCTACTTGCACTTTGATGTGCTTTCGAACTGCTAGGTTGGCAGGAACAGGGACCGAGCAACGGAAGCTCACCCCGTTGCGGGGATTCAAACTGCCGACCTTTTGATCGGCAAGTCCTAGGCTCTGTGGTTTAACCCACAGCACCACCCGCATCCCAACAAAAGATTAAAAATGCATTAAAACATCAGTCATTAAAAACTTCCCTAAACAGGGCTGCCTTCAGAGTCTTCTAAACATCAGATAGTTGTTTTTCTCTTTGACATCTGATGGGAGGGCGTTCCACAGGGTGGGTGCCACTACCGAGAAGGCCCTCTGCCTGGTTCCCTGTAGCTTCGCTTCTCGCAGTGAGGGAACCGCCAAAAGGCCCTCAGAGCTGGACCTCAGTGTCCGGGCAGAACGATGGGGGTGGAGATGCTCCTTTGCCTCCCTGCTACTTCTGCCCTCCACCACTCGCTCCCTGAGGCCACCACCTCACCCTGCCAGACACCTGCCCCTTTTCCCACTTGGGCTTCAAGCCAGATTTTGCCCTTATTCTATTGTTTTCAAATGTTTTCAGATGTTTCCAATTGCTTTTAATTCCTTTTACCGTATTTTTTGCTCTATAAGACTCACTTTTTCCCTCCTAAAAAGTAAGGGGAGAAGTGTGTGCGTCTTATGGAGCGAATGCAGGCTACGCAGCTATCCCAGAAGCCAGAACAGCAAGAGGGATCGCTGCTTTTGCTGTGCAGCGATCCCTCTTGTTGTTCTGGCTTCTGGGTTTCAATTTTTTTTTCTTGTTTTCCTCCTCCAAAAACTAGGTGCGTCTTATGGTCTGGTGCATCTTATAGAGCGAAAAATACGGTAATTTGTATTGCATGGCTGTTTTGTTGTTTAGTACCCTGGACTCCTTAAAACAGAAAAAAGCCTACAGGTAAAATCAGCTGAGGGTGGCTGATAACTATGATGTTCACAGCAGGCATGGAGGGGTGAACTGAACCCTTTTCTTTCCCATTGTGGTCCTGAGCAAATTCACTCTTTGGACTAAGCATATAATTCACATAGCACTTATATTTCTTCACATGTTCACACATTCTTCACTCTCTATAATTTGGCTAAATCATACCTATTCATTATCACTTCAGGGCATATTAGAAAAACAATTAAAATTCAGATTAAAGGGGGAAATCAGCATTTTATGAAAATATGAACCACTAACAGGGGGCAGGAATTGTAATTTTACCCTATTAAAGTAACCCAGTCAGTGGTTGTATTATGTGAAGTTAAGCCTTATATCAGTTTGTGCTGTGCTTATATTATGTGGGTGTTCTATTATAGTCCCTGTGCAATTATAATGATGTAGCAAATTATATGTAACAAATTGTTTTAAAAAAATAATCTTTAAACATTTGCTTAAAGGATTTTACTCATGGCTTCTATAAATATATTCCACTGTTTTTGTTAAAATCTATGGACAAAGCATGACAATAAATAATTTATTGCATATATATGGAATCATTAAAATATATATTTTCCCTACTAAGTAAGAAAATTACAACTAGGTATTTAATGCACACACACAACCTAAAGTGGACACCAAATAAAATCTTGTTTAAAAAGAAGAAAAGACGGCTGTGGATTGCAAATAAGAATGGATCTGGTATAGAACACTGCTGATTATTTGAAAATTATCAGATATATCTACCATTCATTTCTCAGCTAGAAACCAGCTGAAGGGCTTCATGAAACTGTGTAAGTGCTGTTCCATTCATAAATATCCGGAGTCTTTAAATGTTCAATATATTATTTACCAGGAAAGTTAGTAGTTGTCTCATGACTGTGTACATCAGCCACTGTAAGGTGACACAAAACAGGACCTTCTCTGTGGTGGCACCCCATGTATACTACCTTTGCTCAGAGGTACAACTGGTACCTTCAATATTTGGTTTTTGGAGCCAGTTAAAAATGTAGCTTTGCACACAGGGCTTGGGAGGAGGTTGTACAAGATGATGTCCACTTGCTGCAATTGATTTTAAATTGCTAATTGAACCTGCTGGATCAGGCCAGTGGCCTATCTAGGCCAATATATTGTTCTCTAGGTAAAGGTAAAGGGACCCCTGACAGTTAAGTCCAGTCGCAAACGACTCTGGGCTCATCTCACTTTACAGGTTGATGGAGCCGCCGTTTGTCTGCTTCCACAGACAGTTTTTCCTGGTCATGTGGCCAGCATGACTAAACCGCTTCTGGCGCAACGGAACACTGACACCAGAGCAGCACACAGAAACTCCATTTACCTTCCCGCTGGAGCGGTACCTATTAATTTACTTGCACTTTTGGTGTGCTTTCGAACTCCTAGGTTGGCAGGAGATGGGACCGAGCAACAGGAGCTCACCCCGTTGCTGGGATTTGAACTGCCGACCTTTTGATCAGCAAGGTCAAGGCTCAGTGGTTTAGACCAAAGCGCCACCTGCGTCCCTTGTTCTCTACCCACCTGCAATTCTCAGCAACTTAATTTTATTGTCGGTTTGAATGGTAAACCACCCTGGGATCATAAGCAACCAATGGCAATTAGAAATTGAGCTAATCAATAAATGAATCAGTGCGTACAAGGTCTTGCCCAGCACTGAACCACGGGCATGATAATCTGGGAACAAGATCAGACCTGATCAGTAATCTGGGTGAGAGACCCACGGGAAGCTCCATGCAACAGCAGGAGATGCAGTTGATTAATAAATATTTGTTAACATTAGTTATAGTCCAGCTAAAGCTATGGACCACTAAGTATCAATGATTTCACATTCAAATCAATGGAAATTACCAGTGCTTAACTTTAGTTGGCTCACATCCAGTAATGCTTAATCATTGCTTCCCTCACTGCCATTGACTATTAAATCCCAATCTGTCCAAAAGGGCAACATAACACTTTCGTGCCATTTACAATCAGTGCCAAAGGGATTAATTAGATTTGTGGAGGCCATTTGCAGAATTAATGTCTCAGCAAGACTATTACAATCTTCCACGCAGAGATGGGATAGATGAAACCCAGTCCTATTCATCTTTGTTCAGGAGCAAGTCTCACTGAACTAAAGCATGTACAGGACTACAGCCTATGGAAAAGAACCAGAAAAAACAAACAAACCAGAAATCCCACCACATTTAAGTTAGATCATTTTCCAGAAGAGTAGCTGTGTTAGTCTCTTGTAGCAAAAATAATTAGTTTTGTAGCTCCTTACAAACGAGTATTGTTTTCTTTCAACAGCTTGACTCCCCTGTGTGCCTCTTCAGAGGATACGCTATGAAAGGGGCATGTTGCCAATTCACATTGCTTAGCCAGCAAAAAATGTAACAGTCATGCATCACTAGCTTTTAAACTCTGTTATAAATGTAGTCTGCCATATATACAGTGTGTATTGATTCTAGACAGAGGGACTTTTTCCTGGTCACGCTGTAGGTATGTATACCAGCCAAGGAGAAGACAGTAGATTTATTGGGTAGTGTGTATGCAGACCCTCTATGTGTCCTTATTTTGCAGGGACATCCCTGATTTAGAGAAGCTGTCCCTATTTTCATTGGCGAGATGTTGGAGGAATGTTGGCATTATCTGACCCCTGAACAATCTGAAGGCAATCCTGTACAGTGGTAGCTCAGGTTAAGAACTTAATTCGTTCTGGAGGTCCGTTCTTAAGCTGAAACTGTTCTTAACCTGAGGTACCACTTTAGCTAACGGGGCCTCCCGCTGCCACCACACGATTTCTGTTCTCATCCTGAAGCAAAGTTCTTAACCCGAGGTACTACTTCCAGGTTAGCAGAGTCTGTAACCTGAAGCATCTGTAACCTGAAGGTCTGTAACCTGAGGTACCACTGTATAGGGAAGTTTTTTATGTTTAATTTTGCTCGGTCCCTGCTCCTGCCAACCTAGCAGTTTGAAAGCACGTCAAAGTGCAAGTAGATAAATAGGTACCGCTCTGGCGGGAAGGTAAACGGCGTTTTCGTGCGCTGCTCTGGTTCGCCAGAAGCGGCTTAGTCATGCTGGCCACATGACCCGGAAGCTGTACACTGGCTCCCTCGGCCAATAAAGCGAGATGAGCGCCGCAACCCCAGAGTCGGCCACGATTGGACCTAATGGTCAGGGGTCCCTTTACCTTTTATTCTCAAACTTGATGAAATTGAGCAATTTCTAAATGTATTGGGTGTTTTGTGCAAACCACAGGGGATGTGCTTACTCAGCTCACTCAGTCATACTACTTTTCCCTCCAGCCAAGTTGCCACAGACCTGGGAACCACTTACCACAAACAGACACACCAATGTGCATTTTCTCCTCTGACTCATGTACACCATGCTGCCTGTACACCTTAATCGCCAGCCTGAGGTAAATGGGCCTACAGGTGCCAACTGTCTCATTCCTCTCTTGGTAATGGTGGCTATCCACACTTTTGCCCGTTGGCTGATTAGAGGTTTATCATCTATAAGAAATGCACAAATGTTCATGCTTCGCATATGTGTCTGCTTCTTTCAGTTTGAGAAGAAGCAGGCTAAAATGTTGCATGCGTGTGCAAACATGCCAAAAAGCCAAGGGGAACAGTTGACCATTGTCTGCTTTCTCTGGCATTTGAAGGAGTCCAAGGATGGCCTTGTTACATGGCTTGGTTTGCAATTTGCTTGAAAATTGCACAATCCACCTACATACACAATCCACCTACATATCAAGATGCATAGCTGTCAACTGTCCCTTATTTGGTGGGAAAGTCCCTTATCCCATCGCTGTGTCCTGCTGCTGTCCCTTATTGATGATGTCCCTTAAATTTCCCGGGTTTCAAAGGAAGCAGCTCCTCTCCCTCCCTCCCCGCCGGCCAGGGAGGAGGGAGGCTCCAACTGTGTTGCTTGGCTGAGTTGCTCACCCAATAAGGAGTCTAAGAACAACTGGGGGTGGAGCTTCCATGCCTTCTGCGCGTTGCCTGGGGACTCGCCTTTGCTCAGTGCTTCCCAGAGGAGAGGTGACAGTGGTTTTCCTTGCTGCATCCCCTTTGCCGGGTTGCTGCGCTGTGGGAACCACCACTTGAGGCTTTGTTTGGCTGCTGGCTGGACTTTCTGCCTTTAGCTTGGGAGCTGGTTGACTAAAATCCCTCATTTTGGCTGCTGATCCCTTATTTTCGACGCTGCTGGTCCCTTATTTTCAAATCTGTAAGTTGACAGCCATGTCAAGATGTTAGCTAATAATTTTCTTCTGCAGCTTGACTCCTCCCCTTTTGCGGAATTTCTCAGTGGGTACATTGATGCCATGTTTCATGCCAAGAGCTGCAACCTAGGGGGGAAGCTTTCTACATTTAGGGTTGCCATATGTCCTCTTTTTCCAGGACACATCCTCTTTTTTCATGGGTAGAGTCGTCGTAGCGATCCATAGTTTAGAAGCTGGCAGATGTGTCCTCTTTTTTGCTCTTCAGAATATGGCAACCCTATCCTTGCAATGAGATATAAGGACAGGCTGCCACCTTCAATAAATATTGCAGTGATTCAGGGCTTATTCCCCCCCCCCAAAAAATTTTTTTATTGCTTTTCAACATTTATCACAAAAATAACATAACAAAATACACAACAAAGAAAGAAAAAAGAAAAAAACACACCACACTACAATAAACTAAACACACAAGAAAAAAAAGAGAGATTATCTCTTCAAATATCCAACTTTCATCACATTGATGACTGACTTCCTTGAATCCCCTCTAACTGAATTTCATTATATCACCTTTATAAAAGTTCTCCTAGTTCATATTTCAAATAATATTTCAAATTTCATTTACTAACCTCTTCTCCTTTGTTAATATTCTAATCCTTAATATTTACTACCAGTGATTCAGGGCTTTTGTGGAATACCCTGGATCTTTGTGTGAAAGAAAAGTCTTTGGAGAGCATGACTAAGAGAGCATGATTTTATAAAGCCCACCTGGTCTGTGGGACATATTGGGTGATATTTGTTTACTATATGGATTAGGAATATTCTGAAATGAGGCACGCTTCCTAAGAATCCTGCATTGTCATGGAACAATGAGGAAATGTTGAAACATGTGGAGCTTATTGCATTTGGATTTGGTGGAATGCGGGAATGTCGGCCTCAAATATTTCACAGACTTTTGAAAAAAGTGTTCTGTATTTGTTAATGAAGTCAGTTGCTTGTGTGTAGATGGCAGTGCTTTTTTCCCAGCGTTACTCCATGGTACAAAATTCCACCACCTCTTTTAAAAAAGAAAAATAGAACTCTAATGGCTGGTTCTTGGCAGTCTCGCTCACTGCCTCTGTTCTCCAGGTATAAGAGTAATAAGCTGAAAGCATAACAAGATGGTTGTCTAATCCTGTACGTTGAGTTCATTGGGGCTTACACCTCAGAAACCACGTACAGGATTGCAGCCTAAATCATTGATATGATGGGCAGAAATAAATAATGGTTCTTGGGGAATTTCCAGTTTTGAGGCTTAATGTGGTTTTCCTGCCCCTCCTCCAATTGGCTTATAATGAAAATGTAAAACTTGCAGTGGTCAGAGTGCTCGTGGCATTACAAATGCCTCTCTTTGGCTGTCTCTTCTGCATGCACAATGATCATACATTGACATAAATAGCGCAAGAGAAGCTTAAATGCCTATTTTAGCCTCATGTATGCAAAAGCTTAGTCATTCATCCCAGTCTGTGACAACAATTGCCTCGCAGAAAGATTATTGGCTGCATGATGAGGCTATAGCTTTGATAACTTCATATATTAAAACGTCCCGTTCCCAATACTGTACCCTGCTAATAGCGTACTCTTAAAATGAGTTATAATTGAAATTCTTCCCTCAGCCTTATTTTAAATGTCCCAGAGAACAGACATGAAACATCCATTAGTAATGGAGAAACTATTATATGAAGAAATGTTTAGCATTACAGGTCAAACAATGGAAAATACCAAGTAGAGGTTCTGTGAGCCATAACAAATGAAATGTCTCTTCTTGACTCCATTACAGAATTCCCCTTACTGCAATTTAGTCTTTGAGTAAATGGTAATCCTAGCAAACAATAGCTATGATTTACGGGAAAATAAATTAGATTGTACTAAGCTACAGAACATCTTCCCACATAAAATACATTTTAATCTTAGTTTTTAAGAAATGAGTATTATTTAAAGGGGGTACATTTTTCCTCCGCTGCAAGAAGAAAAAGAACCAAATGGAGGACATTTTATACTCACAGAATGTTCTCAATATTCTTCCAATAGTCTTTGAAACCTGCCACAAATACTGCCACAACCTGCTTAACCCAGAGTAGCTTAAACAGACATAATTTATAGGTTACAGTACAATCGTACATGTGATCTACTCAGAAGTAAGTTAAACCGATTTCACTGGGGGTACTCCCATGGAATTAAGCTAGTTTATTTATTTATTTATTTATAAAATTTGTAGCACACTCTTCACTAAATATTTCCAATCCCAGAGTGGGGAATGCAGTGATAAAAACGAACAGAGAAAAACTATATACAAAATATAGACTTTATGTCATTGCATAAACTAGCAAACTACAGTCATACCTTGGAAGTCGAACGGAATCCATTCCGGAGGTCCGTTTGACTTCTAAAACATTGAGAAACCAAATCACGGCTTCTGATTGGCTGCAGGAAGCTCCTGCAGCCAATCAGAAGCCGCATAAGCCCCCATCGGATGTTCGGGTTCCAAAAGAATGTTTGCAAACCAGAACAATCACTTCTGGGTTTGCAGCATTCAGGAGCCAAAACATCCAAGTTCCAGGGCTTTCGGTTTCCAAGGTACGACTGTACAAATTCAAAAATGGAAAAAACATGTATACTCAAATCACACCCTTGGAACCATCTGTGACGTTAACATATGAGAGTGCTGGAGATGAAATAGTTAAACAGGTTACACAGTCAGAACCCAGGGGGTGTGGAGTCAGAGGGACTATAAAACCAGCTCTGGGAGGGGCGTTCGATGGGAGTTGGGTGGTTGCTTGGAGTGGGAGTGAATTGGGATAGAGTCTGTGGGTAGGTTGAGTTAGTGTAGAGAAATAAGCTGAGTCAGGAACAGTTAGGGGCTAGGAAGACAAGTAAATATCTGAGAGGTGGTTTAGTGAGTGAGAGCAGGTAGTGGAAGTTATAGGTCTGGATAGGCACCCCATGATTGTAATTGACCGATACCGTTTATGAAACCACACGCTTGTTAAACTGCAATAAATAAACAGAAGTTTATGTTCCAATTTAACCCTGACTGGACTCAGTATTGTCCCAGGTAGGGCCTGGGTGGTAGCAGCAAGAAATAAAGTGGTGGCACAGGGATCAATAGACGGTGAAACATCCAGGGACCCTGTGTGATCGCCACACCATCCTTGCATGAGCATCCTTAAACGTCTAGAGCCAGTGTGCTGTGAGGGCTTTGCCCCCCAAGCAAGGCTTTTAAGCTTTTGAAAACATGAAAGCCAACAGTTCTTTTTATTTGTCTCTAGAATTGATAGAATTAACTAGAAGCCAAAAGAGCTAGAAGGAATCATCATGCAGACAAATTCATTCATTAGGTGACTACTTTGCTGGCATCCCAAAAAAAGAACCGTCTTTGATGGCGATGAAGGCACTCACTAAACTGTAGAAAACGAAACCCTAGTTTATAAATATTGCACACCTACAAGCATATGGAAATGCACGAAGCAAAATACAAGTCTGCTCTTTTCATCTACCTCTAACGTTTGGAACTTGTCAGCCTGGAAAGCTACATTTGCAAGAGCAGTGTAGATTCATATGTTCTTGTCAAGCGCTGGAATGATAGAAAGGATTTATTGCTCTGTAATATGTAAACAAGTGGTTAACCACGGACCACTCAAAGATTGCTGAGGGTCTTGGGGGAGCACTTAAAGATTTTTCTACCGGTTGCAGCAATTGTATTGTGCTGTGCTAGATGCTGTAAGCTTTTTAATTGCAGTCTTATTTCTTAAAACTTTATTTACTATATATTGTATTTTATTGTATTACACAGAATTCTAATAGTTGCAATACCACAGAATTCAAAAAATAATACAATGAAATGCAATATATCATAAATAAAAACAGCAGTAACATACAATTAAATCCCAATATGAATATTTAATACAATGGATGTGCCGTCTCTCATATTTAACCACAAATCCACCTGAATTAAGCTTGCAGGCCACAGTTTAGGAACCCCTAGTGTGAACCATATTGTGTAAACAGGCTAAGTTTGGAAAATTACTTTGATTGCTTTTAATGTATTAATTATAATTAGAGAAAGTTTGAGGCTGGATGGGAACAGTAGAATGGCATCTTATATAAAAACAGAATTAGTAAAGGTAAAGGGACCCCTGACCATTAGGTTCAGTCGTGACCAACTCTAGGATTGCGGCGCTCATCTCGCTTTATTGGCCAAGGGAACCGGTGTACAGCTTCCGGGTCATGTGGCCAGCATGACTAAGCCGCTTCTGGTGAACCAGAGCAGTGCACAGAAACACTGTTTACCTTCCCGCCAGAGCGGTACCTATTTATCTACTTGCACTTTGACATGCTTTCAAACTGCTAGGTGGGCAGGAGCTGGGACCGAGCAACGGGAACTCACCCTGTCGCGGGGATTCGAACTGCAGACCTTCTGATCGGCAAGTCCTAGGCTCAGTGGTTTAACCCACAGTGCCAGGCCTAAATTTGGGGTCTCCCGCAATCTGTCTTTTAATAAATTTAGATTTGATTCATATGTAAACTTTTGACATGGTACACATTCCTCACAAGAGACAGTAGCACTTCTGTTTCATGTTGGGAATTATCTGTGAATAAAGTGCCCAGCTACACGTTTAGTTACATGGACAGAATAATATTGTGTGTGAACCGTCCTTCAGGCTACCAGCTATCAGGAAGGGAAGACTTTCCATTCAACTGCTCAGCCCGGTTCCCATCCCTGCGATGATTTGGGTGGGAGCTGTTGCCTTGTGTGACACCAGGGAAGAACTAGGAAGAGGGTGGGGGAAAACGCTGCCTGAATTATCCTGGTTCCATATGGACACTGTGCCATTTCTGTTCCTGTGCGAGGTTTGAGTGTGATTTTATTTTGAGCATCTTTCGCAAGCCAGTCAGGCCTGCAGAGTGGAATGCAAGTATTGTTATAAATTATAAGGTGGGGGCGGTCAGGCTGTAGGATGTCCTGAGTTCCTTCCAGTTCTTGGGATCCTGTAACTGGGGGTGGGGTTGGATGTGTATGAGCAAGCTTGCCAAACCAGCAAAAGCTGTCTGATTTCAACTGGACATGAAAGGGGGGGGGGGAGACCAGGAAGAGTTTTTCAATATGCTGGTGCTTTGCTTGAATTTGGGATCTTTTTGCTGTGGACAAAATTGCCTTGAAGACAAGAAACATATGAGGAAAGACTCAACCCGATCACTTCTTTGGTTTCTGCTCCTATATTTATAATAAACTGCTCAGATAAGAAGCAATTATCTTCCATGTCTATTTACTGACAGCTCTGACTAAAACAAAATGTGACTAAGATCTTGAAGTATTCTATGAATCTTGGTTTTGTCAGGGAAGTGGATTTCTTGCTCTCTGGTTGGTTTTGTTCCATATCTATTGTAATACTGTGCTTTCTGAAAATATGAAAGTGTGGGTGGGTGGGGGTGTGCACATGCCCCCCCCCCGCCTGGATAAATATGGAGTTGTCAAAGCATATGAATAAAGTTACTCTGGCTAGAGAGGAGGACTGTCATCAAAGTCAATCAGAAGACATTATTCTCCCTTGGTGCATCTTAGCTTAGAGAGGTATCAGATCTTAAAAGGGTGCTTTGGAAGCTTAGTGAATAGTTGAGTGAATAGAGAGGTCAGATTTTCATGTCAATCACTTTGGAGCTTTGCCTAGAAGGAATCTGAGAGCTAATACCCAGAGGCTAATAGTGATCACAGATGCTAAGACCATGTAGATGGAAGCATTTGATCTCTCAGCTGATAACATTAGAGGACACTTTTGACTGTGCCAAACAGTTATAATGGTTTTCAAGCAGGGGTTCTGATATTTATTTATTCAGTAGCTGATACAGGAATTTCTGCCTGGTTTTCTTTATAAATAAATTCAATGTGACTTTTAAAAAATATATATTAAAATACATCAAAACAATAAATTCAGCCCAGGATATTGTTGAGGGTAGCCTAGTAGGTGCCAGCCATGGGTCTTGTGCAGATTTCCAGCCTCTTCCCTATTTTATGGAAACTTTCTTTTTTTAAAAAAAGAAGAGCCTTTGCAAGCCATGGATTACTTTTTTTCTGAACTGGAGGTCAAGTGGTGTCAGGGACCGTGCTGGGGAGGGCTGCACTGAGGAAGAATGGTGGGAGCCACCCTCTCCCCCTGATCCTGAATCTTCCCAGGAGCAGGAGGACAGTATAGATTTGGAACAGTGGTTTGCAGAGGGGCACAGTTCAGAAGGCAGAAGCTGGGAACTATTGGATGGGGAACAGCTAGCAGAAGAAACACTAGAAAAGAGAGAGAGTTAACAGATTTGCAGTCTTTGGATAGTTCTACCCCCCTTCTCCAAGGACAAGGAGGGCTCAGAAAGTGTCAGAACAGAAAACACAAAGGCTCCAAACTCAGATGACGAGACGTAGGAGAGAAGTAGATTAATAGGGTTGGAGGGGGTGGAGAGAGACTTAACTGGGAGCACCGCCATTTCTAGGGAGACACGTTCTTTCTCTCTCTCACTGTGATTATTAAAGAATCTAACTGGTAAGACGTTCCTTTCGTTTGATCTTCTTATTTAGTGCCACGGGGGAGAAAGCCAATTCCCTAAAGCCTGACAAGTGGCCACTTAGTCCCAGAGAGTACAGATACCTTGCAGGGTCTGTCAACCACTAGACACACAAAACTGACTATCTGAGGAATGAGGATCCTGCAGGGGTAAAAGGATAAGCACGAGTAAACCACTCCTCAAAGGAAAATTGCTGGGGTCCTGGTAGCCTGCAGAGTTAGATGGCGTTCTGAAAGCTCAAGCTTCAAAGCCTTCCATTTTAGCCTCAGACTGCTGGAATAATGTCTGTGTATCAACTCTCAGATGCATGTAAACCCCAAACTACCTAGTCTTTCACAAAACCCTGCCTGTGTTTGGACTCTGCACTGTCTAGTGCCTGTAACAGGCCATCGTCCAATTCTCAGTGAAGAGCATCAACTAAGCAGTTTCCACTCCAAAGCCAGGCCAGATGGGAAAAAATCCAACAAAGCCTGGAGCTGAGTCACCACCACTTTCTCAACTATCTTGCTTCAAAATGGCAAATTGGAGACCGTCTGATAATTAACTAGGAGGTCAGGCTTTGTAAAAAGTTTACTACATTTCTGCGTCACCTCTTGGCAAATAGCTCAAGGTGTTTTATGGTTTAAAATAATGCTACAAAAGAATATATGTGTGTGTGTGTGAAGGGAAGGAAAAATAGATTCAGGTAACAAATGTTTCAGATGGTTATATAATCAGGTGGAACGGTCACTAGACAGAAGTGTTCTGGGATGTCAGTGGTCTCAGCAAAGCTAATGCATGGGCCCTTTTTCCCACTTATATTGATTTGTTACTAAAATTCCACGTACTTAAAAAAGTTAGCTTTCAGGAGCTGGAGTCAGGAGTAGGTCAGCAATAAAAAACACAGGTGTCAGTGAAGTTAACTCTTTGTTCAAAGAAACTAAAACAGTGCTGTGATCACAGCAAGTCTTGCCCCAATGAGGTATGAATGAACGAATCTTTATTGCTAAAAGCTATGAGCCATCACAATTGGTCACAAATACAGTGGTACCTCAGGTTACATACGCTTCAGGTTACAGACTCCGCTAACCCAGAAATATTACCTCGGGTTAAGAACTTTGCTTCAGGATGAGAACAGAAATCGTGCTCTGGCGGTGCAGTGGCAGCAGGAGGTGCTTCAGGTTAAGAACAGTTTCAGGTTAAGAACGGACCTTTGTAATGAATTAAGTACTTAACCCAAGGTACCACTGTAATTGATTTAAAACTGAACAGCAGCAGCAGCAAAGCGAACATACAAAAATGCAAAAATCACTCTTGCATAAGTTAAGCCAGGCATGACCAAACTTGGCCCTCCAGCTGTTTTAGGCCTACAACTCCTATCATCCCTAGCTAACAGAACCAGTGGTCAGGGATGATGGGAATTGTAGTCCCCAAATAGCTGGAGGGCCAAGTTTGGCCATGCCTAAGTTAAGCGCTCCCCGTCTCGCACTCCTCCTTATGATACTTGTCTTGGTGCCTAGCTCTCAACTTACTTGCAGCCAAGGCACATTTTGCAACCTGTGCAGTAATAAATACATTATTGCCATCCAGCACAATAGAGATTTGCTCAAGGGGGGCTTGGTTGGAAAGGGAGCAAAGGATGTCATTGAGGAACCCCAATGAGGTAGTTGTGATGGCTGAAGGTCCCTGCCTTCCCACTGCTCCCATGGATGGTTCTTTCCCTAGCAGCCTAAGGCTTCCTTTTCTTGCCTCTCATTGTACTGCCCTCTTCATTTCTCTTCGTGTTCTGGGAGACCAGGAGGAAGGGTAGCTGGTTGCCACAGGAGGGAAAGACTCCCTAGATTCTTCAGCAGCCTGCCTCCACTGTGCCTCCTCTGCTTCTGCCTCTGCTTCTGGACTGTCTTCTGCCACAGCCTCTTCCTTCTCACTAAATCCTGTTGCCCCTTCATCTTCTGACACCTCCTCCTCCCAGTCTGCTCCCTCTTCTCCCTCTGACCGCTCATCATCATCCCACCACCAATGCCCTGGCTCTGGGCCTTCTCCCTTGGAGGTTCCCCAGCTGGTGCCTCCCACCACTCCTCTGCATAGACAGGATAAGGGAGATTAGGAGTGGCTATTGGTAAGCATGAAGTGGAATCTGTGAAATGTGGATGGACTTGGGAGAATGTGAGTGGGCAGAAGGGGCCTGAGACATGAATGTCAATCCAGAGTGGCTCAGTTTCCAGCCAGTGGCGTAGCGTGGGGGGTGCAGGGGGGGCTGGCCGCACCGGGCGCAACATCTGGGGTTAGGGCAAATCCACGGGTTAGGGGGCGCAAATCCATGGGTTAGGGGGCGCAAATTACTTGCCTTGCCCCGGGTGCTGACAACCCACGCTACGCCACTGTTTCCAGCACAATCCTAACCACGTCTACTCAAATGTAAGCATTATTGAATTCAGTGGGGGTTACTCCCAGGTTAGTGGAGTTTGGATTTCAGCCTTGGTCTCTGTCTTAGGACACCTCTGCCTCAGGGCCCTGCGAAAGCTTTTCTTTCCCTGAACCTGGATCATATAACCTTGTAGCTGTCTCCTTTGCAACATCAGCATATGCTGCAGTTGCTAGTCCTTACAGTAGGGAAATCCTTTTCTTTTTAATGCCCCCATTGCTCAGCTCGAACAGTGAGGTCCTCCTCCGAGGGTCTTCTGTTGGTTCCCTCACTGTGAGAAGCAAAGCTACAGGGAACCAGGCACAGGGCCTTCTCAGCAGTGGCGCCATCCCTGTGGAACACCCTCCCTTCAGATATCAAGGAAATAAGCAACTACCTGGCTTTTAGAAGACATCCGAAAGCAGCCCTATTTAGGGAAGTTTTTAAGGACTGGTGTTTTTATTATGTTTTTAGATATGTTGTAAGCTGCCCAGAGTGGCTGGGGGAACCCAGTCAGATGGGTTGGGTAATAATAATAATAATAATAATAATAATAACAACAACAACAACAATAATAATAACTAGTATGTCTTCTATTTTTGAGGGTTTTTATGGACTTCATAACTTTAGTTCACAGCACACTGAGTCCCTACAAACAGCACAAAGACTTAAGAACATGGTCTATACTAGGATGTCTCACTCAACATCCTAAAAGTATTCAAAGATAATTGCAGGGGTTGTAGAAGTCTCACACCCAGCACTGGGGAAGAGCTCTGTGGCAGTGTCAGAAGTTAAATCCCAGTGTGTTAAATGGGACTTAATTGTGCACAGGATTGCAGGCTGAGTGTGCAATGCCTCTACACCATGGTATATTTACTGGACTCAGTGTTGTTTTCTGCTCTTCAAGTTTTGCCCTGGAGTGCTTGGAACAACTCAGAGGCTTTGAAATACATTGCTTTCATTTGGGAAATTAAGAACCGATATTGACGCGTCTGCGGGAAGATCTTGCTCAGCCAAGGTGGACAGCCACTCAAACTGGAATTGTCTCATGCCAGACTATGGTCCCCCTGAGTTTCTCTAGTGCCATTATGCTGTGGGTAGAAGCTGGTTGCCCAGGTGATACTGAGTCATCCTCTTAAAAAAAGTGAGCCAGAGAGACTGTGCTGGGGCCGCAAAGTGGTAAAACATAGATGGCATTTTGAATCGGTAAAGTGCATTTCTGTACCGCCACACATCCTGGGAGAACTCGTGCCCAAGTACTGATCAGGCTAATTCGGGCTTTTGGAGCTTTTAACAACATCACATTGGCAGAACCAGACAAACCATTAGATGGAGTTAATGGGCTGGCTTGGAACAGCACTGGAGGGACCAGAAGTGAATAAACTCTCACAGCCCAGGGGCCAAGTGAGAAGGAAGGAGAAACAAACTGATCACCATGGAATGAAAGGAGAAGTTATCCCCACTGGCACTTGGCAGTGAGAGTGACACAGAACAAGTGTGCATGAGAGAGAATGTGCAACATATTGCCCATTTAAGTTCCCAAGTCTCACTGCATTCGAATGCCAATTCCTTCCACAGAACCCTGCACTTAGTATGCCATTGAGTAGCAAAACTGATCTAATTGACTGGCACTGCCATGCCCTTCCCTCTCGTGGTCCCAACAGCTAGATTCATAAAGAGTAATAAAGCTATGGTTTTCCCAGTAGTGGTGTATGGAAGTGAGAGCTGGACCATAAAGAAGGCTGATCGCCAAAGAATTGATGCTTTTGAATTAGGGTGCTGGAGGAGACTCTTGAGAGTCCCATGGAGTGCAAGAAGATCAAACATCTCCATTCTTAAGGAAATCAACCCTGAGAGCTCACTGGAAGGACAGATCCTGAAGCTGAGATGCAAATACTTTGGCCACCTCATGAGAAGAGAAGACTTCCTGGAAAAGACCCTGATGTTGGGAAAGATTGAGGGCACAAGGAGAAGGGGGTGACAGAGGATGAGATGGTTGCATAGTGTTCTCGAAGCTACCAGCATGAGTTTGACTAAACTGTGGGAGGCAGTGGAACACAGAAGTGCCTGGCGTGCTCTGGTCCATGGGGTCACAAAGAGTCGGACACGACTAAACAACAACAACAACAACAATAATTCGGCTCCCCTTGTGCAAGCCGCTGGGTTGAGGGAAGGAACCAACACAACCCACCCAATGCTAACCTGCTGCGTTAAACTTCCGGGGGTTCTTTGTTTTCAAAGCAAGCCTGCCTTTTAATGGCCGTGCTGCCTTGTTCCTTGAAGCTGGAGTTTTCCCAGCACAAGCACTGGTCTATGCAGCAGGTTGTAAACTCTGTAGCAAGCTTGAAATTGATAGGGAGGGTCATCTGCTGTTCCGTTCCGCCAACGGCTGTGTCCTGAAGCCCTGCAGTTTTAATTTCTGTGGAATCACCAGAGCAGCTGCGGCACATCACGCTTTGAAGGGAAAGGTGAGCGACCTCTCTGGCTCGGTGTCGGTGTGATTTTTGCTCTGGGATAATCGGCCACAGTCGCCAGCTAGGCATCCACACTCCTCTCTCTCTTACATCCCTTCATGCACTTGGCCAAATGACCACGGTTGGAACCGCTCTGCCTCCTTGGTTCCCTGAAGCCCTTTCCACCAACAACAGGCAGCCCCTTCTCTCCCTGAGGCCCTTTGCACTGGCAATGTTGACTGGCGTTTCAGGACCCCCTGGCAACTCAGTTAATGCCATGATGATGAGAGATGCCTGATCTCTTGTATGTGGTGCTTGGGGAGCTTATCAGTACTTCCTCCTGTGTCTACCTCCATTTTTTAATGCTTGTTTTAAATTCCTGCAGCTGCTTGGATGCCTCCTTCGTATTTTCAGCTTCTGCAATATGTGCCATAATGGGTTACCCAGAGGGTGGCTTTAAAAATTGCTTTCGGTTTATAGATAAGCTGTGAGCGAGGGCCTCAGATTCCTGACCTGTTGAACTTATTCTTTTAGCAAGGCCATTTTTTCATCTGGAACTTGCTGAAACTCACTTCTCAGATGGGCCATTATAAGAGAAAAAGGGAGGTGTTCGTGGTGAGTTCCGGCACCTCTTTTTCTAGAAAAAAATGCTGCTGTCTTTTAGGATGATTCATGGCTCGCAACATTCACAAAAGCACACATAAGGATGGTCCAACCTTAAGAATTGGGGTTAGTCTTCAACTCTTGCGCCCTGGTGACATAGCCTAGGCATCAGAGTCACCCTGTTCTAAATGCTAGGCAGGTTAGTGGCATTTGACATTTTCATGTACCTCACAAGAGAACATAATCACTATTCCTCTGTAAGCAGCTTGTATATCTGTGTGCTTTTCCTAGTCTCAAATTCTCAGACGCTACACTGGGGGCTTTCCAAAGATTTAAACTGTAGCAGGAATCTCTGTTTCGTTGCTGTCATGCTCCGCAAAGTGCATAGCATAGCAATTAGTCTGAAGCTGAATGCCAGCAATAACGACTCTCTGCATTCAGAGTCGCACTCCTTCCCTGCAGTGGTGCCCTGTTGACTGAGGCTGTGCTGTGCTGGGAGGCAGAGAAATATTCCTTTCCTCGCTGCTGTCTGGCCTGTTACCTCACAGCTGGCCGGTCTCACTGCAAAGCAAGCCAGATGTGTAGGAAACTGGAGGGTGGGTACCATGGCGATGTTCCTTCCTTCAAACATCTTGGCCTATTACTCGGCTTACTATCATGGAAGCAACAAAGAGAAATGGAGGCCCGCTGTTACCATGTTAGACTGTCTGTCTTCTGGACACGTTGGGCTTTGTGCTGCGCGAATGTCCCTTAGAAGATAGGAGGGTACACCACAACACACCAGAAGCTTAGTGTTTGGTGACAAAAGAGAAAGATAATTATTGAAAGGTAATACAAAATCAGAAGTAGCAGTAAAAGCAGTCAGAGAAGGACTCAGGGAGAGTGAAGCTTACTTGATGATTGTGAGCCAGCTGCCCTCTCTGCATCTAACCTAAACCACACTGGGAGGGTACAATATGTTACGTTTATTTACAAAAACACATCCAGAGCACTGCTTCTCACCTGCTCGCATTGATGAGAGTTGGTCAGTCTGAATTTCCGCCACTTTCACAGAAGGAAGGACACCAGATTCCCTCCCTTCTCCTCTTACCCTTCTGTGGTCCTCTGACCTTATCCAGTCTCCTAGAACAGGGACTGAGAGGCTGGCCTTCCCCCTCCCCACTTCCACTCAACACATTCTCAGTCCTCTGCTTATCTGCTGATTGCCTAACAACACTCTGGTTGCCTCCTAACTCTCCCGCTTCTTGAGAGCTAACAGTGTCTTTTTTGGGAAGGGGGGGTCAAACTCCCCCTTCTCAGCGCTGTTAGCCAGCTCTTATCTGCAGAGTCAGTCTCTCTCTCTCACTTAGCTCAATTTCTGAGTCTGACTCTTCTCCTGCGCTCGGGTGAGACACGTTCCTGACACTAGCATACCTCCAAATTTTCCCAATGAAAACGGAGATGTCCCTCCAACATTTATCCAATGAAAATAGGGATGTCCTATTCCATACCTTCCAACATTTCTCCGATGAAAATAGGGACGTCCCTTCCAACATTTCTGTGATGAAAATAGGGTTGTCCTATTCCATACCCTCCAACATTTCTCTGAAGGAAACAGAGACGTCTTACGTGCAGTCCTTGCATTTCTGGGAGTGTCCCTTGCCTGATACTCTGGAGAACTGCTGCCAATCAAGACAGGCAACACTAAGCTACATGGGCCAAGGATCTGCCTTAGTATAGGGCAGATTCCTATGCTCCTAAGCTGGGGGTGGTGGGTAGAGCAGAAGCAAACAGTGGACAGGAAGGACATTGGCTTCTGGATATTGGATTTCCTTCCCACCGGAGGTGGAACCCCATTGCTGAAAGCAAGATGGTTTTGCCTCAGTTCTGCTAATTAAATGCACCCAGGCAGACACATACTTTTTGTGTCACTTCATTAAGCGCAAGGGACGCGGGTGGCGATGTGGGTTAAACCACAGAGCCTAGGACTTGCCGATCAGAAGGTCAGCAGTTTGAATCCCTGCGATGGGGTGAGTTCCCGTTGCTCGGTCCCTGCTCCTGCCAACCTAGCAGTTCAAAAGCACGTCAAAGTGCAAGTAGATAAATAGGCATCGCTCCGGCGGGAAGGTAAACGGCGTTTCTGTGTGCTGCTCTGGTTCGCCAGAAGCGGCATAGTCATGCTGGCCACATGACCCGGAAGATGTACGCCGGCTCCCTCGGCCAATAAAGCGAGATGAGTGCCGCAACCCCAGAGTCGGCCACGACTGGACCTAATGGTCAGGGGTGCCTTTACCTTTACCTTATCATTAAGTGCAATGGAGAGAGAGTAAGCAGACTCTGTGCTCTCTTCCCCTTTTCCCTGCTGAGAAGGAGTTAAGTCCTGAATATGCAAGAGGTGGGGGGAGAGAAGAGAAGGCGGAGAGGGCAGTCCTTGTTAGCATCTTGCTCTACAGTGCACCAAAGAGTCAAATCTTTCTCCTGCAGGAAGACCAGGTGGCATGGTGATCTGAAAGCTGTCTGCCACCACAAATGTGCAAACTTCCATCCTCTGATGGAATTATGCTTCTCTAAGTGAAATGTTTTTCTAAGAGATTTTACAACCTTATTAAAATTCCTGGTAAGTAAGCTATGGGAACCAGGAAAGCAGCCAGGGAATACAGAGCATGCAGTGTTATTTGTACAAAGCAGGAACTTTGGTGTGGTTCAACGTCTAGGCTTGATAGTTTGCTCTGGCTGAGCAATGAAAATTTATGCTGTTTGCCTATGTTACACTATTATTGCTATACTTAAGTGTTCCTTTCTTGCAAGCTGACGAGAAATTATTTCACTCTCTCTGAAGGCTGGGATCTGTAACTTGAAAGCCATTTTGTTTGTGGTCCACTTTAGCTGGATTCTTAATGGAACACTAAATCTGCAGTAATAACATAATACTAATAAATTATGTTGTCTTTATATGAAGTTGTGATATGAACCAGTTCCATTGGTCTGGCATTAGGCAGTGGTTCAGTGGCTTGAGGAGCAGAGCACTAGACATTGCGCAGAGCACAGAACTGACATGGTGACTTATGGCCATTTTGGCCACGCATTATACATAGTGGGAGGGAGTTTTGCCACTGGGTGAACACTCAGCAGGGAGCTGCAGCGAACCATGGTTCTCTGATAAATGTAGCAATATGGGACATGTATTTAATCACGGCATCCACACTTATGTTTTCAGGAATGCATGCTTAAAACATCTTATGTGTGAAGTGAGGTCTAAATAAAATAACAGGAGGAAATGGTTTGATAAAGTAGAGTGGAATAACTCACAAGCTGCTTACAATATTTGTTGGGAATTAGAAGTTCCACTCTCTGCTGGCTCCCTGTTCCCTTTTCTGATCAGATGATCTCAGAGGATCAGGCAGTAAGATCACTCCTTGGATCCCTGAGGGTTGCTTTGATGAGTTCAACCCAGGTTCCACCTAACATCTCTATGAAGCTGCTGGAAGAAATCATCTGAAGATTTAGAACAAGGTATCATCAACAAACAAGCAAACAGAGGGGAAAGGGACACGGGTGGCGCTGTGGGTTAAACCACAGAGCCTAGGACTTGCCGATCAAAAGGTCGACGGTTCAAATCCCAGCGATGGGGTGAGCTCCCGTTGCTCAGTCCCTGCTCCTGCCAACCTAGCAGTTCGAAAGCACGTCAAAGTGCAAGTAGATAAATAGGTACCGCTCCAGCGGGAAGGTAAATGGCGTTTCCGTGCGCTGCTCTGGTTCGCCAGAAGCTGCTTAGTCATGCTGGCCACATGACCCGGAAGCTGTACACCGGCTCCCTCGGCCAATAAAGCGAGATGAGCACCGCAACCCCAGAGTCGGTCACGACTGGACCTAATGGTCAGGGGTGCCTTTACCTTTACCTATCATCAACAAATTGATGAGACCAGGTCTGTTTTTAACAACTGTACCAACTAAGATCTTGTCTGACGTGATCCAGGAGCAGCCATCTCTGTCCTTTTAACCAGCAGTGGACAGCTGTAGTTGGATGGATGAGGGTTAATAGACAAGACAGGAGAGATACTAGTTATACATCTTGATTTGTCTAATTATTGATGACGCTTCATAGAATCATAGACTCAAAGAATTGTGCAGTTGGAAGGGACCCTGAGGGTCAACCCCTGCAATGCATAAATCTCAACTAAGGCATCCATGACAGATGGCCATGTGATTGTCATTTGTTACTTAAGGCCACCCCTAGATTTACTTATAGAGGCTGACTTGATCCTAGAGACACAGTAGACAGCGGTATCCTATGGGATATTTTGCTATTTCCACCTCATTCTCTGACAACTAAAGTAATGAGAGTTTGCAACGATTATCCATTGTTTGGTAAGCATCAGACTTGACTACTGTAACTCGTTTTGCATGGGACTGCCCTTGATTACTTTTCATAAATTTAAACACAAGCTGCTGCATAATACAATGTCCAGCCTTATTCTGGGAACAGATAGCTATCAGTTTGCTTCCAGCTTCAGTTCAGGTTGTTGGTTATAGAGCCCCAGCCCTCCTTAGTTTGGTCTGCTGTTATTAGAATCTCTCTCCATAGAGGTCCTCAGCTTTAGGAGACCCCCAACTTCAAAAAGCTTACCCTTCTGCTCTCCTGTTTCAAAAGTACCGATACTGAGAGCAAACCACGAGGCTATATTGGTTTTAGCCCTTTGGAATTATGGTCCCATGGAGATTCATAGATGCTTTTCTCTATCAACTCTTAGGAAGCTGGCCAAAACCTTCTGGTTGATTCCCGCCCCCCGGTGTCCCACCCATATAGTTTTTAGAATTAGGGAAATTGCTATTTTAATGGGACATTAGCTGGTGTAATGTGTTTTAATGGGTTGTTGTTCCCCTACATCAGCATGGAAATGGATCGTAATGGAATACACTCTTTTTGCCCACTCTGTTTTAATATTTTAGCATTGCAAATGTTTTTGAATCTTTAGCTTTTGCCAAAGTAAAGTGGTATAACATTATTCAAATAAATAAATGCTCCAAACTTGGTTGCTTAAAGTATGCTGACACTTCTGCAAGAATCTTATGTAAATTTGAACGGGGAAGTCTCCTCTTCTAGGTAGCAGCTTTTTACAAGTGCATATCATTCTCAGATGTTGCTGCGCATCACACAACATCATACTAGGTTTTGCTAGTGCAGGGATATTCAGCAAGGAGTTGTGGCAGATCTCTGAAAAGCAGGAGAGACAGCCAATTGGAGATCAAGTGAGGAGGCAGCTGGCTGAGGAAGTCAACCATCAGAAGGGTTTGATTTATCCGGGCTACTGCTCATCAGCTGCGCTGACCACCAGTGATGAAGTGAGTCCTCCTCCTTGGTTAATCTACCATATTATCAGCCACAGGGCTGGAGCTGTTCCTGCTGAGGTGCAAAATGAGAATGTCTACATCAGCCTTTCTCAACCTTGGGTTGCTAGATGTTCTTGGACTACAACTCCCATCGTTCCTATCCAGCATGCTCAGTGGTCAGGGTGATGGGAGTTCAAGAACATCTGGAGTTCTAAGGTTGAGAAAGGCTGTTCTAGATCAAGGGTAGCCAACGTGGTGCTCTCCAGATGTTGATGGACTACAACTCCCATCTTCCCTAGTCTTTGACCATGGTGGTTGGGGCTGATGGGAACTGTAATTCAGCAATGTTACCTGCCATTACCAGGACCTCCTTTCCTGTGGAGACTTGTGGCATGTATGTCTAAGGCACAGTGTGTAAAGAAGTCCTGGTTCCTATATATTTTCAGTGCATATGTCCCAAATCAGCTTTGGGTTACCTATATTGTCATTCTGCCAGTTACTGAGTACCCTGGTCCCATCTAGCAGAACACTTAAGCTCATAATTAGCTCTGAACAACGAGATAACCCACACTACTTAATAAGATTAACTGCATGACAAATTCCCTGCTGATGCCACAACCTCAGATTAAAACTACCATCTCAAACACATTACATGGGGTAGGACAGCCATTGACTCCATCCAGATTTCATTCCATATGTAGTCTATTTATGGCCAGAGTGGATTTCAGTCAAAACAATGTGCAGGAGACACACACAGGGATGTTAATCTTGAACAATGTATACTAAACAGGAAGCCAGAACTGTACTGTCTAATCCCTATTGACTTGTTGCTAGCCAAGTATGAAGTATTTCAGTTATTGCGGACATTAAACATTATCCCCAACTTATGTACTATTTATGCAATTGGTATTACAACTCTTACCCCGAAGTTCCGGCTATTGGTATGGATCCAGCAAGCTCTGTTATGTGCCAAAAGCCATTTGCACACATGTGCAGTAGGACTTTTACAAAAGAAAGTTCCCCAGTATTGAATTTGAAGATCCTTCTGACACCTTGCTGAGTTTCAAGAACCATGTCTGTTTCTGCTGTTTAAAAACAAAGTTTGAAATGCCTAGATAATTTTTGTGAGACACAGTTTACTCCTCATAAACCTACAGTGTTTCAAAAATGTTCATAGATTTTTAAAGTCTTTAAAAAAAAATCCATTACAGTCTGTGTGCAGTTGACCTCAAGAAGTGTTTCTCCAGTAATTATTATATTTTAAGTGACAAGTTACAGCAAACTTATCCCATCAGCAATAGCCTAGCATTTGGGGAAGCTACAGATTTGCAGTCTTTTGTGGAAGGAAGTAGATCTACCCAGGTATGTAGGTGTGTTTCAAGGACTAAACAACGATGCAATGGTTCTCCTGGAGGAGGTACATTATGTGTTCACAAAATAGTGTGCTGTCGAAAAGGGGCCTGTGACAATATTTGAAGAAGGGCTGAAATGTTGCTGATGCATTCTTTTAAAAATGGCCATGGGTCCTAAGAGCAAGGTTAGTCTGGGAACTGTCCTGTTATTTCTCTGGGCATCTCTTTACTAATAGCCCTTAATATTTATATAGCCATGTAACAAGGTAAAAGTTATAGGTAAAGGACCTCTGGATGGTAAAGTCCAGTCAAAGGCGACTCTGGGGTTGCGGCACTCATTTCGCTTTCAGGTCAAGGGAGCCAGTGTTTATCCACAGACAGCTTTCCAGGGCATGTGGCCAGCATGACTAAACCGCTACTGGCGCAACGGGACACCGTGATGAATGCCAGAGCGCACGGAAACACTGTTTACCTTCCCACTGCGGTGGTACCTATTTATCTACTTGGTAGGTTGGCAGGAGCTGGGGCAGAGCAACGGGAGCTCACCCCGTCATGGGGATTCAAACCACCGGCCTTCTGACCGGCAAGCCCAAGAGGCCCAGTGGTTTAGACCAGTAACAAACATCCAAACTGCCCATATTGCAAATGAAAGGCTGGAGGAGCTGTTGAGGCAGAGAGAGAACAGTGGCTTGCCTAACTTCATTGCGGAGATGAAATTTGACTCTGATATTTCCCAGCTCGTAATCTTTTCCACATTTACTCAGAAGTAAGCCCCAATGTGCCATTTACTCCTAGGCCAATGAGGCTGGGGTTGCAGCCTTGGCCACCATGCTGCACAAATCACTTCCAGGAAGAAATAATAAGGTGAAGTGAAGCATGTGAGCACTGTTTTCAGATTGGGGATGAGCAACCTTTCTTTTTCTGGTAAGGGTCAGATTCCCTTGGGGGGGCAGAGTGATGGAACAACCCTCCCAATGCTGCATCTTACCTGGGTGATGCTGAGGCGAGGCATCAGCAGGGAAACCCTTGCATGGACACAGCAGTACTCCTGCTGGTGCATCACACAGCTCAGTGTTTCCTTGCCTTCCCCCAGTCTCAGCCAGTAAGCTTCAGTGTTCAAAGCAGGGCTCTGTGGGTAATCTTTTGGTGGCACCAGAGCCAGAACTGGTCAAGGCCGCCCCTTCTCTTTCTTTCTCTGACACCCCCTTTCCTTGCTCTCTTCTCTCCCTCCCCACCTAGCAGGTTGCTGGGACAGAAACAGATTATTATTATTATTATTATTTATTTATTATTTATTATTAATACCCTACCCATCTTAATGGGTTTCCTCAGCCACTCTGGGTGGCTCCCAACAGAAATAATAATAAAAACAACAAAACATTAAAAACTTCCCTAAACAGATGTCTTTTAAAAGTAAGATAGTTGTTTAATGCCTTGACATCTGTTGGGAGGGCGTTCCACAGGGGGGGCGTTCCACAGGGCGGGCGCCACTACCAAGAAGGCCCTCTTGCCTGGTTCCCTACAGCTTTGCTTCTTGCAGGGAAGGAACCACCAGAAGGCCCTCAAAGCTGGACTGAATGATGGGGGTGGAGATGCTCCTACAGGTATACTGGGCCGAGGCCATTTAGGGCTTTAAAGGTCAGCACTAACACTTTGAATTGTGCTCGGAAACGTACTGGGAGCCAATGTAGGTCTTTCAGGACTGGTGTTATATGGTCTTGGCGATAGTTTGATTTGTTTGCAGAGGATTTTTGATTCTGAAAATAGCCTGAGAGCTGAATAAAAGAGTCCAAGGCCTGCAGGTGCCACCCATCCCCCCCCAACCCCTGTTTTGAAGGATACGCTCTAGCAGAGAAAACCATCATCACTTGGCGTAATTAGTTTTGTGCCTCAATTTTTCGTTTTCGCTTTTGCCTCAGAGCAGTTAGCTGTCAGCTAAATTTAGACTCTCTACTTGGTATCAGGCTACAGGCATAGCATAAATGACCCGCTAGGCTGTGTTTACAAAATGGGAGCAGTCCCAGCAAGTACACAGACCTGGGCAAATTTGTTCTGTAACAATATCATCCATTTTGAAAAGGGCACTTGCGCCTCCGCTGGAGTCACACACCCAAGCGCAAAGTGAAGAGGAAGGACCCCTCCGAGCATTTATCCACCTTCACACTTGGAAGTTGTTGCTTGTGTATAAAGGACATTGCAGCTGGCACAAATGAGCAGCTGGGGATTCGAAGCTCTCGTGAATCATCCATCTTTATAGCACCAGGCTCTCCCCTTCCATGCTGAGTAATGTGTATCTTCCTGGAGAGTGAAAGGAAGACGCTGAAGAAAGTTGGCTGGGTTGTCATCACCTCACTTCCTCGTGCCAAAGACTGAGCCAATTCACCCAATTCACTCAGATTCATGTAACCATAAGCATTGTGCTTATGGCAAAGTTGTCAGAGGTTGCTCAATACTGTGACACAGCCAGATATTTGGCGTGAGTCCATACTAATCTTTGCGCAACTGGAATCAACCCTCTGTGAGAGTGGAAAAAGTAATCCAAGGACAATAGATTCGGGTTGGCCATTTTGGGCAGTGGGAAGCTCAGGTTGACAAAGTGCTGCTCCAAAACCAGGTCCCCTAATTCTCTTTTCCAGTTTATTTTGTTTCATTTATTTAAAGAATTGCACATCACCTTTACCATTGTTGACATCCTGGTTGTTTCTTATGGCTATAGGAGCCTTGTACCAAAACACCTAAGACTTCTTCGTGGTTTTCTGTAGAGTAGAAATAGAGTCCTCCAGATGTTATTGGGCTACAACTCCATACCCTCCGACATTTCTCCAATGAAATAGGGACGTCCTAAGGAGAAGCAGGACATTCTGGGATCAAATCAGAAACTGGGGTGGCTTCTGTAAATTTCGGGACTGTCACTGGAAAATAGGGACACTTGGAGGGTCTGCAACTCCCATAATCTCTGACCATTGGCCATGCTAGCTGAGCTGGGTGGGAGTCAGAGCCTCTAAAAATCCAGCGCAGCAGTCAGCCGGTCCCCCACTCCTGCTTTAGAAGAACAAAGGGAGAAAACACTATTCCATAAAACAGGAAACTCCCTCTTTGACAGTGAAGCAGGGGCAAAAAGCATGCTGGGACTCAGATACATTGGCAAAGAAAAAGCGCTTTATATGTGTTGTATATGCATTATAACACTGTGACACCAGAGGGCGCTGTGGAGTTCCGTTTTTGCCAACCCAATTTCTCATACAATGTTTACAACGCGTTTAACTGAAATTCTTCATTGATGCGTCTAGATCCAGGCGTTGACTCGCATGCTGTGGAATGTAATCATGACACTTGCAACGTCGTCTCACTCTGAGGTTGCTTTGTATGTGTTTCTGAGTCCCTGGGTGACTAGTTCGGGAGAGTAAAGTGGTGGCAAAGGTCAATAGTAGGAAAGCAAATATATAATCCATGGTATGTAAACATTTCCAGCTAGCTGAAAGGGAAACACTGTTATTTTTTTAAAGTCTATTCTTGGTCATTCTTGGACTATTTTCAGGATAAATGTGAAAGGCATTCACCCAATAATTAATTAATTCAAGAGGACCTCAATATACCATGAATGAAAGTTTGAAGAGTGTATGGCTTAGTAGAAATGGTTCGGGGGGGGGGGGCACACAACTCCTTCAGGCCACAGCTGTCACTGTTATGTTGCCCTCCTCTGTGCATTTGCTTAACACAATGCGATCCTGGTGAAAGCCATTGTAATAGCTGCAAGGATGTTTACTTAGATAAGTAGACTATCCTGTCCTCGGGGCAGGCTGCATAAATAGTTGGGGTTTCATACCCACTTAGCTATAAAAGCAAATACAACTCAGAGATAGGGAGGGAAGAGGGAGATCAGTATTCTAGCATGTGGAGTATGGTGGGACAGCTGCAGAAAAAAAGCACCTCTCCTTGATGTAAAAGAAAAGCCAAGAACCCATTGCATTTTGCCTGCATAGTGATGGCCTTTGGGTTAGGTCCAAGGCTGCTGCATCCCAACACCATGACTTGGATGCTGACTATTGCAAGCAGAAAGAAGCAACAGGAAAGGGACTTTCCTTTCACCTCTTCTCCCATGCAACTTCCATGTGAACCTCCAAAAGGCTCTGAAGATGTTTGGGGAATCCTTTTGTACAGACAGTGTGATTTGAGACATGGGCTGCTGTGATGGCGGTGAATTATCCAAAATTCATTCGCTCATTCATTTTATTTGTATGCCTCTTTCCCCCGCACACCCCAAAAAATTCATGCTCAAAGCGGCCTACAGCTTCCTACTTGGGAGGAAAGAGAACCAGCTATAAACTATGACCCAGTGCAGGACCAGGAAGATGAGGAGCTGGCAGTGAGGGTATCTCAGTGTCTTCGAGAGCCTTGCTGGTTTAAAAGCTTCCCACTGGAGATAGTGTTCACACTTAGTACTCATCATAGACAACAAGGGAGAAGCCAAAAGCCATTGGCAGCGAAGTCAATGCAATGGTTTTGCCCTTCTCCAACTGTTGGGATGGCTGATGCCAGGTGACAGCTGATGGAAAGAGGAGCCTGATCTACCTGGCTTCTCAGCAGAGCTGTTGGTGGCCTCTCTTCTTCTCTCCCTCTGCCATTGGAACACATTAAACCCAGAGGGATTGACTGCTTATACAGTGCATTTTATGGATTGTCAGGGACGCTCAAGTTCCCTCAACCTCACTTGTATTTAGTATCTGCGCTTCTTTAATTTTCTGATGCCACCAAATTACTCAGAATGCTTTCTTGGAATCTGAATTCTGAGCTGGAAGGGACTCCAAGGGTCATGTAGTCCAACTCACTGCAATGCAGGAATCTCAGCTAAAGCATCCATGATAGATGGCCATCCAACCTCTCCAGGGCTGGATTTAGGTTTGATGAGGCCCTAAGCTACTGAAGGTAATGGGGCCCTTTATATGTCCAGCTGTCCCTTGTAAACAACTGTTGCTGTTTTTTGTGTTGAATATATGCTATATGGTAATTTATGGACCTAATAGGTATCTAGAGCCATTTGCACATAACAAAATATGTATTTTATCCAAGTAATTGTTGAACTGAAATACAGTTAAGAAGAAGTATATTTATAGTGAAATACAATTAAGAAGAAGTATATTTTGGGGGGGGGGCAAGAATAGGGCCCTAAGCTATAGCTTCTTTAGCTTATACGTAAATCTGGCACTGGACCTCTCCAAGGAAGGAGAGTCCACCACCTCTTGCGTGAGTCTGTTCCACTGTTGAATAGCTCTTACTGTCAGAAAGTTCTTCCTTATGTTTAGTCGGACTCTCCTTTCTTGTATCTTGAAGCCATTTATTCGAGTCTCACCTTCCAGAACAAGAGAAAACAAGTTTGTTCCCTCTTCCATGGGACAGCCCTTGATATATTTGAAGATGGCTATCCTATCTCTTCTCATTCTCCTCTTTTCCAGGCTAAACGTACCCAGCTCCTTCAACCGTTCCTCATAAGGCTTGGTTTCCAGACCCTTGATCATCTTGCTTGCCCTCCTTTGCAAACATTCCAGCGTGTCAACATCCTTCTTAAATTGTGGTGCCCAATTCGACACCTCCTAGTAGCATGCGTGGTAGGCTTAGGCATAAGATGGACACCAACACTAGAGACAGCGTGTATTTCAAACTAAATCAAAGGTTTACTAAAGGGATACTATTTACATAAGGAAATATCGATACAGCTTGGAGTCTCAAAGGTTCTGATGACTCAAGGGACTCTGTTGTTGACAGTAGCCTCTAAATGACTTTTACCTCAGGCCAAATTCCTCAAGCCTCCACCCCAGCCAATTATTCCTACAAATCTGTCCAGCTACGGAGAACAATCTGCCTCTGTATCCCAAGGATCCCCTGGTTGAACTTCTGGCTGCTTGGACAGTTTAGCTCACTTGTGTAACCTCACTCTGGTAATATCTTTATATAGGGCAGCATCTCAGACTAACTCAGCCACTGGCAACCTTCCCTGAACTTCCCCAGACAAGTATAAATAACACACCGGGTGTTAATATGCAGGCCTCAATTCCCCCCTCAGCTATTATCTAGTCTTATTCTTCACACTTTCCTCCTCAGCACCTTTATTCCCACCAAATCCTCAACTGTCAAAATCGCAACTGTCTTTTTGACTTTCAACTAACTCCAGACTCCTCAGACTGAATTTATCTGAACCAGGCCCTGCCTAAGAAAGTTTTGCCAAGAACTGCTGTTTGTTGCATGGGCTTGTGACATCTTAACAGTACAATGGTACCTCAGGTTACATACGCTTCAGGTTACCTACGCTTCAGGTTACAGACTCGGCTAACCCAGAAATAGTGCTTCAGGTTAAGAACTTTGCTTCAGGATGAGAACAGAAATCGTGCTCCGGCGGCGCGGCGGCAGCAGGAGGCCCCATTAGCTAAAGTGGTGCTTCAGGTTAAGAACAGTTTCAGGTTAAGAAAGGACCTCAGAAACGAATTAAGTACTTGACCCAAGGTACCACTGTACAAGGCCTCAAACTCTTGTCACAGAGGACACAGGAGTCATTTCTCCCCTTCTTTCCAAACACAAACACATACTGTATCTGGCATTTCTCCACAGGTGCTGTTTCTCCTCAAACAGCAAAACAATGCTATTGCTCATCCAAATGGTCACCGAAATGTAATGAGTTGTGGACCCTGACTTGCAATCCTCAGGAAAAACAAAAACATGTTGTCAATTTGCTTTTGGGTTGACCTTCCACAACCATCCACATCCAGTGTTTCTCAAGAGGGTTCCCCAACCCTCTGGAGAGGCATTTTGGGGGGTGAGGTAGGGAAAGTTGGCTTCTGCTTTCAGTATTCAGGAAGAGCCCTCCAAGCCAATATCTGGTCACTGGTTTCATTTTTATTTGGAGGCCTAGAGCAGGCTTCCTCAACATCGGCCCTCCAGATGTTTTGAGACTACAATTCCCATCATCCCCGACCACTGGTCCTGCTAGCTAGGGATCATGGGAGTTGTAGGCCAAAAAAAATCTGGAGGGCCGAGGTGAAGGAAGCCAGGCCTAGATTTTCCATCTGCAAATAATTGGTACCTTCAGGGCTTTTGTTGTTAAGAAACAACAGTAACAACACTGGGCTGTTTCATTAAACCACAGAATTCGTACCTGAATGTAATCACCTGCTATAAAGAGTAAAAGCAATGCTATCCTTCTTGGTGCGAGAGAGTAGCTTCTCTTTTTACTGTTGAGGCAGGAGTGCTCAGGATAGTTCAAAACATGCCTTACATGGATTAAATTAAATGGGCTAAATTTATCTTTGTACTTTAGATCAGAGACTTAGATGTCATGTATAATTACACGATACCCTCCAAATAATACCTTGCGGAGAGAAAAAGAAATACATTTTATCTTTAGCTCAATTGGTTTGCTGATGCTTTGCCAGGGGTAACCATATACTATGAAGCACATAATCTCTTCTTAATTATTCATTTGCATTTACTGGAAAGATTTATTATTATTATTATTATTATTATTATTATTATTATTATTATGGATAATATACATTTGAACATTCCTTTGCAATTAATACTGCTAATGAGTTATCAGCATTTTCCTAAGAGCAATCCTAGACTCAAGTTATGCCAGTTGAGGGGCGATGGAATCTAGCAGAAACCCTGCTATGTTGCAGGTAGAATTCCAAAAATGACAGGGAATCTAGGGGGTTGCTCCCAAAACAGGCTGTTGTGGGTAGAATAGCAGACCCTCCAAGTGTCCCTGTTTTCCAGGGACTAAAACCACATAACTTCATTCCAGCATCCTTCTAACATTCCTTAATTTTGCAATGTTTCTGTAGATAGTCTTTAAATTTCTTCCAACCTTCTTCTACCGATTCTTCTCCCTGGTCTCGGATTCTGCCAGTCATTTCCGCCAATTCCATGTAGTCCATCACCTTCATCTGCCATTCTTCCTTGGTGGGTAAATCTTGTGTCTTCCAATACTTTGCGATGAGTATTCTTGCTGCTGCTGCTGTAGCGTACATAAAGAAAGTTCTGTCCTTCTTTAACACCAATTGGCCAACCATGCCCAGGAGAAAGGCCTCTGGTTTCTTCAAAAAGGTATATTTAAATACCTTATTCATTTCATTATAGATCATCTCCCAGAAAGCCTTAATCCTTGGGCACGTCCACCAAAGGTGAAAGAATGTACCATCAATCTCTTTACATTTCCAACATTTGTTATCAGGCAAATGATATATTTTTGCAAGCTTGACTGGTGTCATGTACCACCTGTATATCATTTTCATAATATTCTCTCTTAAGGCATTACATGCCGTAAATTTCATACCTGTGGTCCATAACTGTTCCCAGTCAGCCAACATGATGTTATGTCCAACATCTTGTGCCCATTTAATCATAGCAGATTTCACCGTTTCATCCTGAGTGTTCCATTTCAACAGCAAGTTATACATTCTTGATAAAATCTTAGTTTTGGGATCTAACAGTTCTGTTTCCAATTTTGATTTTTCCACCTGGAAGCCAATTTTCTTGTCCAAATTGTAAGCCTCCATTATTTGATAATAATGAAGCCAATCTCGCACTTTGTCTTTTAGTTTCTCAAAGCTCTGCAATTTCAATTTGTCTCCCTCTTGTTCCAAAATTTCCCAATATTTCGGCCATTTGGCCTCCATATTGAGCTTTTTCTGAGCCTTCGCTTCCATCGGTGACAACCACCTTGGGGTTTTATTTTCAAGCAAGTCTTTATATCTTGTCCAAACATTAAACAATGCTTTCCTGACAATATGGTTTTTAAATGCTTTATGTGCGGACACAATCTGTTCTAGGGTGCCATTCGCACCCCGAAAAGTCCGCAACCAGAACAGCGCTTCTGCACATGTGTGAAGAACGATAGAGCGTTTCTGTGCATGCGCAAACTGTGCAGAATGCTTCTGTGCATGTGTGAACCTTGCAGAACGCTTTTGTGCATGCGCGTGCAGCGAAACCCGGAAGTAAATACTTCTGGGTTTGCCGCGTTCTTAACCTGAAAAAACGCAACATGAAGCGTTTGCAAGAAGAGGTATGACTGTATTTTCATCAGAGAAATGTTGGAGGGTATGGAGTAATGTGACCCCCGAGCAAAGGAGATAAGTAACTAAACAACCTTATAAGACACCTGAAGGTTCGTTCCCATGTGGCTGGACTTGACCTGTTACCATTTTAATTCCCCTTTAAGAGTGCATTGCATTGTAATCAAAATGGCAGCAGGGGTGAATGTGTGTGGGGCCTGCTTGCCTGTAGGTTCTGCCCCTAAGGGTTGTTGGACACAATAATAATAATAATAAATTTTGCTTATACCCCACCCTCCCCAGCCAGAGCCGGGCTCAGGGCGGCTGACACCAGTAAAATTACAATAAAAACATAATAGGGAAAAAAACCAATTTAAAATACAGGTTAAAATGCAATTTAAAATGCAGCCTCATTTTAAAAGTAGCCCATAAATCAAAACTGTAAGGGGAGGGAAACAAGGGTCAGACTGAGTCCAAACCAAAGGCCAGGCGGAACAGCTCTGTCTTACAGGCCCTGTGGAAAGATGTCAAGTCCTGCAGGGCCCTAGTCTCTTGTGACAGAGCGTTCCACCAAGTTGGGGCCAGTACTGAAAAGGCCCTGGCCCTAGTTGAGACCAATCTAACCACCTTTCGACCTGGGACCTCCAAAGTGTTGTCATTTGCGGACAGCTATTGCAGGAAAGTATTACATATTGAAGGGCAAGCTGCAGTTCTACTCATTTCAGGGAAATTGCACCACTGAATGGGGAATAATTTCAAGAAGTGTAGCTATGCTATCCTGCTACAGAAAACACAAAACCAGAGCCTTGCTCCTTAGAAGACCTAGAGATTATTTGATACCTCTTCTCGGTAGAATTTGACCAATTATAATTTAATTTCTCTTCTCAGTATAAAGCGGAAGGGAAGAAAATGGAGTATTGAGCATTTAGGGGCCAGCTAATGGGCCATTGACTCTGAAAGGTTTTTCTGTAGGAAACCTTTAAAAAGAAAGTACAGTAAATTAAGACTGCTTTTAGTTTTCTAGAGTATGTTGCGCCCTCTGGTGATCATGTTCAGAAGCGCTCATATGGTGACTAAGTAAAGTGAGAAAGCTGCTGGAATTCTTTGTGTCTGATTTAAACATACATTAGAAAGACATATAAAATAAAAAATAAAAATCCAGAGTCCCTAGATCCTAATGTCTTGAGATAAAAGGTGAGACACAGGCTGGAGGTGATACTGGGCTGACTTTAGAACATGAAAATGCAAGATTATTTTTCAGTGTTCAAAAGCCTCCTCTTTGGTGTATGTAGGATGAGTTAAGAGACCTAAGGCTGTTGCCCTTCTTTCACTTGGGGCCATAGCTCAAAAGAGTGCAGCAGGTGCATTGCACCCAAAAAGTCCATGGTCTCATACCTGACATCTCCAATAAGCAGGATGTTTTGTTGTCACGGTCCGGGTTACAGGCAGTTGGAGTCCTGGCTTGGTACATCAGGGTCAGGGTAGAGGTCAGGAAGTGGGAATCAGCAGTCCAGGGTCAGCAGTCCAGGGGTCAGGTAGCCAAGAGTCCAAGGGTCAGGATACCAGGAGTCAGGAAGTCAAAGCACAGCTAGGGTGGGTAGCACATTGCTGTAGCAAAGAGCCGGAGGGAAATGCTGGTCTTATACTGTATACCCCTCCCAGCCCTTGCTACCAGGTGCTACAAGCATAGCTGTCAACTTTTCCCTTTTCTTGCGAGGAATCCTATTCGGAATGAGGGAATTTCCCTTAAAAAAAGGAAAACGTTGACAGCTACAAGTCTTCTGCCAAGCCTCACCTGTGCGGGCGTGCCTTGCCCTTCCAGGCCAGACTTAGGAAGGCCCCAGTCCTGCGAGGCCCTACCAGTCACAGGGCCTAGCTCCTGCAGGCACTCCTGACATTTGTAGCAGGACCCAGATACAGTGGTACCTCAGGTTAAGTACTTAATTCGTTCTGGAGGTCCGTACTTAACCTGAAACTGTTCTTAACCTGAAGCACCACTTAGCTAATAGGGCCTGCTGCTACTGCCGCGCCACCAGAGCACGATTTCTGTTCTCATCCTGAAGCAAACTTCTTAACCCGAGGTAATATTTCTGGGTTAGCGGAGTCTGTAACCTGAAGCGTATGTAACCTGAAGCGTATGTAACCTGAGGTACGACTGTAATTGGTAGACAATGTCCTGCTAGATGAGCCAACGGTTTGAGTTGGTAAAATGCAGCATGCTACTTGGAAGTCAATCCCATTGAATCCAGCCGGGGTTTACTTCTGAGTATACAGGCATTGCATCAGAGCGGATTAAAGGTAACTCAGGAAATCCTGAACAATTGATAGGTAGCTGTGCGCTCCCACCCATGTGATGCATTTATTAATACTGATTGTATTAAGCATGATAATACTCGGTTTTTGATTTGATTTCTTTGAAATCCTGCTCTTGAAGGATCTTAAACAAACATGCCACAGAACCTGGCTTTGTCTTTTATCAATATTCCTAGAGCCTCTAATGCAAGTAAGTTTGCATGAGCCAAGCCATCTTGGTTTCCCTTAATTACACTTGGCAGAACCTCAGACTTTTTAGAAACACACTTTGGGAAAACCAGTCTGAAAGCAGCAGAGTAATGTTCCTGCAGTTTCTCTTGGGCAAGGATAAGAAATTACATAAGACGTGTCCAATGGCAAAAATCATGCGGTATAATCTTAATTTTTTTACATATAAAAAAGTATAAACATTTAAAAATGTTAAAATCAGAATGATATACAATATGGATGGTTTGCTTATACAGAGAAAAATCTGTATCATTGAATTGAAGGAGCATCTCTACCCTCATTGTTCAGCCTGGACACTGAGGTCCAGCTCTGAGGGCCTTCTGGAGGTTTCCTCCTTGTGAGAAGTGAGGTTACAGGGAACCAGGCAGAGGGCCTTCTCGGCAGTGGGGCCCGCCCTGTGGAACACCCTCCCTTCAGACGTCAAGGAAATAAACAAGTACCTTGGAACCTCGGTTGTCAAACGTAATCCATTCCAGAAGACCGTTCGACTTCCGAAATGTTCGACAACCGAGGCGCAATTGCCAGCTGGCAAAATCCATTGAAATAATGGAGAAACGCGCCAAAGGAGCCGTTCGACTTCCAAGGCGTGTTCAAAAATGAAAGCATTCACTTCCGGGTTGTTGACTTTTGAAAGCCGAAATGTTTGACTTTCAAAGCATTTGACAACCGAGGTTCCACTGTATGTGACATTTAGAAGACATGTGAAGGCACCTCTGTTTAGGGAAGTTTTTATGTTTGATGTTTTATTGTGTTTTTCATATTCTGTTGGGAGCTGCCCAGAGTGGCTGGGGAAACTCAGCCAGATAGGCGGGGTGTTATTATTATTATTATTATTATTATTATTATTATTATTATTATTATTTAACATTATTATTATTATTATTATTATTATTATTATTACACACTTTATCAAAATATTACATTTTATGGAGCACTATAATAAAAACATAATAACAGACAGCATAATAATAAAATAATCAGAACAGTCCCCCACCCACAGCTTTAACTGGCCACAGATTATTTAATGGCCAAAGGCCTGGGTAAAGAGGAATGTTTTTGTCTGGTGTCTAATGACATTGTACTGATGGCGCCAGGCGAGTATCTCTGGGGAGAGCATTCCACAGACAGGGAGCCATCCCAAAAAAGACCTGTTCTTGTGTTGCCACCCTCCCAACCTCTCAAGGAGGGGGTAGATAGAGAAGGGCCTTGGATGACAAGTGCAGGGTCCGGGTCGGTTCATATGGGGAGAGGTGGTCCTTAAGGTGTTGAGGTCCTGATCCATGTAAGACTTTATAGGTCAGAACCAGCACTTTGAAGTGGGCCCCGAAACGAATGGGCAGTCAGCCAAGTTGGGACCAGGCTTGACTTTTTGCTTGCCTGGAAAGAGGACAGAGAGGAACATGTGAGTGTGAATGAACTAACCTACTGTACAAAGGGAAAATTCACACTTGTTGCATTGCCCACTTTTTTTTGCCTCTCGCCCTGCCCACCACTGGATTGGTCCAGAGGGGAAAGTGGTCCTTAGGGAACCTTTTCATCCCATCTCTGCCATAGTGGTTACAGTACTTGTTCTGCCAGCACAGCAGCTGTGTATCTCTGCACTCCCACCATTGCGTAATTGGTATCTAGGATTTTTCTGTCCGTTGTTAAATAACAGCAAACAGGTATGTGTTACAATAACTACGGAATATTACAGCAATGTCTTTTCTTAAGGCCATAAGAACCGCATGTTGTTTTTTAATATTAAAAGTACTACTTTCTTGTTGTGGTCTGGATATCACTGGCAAATTTTCTGTATCCCAGAGCCTTGGAAGCAATTTTTCTAATTATTCATCTGATCTTGTCAGCCAGATAATGTTTTGATCTGGCTAGTGATTCCACCCCCACCCCCAGTTAGGGCACTTTCCAAAACTTGGTTGTACCACTGTGAAATTGGCAGATGCTCTTTAAACTTCCAGCAACTGGCAATTAACATTCTAGCTTCTAGAATGACATGTCTAGTTGATATGTCACCAGGTGTTTATCAAAATAGTTTTCCTCTGAATGGAAGAAACTCTTTCAGTTTTAAAGTGAGTTGATAACCAGTAATTAGTCTCATTTCAGAGATTATCATTGCCCAAAATTGTTTCAGTTTAGGGCACTCTAACCATATATGTTGGAGCCATTGGTGAAGAGCCATAACTCATTGATGGAGCATATGCTTTGCATTCAAAAGGTCCCAGATTCAGTCCAGAGGAAGTCACATTTTTTGTTGCCTTAGAAAACACATTGTTGATTATACCTGAAGGAGTGTTTCCACCCCTATCGTTCACTGTGATCCAGCTCCAAGGACCTTCCAGTGGTTCTCTCACTGCGAGAGGTGAAGTAACAGAGAACAAAGCAGAGGGCCTTCTCGGTAGTGGCGCCCGCCCTGTGGAACGCCCTCCCACCAGATGTCAAGGATATAAATAAATATACAGCTGAAGGCAGCCCTGTACAGGGAGTTTTTTTAATGTTTGATATTTTATGATGGAAGCTGCTCTGAGTGGCTGGGGCAACACAGCCAGATGGGTGAGTTATAAAAAGAAGAAGAGGAGGAGGAGGAGGAGCTTTTTTCAGATAAGGTAACAGAGGCCTGCTAAGAAAGAAATATCAGTCCTAGATTTCAGGTCTCCAGCACAATTCTGCCTCTCACCGTTGTGGTAGTTTATTGGACCCTTTGAGAGCTGTAAAAGCCCTCCACAAAAAGATCTGTAAAACTGTCTCCTTCTTTCTTCTTTCTCCTCCTCCTCCATTTTATTCATAATTCATACTTGCTCCCTACCAACCCTTTTCTTACCTTGGGCTGCAGCTCCCTTCCGGCATCATTTATTCTTTTCAACAAGTTGGACACTGTAAGTGCTGAGCAGTTCTGCCTTCTGTCACCTGAATAGCGTTTCTCCATCTTCTCCACACAGAAGACCTATTATTTCTTGTCCTTCATCTTGCTTCAAACATAGAAAAAACATGCCTGTCAACTGTCCCAGAAAATATGGGACATCTGTCCCAAGAAGAATGGCAACTTAAGTTGACAGAATATACACAACTCACAGACTTAACATATAGAATAAGAGAACAAGAAGCACATATGTTTAAAGATAGGAAAACGTTTATTGAATATATGGAGAATAACTGTGTACAGCTGAAAATGCTGGCAGCATTAAGATAAATGCAACAGTATAAACAAGTTTTGATGGATGCAATAATGGAATACTGAATGGTATAGTTTTTGTAAAATATGCAGGGATTTATGATATGTAAAATGAACCATGGAAATAGAAGAAGGGAAGTCATTGATATCTTAAGGATGTAGAATAGTATTTTAAATTGTAAAACAGAAAATTTTATTTTATTCTCATATGTGTGTGTGTGTGAATAAAATATGGGACATCCTGTTTTTTCTCTTGAGAGGACAGTGGTCAAAATGGCCACTGCCACCTCATGCAATTTGGGGCTGCACTTTTGGGGGTGCTGCTGCCCCAAGGCACACATTTTCCTAGGAAGGGAACTATACCTGGGGTGCCACCACAAAAAAGGCCTTGCTCTGTGCTTCTATCAACCTAACCTCCTTTGGTGGCTAGTCCCTCTGAAGCAGATCTTACAAGCAAGGGCAAGTTCCAAGTCAGTGGAACGTTCATCTGCACATGTGCCATCATGTGTGTGAGCACGAAAGCTGCCTGATGGATTGTGGGTAATGTCATGTGAACCCAGCTCCCACGTAAAGTTACCCACATCCCATATCCCAGATCCTGTAGCTTTTAGAGAAATACTCTAAAATGGAAGCCATGATTCAGGGGTTTTTTTGTGCACACGCAGATGATAGCGTATGGGCAGATGAAATTTCAAATTTTCCAGAAAGCAACTAAAATGTCCGGGAAGACCTGGGCGTGGCAGTCTAAGTAGGAAATGTTGTTTTTTCTTTGCTCCCTCCCCCGCAAGAAACAGTAAATGAAAAACTCTAGATGAAAGCTTCACTGACTTGGAGTTTGGCATGGTTGAAGAAATCATTGGGTGATGGCATCCTCACTCCCGCTCTGGTGTGAACAGCCGTGGAAGAAAGCAGCTTTGGAAACAACACTGAAACATTTTAAGCTACTAATATGAGCATAGCCTGAATCTAGACTCCTAACAAAGGGATCATCATGTGCCAGGCCAGACATGACCTCTACCCACCCTCTCCCAGCTTACAACACTAGCAAATATTGCTCTGGTCCAGGGGTAGGCAACCTAAGGCCCGTGGGCCAGATGTGGCCCAATCACCTTCTCAATCCGGCCCACGGATGGTCCAGGAATCAGCGTGTTTTTACATGAGTAGAATGTGCCCTTTTATTTAAAATGCATCTCTGGGTTATTTGTGGGGCGTAGGAATTCGTTCATTTCCCCCCCAAAAAAAATATTGTCCGGCCCACCACATGGTCTGAGGGATGGTAGACCGGCCCATGGGTGAAGAAGGTTGCTGGCCCCTGCTCTGGTCAATGACATTATCACTCTTGCTCTTGAAAAGAACAGAGAAAATTGCTCTACTACTTGGCTAGTCTTAAGACTTGGTTAAGAAGAAACAACCTAAAGTATCGCCTTTCAACCCCCCCACCTCCACACCTGATAAAGATTGGGTAATGAAACATTCTGTCCAGAAAAGTACAGTGTACAAAAGATTCCCAAACAAGAGTGAACTGGAGCTTTAAGCGGCTTTTTTTTTTTTAAGTATTGCAAAATGTTCTGTGCACCGTTGCTTGTTCAGTCTGTTTACCCTGCAGGTTTCGGGAATCCCTCTTTTCCCCTCCTTTTGTTTACGAGAATCAAAAGAAACATGGGAAGTTAATATTTAGCCTTCCATTCTGTTTATTTTTAGGAGGCAAAGGACTGAATTTGGACACATTTGGGCAGCCTGTAACGAAGCAACAATGTCTCCTGTCCCACTCATCTTCTGGACGGTTGCTCTAGCCCACACTGTCCTCGCAGGACGTGGTAAGCATCTTTTAACAGGACAAAAAGCAAACAAACCGGTCTGTGATAGCTTAGAGACTGAAATGTAATGTAGTATGAGATTTTGCAAGTAATAACCCATTTTTTCCTGGTGTTCATAGGAGCCAACTCCTAGGGGCTGTAGGGGCTTCGCCGCCGCCCCAATAAAATATTTGAGGGGACTGGGCCTCCACAAAGTTGATGGGCATTCCCATTCAAATGGTGTGTGTGCACTGCGTCATGTGATTGATTATGCAGGGCAGGGCTAAACTGGGCAAGATGATTCCTATGCTCTGAAGAGTAGTGTGCCTTAATTTCTGTTGGAGCATGCTAGAAGGGACGCGGGTGGCGCTGTGGGTTAAACCACAGAGCCTAGGACTTGCTGATCAGAAGGTTGGCGGTTTGAATCCCCGCGACGGGGTGAGCTCCCGTTGCTCGGTCCCTGCTCCTGCCAACCTCGCAGTTTGAAAGCCCGTCAAACTGCAAGTAGTAGATAAATAGTTACCGCTCCGGTGGGAAAGTAAATGGCATTTCCGTGTGCTGCTCTGGTTCGCCAGAAGCGGCTTAGTCATGCTGGCCACGTGACCCGGAAGCCGTACACCGGCTTCCTCGGCCAATAAAGCGAGATGAGCACCTCAACCCCAGAGTTGGCCATGACTGGACCTAATGGTCAGGTCTTTTTTATGCTGGAATGTCACAATATGATCTAAGTCTAACAAGTCACTGAATTTGACCTGCTTTGTTTAGTATGCATCTGCTTCCATCATTTAATTCAGTTCAGGTGTGTTAACCTGGTATATCATGTGAGGCATGTGTTGTACAAATAAAGACACCAGCATATGAGAGAAGCTAACTTGACTTTACCTCTCTTAGCAAAAATTTAGCTGCTGGCACTTGTCAGAGAGCCGTAGCCTCATGAACTATGGATTAACTAAATCCCCCTTGCAAATCTGATTGCAAAGGTTATAAATGTGTGGCAAAATCTGGGAAACTGAATTAGTTCGGTATTAATTTCAAGCCTACATTTCTGAAAGCTCTCCTGTTTCTGCTTCTGCATCATCATAAATGGATTGTTAGAATATTAATTTTTAAAAGGCCAGAGTTCAGAGAGCAAGCCATGATGTAGCCTTTAGCAGAAAAAAGTCACATAAAAAGTCAGTGGTAAATATTGTAACATGGTTGTGATTTATTTATTTAGTAGATAGCACCGGGCATGACTTCAGGGACATCAGATGTTTGAAAAGAAGGTGGGGAGATATTCACAAGGGCACAGTGGCGTAGCGTGGGGGTGCAGGGGGGGCCGGCCGCACCGGGCGCAACATCTGGGGGTTAGGGTTAGGGGGTGCAAATCCACGGGTTAGGGGGCGCAAATCCACGGGTTAGGGGGCACAAATTACTTGCCTTGCCCTGGGTGCTGACAACCCACGCTACGCCACTGCAAGGGTAGATATAGTTCTGTGAGTGGGCCCTCAAAGAATCCAGTAAAAGAAAGGTGATTTTGGTCGGTGCATTCTTATTGATAAAGCTTTCAGCCAAATAACTGGTGAATTATTTCCCCATCAGCACGTGTAGCAAATGGGTCAAGTGTAGATCTTCTCCCTGCCAATTTTCCAGTTTTTTTGGTGGGAGGAACCATATCCTTTCCCCCTCTTTCCTTTGAATTACTCTGAGCAGTAGTTCTAGCTGGTGGCTAGTCAAGTGCCCGAGGGTCAACTTCATATACTGATGGAGGTTGATGCGGGATTAAAATGGATCACAGTCCTGCTGCCAGTTATGCCTTCAGTACACCACCTTTATGTGATGAACCAAAGGCACAATGTGCTCATATTATTATTACCTGTTTATTTGGTTGCTTCAAAACATGGGGATGCTATAGCTGTTAATGAATACAAAGCCTGATAAATAAAGTACTTTGTGTCTTCTAGTCTGTCCCAGACCACCTGAAATACCATTGGCTACTGCTGACATACAGAAGGAAGAATTCAATATGGGAGAGGAAATTACATACCACTGTAACCCTGGTTATGTGCCTTACTCAGGCTCAAGGAGTTATACATGCCCCTGGTCTGGTAGATGGCCTATTGTTACATTTAGATGTATACGTAAGTACATTCTTTCTATAATGTGTCTTGCTGGTTTTTTTGCTTACCATAACCTATTCGAGTAAGAACTATTCATTTTACAAAATACAAAGCAAACCTTGTACAGTGGTACCTCGGGTTACATACACTTCAGGTTACAGACGCTTCAGGTTACAGACTCCGCCAACTCAGAAATATTACCTCGGGTTAAGAACTTTGCTTCAGGATGAGAACAGAAATCGTACTCCGGCGACGCAGCAGCAGCGGGAGGCCCCGTTAGCTAAAGTGGTGCTTCAGGTTAAGAACAGTTTCAGGTAAAGACCTCCAGAACGAATTAAGTTCTTAACCCAAGGTACCACTGTATTTAGTTTGTATACAGAATCTGTCTGTCTTCAGAAACCCTTCTCTCTAATGCTTGATATCTTGTCCTTACTACCTCAGCAAAAGTATGAGAATTATATTTTATTAACTTCACTCTGGAAGAGGCAATACATTATACTCACAGGGTGTGTTTTAGAGCTCAGCTGCGGTAACACTTTGCCACAACGGCTATTTCAAGCACTTGTAATAAGCTTCTGATTTCTGCATTGAAATCACCTGGATATCAGTGTAGATACATCATCACCACCACCATCATAATTTCTATTGTTTATACTCTGCCATTCTGGCTAGGTTGCCCCAGGCACTCTGGGCGGCTTCCAACACATAAAAACATAATAAAACGTCAAACATTAAAAAGTTACTGATACAAGGCTGCCTTAAGATTTCTTCTAAAAGTTGTGTAGTCCTTTATCTCCTTGACATCTGATGGGAGGGCATTCCACAGAGAGGGCACCACTGCCGAGAAAGCCCTCTGCCTGGTTCCCTGTAACTTCACTTCTCACAGTTAGGGAACTGCCAGAAAGTCCTCGGAGCTGGACCTCAGCGTCCAGGCTGAAAAATAGGGGTGGAGATGCTCCTTCAGGTATATAGGGCCAAGGCTGTTTAGGGCTTTAAAGGGTCAGAAACACCACTCAGAAACATACTGGGAGCCAGTGAAGGTCTTTTAGGATCAGTGCTATATGGTCCTGGCAGCTGCTCCCAGTCACAAGTCTAACTTGTTACATTCTGGATTAGTTTTAGTTTCTGAGTCAACTTCAAAGGTAGCTCCATGTAGAGAACATTGCAGTAGTCCAAGATAACCAGAGCACGTACCACTTTGGCAAGACAGAGATGGTGATGTGGTTAAATATAATAGTTTCAAGAAAGTAATATTTAAATGTTTTAACTCAACCTACTGCAAGATGATGTTTGGATAGAAATCTCAACAAGCACACATTTCCTGGCATAGGCCATTTCTCAAGGTGACCAAAAGCTGTCTTTATTCTGTAATTGAGCCTAAAGCTGGATTGAATAAATCAAGGAAAAGAACCCACATCTAGGAAAATCAGGAAGAAAGGTGCAAATATCTTACCCAAGAAAGGAAACTAGCTGGAAGTTTTCTGGTTTGGTGAGATTTAAAGAAAAAACAAGAGAGAGACAAGAATACATGTGGTTGGTCATAGAATCATAGTACAGTCATACCTTGGAAGCTGAAGAAAATCCATTCCAGAAGTCCATTCGACTTCCAAAACGTTTGACAACCAAGGCGTGGCTTCTGATTGGCTGCAGGAGCTTCCTGCATGCAATCAGAAGCCGCGGAACCATGTCAGACATTCGGCTTCCAAAAAAAATGTTCGCAGACCGGAACACTCACTTCTGTGTTTGCAACTTTTGGGAGCCAAAACATTCGACTCGCAAGTCATTTGGCTTCCAAGGTATGACTGTATTGTAGAGTGGAAAGTACGCTGAGGGTCATTTAGTCCAATGCAGGAAATGTCTGAATCCTGTCCACATCCTCTAGCTATGCAACCTTTTAAAATATCCATACAACAAGCAGTCCTCAGTGGTACATCCCCTCAATTTGTAATAGCTGTGGAATCCAAGGTAGAACAAACCCAAGTAGTGTTGTGCTGTGTTTCACAGCATAGTCACAATGGACCACAAAGTAGTCCATTTATCGCCATCATCCGTTGATCATCCCTTCTAAATAGTTCCTGAGAATTGCTTTTAACAGCTATGCAACGGGCAGAAACAATAGTTAAAGCTTTCCTTGCAATGATGGGAAAAGCTGTCACTATTGCTTTCTGCCTGCCATGTGGTTGTTAAAAGCATTTCTAAGGGAGGGTCCCTCGTAACGTGAGCCTTGTACAAAACTGAAGTAAGGCAAACAGTTCTGAATGTGACTTTATGATGTGTGACAGGAACATAGCTGTCAAGTGTCCCTTATCTGAAGGGACAGTCCCTTATTCCAGCGCCATGTCCCGCTGCTGTCCCTTATTGATGGATGTCCCTTAAATGTCCCTTAAATGATGTCCCTTAAATTTCAAAGGAAGCAGCTCCTCTCCCTCCCTCCCTGCCAGCCAGGGAGGAGGGAGGCTCCAACTGTGTTGCTTGGCTGTGTTGCTCACCCAGTAAGAAGTCTAAGAACGACTGGGGGGTGGAGCTTGCATGCCTTGTGTGTGGCTAGTTAATGCAAGCTGAGGGGTTTTTTGAATGCTGGACGCCATTTTGTTGCACGTGCTGCTGCAAACTTTGCAGTGCAAAGCCAGGCCGGGGAGCCATCTTAAGTTGAGGCTGCATAGGCCTTGTGGTGCATGTGATTCAGATTCTATTCAGTTGAACCTCTGGTTACAAAGTTAGTTGGACAGTGTTCTTGAAGCTACCCAGCATGAGTTTGACCAGCCTGCAGGAGGACAGGAAGACTGGAGTGCCTAGAACAGGTGAGGCTGCAGGTCCCTTATTTTGGCTGCTGGTCCCTTATTTTCAAGGCAGCTGGTCCCTTATTGTCAAATCTGTAAATGGACAGCTATGGACAGGAACAGCTTTTGCACTGCAAGCTGCATCAGAGGAACAACTTAGGAACATTTGAAGGCATCATTTCTGTTTTGCCAGTATTGTACGCTGGTTTCAGGAGAGTGGCAAGTCCTACATATCAACTGCTTCCTGATATATTTAACTGCAGACACCAAAAATTAAACACAGTAGGGTCTCAGACATGCAAAAACAGGTACCTGACCACCACTACAGGTACCTGAGCTACCACTTTTACTCTGTAGGAGTCCATACTATTTAGGGATTTGATGTACTCTTCACGTGGTCACATGCTTAAGTTCATTGGGTGCTAATCTATCCCCAAGAGGTCGTTGTGATTAAAATACGCAGTGGCTCTTTTGGAATGACTTGAATGCCTCTGTTCTGGAAATGAACAAAAATAATGAAACATTGTCTTATACTAAAACAGCAAAAAAATGTTACTACCCTGGACCTTTGGAAAATGGAGAGACCGAACATACAGGCCTCACCTACCAGAATTCTATAAGGTTTTCGTGTCATCCAGGGTAAGTTGTGCGGCGGTGTTCTATTTAAAGGAGCGATTCCAATCCCATGGATTTTCGCTGTCCCTGCCAGGGACAGGTAGCATATAGGCAAGAAGATTAAAACCTCCACGTCCTGCATATGGATCTGGAGAATGTTATGTTATTTTGTCTGAAAAGAAATAAGAACAAATAAACTGTAGTTACAACAAATATCCATGCCCAAATGTCAAAAAGCTTGGCAAGGGCTGCTGAATCTCATTCCAGTGGATGAGATTGCTCTTACTTGGCCATCTGTTGGTGTAGGAGTATGTAAGCTTCTGATTCAACACAGAATTGTTCAGTGAGTTATATGTAGCTTAGGCTATATTATACATTTTGGTGTTAATCGGCAAAAGTGAGAATAGCTTCAAAGGCGACTCTTGGCAATTTTCTAAGTATCTATAAAGTGTGAAGTAAAAGAAACAGCACCAAAATCAAGGCCATCACTGGGCCATATTAGAAACTCCATGTGGGATACCCAACCCAGCTGGTTTTGGGTTTTTTTGTCAATCACGAGTGCAAAATATTTTTTAAAACTGCTGTTATAGATGTGTTTTATTTCTCAGGTATATTCTTCAAGGGAAGAAAACCGCCCAATGCCTGGCAGATGGACAGTGGAGTGAAAAATTACCCAAATGCCAATGTATGTGAGAAATGGGTTCATTTTGTGTATGAAGATGTGATGGGCTGACTGACCCAATCGTGGGGGTATCAAATGTAGCAACTTTTGTACATGTGTAATGTTAAGACATCCTGGATAAAGGTCTGGGTATCGTGATGTCTTGGAACCAGGTTATTTGAAGGACTGCCTGAACTCCTGTTAGATTAGCTAATCATGGAGGCCTTGCTTGTGGGCCCGCTGGTTAAGGTCCAAGGTCCATCAGGTTGGTGCTTGCAGGAGATAAGACCTTCTCAGTGACGGAATTCCCTTCGCACAGGAAGTGCGCTTAGCTCAATTGTTTTTAAATGACACACAGAAAAACCCAGCTTTTTACATTCACTTTTAACTGATTAATTTGAGGTTCGTCTAGGGTATTAAGCATGATTTAACAGCTGGTGCTGTTTTTCTGTTCTATTTTCTATAATGCAGCTACTTTTTAGAGAGAATTGTGAAATTTTCTTTTCATGTGTGTTTATGATATGAACAACCTGTGTGGTCTTGAAAGGTTATGTACAATTGCTTAAATAGATACTGTATGGGTACCTTTTCCATTCAAAACAGTAGAGTTATACTCTCAAAATAGATAATTGCACAGTACTTCTACATTTCTACACCCCCCCCATCTGTTCTGGATTACCTCTCAATTCACTGCAGATGATTTGTGTGTGTTTGTGTGTGCAGGAGGAAAATTCTTTTCCCTGAGTGGAAGTCATTCTGTGTCTGCAATTATTTCATTGGATTCAACCCATTGGTCTCACACAGCACTTTTGATATCCACACATTGCGAAGTACCCAATCTCTTCTCCACCACTATTTCCATATTTTTCATATGCTTCTATGTTCCTGATACATCTCCCAATGATAAAAGAGATAAAATCTGAGCAAGCAGCTTGCATTTTAAACTCACCTAAATCATGGCACCATCATGACTACAGGAATAATTTTTTTATTGCTGATTCTATTTCGTTGCAGAAAAAGTTTGTGTATTTTAAAAAGGTAAATCATAAAATGAGTTTCTGCAATCATGCTGATATCTAGCCAGCCAAACTCTTAACAGGGCTTGTTTCTACAGCTTTACAGGTAGTCATTGGGGGCAGGGAGAATCCAGCAAGGCCCTTGATTTTGGCCCTGAGGTTCAGCTCTAGCTGCAACACTGCTTTCAAGCAAGCCTGTGCAGAGCTTGTCTAAGGCCCGGGGTGAGAGTCTTGTTATAATAAAGTTATAAACATCCCTGGCATGTGTAGGCCAAGGCAATGTGTACCCGGCTGCCCCACACTCTGCATGGGCCTGCTTTCAAGTATAGCCATACCTTGGAAGTCAAACGGAATCCGTTCTGGAAGTCCATTCAACTTCCAAAATGTTCGGAAACCAAAGTGCGGCTTTTGATTGGCTGCAGGAAGCTCCCGCAGCCAATTGGAAGCAGCGGAAGCCACAGCAGACGTTCGGCTTCCAAAAATAGTTTGCAAACCAGAACACTCGCTTCCAGGTTTGTGGCATTCGGGAGCCAAAACATTCAAGAACTAAGCTGTTCGAAAACCAAGGTACAACTGTATTAGAACTCTCTCTCAGTTCTTAGAAAGAGAAACCTTTTAAAAAAAAAATGATGGGGAAGACACTTGTTTAATTTTCTCTTTGTGAGAAATGAATCAGCATCACCCTTGGTGGTGAGTTATGTGAAGTACCAATTATATCCCGTGTATATTTGAATTCCCCTCCCCTTTAATCCCTGAATGGCTACATTTCCCACTGATCTTTTACAATATCCGTGAAACTAATTTTGGCTAAACATATCCAAAAGTGAGCTTCAATATAGGAACAGAAATATATTGGGGGCCTCAGTGTGTTTTGGGGGAAAGCCTGCAGACTTGGTGTACAGTTGCCGTGTTTTGGTCTTTCACATTTACAATTCTCTTTAAGAGAAGTGCACTAGACGCCTACTCAAACTTTCCAGCCACCTTAGCTTATGTTAACTAATCAAGAGATTTTTTTTACAGGTGAAGCAAATACTCCGACGTATCAGAATGAATTCCGTAAGAACAGGAGTGTTTTATAAGATATTTAGCCAAATAGGCACAAGAGTAAAGTGTTTACACTGTGTCAAATAAATTGCTTTTCCCTTTTTCCTCCAGCTGTCGTTTGTCCTCCACCTCCAGTTTCTGAATTTGGAGCCCTTTCTTACCGTAAACTTGTGCCTGGAAATGTATCAGTCTTCCAAGACGTAATCAAGTTTGAGTGCTTACCGCCTCTTGCTTTGTTTGGAAATGAAACAGCCAAATGTCTGGCCAGTGGAAACTGGAGTGAACTACCTGAATGCAGGTGTAAGTCCTCTAAATATAATGTTGCTATTTGAAAGACAGCTTGGGTATGCGAGTTCTCTCTTTTTGCCCTTCCCCCATGGCCTCTAAACCATAGCAATCCTTTTCTTCCCCCTAACACAGCCGTAGAATGTCCATATCCAGAGCAAATAGAAAATGGGTTTATAAACTTTGCTCTTCGTCGTACTTACAAATACAAAGAATCTGTGCAATATGGCTGTAATCCTCCATATGTACTGGATGGGGCTTCAGAATCCAGTTGTGAAAAAACAGGAACCTGGTCAACGAAACCAGCTTGCAGAGGTAAAACTTAGCATTTGATGTATCTAACCATACGGCGGCTTTTCATTTTTGAAAAAGTGACCCAGGGAGGAATTCAGCATAACAATAGAGCAAGTGTTTTCTCAGCGCAAGCTTTTCAGTTTGCCAAATGGAATGATCCCTTCCCTTCTCCCTTTGTGCGCTGTTCTAGTAATTCTGCAGAACCGCACGCTCCTATCAGTTTCAGGGAGCGAAGGGGTGTATTTGAGGGGGGGGAGTCTTGTTGTGGACATTCTCGTATGGCCTTCCACAAGCGAAATTAGTTAGTGGAATCCCGTTCCCAGCTTTTCGGATATCTTTATGTCATAAAGCTTATGTATTTTTCATGCAATCATAAAAGTCAGCCGGTTGTGAGACAATAAACCTAGACTGTAAATACAAATCAGTGTTGCCTTTTGCGCTGTATATGAATTCAGCATCTGTAAGCTCATAACTCTTGAGCTACCCTCTGTATAGATGCCCATTAGGACTCCCCTTCCAAGTTGTTATGTGTGCTTACCTTAACAAGAACAATTTCACAGTACAACGTGAACACAACAGGGTTGCAGTCTAGGCAAAGCTTCTTGTTGTTGTTTAGTCGTTTAGTTGTGTCCGACTCTTCGTGACCCCATGGACCAGAGCATGCCAGGCACTCCTGTTTTCCACTGCCTCCCGCAGTTTGGTCAAACTCATGCTGGTAGCTTCAAGAACACTGTCCAACCATCTCGTCCTCTGTTGTCCCCTTCTCCTTGTGTCCTCAATCTTTCCCAACATCAGGGACTTTTCCAGGGAGTCTTCTCATGAGGTGGCCAAAGTACTGGAGCCTCAGCTTCAGGATCTGTCCTTCCAGTGAGCACTCAGGGCTGATTTCCTTCAGAATGGATAGGTTTGATCTTCTTGCAGTCCATGGGACTCTCAAGAGTCTCTTCCAGCACCATAATTCAAAAGAATCAATTATTTGGCAATCAGCCTTCTTTATGCTCCAGCTCTCACTTCCATACATCACCACTGGGAAAACCAAAGCTAGGTGTTATTAATGTGGTCCATTGTTTTGAGTGAGGCTTAGAAACATTTATCAGACTCTTAAATATATTACATGTATATTTATAATGATACGTAATAGTTATCTACAATAGGTGTAATCTTACGGTTGTCAGTAGTAGATATCGCTTCTTGCACGTGATCTGCTGCTTAAGAACATGTAAGCAATGCTAGAGGGACAGAACCCTTTTGTCAATGCAGATAGAAGAGGTTGCTAGGAAAATAACAATGATTACTTGAGGAGGCTTCATCAGGTCAATTTTGCTTGATTTATTCATAAAGCCATTTGTCTGAATAATGATGTCATTCGCCCCACAATTGCATTTGTATTATTGCTGAAGCATCTGACTGATCCAAGATATGTGCTTGTTCAACCATACTGTTTGTATCCCTTTCCCACCCCCTTGTAGCACCATGTGCCATACCAGTAAAAAGGGCTACAGTATTATACAATGAGCAGAAACTAAAGGTGCAAGACCATCTCAGGGATGGAATAAAACATGGTGAGACCATCTGGTTTTTCTGCAAAAATAAAGAACAGCAGTGTAGTTACACTGTACCTACTCAATGCATAGATGGCACTCTTTCGGTCCCTGCCTGCTTCAAAGGTAAGATCAAGCTGGGTTTTCCACCCCCTTTTTGTAAAATAGATAAATAAAAATCATTTATTGTGGTCTATGTTAACCGGAAGCAAATTACTCAGCTGACAATTTAGTATGCTAAAGCAAAGTGCAAGAGGCACTCTGTTTTTGTGTTTACACACCTCCTGTCATGTATTGGGATGCACTGATGTCTCAGAAGCTTAGGCTGATGAAAAGACTCCAAATATCCAGAGCACTGATCATACCATTTTGAAACACAAGAAAACAACCAGTCTGCCTCCGTCCAATGCTTTTGAGTGGGACTGAAGAACCAACAAGTGGGGAAGAGGGATTATGTGCAGTCTGTACAAGCAAGCCTAGCTCTTCCATCCTGGGTAGAATCTACACACATTAAAAATGTTGTGAAAATGCTTTTTTAACAAAAAATCGTTTTGAAAAATGCATTGAATTTGCTTTAGCTCACAGTCACCATCTAGTGTCACAATTGAATATTGCACTTTACAACACATTCAAAATGTATTACAGTGGTACCTTGGGTTAAGTACTTAATTCGTTCTGGAGGTCCGTTCTTAACCTGAAACTGTTCTTAACCTGAAGCACCACTTTAGCTAATGGGGCTTCCTGCTGCCGCCGCGCCGCCGGAGCACGATTTCCGTTCTCATCCTGAAGCAAAGTTCTTAACCCGAGGTACTATCTCTGGGTTAGCGTAGTCTGTAACCTGAAGCATATGTAACCTGAGGTACCACTGTACTTGCAGCTGTATAGCTGAGTCCCTAATCTCTCCTAAACAGCAATGGCAGTAGAGCAGGGGTCAGCAAACTTTTCCAGCAGGGGGCCAGTCCACTGTCCCTCAGACCTTGTGGGGGGCTGGACTATATTTTTTTGGGGGGGAATGAACGAATTCCTATGCCCCACAAATAACCCAGAGATGCACTTTAAATAAAAGCACACATTCTACACATGTAAAAACACCAGGCAGGCCCCACAAATAACCCAGAGATGCATTTTAAATAAAAGGACACATTCTACTCATGTTAAAACATGCTGATTCCCGGACTGTCCGCGGGCCGGATTTAGAAGGTGATTGGGCCAGATCTGGCTCCTGGGCCTTAGTCTGCCTATCCATGGAGTAGAGCAAAGCATTAAAAGTACTGATACTGGTTTCAGTCTACAGAACTGACCTGATGGACCCGTGTTGTAGATATATTTTTTTTGCACTTAACAGAGCCAGTGTAAAGGGTTAGCCCATGTGGTTGAGCATCTGTTGAGGGCCCACATCCCTGCAGGGTGAGCCCACTGATGAGAGCCTAATGAAATGATCTATCCTGAGGGTCCTACAAACTCAGCTGGTCATTTTTTTAAAAAAACCAAGTCTACAGTGGTACCTCGGGTTAAGTACTTAATTTGTTCTGGAGGTCCGTTCTCAACCTGAAACTGTTCTTAACCCGAAGCACCACTTTAGCTAATGGGGCCTCCTGCTGCTGCCGTGCCACCGGAGCACGATTACTTTTCTCATCCTGAAGCAAAGTTCTTAACCCGAGGTAATATTTCTGGGTTAGCGGAGTCTGTAACCTGAAGCGTCTGTAACCCGAGGTACCACTGTATTTCATTCCGATGTTCCCAGACAAAAAGGAAACGGCTTTGTCTGTGACGTAGTTATTTGCTTTAGATTCCGGCCCAAAGATCCAATGCTGCATTTAGCATATATGTAAATAAGAAGCTAATTAAGACAAAACAACCAAGGTGGTTATTTTCTGTAGTGTTCATATCCTGAGAGCAGTGCTTTTTTCTGGGGGGACACATACCCTAAACATTTTGTGAATCTTTGTACTTTTGTCCATTTACTGGATTAATTTCCCCCAATTTGAACTATGAAATGGTGATTTTCTTGAGTCAAAATGAGAGTACCCCTAAACATTTTTTTAAAGGAAAAAAAAACACTGCCTAAGAGACAGCTCCCATCCTTGCCTAGCACAGAGCTTGGATAAGTGGCATGAGAGGAATTTAGGTTCCCCACCTGCCTAATTTATTTCCTTCCTAAATTGACTTCATAAACACTGGCTGACTCTTTTCACTTCAGGGCTGGTATTAGAGAAGCATAGTTCTTGAGCCCAAATATATATGTAGAGGAAAGCCCGAAATTATGTATAAACATATAAACAAATTCAGGTGGCAAGCACATACAAGGGGCTGTATCAAACATGGGTTCCATGAACTGACTTCTGCTCAGAAATTATTTTCCTCCACCTAAAGGCTCTCCAAAGGGTTGGGAGAACCTACCAAACATTGCAGGCTGTCTTATGGGGCTACAGTGGGGAAGGGAATCGACTGAAATCAGGAACTTTGTGTGAGCATTGCACAATTCCTATGGCAGATTTCCAGCAATTCCTTTCTTTTTGTGGGGCATAGGAATCTGTAGCTGGGAGGACAAGAAAGGAAAATTTGTCTGGGGGAGCTGCCTTTTGATCTCAGTATTCCCCCGCCCTCCCCCCAATGATTAAACCTTAATAATTTTATTTGGTATAGCTTTATTTGGAAAAAGAAAAATGTTATGCTTTTGCCTGTTAATACACTAAGTTGCTTCATCTTTTGCATGGACTGATGATCACTGTTCTGCCCATCTGTACACAAAGCATATGAATGTATATCATATTTTGAGTTACAAGTATCTTAACTAAATGTTCATTTTTTCTTGAATAGAACGTGGGTGGTTTTCAAGCTTGGTGAAAACAGATGTAGCAGACATGACACCATGCGAGAACATCAATTGAAGAGGATATCTCCAAGTGTTGTTTGAAAAAGGATGCACATGAATGGTACAACAGAGTTCCTTCTAGATAAAACCTACATGCAATGCAAGTACAACCCTATCAGCGTATTCTAAACTACCCCTTTAAAGCAACTTTCCATCGAAATTGCCTTTAAGCTACATCATCTTGTGCTAATTTTGTCCTCATTCTTTTTAAGAAACATGCTTTTAGCCTGTATAAAATAAACATGTAGCAGTTAACATACAGTTGAAAAGCTGTGTGAACCAGCAGTAGTTGATTGCTCTGTTAATGTAACCAGGGTCTCTCTTTGTGCAAATCAGTTTCAAGTATGATGTAATTACATAATATTGCATTATTAGGCTTTAAATAATTTTCTTGATGGAAATGTTGTTAATTTGTGAGCTGGGCTAGAAAGGGCTAACAACGAAGGGAGCTGACTACTGTTTTCTTCAGACTTCACCCAGCACAAGCACATCAGGGTATCTGCTACCTGAATGATCCGCTGTAGCCTTGTGGAATGGAACTTACCCCAGGAGACACAGCCTGTGGAGACAATCACTGCCCCTTGTAGCTGGGCTAGGAGGAAAAACATCTGGGTTTTGAAACAAGATCTCTCTCATCCTTGTGTATCTTGAAAGACATACCTGTGGCAGGCTCACAGTGTTTGTCTGTGTGTCTATCCATGCTCCCAGGTGCAGCATGAGCTGTGCAGGTGTCAGCTGGCTATTTTTTAGATTACAGTGGTACCTCGGGTTACAGACGCTTCAGCTTACAGACACTTCAGGTTACAGACTCCGCTAACCCAGAAATAGTACCTCGGGTTAAAAACTTTGCTTCAGGATGAGAACAGAAATTGTGCTTTGGCGGTAGTGGGAGGCCCCATTAGCTAAAGTGGTACCTCAGGTTAAGAACAGTTTCAGGTTAAGAAAGGACCTCCAGAATGAATTAAGTTCCTAACCCAAGGTACCACTGTAATGTGGAAACAGTCCCCAGTCCCCTCCAGATCCTGCTGTTCCTAGGAGCCTGGTCTGATCAGGCTGTTGGCTAAATAAGCAAATACATGAGCCACTTATTTCCTCAGACAGGCCACAACTGCTACAAATACCTACATGAATACACTCGGCGCTGCACACAAGCCAAATCAGGAGAGTTGTATTCATAGTGAAGTCCCTGGTATGCAAATCTCACATACTGGTGATGAAGCTGATGAAGTGATATGTGAAGACAGGCCTCTGTGAGATCCAATGTGGCTTGGGGCTTTCCAGTACAGTGGTACCTCGGGTTAAGAACTTAATTCGTTCCGGAGGTCCGTTCGTAACCTGAAACTGTTCCTAACCTGAGGTACCACTTTAGCTAATGGGGTCTCTTGCTGCCTCTGCGCCGCTTGCGCACGATTTCTGTTCTCATCCTGAGGTAAAGTTCTTAGCCCGAGGTACTATTTCTGGGTTAGCAGAGTCTGCAACCTGAAGCGCCTGTAACCTGAGGTACCACTGTATTGTCTTTGACCCACTTTAGATTCAGAATTGCCCTCCAGTCCCCAATTTCCTGGGAATGGTGACTAGAATGGAATAGCAGGCATGGCCCCAGGAAAACAGGCTCTATCATTTATATGCTGCTCAGATTCTTGATGGCATCAGCTAGTATTTCTGAAGCCTTTTGGACCTGAACGAGGAGAAGGAATAAGGTGGGAGAATTGGGCAAATTCAAACTGGTGTCCTTCTCTGACAATGGCCAAGATCCATTGATCCCTGTTGGTGCTGAGACACAACGAAGCAAAGTGCTGGAGTTCTGGTCAGGCCTGTAGCTGGTGCTGTGGGTCTGATGCCTCCCCACCCTTATGTCAATAAATTGTTACGAATTGCTACTGTATCCAGAAGCCAACACAATAGGATTAAGAAAAGAAACATGAAAAAGGACAATAATAATGTGTGTGCAGATCAAGCTACTTAACAATATACCAATCAGAACATCTGGGGAGGGGGGAGAGACAAGGAACAATTATCTAGATATTTCCAAACTGACAAACAAGCACATACCTCCCTGGTGAAATCGACTTCTTTTTAAAACTATATCTTTTTTATTATTAAAGATTTGCTTGGGTTACAAAGCAAAATCTACACCCAACACTGTGTAAATAATACTTAAGCATTTAGTAAGAATGGTTTCAAGCACATGCTTTTTCACTGTTTAAAATATTTTTCTGTTTCACAACTAATGCATTGCAAAACAGAATACGTCAAGAAACATGCATGTGGAATGGCTCAAAATATCACAAAATGCTATTTGGCTGTTATTTCACAGCAGGATTCAGGTTTTGTCATATTGATTTTCCAAACAAGAAACTTGAGGTTTTCTTGAATTCTACTTACCCCACCAATGGTGGCTCGTTCATTCTACTTACCAATTTCCAAGATGGATGCATTAAAGTGCTTAAATCACTATTCTTCCAGAGTAAAATGATGGTATTTTTGTAATTATATCCCTTGGCAAGTAGAATAAAAATTATTACCCCAAAGCCTCTGAAGCTGTGAAATGAATTTTGTGACTCACATTTCAAACATGAAAGGTTTGCGCAGAAACCCTGAAATATTGTACTGTGACTAGAAGTGTTTTCAAGAGTTTATTATGATGAATGAAGCCTGCCTTTTTCTTTGTAGACAACTGAAAGAGTGCCTCAAGCTGTGCTTATGCTTCTTGTGGCAACCTGCTGTGGTACTTGCAAAGATAAGAGAGCATGGAGGGGGGGGGGAGGTTTAAAAAAGCAGCAAGCTACAGTCTATCTAAATGAATACTTTTTTTTACAATTCAAATTGTAAGTTGTATCACATTGGGGATTTGTACATATTCAACCATTGTATTTTCAGAATCAATACCTCTGGAGGGACAGTATGCAACATATGTTTAGTACAGCGACTTTCTTTTGCAGTTGGATTATGGTGAGCATAGTGACATCTGCCTTTTCACTCTTGGATGGAAATTAGGCAGGTTATCAAGTCACATAAATCTGTACAGGAATTCCTTCCCTTTTACAAGCTGTTCTCTTCTTTAGTGCTTGAAAATCAAGCTATCAAAATACAGTAACATGATCCCTTCGGAAATTAGGCCCAGGTGTGACTATTAGTTCCCTGGCCCTTCGTGTCTACTAGAGGTGTTGGGAAACTTTGGCCCTCCAGATGTGGTTCAACTACAGCCCCCATAATCTCTGATCACTGGCCATGCTAGCTGGGACTGGTGGGAGTTGTAGTTTAGCAGAACCTAAAGGGCCAAAGGGTAGCTATCCCTATCTGAAGTATGTTTACCATGTACATTCATGGAACAGTATAAATAACAATAGCTGTTGTCACTTGATGTTTAGTAACTTTTACTGGTCAATGACTGCTGAAACTGTGTTGAGGATGCTTAACTCAGCCCGGATCGCTGTCTCTCAGCTATTGGTCTCTACAGCCGCAGCAGGTGCTGTAACTCTCCATTTGACTTCAGTCCCAAAGGCAAACTCCTCCACTGTATCCTGAGACAGATGGATGCCAACCATTTCTGCTCAATACAGTTTCAGCAGTCATTGACCAGTAAAAGTTACTAAACATCAAGTGACAAAAAGCAGGATACAAATATGTCATAATAAATAAGTTAAATAAATAAATAAATAAGTTCTCGAAGCTACCAGCATGAGTTTGACCAAACTGCGGGAGGCAGTAGAATACAGGAGTGCCTGGAGTGCTCTGGTCCATGGGGTCAAGAAGAGTCGGACACGACTAAACGACTAAACAACAACAAATAAGTAAATGAACTGAGTGGGATGGACATAAATACGTTTCTGAATTTCAGTGAAAGGTGGAAGAGTGGAGAGAATGGAAGAACACAATCGCAAAAGTTTTCCCTTTCAGTACATCAAAGAGCCAGGAAGTGTTCAGGCTGTCACTGAACATGCTGACATGAGGCTCATTTCTAGCCCTTGGTAATATACAGCAGAACAATCATGTTTTTCTGGCACTTCTTTACCCAAGATAGCGATTGTCTTCTTATTTTTTTAAAAACACCATCACTGCACCATCACTCTACAGGCTACTGTAGAGTAAGTGACTGCAAGCGGACATAAAAGAATTTTAATAATGTGGGTGGGGGAAGGCCAGGCAGTAGCTCCTGGGAAGAGAAGCAGGGACATTACTCTGTCACAGGGCTGGATTTAGGTTTGATGAGGCCCTAAGCTACTGAAGGTAATGGGGCCCCTTTTATGTGTTCAGCTGTCCTTTGTTGCTTTTTTGTGTTGAATATATGCTATATGGTAATTTATGCACCTGGGTAAAGGTAAAGGTACCCCTGACCATTAGGTTCAGTCGTGGCCAACTCTTGATGTGCTTTTGAAACGCTAATTCAGCAGGAGCTGGGACCAAGAAGCGGGAGCTCACCCTGTCGCGGGGATTCAAACCGCCGACCTTCTGACCGGCAAGCCCTAGGCTCTGTGGTTTAGACCACAGTGCCACCCGCGTCCCAATTTATGCAGCTAATAGGTATCTAAAGCTATTTGCACATAACAAAATATGTATTTTATCAAAGTAATTGTTGAACTGAAATACAATTAACAAGAAGTACGGTATATTAATAGCACATCCAGGGGGTTTTTCCCTTTAAATTTTTTGGGCCCCACCTCCCAAGAGAGTGGGGCCCTAGGCTATAGCTTGTTTAGGTAAAGGTAAAGGGACCCCTGACCGTTAGGTCCAGTTGCGGATGACTCTGGGGTTGCAGCACTCATCTCGCTTTATTGACCGAGGGAGCCGGTGTACAGCTTCCGGGTCATGTGGCCAGCATGACTAAGCCGGTTCTGGCGAACCAGAGCAGCAAACAGAAACGCCGTTTACCTTCCCACTGGAGCGGTCCCTATTTATCTACTTGCACTTTGACATGCTTTTGAACTGCTAGGTGGGCAGGAGCAGGGACCGAGCAACGGGAGCTCACCCCGTCGCAGGGATTCGAACCGCCGACCTTCTGATTGGCAAATCCTAGGCTCTGTGGTTGAGCCGAATCCGGCACTGCTCTGTAACCTCTCCTAAGGAATCACTGATGTTTGCCATCCCCCAATAGCAATTTACTTCCCCCCCCCCCCAGGTCAGCGGTGTAGCCTGCCACTCGGACACCTGGGGTGGTGCATGGCCTGAGCCCATGGGTGGCATATAAACAACAACTATTATTATTATTATTATTATTATTATTATTATTACTATTATTCTCTCCCGCCTGTAATAATTGTTCAGCGCCCACCCCCCGCCCCCTGCAGCTCTCCAGCAGTCTGTCAATTCTCCTTTGCCACCTGAGCTTACTGCCTCCGAAACCCCATTGATGACGGCAGGGCTCCAAACGGGACACGCAATTTCACCCCCGCCCTTTCTTAAAATTCGGCCGTTGTTGCTGCCGCGCTACCCTGCCCAGCCCGCCAGCGGCGCCACTCCTGGCGAGGCCTAGCCGCTTTTCCCAAGCGCAGGCCGCGTCGCCTAGCAACCCCGCCGACGCGGCCGAGCTCGCTGCGCCGGAAGCGGAAGTAGTTCGGGCCCGGCGGGCCTGCCCCTCGCTGAGGGAGCTCGGCGGGAAAGGGCGGGGTTGGTTTGAACCGTTGGCTGCCTTTCGGCTGGTCTCCTGGCAGCCGCGCCGGTTCCCCGACTCTCCTCGGAGCCCCGTTTCTCGGGGTCGCGTCGTTCAGCCCCACTGAAATAAGGGGGAGAGAGGGAGGCGCAGGTTTGCGAGGCCTGGGGGGGGTTAGGACACTCCCTCAGTTCACTGCACCCACCGCAGCCCCACTTCTGTGGCATCTCCTTGAAGCCTCGCCCTTGTGTGGGGAGGGGAAGTGGGGTTGTGCCAACCCCCCCTCTCTTTCTCTGCCAGGGGGCGAACCTTTGCCCAAAGCCTCGACGTCGTGGACTGCGCGAGGTAAACGGAGCTATGTTGTCATTTCTGGGCTTAAGGAGCTTGTTGCAGCCCTCCTCTGCACAGTTGCTTGGGAATAAATCCCATTTAATTGGAAGGGGCTAATTTTCCGAGTAGGTATGCATAAGCCTGGGCATGGGCCAGTGCCGGATTAAGCCCCTAGGCAGTCGAAATCTTGCCCCCCCCCCGTAAATTATATCCTAATACTATATTTCATTTTTAAAGGTAAAGGTACCCCTGACCATTAGGTCCAGTCGTGGCCGACTCTGAGGTTGCAGTGCTCATCTCGCTTTACTGGCCGAGGGAGCCGGCGTACAGCTTCTGGGTCATGTGGCCAGCATGACTAAGCTGCTTCTGGCGAACCAGAGCAGTGCACAGAAACGTCGCTTACCTTCCCCGCTGGAGCGGTACCTATTTATCTACTTGCACTTTGACGTGCTTTCAAACTGCTAGGTTGGCAGGAGCAGGGACCGAGCAACGGGAGCTCACCCCGTCGCGGGGATTCGAACCGCCAACCTTCTGATCGGCAAGTCCTAGGCTCTGTGGTTTAACCCACAGTGCCACCTGCATCCCTTATTTCATTTTTACCAACCAACAATTTCAACAAACTGATTTCATTGCACAAAAACCAACTGTAGCCATTTGGATCCGTTGTGGCCCCTGAAAGGCATGAGGGGGCCCTAGGCTGGTGCCTATGCTGCCTATTTGGTAATCCGGCTCTGGCTTTTGCACATTTACATTGGGGTGTTTTTTTTTGCCCCACTGAACTTGGGGGTGGGGTCGGGATGGGGGGACCTTGGAGTGAACGCGTTTATGGTGGGGTTAAAAAGGCAGCCGTCCTATGTACACTGATCAAGGTCCCATTGAACTGTCAGGCATATTTCTGCACAGGTGTGCCAAGGATTGCGCTTGCAGGGTCCTTGCCTTTCCACTGAAAATCCCATATCAACAATTCTGTGTGTGTGTCCCACTATGTTTGGTAAGCGTTACTAGGGCATAAGGGTGCACAGGATTACTGCCTGAGAGATTTGCTGCGGCCATGTCATATACACATCCTTGTAGGGTGGAGATAAACTACTCTGGCCGGCCTGATGATTTGTTAGTGGGAGAGAAACGGCAAAATAATGCAATTAGAATGATGTTTTTAAACAGAACACTCAATTGGGTCAAAGAGCTGTAGCCAGATTGTTTACCTGGGTTGGTTATAGGAAGCATACAACTCCAGTGGCGACTGGTCTGCTTGTGGGCACAATTTAAAGTGCTGGTTAGGATCCATAAAATCTTATTCAGCTTAGGTCAAGGATATCTGAAATACTGTAGTCCCTCATATAAACCTGCCAGGGCTGTGAGATCTTCAAGGGAGGCCCTTCCCATGCTCCCACCACCCTCACAGGCATACTTGTGGGAGAAGGCCTTCTCAGTGTCTGCTCCCAGACTTTGGAACTCCCTCCCTAGAGAAGTTAGACTTGTTGTCCTTCTCTGGCAAGTGAAGATGTGCTTGTTCTAACAGCCTTTTGGGAACTGAATGCTTTTAAGGAAAGGCAGGTGTTGTGTTTTTATTTGTGATGATCTGTATGTGATCTCGTATATACAGTGGTTTTTTTCTGGGGGGACGCAGGGGTATGCATACCACTAAATATTTTGTGAATCTTTGTACCTTTGTCCATTTACTGTATTTATTTTCCCCGATTTGAACTATAAAATGGTGATTTTCTTGAGTCAAAACGAGAGTACCCCTAAACATCTTTTAGAAAAAAGCAGTGTGTGTGTGTGTTCTACTAGTGTTTAATTGTTTTTTAATTATTGCTTTAAAAAATATGTTTTTAGCTGTTTCTGTTTTAGCTGTAAGCCGCCTTAAGTCTCTGTCAGGGAAAAAGGTGGAATATAAAAAGAAATAATAATGATAGTAGTAGTGAAGTTTTTTTGAGGATAAATATCTGTGTTGACCTGTGTTGAAAAGCAATTTAGCTAAGCAAGTAAACTCAAAAGAGTAACAATGTACATGATGTCAAGGAAGTGTTTATGTCTCTTGCCTATGACACATATTAATTGAATGTCAATTCCATTTTAACCAGTGGAGGCATGCTTTCAAGTACATGACTGCAGCTTCTAACTTGGCAAAGCAGTGCATATCTTATACTTAACCAATGCTGCACAAACTCCACGTATAATTCTGATAGCTTTTTCGGTAGTATTACTGTTTGTCTGCTCCAAATTCTATTTAAACCCAAGAAGTCTGGCAACTGTAGCCAGTGTTCTGGGTACATTTTGCAACAGGGAATTTCATTAGTGTGAGCAGTTTCTGAGGTCTGGGCACAGTACTGCGCCTAAGATTTCAGATTAAAACTACAGCGTGGAAGGAAAGGAGGACCGTTTTCTGCCTCCCTACTTCCAGCTACTCTCTGAAGACTGGAGAAAAGACCCACTTAAGAATATTAAGGGGTTGGGCAGGAAAAGGATTGGTTATGTGAAGAAAGAACATAATATTTTAGATTCAGGTAGGTAGCCGTGTTGGGTATCTGAAGAAATGTGCATGCACACAAAAGCTCATACTAAGTACAAACTTAGTTGGTCTCTAAGGTGCTACTGGACACACACACACACACACACACACACACATATATATATAGTAGCTGCAGTTCATTCATTTTCAGCTTTGTATTGTTATATTAAAAGAAAGGCCATAACCTAGGTTTAAGGTGCCATTTACCTCCTAGCTTTCATATCTCAGTTTATCTGACTGTAGCTTCTCTCTCACATAGCTACAATTTCCAGCACCCTTATTAAACTACATTTCTCAGGGTTCTTGGGGTGTGTGTGTGGGGGGGATGTGCTTTAAATATGTTTTGTGTATGCCGCCACTGTTACTGGTTTTCAATCCAGATCCCTGCTAGCTAGGGATGATGGGAGTTGTAGTCCAACAACAGCTGGAGACTCAAGTTTGGGAAACTCTGATCCAGATGATGGACATGATATATATCCCTGTCAGCAGGTTCTTCTTTTGGGAGGGCCATTTTGAGAAGAGTATGAGGCAGGTAGTATCTCACTTCCAACTGTTTTAGATGTCAAGTTCTGTTGACACACTACAACTTCCTACATTGCCCTTTAACATCTGTGTTGGCAATTTACATTGGACAATATTTGGCCCAGGCTGGGAGACCTGTTTGTTGAACTTTGCTGTGTATAAATAAAATATTATTTAAAATAAAAGATTGCATTTTGTTTTTTGCATTGTGTTTCCAGTTATCCTTTTAAACGCATCTATATTCCGATTGTTGAATGAGCAGAATGAGTGGTGAAGAAGAAACTTGGGAGAAACTGGATTCAGAATTTGATCACTATGTTGTGGATATGAAGCCTTATGTTTTGAAACTGCCTCACAAATCAGGTAAACATTGGAATGAAACGCTATCCGTAATATTTTATTTTTCCATTTTACAGTAGCACACTTAAACCAAATAAGATAAACATATATGCTCTTTAATCTTGGCTTTGCTATATGACCAAGAACCATGTAATGGACCAGTTAAATAAACTGAGTCCTAATTTATCTTATGGACTCATGTTATGTTGTGAATATTATGGTGCGGAGGGAGGAATGAATTTTTGTCAGTAATTTATCATATCAAAGCATTGCTTACAGTTGGATTGCTGTGTGTAGCATGCTTTATGTCTAGGCAGCTAAGACTATTCTAACAACTTTGTGTGTCTTGAGCAAAAGTAACAAAAATCATATATGCTGCTGATATTGAACTACCTCCCTTATACACAAAATACCCAGATCTCGGAGACATGGGCATGGTGATGGGGATGTTCAATTCATTGAGGAAGCTTCATGCAATGGAAGAGTCTGGGAATCCAGTCCTGTCACTTGCTTTTGAAGGGCTTTCAAGTGCAGGGTCACAGTGCTGATGGTTGCCCAATTCCACAAACCCTGGAGCATAAGATTGTATCCAACTCTTCTGCTCCACTTGCACAGCAGGCTTGCTGATTGATTGATTGATTGAATTGATATACTACCCTATACCTGGAGGTCTTGGGGCGTTTCACACAATAAAATCAAAATATGAAACCACAAAATACATAATCAAAATTAAAAAGCACAACCCAATAGCCGCCGCCCACAACTTACATTTTAAAAGGGCATAGGCTTCCTGAGCAGAACTTTACCCCTTTTCTCCCCTGCAGCCCACCCCACCCTCAAAATGGGGCAGATTTGGGGGCTGTATGGGCAGATGAGCAGAAGGGAGAGTTCTGTTGCGCAAGTAGAACTGTTTGCACAGTGTTGAATGCAACCCATAGGAAAGAAGCCTAGTGCAATATTCTTTGCTGGGTATAAAATTGGATTGAGGGATTAGTAAAATATATAAAATATGGTAAGTTAGGATTTGATGATGTGAACAGTTATTGTTGTTCCAAGAAAAGGGATACAGTCTCCCTGGCACTTGTGCTGTGTATAGAGGGGCAGGTGATGGTGTCTAGTGTCAGTTTCGTAAAGGAAGAGAAATGATGGAATAAATGCTTTACCAAATTAAATACTGAAAAGTGCTACAAATGTGCATAATCATAACATTTGTTTTCATTGTTTATCTTTTAAGCATTTCTGTTAATACTGATTATTCAGGCTCATCCTTCTTAATGATGTAAATATCCTTTTATATAAAGAATTCTGGTTATTTTATGATTAATCACATAGAGATAATGATTTTTTTTTAAAAAAAGGATTTGTTGAGGATTATATCATTTTATAAAATTACAAATGATTTTTAGAAGCTTCTCTTCCTGATCTTACTTAAAAACAAATAAACACTATAGCAGGTTAACTAATATTATTGCTATTAATAAATGAAAACAGCATTTTTATAAATTTAGAGATACAGACAGAAAATGGACTTACTATGTGGATGTAATCTACAAAGTGTAAGTGCTTGATAAATATTTTTTGATCAGTTTTTTTAATCCTACTAGTGGTACATCTTGTTACAGAAGAACAACCAATGTAATGCCATGAGAGGTTGCTAAATTTACTCTTCTAGTTAAAATATTTTCACAAGTAGGCTCAGTACATTAGTAACAGGATGTGGTTTTTCATAAAGAGGATAGAAAATTGTTTCACTTCCTGAAGAACACACATGACATTTTGGCCTTAATTCTGTAGAGGGAATATGTCTGTATTTTATCACTAAATTTAATACATTATCCTTAAAATGCTTTCATTTATTGTCTCCCAACACAGCCATGAAATGTATACAACATCACAAGAATTTGAAGGGGTATGCTTAGGAAAAAATGTTGCTAAGGCTGTGGTGTGATTATACCACACTCTGATCCAAAGATTTAGATCCGTTTCATATACAGTATGAGAAAATCTATACATAAAATATGTATGATTTAGTGTATAGAAATTATAAAGGTGTATATTCAAACTTGTAATACACAAAATATACAGATGATTCACACATTACACTGAACACATTAGAAGTTTTTTCTCTAACGTATATAAAAAAAGTCCCACGTGGCAAACTTTAAATCTATAGAGGTGTATTCTGTGGTATTGATCAGCTGACAGTAATACCGCCAGCAATTTTTTTTTGCATTCATTCACTAAATCTGCTTTCATGTATCCCCTAACACCTTGGAACAGATTTATAATGTGTCTTTGTGCTGCAGGGAAAGGGTGTTCCTAAAAATTACTTCTTGTTGCACTTATGCAAGCCTTACCATCAGCTGAATGATGCTTGAATAAAGCTCATAGCCTGTACTTCCTTCAAATTTATAAGTAGCTTTTACACGCAAATACATGCGTTAAGGGTCAAACTACCAGTATCCGAGTGCTTCCTTGTGTTAATTAGTCTGTGTAAGTCTAACAGTTTGTGCACTATTACTAACTTCGGAAACACAAGATTTCTTTTGAAGTTTATATTTTGCAATAAAACATTTTCAGCTTGGCGTAAAATTTATTTATTGATAGAAAAGGTAAATGTTTAGACCACTGTAATATCAGCTTCTTACACTTGATACATTCCACCCCCACCCTTCTCAGAACGTCAGAGATGTGCCCTTTGGATCAAAAAGCTTTGTGAGCCTTCAGGTGCGGGCGCAGGTACTGTTGGTAGGAAGAACCGGAACTTGTATGGAAAGCTGCTTCTGCATATGCTGAAGAGAGGAGTGCTGGAGGGTCCCTTTACACAGAAACCAGAAACAGGAACACTGAAAACTCTTCCTTCATACATGGTAAATATGAAGTGCATTACTATGGAAGGATAGTTGTTGTCACTGTATGAGCCTGAGGGCTTTTGATCCAGCAGGAGGCATCACTCTCACAAGAGGCGGCATGCTGTTTTTGGCAGATTCCGCCCTGTCCTAGGGGATCCTCTCTAGGGCAATATTTTGGGGTTCCAGGGGATGGAGAATCAGCAAAAATGGCTTCTTCCCATGGATGCCTCCCTCCAGTGCAGCTGTGCTAAGAACACTAATTGGATTTCACCCATAGTCAGCAAGTTAACCTACCTATTTTGTATTTATGGCAATGCACACAGAAATCCTTTTGGGGTTGCAAACAGGACAAAATGGGATATGATTTTTTTAAAAATGCCTTTTATTTTTGCTATTGTTGCTTTTACTGTGCTAAACTGCCATTCTCATAGAAGCCTAGGGTAGTTTGTTGTTGTTGTTTAGTCGTTTAGTCGTGCCCGACTCTTTGTGACCCCATGGACCAGAGCACGCCAGGCACTTCTGTCTTCCACTGCCTCCTGCAGTTTGGTCAAACTCATGTTTGTAGCTTCAAGAACACTGTCCAACCATCTCGTCCTCTGTTGTCCCCTTCTCCTTGTGCCCTCCATCTTTCCCAACATCAGGGTCTTTTCCAGGGAGTCTTCTCTTCTCATGAGGTGGCCAAAGTATTGGAGCCTCAGCTTCAGGATCTGTCCTTCCAGTGAGCACCCGGGGCTAATTTCCTTAAGAATGGAGATATTTGATCTTCTTGCAGTCCATGCACAAGTACTCGGGTGTGTCACTGGGACACAGATGTATGGTGTAGTTGGTCTAAGTTGCTGGACAGTGTTGATGTTTGATGATAGCAAAATGCGTGACCATTTATGAAGGTTTTATATTTCTGGCTCTTCAATATGTATATAGGAGATAATGCAGCGTGGTAAGAATCTGTGAAACCAAGTGAGAAGTTTAATACAGAGTTGACCTTCAAACTAAATATGAAAAGGTTACTCCAGCTGAGTCTGACATAAATTTTTGATTTTTAAAAATGATACTAAGCAAATGGCAAAGATAGCCAAGAAGCTGATAAATTGTGTTAAACACAGTCAAGGATAAGTTAGAACTGAAAGTCAGGTTTCTGAAAGGTTATCACTTGCCTGAATATGTGTAGAAGTATTTTGGTGATAATACATCACTTCTGTTGCCTAGGTCCTGGAAACTCATAGTTTATGAAGAGAAGCTAGGAGATGTTCCTGGAAACTTAAAAGCGTTTTTATTTTTATTTTTTTAAAATGTAGTCTATCTACTTTGATGAACCAAATTCAGCAAGAGTGTGGAGCAGCAGCCCAGAAGGTTTACCTGACTGGGTCATGGGAGAGCTGGGGCAAAGTGATTCTAAAATGGATGAATCCTGGAAGGTATCTTTTAGAGAGGAGTCTGCTCTGGTAACCTCACCCCTTGGACACAGGTAAGAAGTGCTTTGCTAATCTACATAAATATATCCAAAATGAGTAACACTGAAAAGAGACGCCTTTGAAGCATGTTAAAACATCACCTTGGCACTCACGCTAAGAAATTGTGCTTATAGTATAAATTGCAGAGAAGGGCCATAAAAGGCCTGGCTTGCACATCGCATTAAATTATAGTTGAAATAAACTGGTTTAATGTGAATGTGCATGCTGCTGATACCACTCCTTCCTCACACCTGCTGATAAACTAAGCCATGGTCTGTCTGCAAGTTATATCTGAACCTGGACTCGTGGTTTTTTCCTTGGCTTACTGCGGTAACCCAAGATTGTTGCTCGTGGTTTGTTTGGAGAGAAAGAAATCATTTAGCCAGACCATGGCTTTGTTCCCCAGTGGCGTGGCAGTGGTGGTGAGGGACAAGCGAAGTGCTTATGATTTCAGCAGCATGCATGATAAGAATGAGGTCCCTGTCTGCTTCATTGGGGCTTTTAATGATCTAGTGGGCATGCAAAACCACGGTATTCTTTTTCTGCCCTCATTTGCTTATTCTAATTTTGTAAAGCTCTTTATGCTTCTCAATGGCTACCCCAAGATTTGTAAACCTATTCCTAGAGAGGTCTGCCTTAGCACCCCTTTCTTCCAGTTCTTTAAAAGACTTTTTTATATACATTTAGAAAGCCATTGGCCTGTCATATCACCCTGATTTTATTATTTATTTTTCTACTTTAATGTGACCAATGTCTTTGGTTGCCAATATGGCACTTGAGTGTACACATGTTTCTGTGAAGGTCTTCCCTGGCACCCACAGTGTCCCCTCCTCCCACTGAAATTAGGCTTCAAAGAAATAATAATTTGCTGTGCGCACAGTGGCAGTGTGTGTCATGCCCATGGTAGTTTTCTGGTTTGCAAATGTGCCAGTGGGCCCCAGAAACAAAGACAACCCACCATGCATTAATGAGTAGAATGGTTCCACCCAGTTACGGTACTTATTTTGTAGATTAGTTTTGAGTCTTAATTTAAGCCTTAGACATGGTTGCATGTTTAGCCTTTGGATTTATAGCTGGAGCAGAGTTTAGTAATCCAACTCCTATTGCCTGCTGCATTATATTCTATTGTTGCTGTGTTGTTGTTTTTTAAGGCTGAGTGTATTTTTCTATTTTTTGTTAGCTTCTGTGGGCTCTACAGGAGGAAGAGTGGGGTATACAGTAATTATAGATAATTGCTCCTTGTTGTAAATGAATTTTATTAGGATCAATAAAAGTAAAAGTCATTGTACTGTGATTCTCATTTGATGTTGGAATTCGCTGTGCAACAGAATGATAGTTTTTGCTTTTAACTTAGCTGGTGCCTGTAAACTCGGCTGTGCAACTTGCTTTAGAAATTCACTTCAGTTATGCTTTCTGTCTATGCACCTTATTTGAATTGTAGACCATAGTTCAGGTATAATGCTAAATAATGGTTTAGTACTACTGTAAACGGGACGCGGGTAGCGCTGTGGTCTAAACCACTGAGCCTCTTGGGCTTGTTGATCAGAAGGTCGGTGGTTTGAATCCCCGCGGCGGGGTGAGCTCCCATTGCTCTTTCGCAGCTCCTGCCAACCTAGCAGTTCAAAAGCATACCAGTGCAAGTAGATAAATAGGTACTGCTGCAGCGGGAAGGTAAACAGCGTTTCCGTGTGCTCTGGCACTCATCATGGTCCTCTGTGCACCAGTAGCAGTTTAGTTATGCTGGCCACATGACCTGGAAAGCTGTCTGTGGAAAACGCCGGCTCCCTCAGCCTGAAGCAAGATGAGTGCTGCAGCCCATAGTCACCTTTGACTCGACTTAACCATCCAGGGGTCCTTTACGTTTACCGAGTACTACTGTGTGACAAAAGATTTCTGTTACCACATATGTTTCCCTTTGATTAAGCATAGTTTGATATTGTATCTGAACTGACAAACTGATGTATGCTTAAAATCAGAAGCTGAAGCTGGTTTGTAACCCTGTTTTGAAAGGCAAGTGCAAATAATTATTTGCCAATTTGGATATAATAGCAAATTCTGACTTCTGCAAAAGAGGAAGTAGCTAGTTGGGAATATGATATGAACATAAACTCTTTGCTGTGCTCTTAACCATGGTCTGCTGTTAGATATAACCCAGCCCAGAGTTTTCTTTGCAGCTGAATTTTTCAGAGAACTGAAAGAAATATGTGTTGGACTGCATTTTTAAAAGAGGGATGTAGCACCTTCCCCAGTAAGACCCTACAGTCCTGGAAACATATATTGGTTGCTCTTAACATTAAGAGTAAGGTAACTAAGAAGCATGATGTGAACAAACTATTTGGCTGACTGCTACAGGAAATGCAAATATAAATTAGACAGTAGAGCCAAATAATTTTTAACCGCATTTCTCTATTTCTAGATCCATATCTGTAACTTGGACGCAGTCCTTGGATAACAGTTTGACTTTCTTTGCAAAAAGAATTGTAGATTTTTGCAGTGAACTTTCTAGCGTGGCAAATGCAGTACTTGTTTGAATGTAATTCCAGTTTGTTTTGTTGGATCAAAATGTTTTGATTACTTTGTTTAGAAGGGCATTTTTCTTACCCTGATTTTATTCCTGTGATATAATTTAGCCTCCTGTGGAGATTATGGGTAAACAATTTTTTTCTTTAAGTGTAACTTTGACTTAGGGCAAGCAGTTTAGGTAGCTAAAGTCAGTGTTTACTGGTCATGACCTGATTCATCATGAGTAAATATACCCCCTTCAACAAAAGACGAGTGTTTTTTATTTGCAATATTTCACACATGTGCTTTTTATGGTGAGTAATTTACTGAAACTTGGAGCTGAAGTCTAATGCTGCATCAAATTTTATAGCTCCTTGTACTTTGAAAAATCACTTTAATCTTAAAAGCTGTCCCCCCCTTCAATATGTGTTTGATCATTGTTACTAAAAAATCTTTGATTAAAACCTTATTTGTGAAGCATTTCTAACAACATTTTACATTATGCTGTTTGTGTTCAAGGCTGCTTTTTATTATTAACGATGTAGAATCCGTAGCACCCTTTTCTTAAGGATGTATTAGAGAAATCATGAATGCTTCATAAATACATCAAACTGTCCAACAGAACAGCCCATCTAGTCTCTTGAACGTTTAAAAATGACCAACATACCTTTTTAGGAAGGTACGCATAGTGAGCAGAGGGAGGAATGAGAGGTGGCAGAGGACTTCTCTAGGGTCCTTAACATCCTCTGTCTTGATTTTTATTTTATTAATTTGTTAGTCAGAGCTTTCCCTGGATATGCTGTTTCCTTCATTCACTAGGAGAGATTCCCATTTCAGAGTCAGAATGCCTTCCTTTGGTTTGTATTGGGCTGCCAAAAGGCAGTGCTATTGATAATGAATAATATTTATAGTTTCATGCTTTCAACTACCCTGATCAGTAGCAAGTTTCAGTCACAATCTTTACAGGAACAGCAGCCTTGAACAAAGTGAATATTGAGGACTTAGGTATATGTTTCTAAAGAAACATATTTGGCTGGGGGTTGGGGTGGGTTCAGCATGGGAATGGGTCAGGCACCCAGAAAAATAGTGCCTTTAAGTGGAATTGATTCTCCCAATACCCATGCAAAACTCTTTTTCTAGCTAGCAGTTTGGCATGAGTGCATTCTAGCTGCTAATCATCTACCCCCACCCAGTCAGGTGCTTTGGGAAGCCGTAAAACCCACCAATACATACATTATACCAGTGTCCTAGTTGGCATATTTGGCAGCGTGAAACGTATTTAGCTATTACAAAAAACATCTCACATTGCAAGACTGTCAAACTGTTTACAAGACTGGGTGAACCATTATTTTGGTTACTAATCTATACAATTCAACAAGATGATACAGGACTTCTGAAATATGCAAGAAGGAAGGAATAGCTACATACACAGGCAGTATTTTTTTAAAAAAAATTTAGCACAACAACTTGAGTTGTTTTCTCATTATGCTCTAGAAATTGACCCACAACTGAAGCGGTAAAAAGTACAAATTATTTTTGGGAAGCCTATTGCTGGTTTCTTGGTGTAAGTGTCTGAAATTGTCAGCAGGTGGCGATCTTGTTCTGTAGAATAGACTAAAAGAGGTTTCTTATTTTTTTGCTAGCCAGGTTTTTTGGTAGGGTGGTCTCTGCACGTATGTTATGTTGGTAGCTACTCTGTTTCCAACTGAATTAGTTTATTTCCTGAAGAGCTTTTCTTACAAGTTAAGGACTCAGAAGCATTAAACATTATTGATCAGAGAAGAATCAATCATTTTAATTCAGAAATGGTTGGATGGGTAGAGTTTAGTAGAAAAACTTCTCCTTTTTTTTAGGTCTTTATTGCATTTATTTACATAGGTCTGTACCAGGAATGGGAAATGGATTGCCTTCTAGATTAATAGGACTTTAGCTCCCATCAGCCCTGACTATTGACCATGCTGGCAGAGGCTGGTGGGAGTTAGAGGCACACTGGAGTGTCATAGGTTCCCCATCCCTGGGGAATGTGAACATAGAAATACAGAAAGCCTACCTTGTAAACAAGTCAGATCATTGGCCCATCTAGCTTTTTATTGCCTACACATACTGACAGTGACGTTCTAGGACAGGATTTCCCAAGCTTTGGTCTCCAACTGTTTTTGGACTACGAGCCTCATTGTTCCTGACTACTGGTCTTGCTGGCTAGGGATGATGGGATTTTTTAAAAGAAATGGGGAGGTAGGGTAATTTAAGCAGTAAAGGCAGGTATGGCCTTTTTTGTTTTGTTTTTACAACTTTTCTTTCTTTAAGATTTTTATTCCACTTTAAGTGATGTACTGTCATACCTCGGGTTGCAGTAGCTTCAGGTTGAGCATTTTCGGGTTGGAACACGTTACTTCCGGGTTTCGCCGCATGTGCAGACGCTCAAAATGACATGCGCATGCACGGAAGCGGCAAATTGTGGCACGCACAGATGCGGGTTGCATTCCCTTCAGGATGCGAATGGGGCTCTGGAATGGATCCCGTTCACATCCAGAGATACCACTGTAGCTAGCCAGCCAACCATAGTCCCCCACAGTGCCTTGGATTGAATGACACGATGTCACAGGTAATGGAACATTGCTTAATGGCCTATGTTATAAACCAGCCACTCCCACTTTCTGGCTAGCAGGTGTGAGCCACCAGGGATTAGGTAGGGTTCTTCCACCACAAAATATCCCCACGACCACTTTAGGATCGCTTGACCAAGCAATAAACTTCCAACATGAATTGGAGCAAACTCCTAGCTAATATGCACCCATCTCAGCGGAGTAAAATCTGAACAGGAAGTCTAATTGATTAGCATTAAGAAGTGGTTCTTATAGCTAGCACTTTTTTTTGTAGCAGTACAGTTTGTGGATGAAATATAACAAGATGTTATGTACATTTCTAGCATGTTTTAATAATTTGTTTAACAATTAGGAGAAAATAGAATGTTTAAAAATTTAAACATTAATGAAATATTAAACAGGATTTTTGTTTTTGTATTCATCCATTATTCAACCAAATAGGAAGTTTGCTTCCTAGGCTTTCTTCTGAAATGAAAAGTCTGCTATATAGTGTATCAGATATGGCAGTTCTAAACTCTGTTCATCATTTATGATCACAGCAAGCTTGGGAAGGGAAGAGAACCCCTCTTTCTGTTTAGCTCCAAGATTCAGCGTGCCTGAGAGCTCCCTGCATGGTTCATAAGGTGGTCAGGCATTTTGGGAGCTGCACAAAAAAAAAAAGGCCAAATCCTGTCCTTACCTGTCTGACATGAAGTGCAGAGTGGGTGACAGCCTCATGGGTCAAATAGAGAAGTCTGATGTGCCAAGAGCGGTTCTCTACCCTGATCTAGAGATACAAAAAAATCACCTGAGGAGCTGAAGGTATCTTGCCTTGCCTCAGGGAACAGTATAACCCTGTAAGATGTTCAAAGCAGTGTTCAAAACACAAAGTTCAAACCCCCATCACAGGCAAGAATGTCACTGTGAGAAATAGCCTGGCAGAAAGTGCAAAAGTAGTAACAGCTACTAAAGCACTGGTGTCAATTGGCAATGTGGTTATTCTTGAATTGGCGGCTGGGATATTGAAAGGAAAATTCAGGAGCCAGCTGATGAAATTTGATGTTCATTATTATGAAATCCTATTTTTAAACAGGGGAACTTCTGCGACATTTCTCTTCCATGCAAATGATAAATGTTGATTCAAAAAGAAGCAAAGCATTAGGGTGTCGTCGCAGCTAAGTATAATTTTGCATGGGCATTACAACTTGCCACGTGGACATGATGCTGGCCTGCAACTTGTGAATGCATAGTAAAATGTCACAGGCACAAGGTCTTGCTTTGGAGGCATTTATTTATGAAATCATTCATCAATGAATTTTCACACGTCACAAATTGGTCACAGGTCATTTGCCAGAAAACCTTTTTTTCCCACTGTTTCCAATAAGTATTACCATAAGTTTGACAACTGCCCATGAAACATTAGCTGTTTATGTATATTGGTTTATGTATATTGCCACAGATGGGGAGAAAAGTGATACACACATTTAAAGAAAACACTTATCTAAGGGACCCCTGACAGTTAAGCCCAGTCGCGAACGACTCTGGGGTTGCAGCGCTCATCTCGCTTTACAGGCTGAGGGAGCCGACATTTGTCCGTAGACAGTTTTTCCGGGTCATGTGGCCAGCATGACTAAGCCGCTTCTGGTGCAATGGACATTGAAACCAGAGCAGTGCACGGAAACGCCGTTTACCTTTCCGCCGGAGCGGTACCTATTAATCTACTTGCACTTTTGGTGTGCTCTCAAACTGCTAGGTTGGCAGGAGCTGGGACTGAGCAACGGGAGCTCTCCCCATCACGGGGATTCGAACCGCCAACCTTTTGATCAGCAAGCTCAAGGCTCAGTGGTTTAGACCACAGTGTCACCCGCGTCCTTAACTTATCTAAGTGTAACTTATCTAAGTTACACATAAATTATTGAGCTTGCTAAACTATTACATTATTATTAGTAGTAGTATTATTATTAATACCATCCTATACCTGGAGGTCTCAGGGCGGTTCACAGAATAAAATATAAAACCACAAAGCACATCATCAAAATAAAAACAACAACCCAATAACCCCCACTCCCCCCAAAAAACCACATTTTAAAAGGGCGCAGGATCCTCCTCACAACATTTGAAGTAAGGCAATTAACAAACGTGGACAAGAGCCACCCGTTGGAAAGACCATGATCTCAGAAATGTCTGCAGCAATATTTATTGGTAACCAAATTGACCGGGTGCCTTTCTGATACAAAGACAAAAATAGCTTTGAAATAAGGGGGGGGGGATAGCTTTGGTTGTTGAGTAGATGTAATACGAGTGCTTCATCTTCCGCAAGGGGAAGGCTTTTATCTAATGTTGCAAACGAGTCCTCTTTGCTGAGTTTCATCTTCTTTCTTCTCGGTGCTATTTCCACTGCTGACGAGCTTCCACCAGGAGGTAGTTTGTCCATGCCAGAAAGCCACCATGGCTTTCTGAACCAGCCTCTTGGTCAGAGCCTGTATATCTGTCAAGGTCTGGAAGGATGCTTGGGTCACAGCTTTCAGAAACGAAATAACAAGAAAGCACTTAAACCTATATGCACATGTGGTGGGAATGCACAGCCATTAAGGAATTTTGGAATAACATCTATAATGAATTAAAAAAGTGATTTAAGTTCTCATTTAAGAAAAAACCTGAAACCTTCCTCCTAGGTATAATGTCATCAGAAATCAAAAAAGATGTTAGACCACTTTTTATGTACACGACAGTAGCAGCCAGGATTTTAATTGCAAGAAACTGGAAAAGTGATAAAACACCTACGATAAATGAGTGGCAGGTTCAAATGATAGATATCTGCAGTTGGCCATGATGACAGGGAGAGTCAGAGAATATCCAAAACAGAAAGTACAGAAAGAATGGAAAATCTTTAAAGAATACCTGGAAAACTATTTTAATAATAAACATCTCCTGGCAGAACTGGAATGATTCTTGTAAAATAAGAAACATAATGCTTTTGGTATCTGATAAAAATAAAGAAAGTAATACAGTAATTTGGAACTGTCTATGAAAGAAGAATAGAAATAATAATACAATGAGTCTAATCGGAAGTTTATTCTTTTTTTCAATTCTTTTCTTTATTAATTTCCTTCTTTTTCTTTTCTTTTCTTTTCTTTTCTTTTCTTTTCTTTTCTTTTCTTTTCTTTTCTCTCTCTCTCTCTCTCTCTCTCTCCCCCCTCTCTCCCTGTCCTCCTCTGGTTCTTTTTCACTTTTCACTTTCTTCTTTTGGTCTCCTTCTTTCTGATCTGCTAAGAAAGAGATAAAGTTAAACATGAAAAGTTGACTAACACAAAGGGATGTTTTGTAGTTTATTAACTATTGTTAAAGATGGTCAACTGTAATGAATTGATGTTTTAGTTATTGTTGATTTATTGTTATTGTCGAATCTTAAATAAAATTTATATTAAAAAAAGCACTTAAACTACCAGTGGCATGCTTCTTGATTATTTTTGTAGGGAGGATCAAGGCAGTTAACAAATAGTTTAAGGTTAATTGGAATGAAATAGTATTAGCTAAGACATAAAATATTATGTAAAGAAGCTTGCAAATGTTTCATTGGTCACTATGGAATTAGCTAGTATAAAGTAATCTAGGAATATAATATCCCTGGATGTTCAAATGGCTGCAGCTGCTCCCCCCCGCCCCCGTTTGTTTAATGGCTTTATCTTCTATAATGCAACATATTTTATGTTTTGTTTTAATTTCATATGGCCTTTTAATACCCTTGTGATGGAAAGGCATGATAGAAATATAAATAAAGAAATGGTTTTTTGTAAATTGCTTTGGGATGCCTCATGGGAAGTGATATACAAATGAAATAAATAAACAAGCAATAGTTTTCAATAAGCTCTAATTGGTTTTGTATCCCCCCCCCCGCTGCCTACAATAGGGAACAATATACATATAATGGGAAGCGAGCACTAAAGTCCCGTTCTATGAGTCCACTTCATCTGCCAGAAGAGAACAACTTTACCTCAAAGACACCAGTAAGAATATTTTCTATTTGCAGTAAAATTTCTTGAATGGTCAGTTTGTATGGTGAGACTCATGAACCGTACAGGCAAGAAATTTGTGATAAATAGGAGAAGAACCTGACATTTCATGCAGAAATGTTACATGCCTGCTCTGGCACAAGGATCCTGGCTTGCATTAAGCCAAAATTCCTCATTATGTCCTAACCAGTGGACTGTTTTAATGTCAGTTAACAAATCAGGAAAATAAGCCAGGATCTTCATGTTGAAATACATGGCAAGGTTCAATGGAGATTGGCTTGTATTTCAACATGAAGATCCTGGCTTATTTTACTGGTTTGTCAACTGACATTTCAACAGTGCTGGACTTGTGATGGCGAAAGGAAAAGGGGTGCTTATTCCTGGGTCCATAAACCGTGGTTTATGAAGCCAGAAATGGTGGTCTTACCTGGGCCATTGCATTTTGACAGCGTGGGTTTTAAGGGAGTGTTTTCATCAGATATGGTAAATCATACAAACTTTGTTTCCGAAATGGCCCACTTGTGAGAGAAGGCAATCACCAAGGGCCATCCTAATAATTTTCAAGGCTAGACTTGTGTATATTTGTAGTAGTTGCCTTCTATAGATTGCTGAGGAGTTGGGAAGATTCCTTTTGAGATTTTGTAAGCAAGTCACCAAAGACATGAATAACTGATTGGTTATGGGGTTTTAGATGATTGACCATGTTATTGATTAACATATTGGGTACTCACTGTAGCTGCATGATATAGAAATACCAGCAGTCAAATACAGTTTCATGGGGAGTAGTGGCATTAAACAGACACGGCTTGCTTTAAATTTATGGGACCTGGAGTAGACTGTTCAGAATAAAATGCAGTTCTCATTCCCGCCCCCGCCCCCAATATATTTATTTAGCCTGTAATCCAAAGCACATACTAGGGACTAAGTTTCAGTGAACATTGGGGGACTTTCTTGTATGTACATATACAGTACGTAGGATTGCACTGTTAGCAGCTAATGTGCTGGGACTTCTGCTTGGATTAATAAATTGCCTGAGCAACTTCAATATGTGATCCACCTTGAACTGGAGCTAGAAAATGAATTTCCAACACTGGCCAACATTTCCTTGTTAGAAATGATAAACTTTTTGCTTTGCTGTTTCTCCATGTTTGCTCCAGCTATAACATTTCATCTGAACATTTAATATTCCAGGAGGATCGTCACACACACAAAATGTCTTTGGATGACAGTGACCTTGAAGCTCGTCTCAACAGTTGGAATCTTGGGGTAAAATAAACATGCATTTCTTTGATTTGCTGGCTTTAGAAGAAAATGCATTTGTAATTTAGTCTCAACAGTATGGTCACTAAGTGTCTTTTTAGGCCTGGTTCACAAGTCAGATTAAACTATGGTTTAAAATAGTGGGACTGTGAAGTCCCTATTGTTCTCTTTGCCCATTCTTTTCTTTGGTTTGTTTGCTCCCCAGCCTGCCAAAGACTGGCTTTGCATTATATGTTTCCCTTAAACAAACCATGAATTGCCAGCCCAGAATGAATCTTGGTTTCTGCTTGTGGTGTATTTTGGGAGTAATGAACCATTACCCATGGTTTGTACATAATGCAAAGCAAGCCTCTGGTTAGTTTCCTCTCTGGTGTGCCAATGAAAGGAGCAGGAGAGGAACACAGTGGGGGCTTTCAAGCAGTGTACACGAGGCATTAAGCCACAGCTTATCTTAAACATTTGGTTTAATGTTATGCATCAACCATAATGTTAGCATGGAAAGAAATTGGAATAAATCTTAAGAGGCTATGAAGATTCAGGTAGGTAGGCTATGAAGGTTATTGTTTTTGACACTTCAAGGTAGGCTGAAATGATGAAATGTTCATCATTTGCTGAACAAATGATGCCGTGGATTCATAACACTACAAGGGACATTAAGCTGAGTGAGAAAAAAGAAAATTCCTCCACCTTTAGAATATTTGCATAAGTAAATAAAGGGAGCCCAGCTGGATCAGGCAAAAGTCCATCTCGTTCAATATTGGGCTTCCCAAGGCGTCTTAACAGATACCTTCTGGAAAATCCAGAAACAAGGCATAAAGCCAAAGCTCTCTCACCTGCTATTGCTCCTCAAATTTGTTATTTGATCAGAATTTTAATGTCATTGGTCCCGGAGAATCAATTGGTGCCACCTATCCTTCATAAATTTCTTCAAAAGCCCGCTTTTAAAACAATATAAGCTAGTTGCCATTTTCAAATCATACGGCAGCAAATTTCATACATTAATGTTGTGATGCATGAAAAAGACAAACACGGCCTGAATTTACTGGCTATCAGTTTCCTAGCAGGGAGGCTGTCTCTAGCCATTCCCCCACACCATACACTATTTTACAAACTTTGGTTTCCTCCCCCTACCCAACACTTTTTCCAATCCGATAAGTTCCGAACATCATAGCCTTTTACTATAGGGAAGGGGTTTCAGCCTGATGATATTTTCAGGAGGAGTGGATGTGCTGGATCTGGTCAGGGTGGAAGGTATCCTGTTCCTGTTTTGCATTATAAAATGTTTTCCATTCTTCTGACATCGGTGGAAGGGGAGAAGTGCTGGTGTAGTTTTGGCCTTTGTGGGGGCATGCCAGAGAAACAAAGGTTCAGTTACAGATAGGTAGCCGTGTTGGTCTGCCATAGTCAAAACAAAACAAACAAACAAAAAATCCTTCCAGTAGCACCTCAAAGACCAACTAAGTTAGTAAAAAAAAAAGCTCATACCAAGAACTAACTTAGTTGGTCTTTAAGGTGCTACTGGAAGGAAAAAATTTTTTTTTGTTTTGTTCAGAGAAACAAAGGGACTGTGGATCCTGCAGATCCAAGGCCTCTCCCAATCTGCCTGTGACACACCCCTTTTTGTCCTCTACTGCTATGGAAATACAGTTCGTCTCTGCTGGCAGGTCTTTCTGCTGCAAAAATGGGTGCTTCTCCAGGGGCCCAAGTGCTTTTCTGGTGGTGAGCCTTCCTCTCTGCTGGAGGAGCAGTACGTACTTTACTTCAGTCACCCTTCAGCTGACTAAAGCCTGTTTTAGGAGTGCTCCCTAAGATCTATATTTCAGTATTTTGATTTAAAGTGTATGCCCCCCCTATTTAACAGCTTCTCATCTTATGATCAAAGAGTGTAATCAACCACTGTTTACAAAGGGGGGATTTGCCATTGACTTCATTAGGAAATGGACTGTTTCCCAGTATTCTTCAATAATATTTTTTTTTATGTGTGTGTATGTTTACAATAACAGTGGAGTGTTTTTGTTAGGATCTAATGATGCATATGTGCATGCTTAAACTTGTTTGTTGTCGTTTCTGAGATGTCTTGTTCTGAAAATCATGCAGAGAGGTAAAATTTCCAGAATTTTTGAAGCTGTGGGCAATTCTGTCCTGCCACCCTAAAAACCTGATTTTTTTGGTGGTGGGGGGAGAAATATATGCAATGGTTACTCAAAGCTGAAATGCTTTAACAACATAATGTATTGTTTTATAACCTGGTTAGGACATAAAATTGTACCATTTGGCATTTAGGAAAATTAAATGAAAATGCCTTATGTTTGGTATAAGCAAAATTGCTAATACCCAGTTGTAGTTTACATTCGTTGTGAGTCTTGTTAAGAGCTTTGTTCTCACCCAACTTTTCATATTTTCCCTCCTTGGCTTTGGCACACACAACAGGTCTCTTGCCGTTTCTGCTCCACCTTCTTCTGAATCTTTTTCTCCAAGAAGGCAGGACAATCAGCTGCTTGTTTTACCATCAGTAGTAGGGTGTCCCCATCATAGACATATGAGAGAGGTGTAAAAGTTGACTGCAAAGCCCAGTGCAAGTATAAAAAGACAATAGAAACAGGATGCTTGTGTCCCATATCTCCAAACTAGAATAAAGGATAGTCCTCTTCATGAAGATGGTAGCAACTCCTAAGTGCAGAAATATTGGATTTTAGCATTATATATGTCAGTATTATCATGCTCTAATGGTGTAAGATTGCCCTACAACTTCAAAAGCATCATTTTCATTCTAAAAAAAATACTTCATAGGAATTTTTCTACTGTTTTCTAAACCTTCTTAAAAAAAATAAATCCAAATAGTTTTTCCCAGGTTGTCATTTGCAAAGATGAGACTTAAAAAGACAGCAAGAATTCTAAACTTTGATGAAAATTTGTTAGGGGTATAAAAAGGGGGAGAACCCCCAATATTTCCATTTCCCTTTGGCCTTCACATCTTCACTCACTTGGCCACAGGTTTTTGAGGAAGGAAGAAAACTCAGTTGACAAGTGCATAAACACTCCATACTGGGTCTCTCAGTGACTCTTTCCTGATTTTAGGTCACCAGATGTTGTTGAACTGCAACTCTTGTCATTCTCAGCTGGAATGTCCAATAGTCAAATACGGTTGTGGTTCAACATTATTTGGAGACCCAAGATTGAGGAGGGCTGCTTTTGGCCTTGGCCTTGCATAAGTTACAGTGGAACCTCGGTTCCCAAATGAAATTCATTCTGGAAGCCCGTTTGGCTTCAGAAACATTTGAAAATGGAAGCGTTTACCGGTACTTCCAGGTTTTCGGTGTTCGGGAACCGAAATGTACGAGAATGGAGGTGTTCGGGAACCGAGGTTCCACTGTAATGACATTTTGTGAAAATCCCATGCTGAAAGCATTAGCACTGGCTTGTTTGTTTGTTTTGAAGCACAGACAGCCTAAAAAAATGTATGGCTCATATGTTTGCTTTTGTGTGTTACTGAGATGCAGATCAAGGAGACAATCAGTAAGATGAAAGGGATTGGCTGATAAAATGCACTAAATACTATATTAAACAGTGTGGGATATTCTCACACATTTGTATTTGCATACAAATTTAGTGTTTTTCTATTGATCTTTTTAACAATTGATTCAAGTTCTCGAGACTGAAGCAAGTAGATGTGCCTCTTTGATTAGATAGGTAACCTAATTGGATTTTCTGCCTCTCCTTCTGGCTGGCTCTGCCTTTGACCTCATGGTTTCTGGCTCTTGGTCTGTTAATTGGCTGTGTTTTTCCATAGAACAGTGTTTCACGTGGTTTTGTATAATTGCTGCTGTCCCTGGATAGCAATATGTTTCTTGTAGCACCAAAATGAGAACGATGCTCTTGAAAGAGTATGACAATATTTTTCGAGATGCGAGAACTTGGGAATCCAGTCCTGTTTTCATGTATTAGTTGTGCAGGTTGTAGCAGGATTAAGTGCTAGAAAGAACAGGTTTAATTCAGGACCCAAACACTTTTTACACTTGCAGAAGTAATAGTGATGACATTGCAAAAGATTAAGGCTTGGAGGCAGCTGAACAGTCCTAGCACTTCCTCTGAAGCCTAGATTTATGAGAAATTAATCTGATTACTTCGGATTAGTTACAGTTCAGACTTAGGGGGCACCAGCATGTACTCTGGTTCTACTGGTGGAGATTGATGTAGTGTCTATGTTAGGACAAGTGACAGATCAGTTGTCACAGAGGCACTTTTTGGGCAGCTTCCTCTTCAATATAACCTGCTGCCTGCACACACCCAATAAAAGCAAATGTGTTTATGATGTATCTGTCTCTTGAGATAGAGGATAGTGATATGTTTTTAAGAGGCAAGTGCTTCCTGGAATTTTTTAGAAACAAAAACATGTGTTTTTTAAATGGATAGTATAATGTCCGAGTTTGGACCCATTATACTGAAAATCAGGTGTAGTCATGCCAAAGTCACATTTGGTCTACCATCTTGATTCAGAATGGCATCTGGCATCCAATTGTCAGTGGAAACCCCCCAGCTTGGGAACCCTCATGCTGAATTTGGTGATGTTATTGAGACAGCCAAAACTATGTCATAAAACATGCAAAGTTAAACCAAAGTGATATTTAGGTTTGCCATCTTGTTTGAAAATGGGATCTAGTTTCCAAATGTGGATGAAGACCACTTTTCCCACCTTGGGAATCCTTTTCCTGAGTTTGGTGATATCTCAAGAGACCCAGTGTGGTGTAGTGGTTAAGAGCGATAGAGTCGTAATCTGGTGAACCGGGTTCGCGTCTCCGTTCCTCCACGTGCAGCTGCTGGGTGACCTTGGGCCAGTCACACTTCTCTGAAGTCTCTCAGCCCCACTCACCTCACAGAGTGTTTGTTGTGGGGGAGGAAGGGAAAGGAGAATGTTAGCCGCTTTGAGACTCCTTCGGGTAGTGATAAAGCGGGATATCAAATCTAAACTCCTCCTCCTCTTCTTCTTCTTCTTAACTCAGAGAACAAAGGGAAAAATGGACAGACAAACTATTCTATACAATGTATAGTAGTTCCACTAAATATTGGCATCTATTTGCAAAATGTTTCATCATTGATTAATCTAGTGAAAACATGTGCATTTTAGTGTTTCCAAACCTTTAATAAGTATATTACCATTATATTGTCGTCATGATTATGCTTGGTTCTCTTAGATTCAAGTTTCTTTAAACTACGCTCTTTTGAGATTTCTCAAATATGAATGCACTGAATGGGGTATGCCCATGGAGAATGAGGTCCACTTGCACAACAAGACTCCCTCCCCAGAGCAGATTTAGGGGGGTAAATCTCAGGATTCCTCAGGGTAGGAAAGGGGGGAAAGTCCCATTTAATTCAATAAGTTATAATTAACCATAAAATCAGAAAACTGACTTGTTGAAATAAAAAGGTCTGTGTTGCTTTATAGGTTTTCAAAAAAACTTTTATTTAATTTCTGTGCTGCTCAGGAAACACATCTCTAAGAGGTATGCAGAAAATTGAAGCAACAACAGAAAACTTAAATAAAATATTACAAAAAAGGTTACGATAATACAATGTTACTAATATATAAAAATCAGTATCAGTTCATTTTCCTTCTGACAGACCCTCCCTCTCAGCCTCTGGGTTCTCACACAGGGTCCATCAAACTCCCAGGTCACCCACAAAAGTCTCACAACAAGAAGAGGTCCTGGAAACAGCTGGCATCACCCTAGTCTCTCATACTAGACTTAATTTTTATGAGCAGGCCCAAGGTGGATGATACTTCCTTAAGCTGCCCACAGCTGCGTTCCATTCAACTGCACTCTCCACACCCACCCAGTTCCAGGTACAGCAAGTTTGTTGAGTTTCTCATTGGGTCCAAAGGATGGGGAAAAGGCCCCCTTTCTCTCACAGCTCTTTCTTTACCTTCTGCCCTCTCCTCCTTCTCCATCTTATTAGATGCTGATTGCTGCTATGAGACATGCATGCATCACAGCCAAGAAGTTTTCTTTACTCAGCCTGATTAGGAAAGAAAAACATTTTCCAGCTTAGCTGTTAAGGGACCTCGCTAGCATGCCCTGCCTTACACATTTCGATATTCAGTGTTGTACCGATGGACTTCACCTGTTGGTTCTTTTCCTCAGAGTGTAAATATGTTTCCCTCCTGTTCTCAAGTGTGCTGGTATTGTCCTATGATTTTATTCACAAATTATGGTTATATATTCTAATCATGTTTTGATACATTTTGAAAAGCAGTGGACATATGATCTTGACTAATTTTGCCTTTCGTAATTGAAACTCTAATAGAAGATTATTAGTGCCTCTTCCTAAGCTTTTATTAACATATCTCATTGATACAGGACCACTGCAGATTAGACTTCGTGGTCTAGAATTTAAATTTGTAATGTGTAATAGAAAGGACTGACTGTCTACTGTTCTTTGGAGTTAAAATCGTGCTCTGTTGGCGAGCCTATACATACTTGGGCTGCAACTAGTTTTGTTATTTTGTGCGTTTATTTTAGTATCCCAGATCTTACTATTCTGGCTTGCAAATAATATTATGCTAAGTAGTGTTGAAATCTCTCTATTAATCCTTTCTAGTGGGAGTGAAACTATGGATAGTTCCCAGCATCTGTTCTACCTTATGCTTAATAGCTACTTTTGCATGATGCTTTCACTAACGCAAGGCAAAGGGCAACACACCAAGATTCTGAATTTTGAACTTGGGCTGACTTGCCAGTTCAATTTGTATGTAAAAGAATCTGTCTGTGCTGTATGTGTACAACAAGCACAACATCTTCTTGACACCAGTCAACAGGGAAAGAATTAATCTCCACTCAAATACTGAAGCAGTATGTGGATCCAGACTTATTGGAACAGACTTGTAGAAATCCATGTGGCTTAAGGTAGTTGTGATAAATTTCCTGTTCATTTCAATGGGTTTTCTCTAAGCATGCCTAAGTCTGGATTCAACTCAAAATTGGTCATTAAAAGGAATGGCTGAGGTTTAAATAAAGCAGGGATGAACAATGGCAGGGATTTGATTAGAGCAAGTAGGAAGTGACACAGTTCCTATGTGGCAGTTTAAAACAAGGTTTGAGTAAATCAAGAAGAGTTTGAAAAGGCCCTGTTGTGTTAGATTTTTTTGTGTTATCACTTTTATTTCTTCCTTTTTAAAAATTGTTTGCTTATTTTCTTAAAAAACAACCTCTCAGTGTTTCTCTATCCCTACTTTACTAGGACTTCTGTTGTTGTTTATAACAGCCACTTTTTTCCTTTCAGTGTACCTTCCTTCTCACTGTCCTCAAACGTCTCCCTCTTTTATTCCTCAGCTGCTACATGAGAGAGGGATAAAGGATACAAAGCCCTCAAATATACCATAGCACCTTCACACAATGTGTTTCACTCCTGGTGCTGTGTATTGTCTTCAACATGAAGTTCCAGGTTCAGTGTAGTAATTTAGAACATAATTTGTTAACAAGCATATACAGTGGTACCTCGGGTTACATGCGCTTCAGATTACAGACTCCTCTAACCCAGAAATAGTACCTCGGGTTAAGAACTTTGCTTCAGGATGAGAACAGAAATCGTGCAGCGGCAGCAGGAGGCCCCATTAGCTAAAGTGGTGCTTCAGGTTAAGAACAGTTTCAGGTTAAGAACGGACCTCTGGAACGAATTAAGTACTTAACCTGGGGTACCACTGTATGTACAACATCCATCAGCTGAACCTACCTTTCTCTAACTGAACCAACAAACTGGCTGACTTGCCTTTAGAAGTCTATTCATCTTAAAGATGCAACAATAAAAAACATCATGGGCTGTGTGCTAAGGGGACTGCAGAATAGGAGAGGACAAAGGCATATAAATGGGGGTGGTCTGTGTGCAAGAGAGTGTTGGAAAAATGTGGGAGGAGAAGGTGAAAAGCAGGGTGCAAAAAAGGAGTAGGAGGGGATGGTGGTTTCATATTTGAGAGGAAAGTGGATCGGGTGCTTAGTAGTTGCAGAGTGTGAGGGGAGGAAGATGCAGGAGGTTACCATGGGGATGAATTGTTTGCAAGAGGAGCTGCATGAAAGGAATGAGAGTGGGAGGCAGGCGTGGTCATGGGGCGAAGATAAAAATGGGTACGAAGCAGGGTGGCACAGCAGAAGTGGCTTCAGAAATGGGGTTGGAAAGGTGAATAATGAGCTTAGTAGTTGCATGGGGTGGGAAGGGGAAGTGCTAGGGGGTTAATGGGAGAATGACAGCGGGATTGGCAGGCAGAGTGAGCTGGGGTGCAGCCCCCCAAGCAAAATACAGTGGTACCTCGGGTTAAGTACTTAATTCGTTCCGGAGGTTAGTTCTTAACCTGAAACTGTACTTAACCTGAAGCACCACTTTAGCTAATGGGGCCTCCTGCTGCCGCTGTGCCACCGGAGCACGATTTCTGTTCTCATCCTGAAGCAATGTTCTTAACCTGAGGTACTATTTTTGGGTTAGCGGAGTCTGTAACCTGAAGCGTATGTAACCTGAAGCGTATGTAACCCGAGGTACCACTGTACATAAAAAAACATTTTTATGTGCATATGTGTGCATGAATATATATTACATGTATAACATTATTGTGAACATCCAGTTGTAATATGTTGCTTGTCTAGCTCTGTAGAATAAGTAATGGGAAGATTAATGAATCCTAAACCTTTTACATTAAATCTTTCCAAGCAAGTCTTTGCATCTCAGGATATTTCAGTAGGGTGCAAAAACAGCCATTTTCCCCAATTTGGCAAATATGCTTCTGTTTTTATTTTTTTGGAACTTAACATATTTTATGTTTGCTTGTGTGCCACTTTCTTTTTTTTAATTGGGTGATACTTATTGTGACAGCCTTTTTGCCATGGTATTACTGGGGAAATGAGAAATTGTGAGGATGAGTAGTTGGAAAGGAATGAGCATTCAGACACAGCGTGGTTTGCAGATCAGTTTGAGTGAATGTAATCCATAAGCTTATGGACTGGAGGAGCATTTAATTTCAAAGTGCTGCTCCCTCTCTCTCTAAACTGGAAAATGCAAGACTTTGTGTAAAGGAACCACTCAGCCACATTCTGTTCATTTGTAAACAAATGATGTTTACCTTTCCCACTTATAGCCTTACTTTATTTTAAAACTAGTTTATTGCATTTCATGCCAAATAAAATATGCAAAGCAGCTGTCAGTTTTCATTTCCATTAATAGCTGCATGTTTATTTGCATACTTCATTTAAAAAAATGAAAACTTTTTAAGAAATTAAGTGCCTTTTATATGAGGGATGGGGATATGAAAAAATATACGTCCTGAATACTTAATCCTGTGTTAACCAATTTCTATAGAATTCTCATTGGAGTTGGTTGTGTCTTCATAAAGGGAAAGCAGGCAGGAAGATGTTTAAGACTATATCATATATTCAAAGTTTTATAAAGTATTTTCAAGCCGAAGTGCTATGCAATATAATAAAACCAAAGATGGGTCCTAGCTGCACCATTACAATATTGTCAGATAAAGACCTGTTTTCATGCTAAGCTTTAAAATGGCCTTCAGGTGATCCTTGTTTCATGGAACTAAATTTTACTGTACTATTCATCTACGTTGGCTAAATGGGAGGCACTGTAATTTGTTGGACAGGAGAGCTGAGTGGTGGTAGGAACAAGTCCTTGAAGTTTTATCTAAGCAGTTGAAGTTTTATCTAAAAACAGAGCTATATTGTTGCCTTGAGTAAACTCTCCTCCTGCCCAAAATGCAAGATACAAAATTTGAAAATAAATAAGCACATATGAAAGGAGCACCAAGAAGAATGGAAGAAATTCAAATATTATTTAGTTAAATATGCTAATATAATATAAGTAGAACTATTTGTAAGTACCAAATTGGCCTAGGAGTTAAATATGTTAAATTGTATAACATTATGGATAGAGAATAATATGAAAAGAAAGAAAGATGTTAATGGATTAAGTTTATTTCATTTGAAAGAAGTATTGGAAAACTGCTACAATGATTTATATGGAAACTCAGCTAGGGGGATTTGAGGAAGTCACCCAACAACGATAACAAAATTGGGATTTTAACAGCTAAGATAAATGTTTGTTTGTTTGTTTGTTTTATACTGTATTTTTTATGTCTGTTATAAATTTGGAAAACTAATAAAAAAAATGGAAAAAAGAATAAGATGTTTCTCCCTCACAACATCCCTTTAAAAATGTGCGTATTCCATTGCCTCCATTGCTGGCCTGAATCAAAAGGAAGGCTATCTTCAGTCCAAAATCACTAGTATTTCAAAACCAAACGGTTACAGCAGTAAGGAGGAAAGAAGCAGGATTTTATTTGGATATCAGAGGATCTTGGTTATTGTGGGGATAAAAAGGGGGCCATCAATGTAACCTTGAGGTCCTTGGAAGAAAGAAGGAATATAAATGAATGTCAGGGAGACATTGTGAGGATTACTTTTCCTCACATCAAACCTTTTAAAACTTTTCTTGCTTTTGGATCTCACCCCTCGAGGGCCTCAGGCAGGGAGTTAATGTTACAACTATCCTGTGAGGTAGTTTATCTGAGGGATTGTGACTTGTCTAAACTCAACCAGTAAGTTTAATGACTACGAGGGTTTGAATCCATTTTGTGATCTTTAGGATATGACTTTCTTATGAAATGAGGACATTTCTATTAAACCAGGCATCTTGGAACCGTTTTTCTGAATGCTATCTTTAAATATTAACAGCATAATCAGAAAGATCTATGTATTTAGCCTCTTGCAATTCCTCTCTTTCAGCTTGAGAACCCCAGATATTTACGTGAGAAACCTATACCATTTTCACTGGTAGGTTGCGTTTTTCTATTTTGCTTTGTAAGAATTTCTGGTCTACAATTGCCCCGAAGGCAATGCGAAGTTGATTTTTTTATTTTTTCAATAGATGTCACCCAGGATAGGTATGAGGAAGCACAATACTTCTCAAGAGGAACAGGCATTTTCCCGCATGTTTGAAAAGGAGGTAATATATATGTATATACCGTATATTACTTGTGGGGCTAACAGTCTCAAACGTTTGTTGGGGGAGACCTAGGGTTTTTTTTGGGGGGAGTTATGTGTCCTGTCTTCACGCTTTTTATGATAGAGGACCACTGTAGCCACCCCCAACAACACGTTCTCAAGATGGAGGGGGAGGGAACAGCTGCAGTCGCCTGCGGTTCCTGCGCAATGTTTGCCATCTTGCCAAAGGTTGCAGGCAGCTTTACCTGCAGCAATTGCATGTTGATTGCCCTCTTAGAAGACAAAGTCCAGCAACTGGAGGAGCGTGTAGCTACGCTCCAAAGAATTAGAGAGCTGGAGCTCTTCTTGGAAGCAACAGAGCACACCGTCTCCACCAAGGAGGAGACAGGGGACTCCCCTGAGAAGGAGGCTAGTTCACCAACACAGGAGCCAGATATATGGAGAAATGTGACTCAAAGAAGTAGGAGGCCCAGGGTTCGCTCTGATTGTTTAGAAATACACAATCGCTTTGAGGTCCTCTCCCCTAGCATGGAAGACGAAGAGCAGACTCCATTTGAGGATCTCTCCCTCATTACAGTAGATCAGGCATATGAAGACGAGCAGCAAAGTCAGTCCTCAGGGAATGTGCAGGCGACCTTGGAACGGACAGCTCACGGAAGAACCCCGACCAAACCTAAGAGGAGGCGTGTAGTGGTGATAGGGGATTCCCTACTGAGGGGAACAGAAGCAGTGATCTGTGGGCCTGACAAGATGTCTCGGGAAGTGTGCTGTCTCCCCGGGGCTAAGATCCAAGATGTAACTGAACGACTGCAAGGAATCATAAAACCCACTGACAAATGCCCCTTCCTCTTGGTTCATGTGGGAACCAATGACACTGCAAGCAATAGGCTCCAGAAGATCAAAAGAGACTACGAGGCTCTGGGCAGGAAATTGAAGCAATTAAATGCACAAATTGTCATCTCATCTGTCCTCCCAGTTGAACGACGTGGCCCAGGGAGAGAGGGAAAAATAGTGGAAGAAAACAGCTGGCTTCGCAAATGGTGTAAACAGGAACGGTTTGGATTCTTAGATCACGGACTGCAGTTTCTTGAAGATGGACTTCTGGCAAGCGATGGGCTGCACCTCACAACGGTTGGGAGGAATGTTTTTGCCAAAAATCTCAGAAACCTCATCAGGAGGGCTTTAAACTGACTAATGTGGGGGAGGGAGACAGTGCTCCTGAAGGTAGGAGTCTATCAATTGATGAAGATGATCATCCAAATGTCATAGACCAAATGGAGCAAACAGCACGCAGACCTAGTGGTGGGAGGAAAAAATCCTTAAATAAGAGACACGGGGGAATGATTAATGGGCTTCAATGTCTGTACACTAATGCGCAAAGCATGGGAAATAAACAAGATGAGCTTGAGCTCTTGGTACAGCAAACTAAATATGACATAATAGGCATCACTGAAACCTGGTGGGATAAGTCCCACGATTGGAATGTAATAATGGAGGGATACAATCTATTTCAGAGAAACAGACCAGACAAGAAAGGAAGAGGAGTGGCGTTATATGTCAGGGATGTGTATACCTGTGAAGAGATCCAAGATTTAGAACCTCAAAGCCAAAGTGAGAGCATTTGGGTCAAAATTAAGGGAGAGAAGAATAACTGTGACCTCATTGTGGGAGTTTACTATAGATCCCCAAGCCAAACGGAGGACATAGATGATGCCTTCCTGGAACACATGGCCAAGCATGCAAAAGGAAGGGAGATAGTAGTAATGGGGGACTTCAATTACCCGGATATTTGTTGGATGTCAAACTCAGCCAAGAGCATAAGGTCAAACAGATTCCTCACTGGCCTTGCAGACAACTTCATTGTCCAGAAAGTGGGAGAAGCAACAAGAGGAACAACCATTTTAGATCTGGTCCTAACCAGTGTTGATGACCTGGTTAGTGGGGTAGAAGTGGAAGGATCATTAGTGATCATGCTCTTCTGAAGTTTACTATACAGCGGAAAGGAGCAGCCAAGCATACTAGGACTCAATTTCTTGACTTTAAGAAAGCCGACTTCATAAAACTTAGGGAAGTGCTGGGTGAGATCCCATGGACAGTAATACTAAAAGGAAAGGGAGTTCATGATGGCTGGGAGTTTGTTAAGAGGGAGATAGTAAAAGCACAACTTCAGGCAATACCAATGAGACGGAAACATGGAAGGTGCCTAAAGAAGCCAGGGTGGCTATCTAAAGAACTTTTAACTGAGTTAAGATTAAAAAAGGATGTGTACAAAAAATGGAAAAGGGGGGAAACCACCAAAGAGGAATTCAAACAAATAGCCAGCACGTGTAGACACAAAGTCAGAAAAGCTAAAGCACAGAATGAACTCAGGCTTGCTAGAGAGGTTAAAAGCAACAAAAAAGGCTTTTATGGGTATATTCGTAGCAAAAGGAAGAACAAAGAAACAGTGGGGTCACTCTGAGGAGAAGATGGTGAAATGCAAACAGGGGACACAGAAAGGGCTGAACTCCTCAATGCCTTCTTTGCCTCTCCGATAAAGAAAACAATGCCCGACCTGAAGAATTTGGAGCAAATGATTCAGCAGAGGAAACACAGCCCAGAATAACTAAGGAGATAGTACAAGAATACTTGGCTAGTCTAGATGTATTCAAGTCTCCAGGGCCAGATGAACTGCATCCAAGAGTATTAAAAGAACTGGCAGATGTGATCTCAGAACCACTGGCAGTCATCTTTGAGAATTCCTGGAGAACAGGCGAAGTCCCGGCAGACTGGAGGAGGGCAAATGTTGTCCCTATTTTCAAAAAGGGGAAAAGAGAGGACCCAAATAATTACCGCCCAGTCAGTCTGACATCAATACCAGGGAAGATTCTGGAGCAGATCATTAAGCAAACAGTCTGTGAGCACCTAGAAAGGAATGCTGTGATCACCAATAGTCAGCATGGATTTCTGAAAAATAAGTCATGTCAGACGAACCTGATCTCGTTTTTTTGACAGAATTACAAGCCTGGTAGATGAAGGGAACGCAGTGGATGTAGCCTACCTTGATTTCAGCAAGGCATTTGACAAGGTGCCCCATGATATTCTTGTAAAGAAGCTGGTAAAATGCGGTCTTGACTATGCTACCACTCAGTGGATTTGTAACTGGCTGACTGACCGAACCCAAAGGGTGCTCATCAATGGTTCCTCTTCATCCTGGAGAAGAGTGACTAGTGGGGTGCCACAGGGTTCTGTCTTGGGCCCGGTCTTATTCAACATCTTTATCAACGACTTGGATGATGGACTCAAGGGCATCCTGATCAAATTTGCAGATGACACCAAACTGGGAGGGGTGGCTAACACCCCAGAGGACAGGATCACACTTCAAAACGACCTTGACAGATTAGAGAACTGGGCCAAAACAAACAAGATGAATTTTAACAGGGAGAAATGTAAAGTATTGCACTTGGGCAAAAAAAATGAGAGGCACAAATACAAGATGGGTGACACCTGGCTTGAGAGCAGTACATGTGAAAAGGATCTAGGAGTCTTGGTTGACCACAAACTTGACATGAGCCAACAGTGTGATGCGGCAGCTAAAAAAGCCAATGCAATTCTGGGCTGCATCAATAGGAGTATAGCATCTAGATCAAGGGAAGTAATAGTGCCACTGTATTCTGCTCTGGTCAGACCTCACCTGGAGTACTGTGTCCAGTTCTGGGCACCACAGTTCAAGAAGGACACTGACAAACTGGAACGTGTCCAGAGGAGGGCAACCAAAATGGTCAAAGGCCTGGAAACGATGCTTTATGAGGAACGGCTAAGGGAGCTGGGCATGTTTAGCCTGGAGAAGAGGAGGTTAAGGGGTGATATGAGAGCCATGTTCAAATATATAAAAGGATGTCACATAGAGGAGGGAGAAAGGTTGTTTTCTGCTGCTCCAGAGAAGCGGACACCCAGCAATGGATCCAAACTACAAGAAAGAAGATTCCACCTAAACATTAGGAAGAACTTCCTGACAGTAAAAGCTGTTCGACAGTGGAATTTGCTGCTAAGGAGTGTGGTGGAGTCTCCTTCTTTGGAGGTCTTTAAGCAGAGGCTTGACAACCATATGTCAGGAGTGCTCTGATGGTGTTTCCTGCTTGGCAGGGGGTTGGACTCGATGGCCCTTGTGGTCTCTTCCAACTCTATGATTCTATGATTCTATGATTTGTTTTAGTGATTGTGTGAATGCCTGTCTTTTAAAGCAATAAAAATATGAAAAACAAAGGGTTGGATCCAGAGTTCCTATGACTAAAGTTCAAGAAGCTTCTTTGGATGACAGGCCCAGTACTAGAAGTGAAATAGAACAAGCATTTTAGTATGATAAATGTTGCTTCAGAACAGCCATCTTGAATCTCAGGCTCCTATTTGCTATGGGTTGGGGATGCTCATGGAAAGGGAGGGGAGGCCATTTTTACAGATTCCCTCTATAGCCTTCTGCCCCACCTCCCATGCTCTACTAGAGTGTCCTTACAGCATTCAAGCAAATATTTTTTGAGAGGGTGCTAGACCTTCTTCCAGTAATTACTGGAACCATTTAAACCCAATGACCCCAGTCCATCCTGGTGAGGTGCTTTAGTAGGATTCCATCTCCCAGGCCAGAATATCCACTAGGGCACCAAGGCATCACCAAAGTGAGGCTGTGGAACCTGATAGAAATGGATTCAGGTAATCGCTTTCCTCCAGGAAAACCAATTTGTGGTTTAGTAATCTGGTTTTCAAAGAAAAGGCACAAAAAAGTCTTTGGATCCTGGCCACTATTTGAACAGAGCCTGATTACATTAAAGAAATAGTGCCCTTGGTTATCTGTAGAACTAATGAACAGAAAGTCGTACTTGAATATTAAAAAACAGAAACTTGGCAAATAACTCATTTTATACTGAAGTTAATATAACCTGCTCTTGGACTTCTGTGGTTTTCTTTAAAACTGCAACATGACACATGGTTATATATTCATAAGTTCCATAGAAGTTGATAGGACTTAATTATGTGTAACTCTGCAGGATTTCAGCCAATGTTTTCACAGATTAATTCAGGGAATGCAGCCTATTTTTTTTTTAAGTATAATAGCAAGTTGTTCCGTTTGGGTTTTTTTTTATAGTTTTGAGTCTATGTTGTTCTTGCTGGTAGCTGCTATTCTGGTACTTGCTCCCTTTTGGAATATATTATATAGAATAATTAAAAGTGACTGCTCCCTTTTGATGTCTTTGCCATACATGTAATGGAATCTTTATTTTCTGAGATGACATCTTGGTATTGAAATAAACATCCAGATTCTACCACATGTGTACATTTAAAGGAAGGAACATCTCCTGAACCTGTTAATATACTGTATCTTAAGATTATTCTTAAATTTGTCGTGGTTTTGTGTCTCTTCCACACCCTGAGTTATTTTTTGTTGTCTGACGATAGCTCACATGTATTTTAGTGTGTGGTTTCTATAAGAAGCTTGCAAATACAACATGCTTTGGTATGTAGTTTAAGATGTGACTAAATGGCAACCTAGCTAAAAATGAACAGACATACGTAGTAAGCAGTCCCATGGTGAATGTATTGTGGTTTACCTTCTGCCTGTCCCACCCCAAAGTGTCAATACTTACTATGCAGAGTTGAGCTCAACTTTTCTGCTAAAAAGATGGCAGTGTTTTTCTGTACGTACATTTGGAATTGTGAATGGATTCATAATGAACATAAAGTATTGGCTTGGGAAGGAACATTCGTGACTAAAATAGGTTCATCTTGTATACAAGAAGTTCACCTATAAATGTGCTGCTCTCTTCAGTTTGATAACTTTGTGATGTCCTGCATTCCTTGAAGCTAGGATCAATAATTTCTTGTAACAACTGCATCTCATTTGTCACAGTGCAGAATCTCAGAATAAATATTTTCTGCTTGAAGCACATTAATATTTATTTTGGTGCTGTAACCATGGCATGGCTCAGAACAAATTCTCTATTGTCCAGACCAGGGCCTCTCTATTGCTGTATATGGAACTATTGTTGCACATTGACATCACATGCAACATGATGAGTATGAGGCAGGTAGAGATGTGATTACAGAACACAAGATTGAACTCCCCCATGCAACAAGCTGATGTGCAGGAAGCTCAATCCTACTAGGAAATGCCTGGACCCTGTTGAGGGAGGAATTCAGTCTTGCTCAGTTTACGTGTACTGAGAAATGGCTGGCACACCCAAGCTTTGTGCGGTATTCCCCCCCCCCCCCACATTGGCAGGCCAACATTGAGAGGTGTACCGAACAACCCACATGCCCGCTTGACATCAAGATGGCATCAGGGATTGACACGTGAGTGGTCCCACCCACCTCTCAGTGTTGGCACACTGGGGTGAGGGAGATAAAGATCAGACTCACTGGCTCAAAAAGGTTTCCCACCTCTGCTGTACAGTGACTAACTGTGAAATGACTTGCTGTGAAGGTCAAAATGTACAATAAGCAGCAAGAGGAGTCTGGAATGAAAGACTTTAAAAAATAAATAAATCCCTACACAGCCATAGTCTCTGCTGGGTTACGTTAGGAAAATCAAAATGATCCAGCCATTGTGACTGGTATATGGCAATATTAGTAACCTATTTCACAGTATAAAACAATTCCTTCCAGTAGCACCTTAGAGACCAACTAAATTGTTATTGGTATGAGCTGGAAGGAATTTTTTTATTTTGTTTTGACTACGGCAGACCAACATGGCTACCTACCTGTAACTAGAACTATTTCACAGTGTTGTTAAGAATACAGAGGAAATACAGTGGAAAAGTGGAAGTTTCCATTCTTTTAATTATGGTATATTATCTAGCTCCTTACATTTCTTTTTGTTCTTTTTAACTTTTCTTTGTATCTATAAACAGCAGGTTTTAAGGAAATACAGTTGTGGTATTGCTTTGTTGTGTAAACTCAGTAATAACAAAGACCTTTTGCTTTATAGTATAAAAGTGTACTCAAAGATGAAACTTTATTCAAATGGAATGGTTCTAAATATAGGCCTTTTTCGGAATAGAAACTGATTGGCATCAAAATGGACTGGGTTAAATAGGATAACTGGCTCTTTGCTTTTAACCTTTCCCCTTCATTCATAAACCATTCCTGCACCTGTTTTTACTCCCTAACAGCAAACACATGGCCTTCTTCAGTGATAGATCTCTGAAAATATGAAAGTTACCAACCAGCAGATTATAGTAGCTCTTTTCTGTGTACTTTTGACATCAATTCCACTGTTGGATGACTGTCATCAATTAAAAACCATGGGTTCAAATAAGGAAAGAAGAAACCAGCAAGAGCATACTGGTTTTCAACAGCTCTAGAGCAACTGAGAACAGATGGCAGAAGTGGTTCATTTTGAGAAATAGGAAAGTTTGCTTTGAACTCCACCCATCCTGAATGCCACCCACCCATAAAAAGAAGGGAGTAAAGTTCTTATTTACATTCTGAACAACATGAAACCAAAAAAGTTTCTGGAAATTAGTTTTTTAACTTGTGTAGAATAGAAAACAAGTCTAGCTGTATAATGCCAGTATGATTTTAGTAGTTATAAACAGCTTTCAAACAATTGATTTGGTTGGTGTAAACTGTGGAGTTTTAGAGCCTTTTAGTGTTCCTGTTTAATTTTAAGGCTTCCATTCCATTCCGTGTTGTTATTTTTTGGATTGCATCTTTAAAATTCTCTAATTTCCCCCCTTGGAAGTAAGGAATAAAGAAATGTATAATTTTTAATGAAACTTTTGCTAAGCAAAGATAAAGGTTTTCTGTTTTTTCTTAGTCTCACTTAAGGAAAAAATTAAATATTTTTGAAAGACAAGTTCCTGGCGCTTCTAGCACTGTGGTACAAATATAAGAATGAACCAATTTCATGTTCTGGATACTTCATAGTTATTTTTACACAGTGTAATGCCATCTTGTGGTTGAATAATTGCATGTTAGGTGAAAGTACTGACTAAGTATTACTTTCATTACATCAAGGGTGCTTTATGACCATAGGGCAAATCAGGCTTTGACTGTGCTTTGATCCTCTGAATATTTCTTGCTGAGTGATGGACTTTGCTGTTACCTTTGTGGAAACTTAAGCAGCGTATGCTTCTGGGGGAAAATCTTTAGCTATCTTTCCGATTTAGAACTAGAATCCTAGTGCATCAAAGTAGCATTTGCAGCTGAAATATCTCACCTCTTTCTACCTTCAAATTTGAATCTTGATAGCTCACATGACCGGACAGATATTGCAAGTCTCTTACTGTGAATTTCCCCCCCAGACTCCAGAAGAAAGTCACAAAACACCTGTTATCAGTTGATGTAAGACCACAACTTTTATTAAACACTATAACTGTAGGGTTACCCTTCCCATATCAAGACCCCCCCTCTCCCTACTTGGAGCAGAGACCAAGTCAAGGGTATGCCTTAAATTGTGCATTGGGCTGATGATTACCTGAACTATCCAATGGAGAAGGGAAGGCAGGGTCCTCTACATGCATATTGAAATTGTCCAGGATCATAGTCTTTGCCTTCTACAACAGAAGCCACAGAATACCTCAGCAAGGCCATTGGACAGCAGGGTGGGTGGTACATTCAGCTGTGATCTGTGGGAGAGTTTCTCCTGCAAGTTCCAAAGGCCTCAGAAGCCTGCTTTCACAGTAACTTGGTAGAGGGATTTTAATTTGACTGTTCCTGTTCTGTGGAGATGCAACAGGTGCCCACTATCTGGAAGCAACTGAAGATATTTTTGTTCCGACAGGCTTCCCCAGCTGTGTCTTCACCATAAGTGTCTGCTTTGTATGGTTTTAGTTTCATTTTAAATGTATTGGCTGGTTTTGTTCTTTTGAACTGTTCTAAATTATCTTCAGTGTACAGTACCTTGAGCTTGAGAAAGCTGTTTAGAAGCCAGTTAATAAATAAGTGGTGGTAATAATAAAAATGCACCCAACCTGTCTCAATGACTCCATGTCAGACACAAACCCTCCTGTCCAGGTTGTAAGAGGAGAGGAATGAGATCCACTCTCACATTGGGACTTTTTCTGCCTAACCTCTCCTGTGTGCCCCCTAAATCTGCTTTGGAAGGTTAAGGGAGCCCCCAGAACAAGTTTAGGGGGAAGGGGGGGATCCTGTTGCATAATTGGACCTCAGTCTACACGAACACAACCCACTTTACTCTGTTGAATTCCACCCAGTGTTTTCAACATTGGTGGAAAGTATTGTGCTGCTGTTTCCAAGGGACAGTTTGGTCATCATTGTTGCCATCCTTTAATGTGATAGTTAAAAGATAAAAGGTTTGGATATCAGAAGGCAAGTGGTATGGAGAGACAGAAACAGCAGAGGAGTGGTAGCCAATGTGGTGCACTTCAGATAATGTTGGACTTCAACTCACATCATTGTGGGCAATTGGCTATTCAGGCCAAGGTTGATGGATTGGGAACTGCACTCCCAAAATCTATGGAAGTCACCATGTTGGCTTACTAGAGGGTTAGACATTATTTGGACAGATGAGAACAGGTATGGATTCTTCATGTTTATTAATTTCCAGGGCATGGAAGGGAAACCTATTAAATTGACAGTGAATTATAGTTTATATCTGTTGATGGGGAGACATTCAGACAAAGAAAAAAAACAAAAACTGCACAGCTGGACCATTCCTGGGTAAAGTGCATTACATGGGATTTAGCATCTTCATCTGGGGTAATCTGTTTGAAAAGTGTTTTTGGCAAAGTGACTTTATGTAAGTAAGGATTGTGGATGGGGGAGTGAAGCCTTCTTGGGAATATAAACCTTTAGTTTAAAATATTTTTTCCCCAGGGTTGACATACATAAAACATTAGAAGCATAAAATCTTAGGTGGCATTTTCTTTTTGAAAACTCTCCAAACAGACATTTATATTAATAATGAATAGGTAATAGTTCTAAATTTTTAATTCTGAAGTACAAAAAGATGTAAATTTTTAAGTTTTCAAAACCAACACTCATAGGAATTTTAAGTGTTGCTTCTCTGTGGAAATTAAACGGCAAATGTAAAGGAAGGCTGTTTTTTCCCATTCAGGCTGCTTCCTCTTAAACTGCAGTAAATTTTGAATAAAAGGAATTGCGTTGTTTACTTCTTCAGCAAAACATCAATAAATTACCACCCAATCCTTAATAAACAAGCTTCCTAAAGGTGCCTTTGTTGGGTAATTCCATTGTGACCAATCTAACATTTGTAAGCTGCTTTACATAATGTTTTGTGTTTTAGCTACTTTTATTTCATTCCCATTAACATTAAACTCGTTGTGTTAATTGTCTTGATCCTCCCTACAAAAATAATCAAGAAGCATGCCAGTGGTAGTTTAAATGCTTTCTTGTTTTTGAAAGCTGTGACTCATGTCATTGAAGTCTTGCAACCTCAAGAATTTATCTGTAACTTAAGTGTTTTCTCTAAAAGTGGCAAATGACCCCTGGCTAATGTTACATGTGAGAATTTGTTGATATAAACCCCCAAATAAGTTCCTCTAAAGCAAGATCTTGTGCATGTGACTCTTGGCTATGAATTCAAAAGTTGCAGACCAGCATCAAGCCCGTGTGAAAAGTTGTAACACCTTCAGGAATTTATACTTAGCTATGGCAACACCCTAATAATATGGTTCCGTTCAACTCAATATTTATCATTTCATTTATCATGTCACAGGAGTCCCCCCTTTTAAAAAGATTTCATACTAATGAATATCATATTGCATCGCCTGGCTAACAAATGTTCTTTTCATTGTGCCAGTCTCCAACTCAACAATAACAAAGTTGACCACTGACATCAGCACTTCAGTGACTGTTTCTGCTTCTGTGCTTTATTTCAGAATAATTCCATATACTATAGGGACATCATTCCCTGTGTTTGTGGTGTCTATTTTAAATTGTGTTTAAAAATCATTTACTCTTTGTGTTCAAGACTGCCTTAAACCTTTCACAGGGTGATAGGGCTTTTTTTCAGCAGGAACTCACTGTAACTCAGTCCTGGCACCTGTTCAGGTGGACGCTATTGCCATTATAAGAGAACAAGGGAGGCGCTCACTGTGAGTTCTGGCACCTATTTTTCCTAGAAAAATAGCACTGAGGCATGAGAGCTTGGCCTGCCAAACTTCCCCACTTAGGGCAAGCCATGACTGCCCACCTATACCTGATGCCATATTGATAAGGGCAGGGCTTGACTGAAAGGCTGGAGTCTGGAGGACTGTAGGCCCAAAATTGCTTTATCCAGCTCCCAAAGCACCCACCAACCAGAGCCTTTGAAGCGCTGCACAAAGCAGGAACCCAGTGCTAAGCAGGCTATCTCCCCCTTCACATCAGATGATACAAAGGGAGAGAAATCTTGCTGAGTTCAGGTGCACTAAGCAAGATCTCCATGCTCCCATTAGGAGAGGGGGGATTCTTCTTGGTACTGGGCTCAGGAAATCAACTGGGCACTCCAGCAAGCTCATTCCATCCCAAACTCAGTGCAAAAAGGGAAGAGGGGGATAGTCCCTTCCCTTTTAAGTCAGATCTTCTTGTGATCTCAAAGAGCTCCAAAGGCTTATGCCCACTTTTCTGTTAATAGGCCTGATCTTGCTGCAGTCTTAAAGGGGAGGGGGACGTGCAAATTCTTGCAAAAGCTTTGGTGGTCCCCCCCCCTTTAAGATTGCAGTGAGATTTGGCTTAAAAGAGACTCCCAAAGGCTTCTTCCCACTTTCCCTTTTAAGACCAATCTTGTTGCAATGGGAGTGAAAGGGATTTTGACATCAACTTTGCCCCATGAGACAGATCTTGATAAGAATCTGACCCACAGAGCCAGAAACGTAGCCCTCGTGATAAGGTATGGTCTTTGTGTGGTAAGAGTCGTCAGGTCCAGATATTTGGGCAACAGCTGGCCTGGAAAGGAATTGGTAAAACTTGGTCCAGTGTGGAAGTCCATTCCCACCATGTCTTCAATGGAGGATTGAACTAAATAACTTTAGTTTCACTTCTGCTCATTGTCTCAGGGCTAGTTTGGTAGTCCCATGAGCATAAAAAGTGTCTGGTAACCCCACAAACCAAATGGAACTATTTTGAAATAAGTGGTTTAATGTTCAGTCCAAAGCTTAAGCAAGCAGAATATTATGAAAAACATAAAACAAGTTGTTGATTTTTTAAAAAAAATATTGTTTTATTTAAAAAGAAGCAAAGTGTGTGTGAGAGAGCACATAAAATCCATTTCATTGGTATCACTCTCAATAGCTTTAATTATAGGGAAAGAACAGATGTTTGACATCAGTAGTGTTTACATGCCCGTAAGGCTTAATTTCTTCATAGTTCTTTGTAAAGAGCATAAACAATGACAGAAACACAAAGGAATGAGCTGTGGCAATGATAAAAATTTTGCACTTGCAAACATTTCAGTATGGGAAGAAGACACATAATAATCTAAAACATTATTACCGTTTTCTATTTTTATCAACAGTTTTGCCAGTAACAGTTGCTGCTTTTATTATGATTAATCTGCTTCATTGTTTTTCATTCTGAAAAAAGACATAGGAGTATCATAATATTCTTTTGAACCTATTTTGGAGATGTGTTTGCCTGTGTTTGGCACTAGGCCATTAAGCAAGAGGAGCTGACAAAACTTACTATGTGTCAGCTGTATACTGTAGTAAGAAACAAAAATGAGTGGTTGATCATAAACTGGATTTATTTGTTAGACAAATAATCAGAATATAGTTAACCAGCCTAACTTCATTGCATTCTTAAATTCAAAGGGAGTCTCACTTTTAGGGACACATTCCTTAAATTGGATTATCGATCACTTGCACCTGCAAATGCAACCACCTTTTTGTGATATCAGTTCTACATTCTTCTGTGTTTCTACAAGTGATTTATGGTGGAAAAGTTAAGACCAGTCTGTACTGAATTTTGAACCTGAAATCAAGACTTTGCTTTATTTGGAGAAAGCTTAAATGAGCTGCAGGCTTTTTTGGTTTCTTTGGTTTTGGTCTGTGCTTTTAATCCCCCCCCCCCCGGAACAATAGTAGTTAGTTAATTACTTTCTTTCTCCTGTACCTTCACACAGGGTACATGAAATGTTTGAGACCTTTCTTATGGTTACTTTCCTTGAGCCAAAGCGTTATTCTGAGTCATGCTGCCTTATAATATATGGAGAAGGTGACCATTGTCATCTCAGAAAATATAAACTGAAGTTGTTAGGTGCTGCATATTCCCTTCTTGTTTGACATACAGTGAGGGGGGAAAGTATTTCCTGTTGTTATTCTGTCTCTCACAGCTACAATAAACCTACCATTAAAATTATGGGCTGGTCATTTCTTCATCAGAGGGCAAACGGGCAAATTTAGCAGGGGATCGGATACTTTTTCCCCTCACTGTATATGCCGCTAGTAGCTCAAGGGACATTTATGGACGTTGGCTTAATTCCATGAGGACTTCAGCCTAATTTCATGTGAGTGGCAAAGAGGAGAAAAAACAAGGAGGAGGGACAGAGAAAGGGAGGAGGATAGAGAGAGAGAGAGAAAAGAAGCTGACCTATTCACTATTTGTTCTGGCTCTGCCCACTGCTGGCATGTGGCCTGCAGCAGGGAATGCAGTCATTGATTAAGAAATGTTTCCCATCCCTGGGCTAAAGCAATTGTTACAAACCTACATTAAAAATTGCTGTGCAAAAATTCACTTCAGGAGCAGCTTTAAAGATGTATAGGTTCTTGACAAACGAAGCTGTTTGTTGGGAAGACCTGGGGTTAAAATTGGGAGAGTCTCTTGAAACCACACAGTATGTCCCTGGAATTTCACAACATCATTCAGAGTAGGATTTTGGGGAGGGGCAATGGCGTGACAGCTGCCAGTGGGGTCTCTATTCCCTGAATGCTAGTAGAATGCCACTACATCAGGAGATGATGATATATAAATTATTATTTATACCCCACCCATCTGGCTGAGTTTCCCAACCCACTCTTGGTGGCTGCCAACAGAATATTAAAAACACAATAAAACATCAACCTTTCAGGGCTTCTGTACCTGCTCCCACAAACAGAGAGCACCAGCTCATTAAAGGCAAGCAGATCTGCACTGGCAGCCTCATTGTGCTCCCAGTACTCACAAACTGGGTGGAAGATTGATTTCTTGAATTTCTACTGGCAGTGGAGCTGGGTTGAGTATAGCTTCTTTGGAGCCTCAGAACTTGGGGCCATGGAGATCCCCAACAGTGGTGGTAGATGCAAGCTGTGACGCTTCACCCAGATGTGGGTTCCTACAGCCTCTGGGACCTCAGCAGGTAACGGTTTCCCCTTCCTTCCATTGACAGGCATTGTATGGGGTTATCTGGAGTGTAGCACCTGAGATGGTGCACTGGGTCATGCATCATCAGATCACACTGCTGGCATGTGGTGGCCGTCTCCATTTGGGGACATCTCCCTGGGTATTGCTGAGCAGCAGCTGTCTATGGAATGCCATTTTTGCTACACCCAGACCTACCATGATGAAAACACCTTGTGACATAATGGGCCTGTCTCCAGGATGCCTCGCCTTTCTAGCAGCCCTGGCCGGACCACCTCCCATTGCTGCCCATACCTGTAGGCACTTATGCCTTACTAGCATGCTGCAAGCTCCCCAGGCTGCTTGTTCACCTTGGTCCAGCAACCTGATGTCTAAGATTATTCCTTCTGCCTTCTGGGTGTTTCATGGTATCCATCTGTTTCCCTGTTGAATTTCAAAACACACTTCAAGAAGATATGTGGCATTTCTCACTTATGGCTGTGGTAAACTGATTGCAACTGAGAAAATGTAGAAGACCGGTTTGAGAATCCCTTTAATATAAACTATTAAATTCTTGGGCAATATAAAATAAAAGAGATCCAATCTTGCCAAAGCACATACATTATTGTTGGCTTACACTGGCTGAACACCCCCCCCCCCTTTTAAGGAGTTCTCTGTGTATTATAGTACTCTTTTTGCCTTCATTTGATTGCTTGGTGCATTTTGTTTTCAGCAATTATTTTTCAGTGTTAACTTCGGTGCCCAACATACTTTTATAATTATATACTGGTATTTGCATTTACAAGCATCTTGCATTTATTTAGATTATGTTTGTAGACAATATGGACAGAATTAGTGAAAGACAAGGCAGGGTTATTTGAAGACGCTGGATATTTTTCATATCCAGAATCTTTTTACTAAGCATTCAAACAGAATATATTTGTCTTTGCGGGTTTCAGTTTAAATTATCCATTGATCCGTTTTCCTATGATTGTTTTGCACCTTTTTTTGTTTTGTTTGCATTATTATTTTCATTTTGCAAGAACTGTAGGAAGGCAGGGAACAGTTGGGATGCTATTGCAGGTGCAGTAAGAGAAAATGGGAATTGACCTCTTATGCAAATTGAGACCAATATATGGGTACTTGCAAGTAGAAAACAGTTTGTTGTTGAAAAAGGCATTTTCTACTTGTCTAACTTCAGCTGAAACCATTTTCAACAGATTGATATTTATTTATATAAATAAATAAATAAATAAAATGAGTGACTTTAACTTTTAAAATATTAAGCTTATTTTGGAGGTTGGTAAAAAATAATAATATTATTTTGTTTCTCTTGAAACCGATCAATATATTTAAATTTTCCATTTGCAGCTGGAGATGAAATCCAAACTAATGGAAGCTAGAATTCAAGAAGAAAAGCTTAAATTACAGCAGAAGCACGATGGAGATGTTCAGAAGGTATAGTATATTGTGAAAAAGGTTTGAATGATGATTGTATATGACATTGTAGTGTGCAAGGAAATAATAAAAGTAAAGCTTTTCCTTAGGCAGTTTAGCAGTATTTGGCTTTAAAATAGGATTCCATTGGCTATGTGAAACGCTCGAAAACTGATATGAATGGGATTTTGTATATTGGAATAATAAGAATTTTTGGATGCAGCATTGTGCTGTCTTTTGTAGCTTGCACTGATCATGTTAGTAGGATTACAAACTACTTGGCCTTGGTAGGCAGTTCCATTTATATGGGAAAATGCACATATGTGCTTGCTTGCGCACAAACACGAAAATTTGAACACTCCTAAAACCCTGTATTTTGCTACTGTAACCTTGTGGTGATGCATGTGAGAGAGATTCTGCAAATGGCTTGAAGCCTGCTGTCTAAAGAGCTGTGGTAAAAACTTTGGCAACCACTGAGGTGGATTTCAGTCGATAGGGCTTGTGGCTATTTCTTTGTATGTGCCAGAACAGAAGTTGGTCCCAGTGGTGGTACAAGAGAGCACGTTATCTCCCAACTAGTTAATCCCATGCCAGATCCTACATTGTTAATAGCATTTGATTGTTGGAAACATTTCTCATTTTGTTAATAGGCATTCCATTGGCTCTGTAAAACCTTCCAATTACCAAGATGTCTTGTGTTTACTACTAGATTTACATCAGAAGGTCTGAGGGAGTTAATTTTTTTATTTATTTAGAAGAGTTTGCAAAGAGCACATAATGCCAAACACAGTTTAGTTTAATGTGGCTTAACATCCAATTAACTTCTGACTAGTATAAGCTACAATTCAGAGTATTTCCACTCTGAATGCATTTGATCTTACAATGCTCCATGAGCAGAAGGCCACTGCCACATAAAGAAGGGTTTTCAGCGAACTGAAATCCAAAAGTCCACTTCCGTTTGTGCAAGGCGTTGCACAGTCCCTTGCGTGAGGTTTTGCTCAACATTTCAAGACGCATGCTGGCACAAGGGCTTGCATGGTGCTGCAGGCTGTCTTCCACTAGTCCCTGCAAACAGTTAATGGGGCAGCACCACTTCCAGAATTTCTAATGCCCATGCACCTCTGGATCTAACCTCATGTTTTCTATGGGTTATGGAGTGATTCTCTTATGGGACCCTCTGAAGCAGAAGGGACATACTTTGGGGTACCATATTTGTCGCCTGAGGTATAGGAGTCCTCGGTGGTTAGCAGTTTCTTGTATCAGCTTTGGCTGGTATGCCTGCTACAGCAGCTCCTGGATAGGAACAGCTTGGCCACTGTAGTCCATGCACTGGTAGTCTCAAGACTGGATTATGTGCTTTATCTGCAACTGCCCTTGGGCAGTCCGAAGCTTGAGCTAGTGTGGAATACTGCACCTAGACTGGTGGTGGGAACAGACAACCGCCAGCTCATTCCACAAGTGTTAAAAGATCTGTACTGACTTCCCATCTGCTAGCAGATCAGGTCAAGGTTCTCATACTGGTAGTGAGACCCAGGACACCTTAAGAATTGTCTTACGCTGTATGTCCCAGATTGATCGCTGAGATCACATAGGGCAGTACTGTTATTGGGCCAGAAGCATGACTCATGTCAACGAGGAGTTATTCCTTCCTTCAGTGTAGTGCACCCAACTCTGTGGAGCTTCATCCCATTGGAAATTAGGCAGGTGCTGTCCCTTACTCACTTTCACATGCAAGATAAAAGTGGTTTTATTTCAGGAGGCCTTTGCGGTGTGAATGCTGTTTTGATGTTTTCTTCTCCAGTGTTTTAATTTATCTTTACATTTTGTGCATTGTATATTTTAATTTTGTAAGCTGTTTTGAGACCCAGATGTGGTGAAAAGTGGGGTATAAACTTTCTGAATAAATGAAATACATAAAATGCATGCTGTAGCACTGAGTATCTTGCAGGGTACTAGCAAGGTAATAATAGAAGTTAATTTGTTGTAATGACGCAGAGGGGATAGCAGTACTGAAAATCTGTCAGAAGACTTGGTGAATGTTGGTTTTTCATGCTTGTTTGCTTTGTTTTAAGGCTATGCTGCTTGGGGATTTTTCTTATACTGTGTTGATTTTGTGAAACTGTGTTGTGAACCTTTGTAGAAAGGCAGGGTATAAATTCATACGTAATAATGATAACATTGTTTGACCCCAAAGTATAAAACATTGAAGATTCCTCAAAAGGATTGTAATATTTGGCAATGTACATATTTTGTTAATTGGCTCTTGCCACTGTGTCTAGGTGCTGAATATGAGAGGATGTAAGAGTTTTGAAAGAATAACATGGAATGGGAGGTTGGTCAACCCAAGGCACCAACAGCTCCCAAAGGTGTCCAGTGTGAAACCACATCCTCTTAAACAGTAATGTTAGGATTGGTGTCAGAGGCAATATGATTTCTCAGTTAAAGTTCACTTGTACCAGAACTCTGAACTGAGCCTGGGGTGGTTGAAGATGAAGTGAATCTGCTGATGGAGACCTCAACAAGGACTACAGTCATGAATCCTGGCCAGGTCTCTCGTATGTCAGCCAAACTGAGAAAGATAACAGCATAAGAAAACTGAAAGATATGTTGGCAAGATCGGTGGCAAAAGGTGATGGGATATGGAGATGGTTGGGAAGCAGTTTCCCCTCAACTCCCCTCAAAAAAGTGGTCCTAATTGCTTTGAGCATAGTAAGAGATTAAAAGAAGAGCCAGTGGACTTTTTGCCTCCAGCCTGTAACATTACTATATATTTGTATTCATAGAATCATAGAATCATAGAATCATAGAGTTGGAAGAGACCACAAGGGCCATTGAGTCCAACCCCCTGCCAAGCAGGAAACATCATCAGAGCACTCCTGACATATGGTTGTCAAGCCTCTGCTTAAAGACCTCCAAAGAAGGAGACTCCACCACACTCCTTGGCAGCAAATTCCACTGTCGAACAGCTCTTACTGTCAGGAAGTTCTTCCTAACGTTTAGGTGGAATCTTCTTTCTTGTAGTTTGGATCCATTGCTCCGTGTCCGCTTCTCTGGAGCAGCAAAAAACAACCTTTCTCCCTCCTCTATGTGACATCCTTTTATATATTTGAACATGGCTATCATATCACTCCTTAACCTCCTCTTCTCCAGGCTAAACATGCCCAGCTCCCTCAGCCGTTCCTCATAAGGCATCGTTTCCAGGCCTTTGACCATTTTGGTTGCCCTCCTCTGGACACGTTCCAGTTTGTCAGTGTCCTTCTTGAACTGTGGTGCCCAGAACTGGACACAGTACTCCAGGTGAGGTCTGACCAGAGCAGAATACAGTGGCACTATTACTTCCCTTGATCTAGATGCTATACTCCTATTGATGCAGCCCAGAATTGCATTGGCTTTTTTAGCTGCCGCATCACACTGTTGGCTCATGTCAGGTTTGTGGTCAACCAAGACTCCTAGATCCTTTTCACATGTACTGCTCTCAAGCCAGGTGTCACCCATCTTGTATTTGTGCCTCTCATTTTTTTTGCCCAAGTGCAATACTTTACATTTCTCCCTGTTAAAATTCATCTTGTTTGTTTTGGCCCAGTTCTCTAATCTGTCAAGGTCGTTTTGAAGTGTGATCCTGTCCTCTGGGGTGTTAGCCACCCCTCCCAGTTTGGTGTCATCTGCAAATTTGATCAGGATGCCCTTGAGTCCAACATCCAAGTCGTTGATAAAGATGTTGAATAAGACCGGGCCCAAGACAGAACCCTGTGGCACCCCACTAGTCACTCTTCTCCAGGATGAAGAGGAACCATTGATGAGCACCCTTTGGGTTCGGTCAGTCAGCCAGTTACAAATCCACTGAGTGGTAGCATAGTCAAGACCGCATTTTACCAGCTTCTTTACAAGAATATCATGGGGCACCTTGTCAAATGCCTTGCTGAAATCAAGGTAGGCTACATCCACTGCGTTCCCTTCATCTACCAGGCTTGTAATTCTGTCAAAAAACGAGATCAGGTTCGTCTGACATGACTTATTTTTCAGAAATCCATGCTGACTATTGGTGATCACAGCATTCCTTTCTAGGTGCTCACAGACTGTTTGCTTAATGATCTGCTCCAGAATCTTCCCTGGTATTGATGTCAGACTGACTGGGCGGTAATTATTTGGGTCCTCTCTTTTCCCCTTTTTGAAAATAGGGACAACATTTGCCCTCCTCCAGTCTGCCGGGACTTCGCCTGTTCTCCAGGAATTCTCAAAGATGACTGCCAGTGGTTCTGAGATCACATCTGCCAGTTCTTTTAATACTCTTGGATGCAGTTCATCTGGCCCTGGAGACTTGAATACATCTAGACTAGCCAAGTATTCTTGTACTATCTCCTTAGTTATTCTGGGCTGTGTTTCCTCTGCTGAATCATTTGCTCCAAATTCTTCAGGTCGGGCATTGTTTTCTTTATCGGAGAAGACTGAGGCAAAGAAGGCATCGAGGAGTTCAGCCCTTTCTGTGCCCCCTGTTTGCATTTCACCATCTTCTCCTCTGAGTGACCCCACTGTTTCTTTGTTCTTCCTTTTGCTACGAATATACCCATAAAAGCCTTTTTTGTTGCTTTTAACCTCTCTAGCAAGCCTGAGTTCATTCTGTGCTTTAGCTTTTCTGACTTTGTGTCTACACGTGCTGGCTATTTGTTTGAATTCCCCTTTGGTGGTTTCCCCCCTTTTCCATTTTTTGTACACATCCTTTTTTAATCTTAACTCAGTTAAAAGTTCTTTAGATAGCCACCCTGGCTTCTTTAGGCACCTTCCATGTTTCCGTCTCATTGGTATTGCCTGAAGTTGTGTTTTTACTATCTCCCTCTTAACAAACTCCCAGCCATCATGAACTCCCTTTCCTTTTAGTATTACTGTCCATGGGATCTCACCCAGCACTTCCCTAAGTTTTATGAAGTCGGCTTTCTTAAAGTCAAGAAATTGATTCCTAGTATGCTTGGCTGCTCCTTTCCGCTGTATAGTAAACTTCAGAAGAGCATGATCACTCGCGCCTAATGATCCTTCCACTTCTACCCCACTAACCAGGTCATCAACATTGGTTAGGACCAGATCTAAAATGGCTGTTCCTCTTGTTGCTCCTCTTGTTCCTCTTGTTATTCCAGATTCACAGTGTGAGTGGAGGTAATGCCTTGCTTCCTTTAAGTTTATGCATTGCTGGGAGTGAATAGGAAATGTCCGTGTGTCATGAACTGAAAGACAGTGAGGCAGAACATTATTTTATAAATTTGTGGGATATCCTGTGGTATTTCATGACCACATGTGGTACAGTGGAGAGCTGGCAGTTTTGCAAATAGCCAAGTTTTATTGTTACAATCAATGGAAGTAGACCATTGTCCAGGCCTGTAGGAGCCATAGTAGTTTGGGTTTGTATATTCAGCCCAGTACGAAAGGCTTAGGGCTAGAAAACTTACATTTCTATACTATTCAGAATTGCGAGTACCACTAAATATTGGGCGAGTGTAAAGGGAATAGAATATATTTTTCACAAAGGTGAGATTGTGGCCAGAGAATATGGCGGTGGGAATTATCCCAGGATTTGGGGAATCCACTGAAAAGTTTAAGCTGG